>NC_090936.1:408884279-409517789 GCF_040938575.1 Ambystoma mexicanum
CAACCCAGGTGGAGGACGACAAGCCATGGGACACTAGGAAGGGAGAGGTAGAACATAATCTTAACCTGCCAAAAAGTATGCTATAGTGGGTCAGCAGCTACGATACTATTGTTACCCACCAAGTTAAATTTTGAAGTCCTCTTACCCCTACCCGCCCTGCTCAAGCCAAACCACAGCAGCTCTGTGACCGCCTCCACTTGTAATTCTTCCAAGTTGACACTAATAGCGTGCCATCATTTCACTGTTCTTTCGACCCTGAAGACACAAGACACACTGCAGCACACTGCGTGCGGTTCGCCCTCCCAGTGTGTATTTGTTAGTTATAGACGCCTCTGCAGCTCCAGCAGCACGTCCAACAGGTAAGCAGGTCTCAAGACACACTGCAGCACACTGGCGCAAGGCG
The DNA here is from genome assembly GCF_040938575.1 of Ambystoma mexicanum. Taxonomy (NCBI): domain Eukaryota; kingdom Metazoa; phylum Chordata; class Amphibia; order Caudata; family Ambystomatidae; genus Ambystoma; species Ambystoma mexicanum. Next base: position 408,884,683 of record NC_090936.1, read on the forward strand.
CAGATATTAATGATCTGCACAGGAAGAAAAAGCTATAAAGAAATTAACCACAACCAACAGCTAATGGATCAGGAATGATAACAGGGTTGAATTGGAATTGTGAACAAATTCCAATCAAAGAAAACAACTGGAAAACAGGAAATGTTGGTAGTGAAAGGTTAAAGCAATCAAAAAAGTGATCACCACCTAAGCATGCAAAGCCAATAGTTTTGAATTGGTGGCAGGCATGTTGGGCATACAGATTTTAATAGACTGTATTAGAATGTTATTCCCAGATACTGACATTGTATGATTGCCATACAAAACCCAGGTACTCCCCATGGCTAAGGATGATGGCTACAGACAGCACCATTTTCAGTATATTATGGACAGTTGAACAGTCATTTCCAATTATGCCTAGCTTCTACATCATATCCTATTCCCTTAAAGCAGTTTCAAAACTGACTAATTTAATGATATCGATTGAGCACCTAATGGCTTAAAACAGGTGCATTGCAACTTTGTTATGGCCAGGTAGCATGTTCCGGGAAGATTCCACTGTGTCCATTCATCACATTGTAGACCCACATGTATTATTCCGCTTTTGTTCATCATGGTCAGATTCCATCATGGGGTATTAGCACAGCATGACTAGATTCCTTTAGTCCCACACAGCACACAATTAATGGACAGTATTCCGTTAGCACACCATTGCAAGCATCCATTACACCATTGTAGTATTTAAATGGCATATGTCATTATACCCAGTTAGTAAATTGGTATTTTCTATTAAACCCAGTTTGGCCACTTTTTATTGGGCCACCCAGGATAGCATGGCCAGATTACATTATAACCAGTAAGTACAGCAGTCCCCGGGATCAGCTTTCTTCTTGGATGCCATATGTGATCGATGTGCATTCAGGCTGATGTGTGAAGTCCTGCAGCCCCTACCAACCCATTTGTGCCCACTATATTAGGCAGTGGGATCCAGGAAGGCAAAGAGATGCTGCTCATCAGCATCCCTGTGCTCCGCAGTCTAGTTGTATTGTCTTGCTGCTGCATAGTGGTAGAATTGGTACGGCAGCTGAGCACCATGTCCTAGGGAGGCAGAGTTACCAAGGAAGCAAAGGCCATCTTCAGCAACATATGGGTACAAGTCACACCTCTCTGCTTTCTCTGGGGAGAAGACACTTCACAGCTTTCTGTGCTACTGGTATCCCATTCGTAATGCATCACTTTGCACATTAGGAGATGCAGCAGTCACTTCATCAGCCCTCTAACTTGCATCTAGGGCAAGATAGCAATTGGTTGCTGCGGCACCACTCAAAAAATGTTCACAATGCAGCAGACAATTTCAATTTTAGCTATTCGATATTTTTAACACCCTCACAGGTGTGCACAAGAAAAGCATTTGTATCAGTATAAGTGTTGCCAGCAGACTGTCCAGACAGTTTCTTTGCTCAACATCAAACGGTGCGATAATAAATTACTCTATAACCCAACAGAAATACAAATAAAATGTGTAAATTCCCTACCACACCCCAACTTCAAGGTCAGTGATTATTTTCTAAAAAAAAAAGGGCACTATACCCAAAGAAGCACAAAAAAGGCTAACCTGTGTTGCGCCAGGAGGAGAATCGCACTGGTCTGGCTGTATTTCTTCTTTAGGAACAGCAAAGACTGAAGTGAAAACAGGATTGAGCAATCAAGAACAATGATCAACTATGGATGCAGACAAAATACACATCCTAGAGTGTTAGAATTATATATTAAGTGCAGATCAAAATGAACCGACATTGACCTAATCGAAGGCAAGACATTTACTTCACATATGCCTGTAAATTAATGCACTACTAAAATAAAGTTGGATATGGGAGAGGAATGAATATGATGGAAAAGGAACACCTACCGGCAGGAGGACTAGCTAATATTTGCAGAGATGGAACAGTCTCACTTTGGGAGAGACCATCAAAATCCAAAATGGAGTCCTGCATAAGTTAAACAAAATTAAAATGTTTTTAAAAAAAGTTAAAGTTAAGAAAGTTAACATTTAGATTTGAACGAACCATATTAATTAATAAAAGCCAGACAACATTAAGGAACACAGCAGCAGTCCATGGAATTATTTACAGACAAAGAAATGTGTGGATATTGCCATTAACAGTAACAATCACAATCCTGCCAATTATAAATGAATGGGAACTCACAGATCCAGTTGTCCTCTGTTTAATACATTAAAATATTCATATGGCTAAGGTGCCTAAATCTCTGAAAATATTTATTTGTATACTCTTTCCTCACATCAGGGCTCCACTTTAAACTAGTGATACGCACTGATCACAGGGTGGAAAATACTGATTTACAGCAATACTTTGGCCGGAAACTTACCCAAACAAAGCCACCTCTGAGAACTTTAGAATATTCACTAAGTAGTCAATATATCACCATACAATGACACAAATAAGTTCTGGTTATACATTTAGGCACCATTTATAGCATGAGGGGTCCAGTAGAACATCTGAATTGCAAACAAAAGGGGGTCAAGATGACACCCTTCTGTGTACCGCTCGGAAAATGTATTTTGAGTGGATGTTCACAGTGTGGTCCCTCCTTACAGAGCAAACAGATACATTAATCCCAATGTCAATTTTGCTAGGGACCTGCAGCAGGAAATGCCACTGCAGCAAGTCTAAAGCTTTCTCAGAGTCTAATAAAGGTGAACAGGATGGTTTCGAATGCTTAAAAGTACATTTTGAAACCTCCTTTTCACCCTTAGCAACCACCTCCCCCAGAAGGTTTGCTGTGACTCAACATCGCACGTCACCAGAAAGTAACAGAAGCTCTGCGCATAAGGCTAACTGTGCACCAAATCCTGCTTTCCCTTTTCATGCTAGAATCCCATCCTCCAGGAATTGCCATTTACTCCTCTAAGCTAATCCCTGAGGTTGGTGGCTCACAGATTGGTACCTACATTGCATCACATCCAGATGGCTAAAGAAAGGCATCTGAAACTCCACAGCAGCTCTGCGACTAGGAAATCATAGGTGAGAGAGCAGTTTTAAAGGTGGCAGTAAACTATTTTCCAGATAAAGAGCCAGATCAGATACACAGACAAGCTTTCCATTTGTCCCATCCAAAAAGTTGTACAGTGTTCTCAGTACACCAGGGAGCATGATATGTTCTAAAGACTTCCTGTGTGAGTACTCTAGCTTTTATGCTGCTGAACTGAATGAAATCAAAGTGAGCCCAGACTTTCATTTCATTCAGTTCAGCAGCATTGCACAGAGTTCCGCAATTGCGAAGCAGTGAGAGTGCATCTGGCACTGGCCACGATATACTTAATTGGTTAGGCTAGCTCTTGAAACTTTCAGCCTCAGATGAAGTCGGTGATGACTTGAAACACGTGTCACTATTACATTGTTCAGCGCAGTGAGACTGAGAACTGTGTTCATTTGAGTTCTTAACTGTGAATGGCATCCAGTGCTCCCACACCCCTCAGTCACCTGCAGCTTTAGTGCTTCCCCAATTTCTTCAGTGTACAAGCGCTGTGGACTTTGACTTGTTCTGCCAAACCTGTGTGTTTCCTTACTCTAGCTTTTATACACTGCAGCCAGTGCTCCAGTGCGGAGTGGGAGCATTTTACTCATTTTTTAAAGTTGGGTGTAAAATGATTTGGTATGAGAGGAAAGATCTAAGTCCAATTCCCAATGAGAGTATTTTATAACGAGTAAACAATATGTTTCAACTGAAAAAGGGAAATTCTTTTGCAATATTTATTTCTTTGCACCTAGTTATTCACACACATTAAAAGATACATGTTTACTTGCTCCAATCAGGCAGTTAAAATAGTAGATCTGTAGGGCTGACTGCAGCCATTTGGTGACACCTGAAATGTATTGCTCATCTGGTCCGGATCCACGTGTTAATATCCCCACATAAATATCGCGATACAAAAATATCGCCATATTTTTGCGGCGATCTTTAGCCATGAACTCTGCGGGGGACACCCCCGCAACCCCTGCATTATTTTTCAATGTGCGGGGGGACACCCCGCAACCCCCGCTCCCACAAATTATCTCCCCCCAAAAATATTGCTTATGCGAGACAAACGACCATATGTACGGCAATATTTTTGGTGGGGATAATATGAAGGGATACCTCTGGTCCTTTATTCCAACTTGTAATAGACCACACAAAATGGAAGGCTGGCATTTTGCAACATGTTCTAATAGAGGGGTAGTCTGAAGAGACAAAACAAGGTGAAGGACTGCCTGAAAATTACAAAGTTGGACTAATAGTTTTGCATTTTGCAGGCGCTTTTCAGTTATGCCACAATCAAACTAAAGTAGGACTATTGTGCTGCTCCAGACCAAAACAGTCCACTCGATAAAGCAATCACCCATCCATCCATCTCTGCAGATTAGGGGTGGCAGAGTGGATACTTGTGGATCCGATCTATGGCTTGCAAACCAAAATCAAGAAGTCGCATGGTTTACGATTGAAACCAAATCACAGCAGCATGGCGTTCATCTTTCAATATAACATTCAGAACAATGCATAGGTGAAGTACCCATTCACCCCACATATATCAGCTGCGAAGGTTAAAGCTCAGGTTTGCCAGATAGGTATGGAGGACTGCTGTGTGGAAGAGCGCAATGCTTTATAGGTTCTTAATTGAAACGCAGTGGATTTGAATGAAAAAAAACAGAATGGATGCAATTCACAGATTGGGGACTCCTCATTGAAATACCCCCCTGACGTAGCCAGCTCCTGAAACTTCAGCCACTAGGTGGTGCCACATGGCTCAGAGGAAGACGATCATTGACATCCAAGCCAGAATGAGACACAGGTTTCAGTGCCATTTTCCCTCAGTTCTGCCAATTTCCCTCAGCAAAGCTATGAAGGAAGACTCATGCCAGAAAGAGGGAACTATTTTAGTCAAACTGAAATTTCCAATTGGAGTACTTCTATTTAGAGGGCAAGAAACGACAAAGAGCAATGTGCAGGAATAACGTATCCAGCAGAAAGGACATTACTGTAGGCCAGTAATTCTTTCTAATGGACGTTTTTCTCGGACAGATTGGGAAGCATTAACAAATTAGTAAATACATCATAAACAGGAAGTGAGAAAGCAGGAGACCAATTGCAACAGAACCTTTGCCGGGCACTCATCTGCCCACCATTGCATCTTCATGACCCAAGTAATCTAGGAGATGTTTATTTATTGAAGCAATGGTTGGGACCCCAACTAACTGCCCAACAAAAGTCCGGGATGGGAATACGACTTTGCAATGTGGAAGTGGCTGCCTATTTCCTGGTGGAATGGGCCCCAGTTCCTTTGGGAACCTCATAGTACTGTCTACATGTTTTTATATATAGAACAATCCATCTGGATAATGTTCGATTAGCGACAGCCTTCGCCTTAATTAGGCCCCAAAAAGACTACATAAACTCGTCTTAAGTCATTGGTTTGTGACAGGTAAAATATCAAGTACTTCTATGAGCCAACCTGTGCAGTCAGCCCTAAGATTAGGAAGGGTGAGGAGGAGAAAAAGACCAGCAAATGCACTTAAAGATGGAATTGTGTAACACCTTTGGCAAGAATGAGGGTTTAACCCGAAAGACAAACGACCTTAAACTGCAAAAAAGGTAAACTGGAGGGGGCTTGCAGCACCAAAGCCTTTTTAGACAAGGGAATAGTCACAAGTCGGCAACTAGAAATAATGGATTCTGAGAAAAAGCATTCACTAGGCCTTTAAGGAAATGGAGGGAATGGGAACTGCAACACAAAAAAGAAGGCTGCCACTACACCAGATCAAAGTCCACTTAAAAACCCTCCAATGCCCTCCATTTCCTTAAAGGCCTTCAAAGTACCAATATGTTAAGGCCAAACTGGATAAACTCCAGAACATTACCGGTGGTGCACACCAGCGGCTTGAGCGCTCCATCGTAGTACAAACTTGCTACAAGACCCTAAACCCTTTAGAACTCCCAAGGGGATGACCAGTATTGCCCAGAGCAAACGCCCTGTGGCAGAAGGTCTCACTTCGTTTCAGCTGGTCATGAATATAGAGATCTGGGAAAGACCACCACCTAGAAAAGATATCCACAATCTCCCTGTTAAACTCCCTCATGTGTGACACCACTGTGAGCAGACGATGGGCATTAGCGTGATTTGTTTTGGGCAATCCAGAAAGTCTGAACAAAGAAACATGGCTTCCATGCCAAGTTTGAGAGACCCCCCCCACACTGCCCATCTGGTTGATGTAAGGCCTGATAGTGGTGGTGTCAGAGGACCTGGACAGTGAAACCTCTGATTAATGGCAACAAAGATTGCAATGGCAGACAAACTGATTGGAGTTCCAGCTAGTTGACATGGAGACTTCTGCAGGCATTCCTAGAGATGTCCACTGAAGTAATCTGCAGATGAGTTCACCCATCACACCAAGGGTACATCACTGGCCAGGATGAAGGTAGGTCTGACATGGTTGTTAGAATGGAACCCAATGAAAGATTGGTTGTGAATGCCCACCAAAGGAGATGTAGTAAGACACATGGAGAGCCAAGATAATGTTACTCACATCCCTGCTGAACTGAGAAAACTGGCTTCTTTAGGGACCAATTTAGTGACTGCGTGCAGCGTCTCACTTCCAGGACTATGAGCTTGTAGGATGCCATGAGGCCAAAGATTAAAAAAAAACTCAGCAAAGCCCTCCATTCGGTTGGAAGAGGGCTATGTTATGTATTTTCGTGTATCCAGAACTCCCCCATATACTGCAAGCATTTGAGAGGGTGGGGAGGTCAAAGGACTTCTTTAGGTTGAAGGAGAAACCCAATTCATGAAGAATAGTGCACATTGGTCCCAAAGGGTTTCCTTTTCTGATCCGCTTGTAGGAGCCAGCCATCCAAGTAGGGAAAGCTGTGCACATTCCTTATGTACAGATGGTCCACCACCAGGCCTTTGTGAACACACACTGTGCCGAAGTGAGGTGGAATGGGAGGACTGCAAACTAGTAGCGCATGTCCCACCACAAAACCAAGCTAGGTTTGGAGTGGATTAGTCCTGATCTAAAAACATATGCTAGTCATGCAGCTATAAAGCGTGAAGGAGCTGCACCAGGGTGACCATCTCAAATCTGTCCTTTCAGAGATGCGTGTTGGAGTCGCAGGTCTAGAATGGTCCGAAGTCTCCATCCTTTGGTACAATAAAATAATGAGAATAGCAGGCTTTGCAGAATTCCTTTCATGGAACAAGCTCTACATCCCACTCCAGAGGAAGCTGAGAGATTCCTTGCAAAAGGAGTGATTCCGGAGGAGGTAAAGGCAAAATAGGGGGATTTTGTTATGTAACAGTAACACAGACAGTGAGCTAGAATTACGCTGTAGGATCCTTCTGGCCAAAGTTGAAAAATGCTCTAGTGTCCATCAAAATTCCACAGAAACGGTGGTAGCCAGGTTCGTCACCAATACACTTGCCGGATCTTTCCCATCCAGCACTCCGGTGAAAACTCACTGCAAATCAGGGGGCAAATTAGTCCCTGCATTTTCCGCTGCCTCCAAAAGGGAATGAAAATAGCAGGTTGAAGGGCAAGAAGTGTTCAGTGTCCAAAGGGCCAAACTGGCTGCAGCTAAAATATGCCAACTGAATATCTGTACGTAGCTCGGCTGTCTACAGTAGGATGCATCGACAAGAATTGTGGATCTCCTTCCCCCCCACCCTTTGTATTTTGAGGCAGGTTTGAATATCATTCAGTCAAAGCCTGTTCCGCTAAATGGTTTAAATGGGCAACTAGGGTTTTAAAATGTTCGTTCTAGTGTGAACACAGACTTCCTCGGAAGTAGGAGCCAACTCAAGTACCTACAGTCTGGGCCACCAGACACATGGCAATTTCTGTCTTGCGACGTGCCCAGTCCACTACCCTCTTGCAAATCTCTTTAGCTGCAGCAGAGAAACCTTGGAATGGTCATTAATTAATTTCTCAGGCTGTGGAGACCCAAGGCCATCTGAAAACGGTTCAAAACCAGAGTTCTCTACTCATACATAGCTCTAAACATTTCAATTGCGTGGTTCGATCATGAATCCCGCCAAGGGAGTCATCAGGCTCTACTCCTATAATACCACATCCGTTAGTCTTAGAAATAACATTTATGGCTTGAGAATCTAGTTCTGAAGCAATCCAATAAATTATTGCCAAGTGTGCCAACTCTGAAGATACCAGCAGCTTATATACAATGGAGGAGGTGGGTGCTGGTGGCGCTGCTTTTCATTAAGGCGCAAGTTTAGAGGTATGTGTGAACCGTGTAAGCCCTTCCCTGAATGGTCTTTATAGGGAGCAGCTGGGGTGACATGTACACCCTGTGCATGGACACATGATTAGCATAGCATTTCTAATGCCCTCATTCCTCTGGAGTGGAGGATGAGGTAGAAAAACATGGGGGCTCATTAAGAGTTTGCTGATAAACCGGCGGTAACACTAATTTGCCAGTGTTAGGATTACCAGCAGGGCACCCGGCAGAATCACTGTTGCATTACAACCTTGTACAGGCAAGCGCAGCACCCAGCCGGTAAGGGTAATCGCCAGCAAAAAGCCAAGAAGGCTGGCACAAAAAAAAAGTAGAGGTATCACCAATACTGGAGCCATCACAGCCGGTAATACTGGAAGCAGAAATAATGGCACCGTCGGAACGGGAAGTTCCACAGTGGCCAGCTTTAAAAACAGAGTCCAAAGTGAATCTACCACTTCCACCTGCCGTCCTGTCCTGAAACCTGTTGCAGTGTCATGGCACAGCAGAAGAAGACATGCCACCCGAGTACACCATCACAAGCCCACATTCACAGAGGCTGAATGTGGCCCCACACCATACACGAAAACACCCCGCCCCAGCAGCCCAGTCAGGGAGCACATGCATGCACCATGTACATTCCCAGTAGACACCCACACCATCTGTGAGTGGCAGCACCCATTGCACCACCACCACCACCCAAGCCAATCTGGCCAACAGTGCGTCACTGGAACACACAAATGTCATGAAAATCCTGCAAGTTTGCAAACAAGTCCACAACATGACTGACAGCATGCCATTCTATTCCTGACGGGTACACAGTTCACGGACCAGGACAAGGCAGAACCCTCCACTGCAGGCACCTCAGCTGGCTCCACACCTGCACAGGTCAAATCGCTTGCCCGTGACAGCAGTCGGCAGAGCAGGTTAACACCACCAACACGCTTTCGACCACCATTCAATACCACATTGTAGACTCCATTGGCCATCGTGGATGACCTAAACCCTGCGCTGGTGCTGAGCGACTCCACCAGCAGCCAGGCAGGTGACAGATGTCACCGCAGACACCACTCCCATGCCATATCACCACCTGTCATGGCACAAACCACTGGCATCCCAGCAGTGGTGCACAGCCGTTAGGGTACTAGAACACCCTCATCCTCAACATGCTTCACAGCAACTGGAAAATCGTGGCAGGGCACATTTACCATCCACCGAGGTGGAAGAGGGGGGCGGAGGTATTGCACAACATGCCTGAATTGTCCCCCATGTTTCAGCCCTGAGCCACCAGAGCACATGCAACCTGCCATCACTGCCTGCGACCAACACAGCTGCAGTATGTCAGGCTGGAGGCCATAGAGTGGCACCAGGCTTCCACAGAGGGACTTGTGGGCTAGCAGCTTGGTGAATGGGGTGTACTAGTAGCATCTCATGGTCACTTGTGCATTTCACCGCCACTATGGTGGCACTGGGACAGAGGGTGCGGGAGCACAGAGTCCGCACCTCAGCCTCTGCAGGAGGCAATCAACCAGGCCATCCAGGTGACCCTCCAGTTCATCTGGGCCCATGGGTTGGATCCCTCCACCTCTGCAACACCCACTGAGGGTTCCTTGCCCACACCAAGGTGCAGATCAGAGCGCCACCTCACAGCCAAAGGGCAGGGAAAGGAACTCATTCCAAAGAGGGGCAGGAAATGACTGTTGGACACTGCACTGCAAGGGTGAATTGAAGGTATACCTGGGGAGGGGTCTTTGGGAGGGGACTTTATGTCCTGTGAAAGGTCAAATCACCTCAACACAAATTCCATTTTACCTTGCACAATGCCAGGATATTCCTTATTGTGTCAAAGTGTTTCATGTGACAAGTGACTATATACAGATGTGAAAATTATCTCCTGTGAGTTGGTGTTCAGAAGAAGTTTTCAATCAGTCCTGCAAGCCATTGGATCCAGTTCCTGGGGGTGGACCAGCAATGGAGGCTCACCTAGATTGTGGTCCTTGGGAAGTGGGACACCAACAGGTGAGATGCAGTATCCCCCTTCCTTCAACACCTTTTCCCCATCCTACCATGTAGAATATTCCAAAACACTGCCCCCCCTTTCCAACACAAACACTTCGCACAACATGAAAGACAATGGACTAACACCAGAGTAGTTTACCCAACATGTCCCAGTACAAGGGTCGGGCAAAGTCAAGCAATTGACCAGAATCAAAAACCTGCTGGCCCTTTCCCTACCCCACAGGGATAAAAGGTGGAGCACAATACGAGCAAGGCAGATCGCACAACGTGAGAGCTAACTCAACACAGCAGTTCAAAAGGAGGCGAAAGACAGCACACAAGGGTGACAAGGAGAGAAGCAACCTCCCCTTTCCAAGCAAGGCATGTGAAACCACTGCAGAAGGAATTATAAGACTGCAAACAATAGCCAGCATGTGTTGCAGCAGATGTCTATGGTACGCAAGACCCACCCACTGCTGATAACCAAGTCAGGGAAGGACTCTGGTCTCACTGGTATCAACCTTGACTCCAAGGATAAAGAAAGGCAAGCGGTTCATCATAGCTGGCGAGTCGAGGGGAGAATCAATAAGAAACCGAACTGTGTTGAAGGAAAAGTAGCCAAAGGATCATTTGAACTTTGAAAGGCTTAAAGATACTATTGAAGAAAGAGGGGGAAACCAGGCACAGAGGAGGCCGGCACCATGTGGGTGCTTAAGCAGGAAACTGTGGGCGACTACCCAATGGTAGAAACGTCCATAAGCCCTTGGGAAGAGGCGAAAAGAGGTCAAAGTGGCCATACAGGGGTCTTGTAAAATCCTCTGTACCGTCGAAAGTCTTTGACCTACAGATGATTACAAAGCTAAGGGAAATAAATCCCACTCTAGGAAATGAGCGCATGAACAGTTTGTTGTAAAAGTTGGCAAGAGTGAACTGGCAGAGGAAAGCCGACGGAAAGGGGTGAAGCCTGAATTGTTTGAAAAAGATGGGCGTGTTGCCGACCACACCGATGGGTGCTCCGCTGGTCCATGGGGCCGTCAAGATCTTAATTAAAAGCCCCAAGCCCTCCCCCAGGCACCAAAGCTCAGCATCTCATTCCCCCAGGACTCGGTGGAACAGAGAAGATGAAGTCACCCCCCCATCTTGGCGCGCAATGATGACTGACAATTGGCAAAGCAGGCGAGCGGAGCTCCCTATATTACGTGTCCCTGCTGCAGCAGCCTCGGGCGGGACCGGAACCCTCACCGCAAAGAGCACGGAGCAGCTCCCCAAAGGTCTTGGACCTCTTGAGGTAACGCCGGGATTGGCGCTGGGGGAGAGGCCAGCCCTGGGCCGGTCTGCCGCCACTCGGGTGAGCCAGCCACTTCCTCCTGACTCAACAGGACGTATAGCCCTGCAGAGACAATTTAGGAGCAGCAGAGCGGACCGAACATTTCCGCACACCAAATCCTACCTCCAAGTCAGTCCCAGGAGGGGCGGGGGGGTCCCAATGCGAGCTGTCCCAAGAGGCCCTGCTAGTGAACTACTTCAGCAAAGCTTGACACCTCCCGCCCTCCTGCAGTGCTCTGCATCAAGGGTGTCCATACCACCGACACCCCTATAGGCGGGGGTCCAGGAGCCAGCAGCAGACCCAGAGCGGCCCCGGAAGTGGGTGCTCCTCCTCCCGGTCCCAGGGCTCCCCAGTACCAGCAGTCCCCAGCCACCCAGCGTAACACCGCTAGCGTAATGCCGAGGGAGAGGGGGGCCCGATCCTCACACCGCTAGCCTCTTCAAGTTCCAGCCAAGGCTCTGCAGTACCCCTGTGCAGGCAGTTCCATGCAGGCCCTCCACAGAAGCTACACAACAAGGCAGGCACCAGTGTGGGGCCCTCAGTGTTGACATCCCCCATTAACTGAGGCAGAGGGCCCCGTAACCACCAGACAATCTGGACCAGGCCCAGTCGGGCGGAGGGGGCTCCTGCCCCTCCTGGCCCGGCACCTCCTACGGGGTCCCAGCAGAAGTAATTTGCGGTTTCCTATCAGAAGGAGCCCGGAGGCCAGCAGGGCCCTTGCTCCCCCCCCCACCATCCTCAGGCAACAACTGCGCAAGGTTGCACAGCTCTGAATGGCGGCGCCCGCAACAGACTTAAGGAGGGGGTCCCCATGCACACCCTCTAAAAACCTCACAGCGCTTCCATAGCCGGGGGGGGGGCGGGAATCAGGAGAGGACTGGGAATACCCACCCTTGACAGCAGGGCCCGGCAAAACTTGCGAGTACCTCTCCGACAAAGGGGCCCGACTTCTCAGGCACTTTGAAGTCCACAACAGTTATGTCAGAAAGCAACCCCTGGCTCCAGGGAACACAGACAGGCCACTCTACCCAGGGGAGACGGGCCTCCCTTTCCCACTCTGTCTGGCATCTGGCTACATCCAAGCAGGGCCCATAGACTACGGACCACACGACCCCCGCCGCCCACCTGCCTAGGTTGGATTTACCACAAACACAGAGCCTGCAAGACCCGTATCAGTAGCCCAAGAAGAGACAGGGAACCATTCAAGCACCTGGGCTCACATACCTAACACAGAGCATGTCTCAATCCAGGGGGAAGGACCTGTTGGCCTCCCTAAAAGGGCCAGGAAGGGGCCATTGCAAAGATCTGGACTAGAGAGCCTGACTTCGACGGGGATCACAAATTTCAGACCCTCAACCGCAACCAGAGGACACCCCCCAGCAGGAGGACCAGGACCCCCAGTGACACAATCCCTACTTATACAGCTCTTCATGGACTTTGGGGACAAAATCACTTCTACGGTTCAAAAACAGATGGAGATCCTATGTGAGGACCTAGCCAAGGGTCTGCAGGAAATAAAACTAGACATTAACAAAATGGAAGAGAGGGTGGACAACAATGAAAGGGGACTCCAGGAACTGACGGAGGATGCGCGGTAGGTGGACACCCTCGCGGTGGCCACCCACAACCTTGAAAGCCAGGCAGAGGATCTAGAAAACAGATACAGGAGGTCCAACATCCACCTCAAACGCCTCCCCGAGGACACGCAGGATAAATCTCACATAAGTTGTCAAGAAACCATCTACAGATCTACTGGAACCCAACGCCACCACAGACGTAAAGTTTAACAGGATTCATTGAGTGGACTCTCGCAGACAGGAACCAGGGGCGAGACCGAGAGATGTTCTACCCGCCCTCCAGGACTGCTCAATCAAGGAAAAAATACTCAAGGCTATGAAAACTAAACAGATCACTTTCAACGGGGCAAAAATCTACCTTTACCAGGACCTGGTGCAATCCACTCTCACAAAGAGGAAAGAAATGGCCCAGTCTTGACGTTTGAGGAACAAAGAGGTCCATTATAGATGGACACTCCCATTTCGCAATACAGGATCACCTCCTACGAGGAAGGTGCTACTCTTCTGGGGATGGAAACCGAAAGTCAAGTGCACCCACGCCCATCGGACACCCATCAAAGTAACCCACAGGCCATGAGAGTGGTCCACAGTAAGAACCAAATGAGCAAAGAAGGGGGGATATCAGCTGCTCCTAAAGCCCCCCCCCAGAGAACGAACAGGACCGGGATAAATCTTCCACAGAGCTTGTGGAGTGAAGAGGCTGATAGACAGGGGCCCACATGAATAATTATCGCCTGGGGAGGGCGTATGACAAAAGGGTCTATATAAGGTGCTGTGGGATTGGGGGGGTGGCCGAGTCTTGAATGGGATCAGCAGGATCTGCGCAGAGCATGTCGGAGTTCATCCAAGAGTTGAATCCGAGATACCAGTTAGGGGGGGGCTAGAAGCTGGTTGAATACACTCACATTGAGGAGGGAAAGGATGCAGGGGGGGCAGGGACGGCAGAAGGATCCAAGTTGGGCAGCGTGGGGACAGGGAAAGCGGGACAGATCAAAGGGGTGGCTCCAGAAAGGAGATCAAAAACGGGTTTCCGCTAAAGAAGCGTCCATCAGATGATGTCCACTAATAATAAACGAACACTCCTATCCCTAAATGTTAATGGTCTAAACTCCTTGATCAAAAGGAAGAAAGAAAAAAAAACACAGGAAACACATGTCCACTCCCATGACAGGTGCAGAATTAGGTTCTGGGGTTACATCCCGCTCTTACAGGCAACGCACCCAAACAAGAAGGTGGGGGTCCTTAAGGTCATAAAGGACAGGCTTGACCTAGAGTCCACAGAGACCGAAGGGGACGACCAAGGTAGATACCTCACAGTAACCATGAGGGGAAGGGGGAAGCCTACACAGTAGCCATGCTATAAGCCCTCAATGCAGGACAGGACGCTTTTATCGAGAAGGGCCTAGACAAACACGAAAAAAGTTTGCAAAAACTCCCATTATCCTTACAGGGGACTTCAACATAGCGTGGCACCCCACGCCGGACAGAAGCAACAAAGCACTGGCGACTCAAGGGAAGCCCTCAGGAGAACTCAGGGGGAGAATCCAAAATGTAGCCCGGTGGACGTCTGGATGGAGTTAGAGGGACACAAGGAAGGCTACACATTTTATTCACACGTCCACCGAACACACTCCAGAATAGACTACGTGTGGGTCTCTGCGATACCTCCTAGGCCGAACACTGGGGATCTCGCTGGGCACAATTATACAGTCAAACCACGCCCCCATTACATTAAACCTGAAAAGAAACCAGGCTCCCGAGGCCCTATGGAAATGGCGGTATCCGGCGTCCCCGTTCAAGGACGAGAAGGTAACGAGAAGTCTTGGACGGGATCAATTCCTTCTTCGAGAACAACAAACTGCAGGACACAAGCCCACAGACCAGATGGGATGCCTTTCAGGTGACAATAAGGGGGAGAATCATAGCTATCAAAGCAGCGAGGGACAGGGAACTGAGGCTGGAGGAGATTTGCCTAGAAGGCAAACTTAAGGAGATGTCTTCCATGGGTATGACTCTGAAGGCGGAGACCAAGCAGGAGTAGAGGAGACCAAGCAGGAGTATAGGGCCACTAAGACAATTGGACCTACTACAAACTAGGGCAGCGGAACATACTCTACTCGCCCTGAAGCAAAAATACTATATAAAAGCAAATAAATCGGACAGGTTACTTGTCAGGCTACTGAGAGAAGAACAAGATAAAACTATCCAAGGGGGGCCACCCTAGTTCCGACATTGACGCTATTGTGAAACAGTGTCAAATACTACTCCAGGCTCTACAGCTCAGACAACTTATCACCGCCAGCCCAGGAATCCTATTTTGATAACATTGAGCTGGTCCGAATACCACAGAAAAAAAGGCTAGACCTGGAGCAAGACATAATCTGTGATGAAATCCGGGAGACAAAGGCTCTACCGACCAATAAATCACCAGGCCCAGACGATTTCACTGCTGTATTGTATAAGATGCATAGGTAGGTGCTGCTGCTCCATTTAACTAAGTTGTTTAATCAATTTGGCGTGGAAGGGAACATCACACAATCCATGGAAGAGGCTAAGGTAGTCCTCATACCCAAAAAAGGTAAAGACCTCACACAATGCGGCTCAAAACCCCCAATTGCCCTCAAACGTAGATGCCAAAACATACATGAAAATACTGGCGATCCTCCCCCACTTAGTCCAAGTAGACCAATCAGGGTTCGTCAGGGGCCGTTAGACCAGCGACAATGTTAGACGAATAGGGCACTTAATTGAGAAAGTGAATAAGTAGGGAATCCCTGCGCTCCTCATGGCCTTAGATGCTGAAAAAGCCTTCGACCGCGTAGAGTAGGGGTTTCTGTTTGCAACCATGGAAAAGATGGGCTTTGGTGAAAAATACATGGCATGGGTGAGGGCCAATTACCAGCATCCCGCTCCTCCGATTGTCAATTAATGGACAGGTCTCTGAGCCAGTGGTAGTGCATAGGGGCATGAAACAAGGTTGTCCCTTATTACCCCTACTATATGCGTTGCACTAACAACCCCTTTTGGCAGCAGTGAGAGGTATATATACGGATAACGGGCATTTCATTTGGGGGAAGGACACACAAAATAGCTTCATTTGCGGATGATCTGATCCTAACCATAACCCAGCCAGAAGGTTCTTTAGAAGCAATAGACACCGAACTCAAGCTGTTTGGGGCAGTGGCGGGCCTCAAAATAAACGCCCACGAATCAGAAGTCCTCAACTTTAAAAAAAAATGTTTTAAACAATTTATTAATTTTGTTTCAACAAAAACTTCCACTGTATATAATAACATTTTTGAATTTACATCACTCCTGTGTCCACTGCTTCTCCTGTTCCCCTCGACCCCCTTTTAAGCCTACTTTCCTTCATGTTCTATTACTTCGTCTTGCATTGGGGTTATCTCTTCCATGGTCTCTGTAGGGTCCTGATCACTTGACCGGTTTTGCGGCGGCCCAAATAATGTGGCTATTAGATATTTCCAGGCTATCAAGGTCCCAGTCTCCTCCTCCCCCCAGAACTACTGGCTTCCTGCCATACTATAGTTTCAGCTTCGGTCCATTTCTGTAGGTCTTTCCACCATATCAGAAGTCCTCAACCTTACTTTCTAGAGGGAAGTGTAACACGAACTTAGAAGGGTGGGTGGAACAAACCATAACCTATCTAGGGGTCATGCTGGCCAGATCAACAGATGACTTGTATCGGGTAAACTTCCGGCCCTTGTTATCAAAACTCAAGAGCAAATTGATCGACTGGGGACCCTTGTTCATATCATGGCTGGGGCGGGTAAAAGTGCTGAAAATGGTGATACTTCCTCAGTTGCTATATTATTTCTTGGCACTCCCCACCCAGGTACTAAACGCATTCTTTAGGGCAGTGGAGAAACTAAATTGTGTTCTGTTGTTCCAGACGAATCTGCAGAGTGGCCGCTGGGGTGATGAAGATGCCCACAGCCAGGGGTGGGCTGGCGGGACGAGACTTCAAAGCCTATTTGGCAGCCCATATTAGGGTTATTCGGGACTGGCAGAACGACGACTGGGTTAAGATCTGGACACACATGGACAGGGCAGTAGCAGGGGAAACCCTGGAAGGCATCCTATGGAGACCCAAGGCAGACAGAACGGCTCAAATGTACAGTAGCTCCATACTTTCTCCGGTGGGGTATCCGTCAGACGAGACCATCAAACAAGCACATATTACCTCCTTCCTATCACCCCTCACACTCATATTCGGCAACCCACAGTTCACTCCGGGCTGGAAGACCACCTCCTTCACCAAATGGCGGGAGGGGGATGCCAAAAAACTATGGACATGTACGAGAGCACCCAGCTGAAATCAATGAATGCAAAGCTGACTTCGCTCCAGGTGAGGGGGAGCGATTCCGCTACAGGCAATTAATACACTGGCTACACCACCCACTATGAGTGTGGCAGGAACTCGCCATCTAATTTCCTTTGTAAAATCAATAACCACGAACCCTGGTGACAGGCGGCTGATAGGATCGATATATGCACATATAAAAGCAGGGGAGGTGGCAATCCAAAGGGCCTACACAAAAAGATGGGAATGAGCCTCAGGTCGCACAATAGAAGAGACTAGTTGGCTAAGACTAGTCAAACATCCCCAAACTTACGAAATCCATCCAAATAAGAGAAATCTGGATACAATTGATGGTTCAGTGCATCCAACACCAGCTAGAATCCACAAAATATACCCAGCAGAGTCACAATATTGTTGAAGGGATGGAGGGAACGTGTAACCACATATGGTGGGACTGCCCCAAAATAGGAGCATATTGGGGAGGCATACAAGAGGCGATAGAGCGAATCTTGGGGATAAAGAGTCGAAGTAACAGAGGCTTGGCACGGCTGGGGCTGGACAGGACCCTGGAAAACCTCACATCGAGAGCCGACCAAAAGCTATAAGTCATCCTGAAGATGGCGGGGCCTCCGGTCCTCGCACAAAAATGGAAAGCCAAGGAACCTCCGCTGGAACACAAATGGGTGGGGAAGATCTGGAACTTTGCAGCCCTCAAGTGGCTTACATACTCAATCCAGGGAGACCGACGCACCTTCCGTGCACACTGGACAAGGGTCTTTCACTTCCTACAAGCCGGCACAAGGGGTGCCTGGTGTCGAAGGAAAATGCGTCTTCTCGGACTGGTGTCATGATCCGGGCGAATCAATCAGGGTGGGGGGCAGGGTCACCGCCCGACCAGGATGGGAGCCCACGGCCCACACCCTGCATCACTGAAAACCAGGGGGGCCACAGGAACATTGAATCTTCCCAGGGATGTCCACCGGACCTGAAAAAGGGAGGGGGGCATAGTTACTGTTGATATGTTCCGTTTGAAAATGTTAATAAAAAGTTATGAAAAAGAAAAAGACGACATTTTGAGCCGTGATTGCAAGAAAAGCCATAGTGAACCCAAATGAGGAAGTCTGACGTTTGAAAGAGGTCCGAGCCCAAAGGAGGGAGATTCAGGGGTGGAAAGTTAACCCTCAAAGTTGATTGAAAAAAGGAACTTTTTAGTTGAGTTGTTGAATCAGATTTGTGAAGGGTCTACGCCCGGAAGAGGGAGACCTAGGGGTGAAGCCATCACCCAAAGTATACACGGAATAGAACTTGTGTTTGTTGATACATAAGGCCTCAAAGGAAAGACTTTACTGAAAAGAGACAACCATTGAAGAACCTGATAGCGGATACAGAACTGTCGGGGACGTGCTGTGAAAGCTCGAGCGTGTACTGTGCTCAGGAGCTCCACCTTGTCCTGTGCTCAAAACATATGGAAGGGAGACCCCTGGCAATCACATCCACATCCTGACCTATTTGTGAACACTTCTTTCTTTATTGAAAGCCTATCCCACACTCTTTCTGCAATTAGTTGTAAGGAATTGGCAAATGTTTTAGTATAGGCCCTTAATTTTGACAACTCAACAAGGACTGCCTTATTGTTCCTTTGCTGGAAAACGCTTGCTCCCATCTTCGACTTAGGTTTAGCTTAGGGGTTTTTCCATCCTGCATTTACAGTTTAACACCCTTTAACTGTGATCACTTGTGTCAGTCTTTACTGTTGCCAGCATGAGTTCCTTACAGCCCCTAGAAATCTGAAGTGCAAAGTTTGTGCAGCAGGATGCGTGTGGGAGGAACGCTTCCCTCCTTGTGACCTGTTCTGCAGATGCTGCGCAGCAGGAATCGTGCAGGAAGCGGTCTCAGGTGGTTGGCGTGCACCAGAGCACCTCAAGGATGTTTCCGATGGCTGGCATGCACCAGAGAGCCTCAGGAGCAAGAGGAGTTGCATTTGGAAGTGGCATAGGTGGAAGCAGTCTTACCGAAGCTGTTTCACGTGTCGCGAGGGAACAGAGGCGTAAATCTGATCCGGTGAGTTCAGAAGTTGTCAGTGACTCCGCTCGCGGTTAGAAAGCGGGTGTTCGGTGAGTGAGAAGCGCTCACGTAGAAGCAGAATGAGTGCAAAGCAGCAGGAGCGCACTCACATTTTAGTGAATGGTATTCAGAATTAACGTGGGAATAACCAACTATGGAGAAGCAGCACCAACCTATTCTATCAAAACCAAATGACTAACAAAAGTGTGAGCCAGTGGAAAATCCAACCACCCGTGGGGGCCACTTTGTTAAGAGGTAATATCTTGTACAAATTGGGATACACACATTGCCAAAACCAGGTGAGAGGCAGGAAGAGACTGTATCCCTATCAGTCTTTGGTTGCTTGTGGGAAACAAGAGTGGCAAAAAGGCTGCCCTTCTGGGGAAAGACACCCAGAAGAAGACCAGCATCATTTGTTGAAAAGTATTAAAGAGCACCAATCTGAATCTTCTTTTCCTTGTTTTGAAACTGCAATTTGTTGAATGGTGTGAAGCTGTTTTAGACAGACCACGAAAGCATTTGTCGTTGCGAAACGCTGTTCGGGCAGGGAAGTATACCTGAATGGCATATCTTTGGAGACTGTAGGTCTGGCATGGAAGCAGGCCAGGTGGAAGTTGGAGGGCTACAAGGTGTTCCTTACAGACACTATGTTAGTGGTGCTGGAGGAAAAGCCGCCCAAGGTTGTTAGAGAAGTAGTATTTCTTTGAGTTGCCAAGAGTGGCAAATCATCCATACTAAGACCATCATTGTTGCTATTGAGGAACAGAGAACCTTTTTATGGAGGACGAAGAGCCGTATAACTTCTGTGTTGGAACTTTGTTGACCAGTTGTAACAAATCAGGATTTCCTTGTGTTCTTTTCTTCAACTCTGAAATAGAAGGACGTTTAAATCTGGGGAAGGGCAGTTCGCCCAGGTTATGAAGAGAGACTGTAGTTACATTGTGAATTCAATCAGTTTTGAACAGCAATGCATTTCCTGGTTTGTTATATGCACAAGCGGAGGGACAGCTATCCTTCGATAAAGTGTTTCCTTTAGTTTATTTTTGGCAGGGAAATCCTCCTAAGGGTAGGGATAGTGAGGCTAATAATATAACAAAATGGCATTTGTTGAGAAGACTTAACGTGATCTGTGTCACATTTCTGACCCATCAACTCCCTGGTGTGCACGTGTGGCAGGTTGTATGCCTCCTCCTGTGGAGTCCGGGGATTTCTGAGTGGTGATATCAACCAGGGTAGTTTCTGGTGGCTCTGGATACCCCATGTGGAAATGACATAGGTGTCGGCTGCTGTGTTTCTAGTAGCAGCAAGTTGGTGAATGGTTTCACTGTGCATGTCATGTGTCGATTCACATAACATGAACTCATGAAGTTCTTGCATGTGTGGTGTATCACTCGTGGGGGTGTAATGTTACACTTGGTATGTTTTGCTCACAGTTAAGTCACTTTTGTCTTTCAGGGTCTGTGTCCAACAGGGAAGAAAACCCATGGTGTCTAGTGTGGGCCTGTGCATCACTCCCATCCATCAGACTTTATGGGTGCCTGTAGTGTGTTACAGGGTATCATGCGCAGGTCCCAGGTGTGGTGTCCATGTTTGGGTCAATGCCCATATGGTCACTGTACATGCCATGTGGCAGTGTGCTGTCCCTTGGTAGTTTTTCAGCATCATGTCATGACATTCATGGCAGTGTTTGGCCCTACACATTCCAACGACCCATTGGTTCCATTGGTGTCAGGGGCCCTACACCTACTGGTTCCCCACCCCTCTTATCAAGCACCAAAGGCTGCTGGGCGGGTGTTTGAGAATTACTGTGTCTCCATGGTGCCAATGGTCTCCTTGTGCATTTTTGAACAGTATGGTACAACTTGTAATCAGTGTCAGCCTTGTTCATTGGTCATGTGGCCAACTGTAATCGCCAGCCTTTCCCCTTGCGCTTGGTCAGCCCCCTAGACATGCTTTGGACATCACTACGTGCCCCCCTCCTTGCAGCCCATGCATGTGGGGGGGGATGTGTGGTGTTGCATTCTGGTACCTGTAGTTCAGTGTGTGAGGCCAGCCTTTTAGGGTTATACAGATTGTCCATCTCCTGCTGCCTCTTGATCAATGTCCTACTCCTGTGGATTGCAGCCTGTCATGAGTGGGGTGCGAGGGTGGGTCCAGCATGTCAGGGAATGCATGCACGACATGTGCCACAACCCCACCACCCCAACTGCATGTCACTCGTACAGCAAGATCAGTGTATTTGGACATCTACTCACCCAACATCCAGGTCCACTGGCCTCTGGGCCTCTCCATGTACCCCGGCAGAATTCTGTTTCACAGGACCATGGCATCT
Organism: Ambystoma mexicanum; assembly: GCF_040938575.1. Classification (NCBI taxonomy): domain Eukaryota; kingdom Metazoa; phylum Chordata; class Amphibia; order Caudata; family Ambystomatidae; genus Ambystoma; species Ambystoma mexicanum. The sequence continues at coordinate 408,906,564 of NC_090936.1, forward strand.
GTGGATCCAGGAAATAATGCACAGCAGTGCGTGATGGTGGGGTCACAGGTGACCTACACATTGAGTGGCATTGCTTGTGGTACACCGCCTTAGATGACCCAGGTGCTACAAACACAACACGGGTGCAATCCAGGTTGCCAAGTACATTGTGCATGTGTTACCTCAACAAAGGTAATCTCCCTTATTTTTTGTTTAGGGGGATCTGTTTCTCAAACGGGAGAGCAATAATCAGCTAAATATAAACAAAAAGAAACAGATTACCCCACTCTGCGCCTATAGATATAGGGTTGTATGATATTTTCTATTGTACAATACAAAGCCTCATTTATTCTTCAAATTGTAAGATACATGACAAATGTCACATAGCAGACCAGGACACAATTAACATTGTTGATGAACCACTCACCACACTTATCAAAAATAATTTTTAATACATATTAGCAAAATACTTATTTATATATACATAAAAACGGAGAATCATTATTCACAAAAAACAATTAAAAACCCAAATCTGAGATTTGGATCCTTTATTGACTTTAACTCGTACTGATCGTATATATTATCATCAATACAATGGCACCCTAGGCTTTGTAGGGATTTAACCTATTTATTCAACAGGGACTCAGGGCGTATACATGACAGCCAGCACTCTTTCACAAATAGAAGCTTGGACTACTAGGATTATTAAAAATCATCTTTTTCTGACACACAGGCAAAGTAAGTTGATAGGCCTTTAGTTTAGATATAGCTCAGCTCAAAAGTGAGAAAAAAATAAAAAATAAATAAATTTAATAAAAAAAAATAATAAAGAAAAAGAAAATCACTCAATTAGGCTAATTTCATCGCTTAATCTGGGTTGGAAGGAATGCGATCTATTAAAAAGTAACATCCGCACAAAATATTGTTTTATGATTAAAGGTGTGGTTCACCAGATGCACCTAAAAGAATCAAAAGAGGATATGGCTGACTTGCAGAAAAGACTTAGTATTTTGTCCATCCTTTGTGATGAATCTCACTTGAAGCAACACAACCTATTTTCCGCTATTTGAGCGGAATGTTGGGAGAAACATTTACGTGCAAAATGTAATCTACCAGGTTAGTATGAAACCTGCAACTCCGGGATCATTGATCTAGGTTTACTTAAACTTTATGGTTTTTCTGTAAATTACATTATTTGGTCCTTGATCAACTTAAAACCTCAAAGGCTACAGGTCCAGACGGCATTCGGTCATGTATTTTGAAGTCGGACTCTACTTCTGGGCAGCAATTATTTTCTATAAATTCAACCCGATTCCTAGAACCAACATCATTCCTGTTTCTTGTCGTAACGCCATCATTATTCCGATTTTCAAGAAGAGCGACCATCAGAATCCATCAAACTATCACCCTATCGGGGGGTGGAGGGGAGAGCCTGGCTAGCATGCAAACGAGGAGGACGTGAGCTCTGATGGCTCTTGCAACCGCTGGCTCTATCCTGTACAAATCTCCATTTCTTTTGGGTCGGAGACTCGAATGGAAGGCACCATCCGACTAGATAAAACATCCTTCACAGACTAAGCTTCCCGCGACGAATATGCAGACAAACTGAGCAACGGTGATAATTGCCGTGTGCCGTTCTCTCCCTCAAGATGTCTGACAGCAACTAAACGCCAGACAGCCGTGCGCCGTGACTTCGCCAGCTATGTGCTACGGACCCCCGTAGCAAGCCAAACGCAGCCCAGCACACCCCAAAGACAAAATAAAACTGGTCGCTGCACCCCGACACAGGACCTACACAAGCGGTGCAACCGCTCATCCACATTTTCGGTGCTGCATTGAGCACACCACAGCATTTACACCTCCCGGAGACATTGCTCAGGAGACAGGGAGCGACTACCAGCAGAGGTGGTGAGGGTGGAGAGCCATAACGCACTCGACCGCGGGTGGCAAGACCAGAGCATTGGCCTGCCTCCTACACGGACACATGGTACTGGCCCCGAGCGGAGCTGGTGAGGAGATTAAATCCCATGGGGAGGTGCTGGAGGGGACCACAGAGAACACTGCACGCATGGAGGCGATGAAATCCGCAGCTCTGGCTGTGGCCTGCCCGCCCGGAGACCAACCCCGGAATCGGATGCTGGACCCTGCCAAAGAAGCCCGCACCCGAAAACACTGACGCAGGCTTGCGAGAGAGGAGGCGGAGCACCCGCTGAGGGACATATGACCGGTAAGAGGGTCCGGACATTTTGCAAGTAGGGGCCCCCCTCCCAGATGCCCCCATTAACACCTTGCAAGAACACGACCAGGGAGTAATAGATTGGAACTTGGGGCCTCGTGGTGACATACACTAATGAGGCGCAGCAACGGAGGGACTGCAGCCCCGCAGCTCTCCCCTGCCCCGCTGGAGGCATAGAAGTGGCAGTTATCATGGAAGCAAGCCACCCAAAGTGGCAATTCATAGGCACTGGGTGTGACACAAGAGGGGGGCGGCAACGGCATCAAGGGAGAGTTCCCTGAAATCAGCCGGTAAGACGTTCTGCCCCCAATATCCCTCCGGACACTTACCACCAAAGAAACCGCCAAGTGTGAGACCCGAGCCGGCAACAAACTGAGCATTGGCATGGGTCATAGCACCCCCAGGCCTGCACCACAGTGACACGGGACAAGTTGAGCTACGGCGGCGCCACGACTGTCAGCCCCCAGCACTAAATATCAGAACTCTAAGGACGCTGTAATAAGACCCGCAAACCCCACCACCTCAGGATCACGACACCTGCAATCAACCAGCGGGTACCCACAACTACTCCACAGTGGCTTAGAGGCCCAAAGTGAAGCGGAGCTAATGAAAGACATTAGGACTTGACATGGTGTACGGCACCCAACAGTGGGCACTGGTGAAGGAGAGAGTGCTCCGCAATCACAGATGGTGAACACATGAACCGAGCATCCCTGGAATTGCCGAATAGGCGGTGCACAACCACATAACCACCTAACCTCACGAGGCCTCGATTCCGGCGAAGTTAGACTTCAATCGAACCACTACCTGGAGTCTGACATAGCAATACAATGGGCAAGGATAAGCACCAAGGGAGAACAGCCACACAGTAGTATGGATCAATTTGCGATCGCCAGCACTTCGATGTTGGCAAGTCAAGCGCCCGAACTCCCCTGGGGGTGAAGAAAACCTATCATTACGAGACGTAATGGCCGCAATAGCCAGCTCACGTTCCTCCATGGCGATCAAGAGGGACAGCATAGGAGCGGATATCTCTTTTCTACGCCATGATCTCCAGAAACGTACCTCCCGCACAGGAGAGGCAGAACACTGCATCTCTGGAACGGAGGACAACATTAGGGACATCAATCGGCAGCTATCGCAAGCCCTGAATCGCCTGAAAACTCTGGAAACCCGTGTGGATGAAAGCGAGGGCAGGTCGCGCCGCAACAATGTACGCATTCTCGGACTTCCGGGGGGGTGTAGAAGGGCCAATCATGGAACTGTTTCTAGAACAATGGCTGATGGACATTTTTGCGCCTCATTCCTTCTCCAAATTCTTTTCGGTGGAAAGGGCATATAGGATGCCCTCGGGCAGACCACCTCCTGGCGCACCACCACAAACTCCAATTGATAAATTGTTTAACTGCCAAGACACAGACACACTTCTCCAAATGTCCCGCACAAAAGGAACAATTACCCATAACGGATCCCGTATCGCATTCTTTCCAGATTACACCCGGGAGGTACAACGAGCAAGACAATCATTCGAGCCACTTAAAAGACAACTAGCCCTCATGAAAGTGAAATACGGGCTGCTATTCCCGGCTCAACTTAAAATCTACCACAAAGGGTCTACGGTGCACTTTACTGATCCACAAGAAGCCTGGAAATGGGCAAAAACATAGCAGGCGACTGGACCATGAAACCAAAGAGACGTGAAGGGAGATCCCGGCCCAGACCGGACCGCCCCCCCGGCCCCCTGGAAAAAATCCAGAAGCCCAGGGGATGGACACCCCAGAACTTGCTGCAGATCGGGATGAGTGCTGAGGGGCATGCCATGGTCCTGTGTCAAAGTACCGTCGCAGTACGTTGTGGTGCAGTGGCGCAGCATCCCGGGAGTTCTGCTCTTTGCCGTATGATTTAATCCAATTAAAATGACCCAAACTGCGCAGGAGACAGAGCTCCAGGAAGAGCTCACCCCCCCCCCCCCCCCCCGGCACGTTTTCTTTTTTTGTTCATTCCTAACAGTATTGGAGTGTAAAGCTGACCCCCCTAAGCCTCTGAGGGTCAGCAATGTTTGGGCGACAGATACTTTGTGTTGGGGTGGAGTATAAGGAGGGGGAGGGAAGGGAATGGTTACATGGTTCTTTGTTAATTTGGGGCCATCACATGTTCAGACAACGATCCAATCAAAACCCTTTGCATAAGCTACTTCACATTACCACGTACGGGGACCCCACCCCCACAACACACACCAATGGGAGACTGACCTCCCCTTCTGACCAGCACATCCTGTGGAATCTCCAATACATGCTCTAAATGGCGCATGCACAATCCCATTCGTCGTCTGTTGGTCGCCCCAGATCTCTCAAACTGCTCACCTGGAACGTGAACGTAATGGGCTCTGGGATCAAGAGACGCCTGATCATGCAACTGCAGAACAGACAGTCCCCCGATATGGCCCTGATAACCGAGACATCTAGCAGGGTCAGACTGCACCCTCTTCCAGAGAACCAACTACCGAGCAGCATTTCATGTGCGATACACAATGGGATCCAGGGGCACCCTTATCCTGATACATAAATGTGTCCCATTTGTCTCACAGGTCGTAGAACAAGACCCCAGGGTTCCTATGTATTAATTCTAGGAACACTTCGGGGAGGCGAAACTGGCTATTGCGTCTGTTTACGCCCCACCGGGACCTGGGCAATAACTGCTAGACGACCTGACCTCCCTCATGGGAAGACATCAACCCGACAGGTGGATTCTGGGGGGAGATTTCAACGACGTCATGTGCAGCACCATAGGTCGCACTAATCTTGGACAGCGCAACCCAGATAACCCCCACGAAACTGGCCAATTTTGTATCTGCCCTGGGTCTCCAAGATGTGTGGTGGGAACTGTACCCGGGAACTAGGGGCTACTTGTTCCACTTGGGAGCCCATGGCTCCTTGTCCAGGCTGGATTACCTCTTTCTCCCAAACACAGATTGACATAGGGTAATGTCTCGGACCACTCGCCATTGATGGTGCAATTGCGGATGCACGGCATAACACCCCACCTAGAATGTGGAGATTGAACAATTACTATCTTGGGTTACCCAAATTGACTGACCGCCTTACCAAAGTGTCCAATACTTTGAGATCAATGAAGCTGCAGTGGACAACCCAGTAACAATATGGGAGGCCTATAAAACGGTGCTGCATGGAGAGAATCTCCTGGACAGCGAACAAAAGGAAATAAAGACTCCAAAACATAATAGAAGGGGAGGGGGGAGGCGATTCAGTGGGAAAATAAACCCATTCTCGATCCAACCCCGAGACTCATGGGTCCCTTAAACGAGCCACTGAGTGCCTCCATAATTGGGTGCTGGACAACGCCAAACAAGCCCATTGGGACTCTAGATCGAGAAAATACGAATTTGGGGAAAAAGCGGGCAAACTGTTAGCCTGCCTGGAAAAGAGAGATGAAGGACAACGCCATGTCCGAGAGATTGTCACCTCATAAAATGAGAAGTGCCAGTAGGATGCCGACATAGCGGAAGCCTTTGCTCAATTTTACGCCGAATTACATCGGGCTCCAGCTTCTCCACTGGACCCAACCCTATTGGACGATATTAAACTCCCATCTCTGTCAGCACAACAAAGAGCAATTGGACTCCGATCTCTCAAACAAATAGCTGAAGCCCTCTCACAACTGCATCCAGTGAAAACACTGGGCACTCACGGGTTCCTGGTTGAAACCTGGCAAAAATTAGGTGGGAACAAAATGGCACCCCTCCTCCATAAGATGCTGCTGCGTGCCCGTGAACAGGGCACCCTTCCATCAGACCTGTGTAAGGCCACCATCGTAGTTATTCCTAAAACGGACAAACCCCTGGAGAGATGCGCCTCTTATAGGCCCATCTTACTAATTAATAGTGAAGCCAAGGTCCTCGCTAAACTCCTGGCTAACCGACTACAGTCGGTCGTTCATACCCTGGTCCACCCGGACCAATGTGGCTTTATGCCACATAAATCGACCGGAATGAATCTGCGAAGGCTCCACCTCGCACTAGAACATGCTCCCATTATAGACGCATTGCTTGCCTTACTGGCAATTTATTTTGAAAAGGCCTTCGAGTCGATCTGGTGGGACAGCCTATGGGAAATTATGCAAAGCATGGGGTTTGGGACACCTTTCTAGGATGGGTACAACTACTCTATACGAACACCCAGGCAGAGGTCAGGGTGAATGGGTGGCCCCCTCAGCCCTTTCCTCTCGGCAGGGGTGCCCCCTCTCTCCCCTCCTCTTTGCCCTCACTATTGAGCCACTTGCCTTGTGGCTCCGCCAGGGCGCAGCTTGGACGGGATTTAGATGGTCTGAGGGGCACGAGGACCAGACCTCACTCTATGCAGTTGATCTCCTGATATATATGGGGGATCCGGCCCGGACTTGCCCCATAGTAACGTAGATGCTCATCCGCTTTGGTGAGTTTAGCGGACTGAGAAATAACTGGGGGAAATCAGTTTTCTTTCTGGTAAAGGGTGGAGTGCTGGCTATCCCCCAGGACTGCCCATACCGAGTGGAGCGGCACGGCTTTTGGTATCTAGGAAGTTGGATATCCGGAGACCTCACCAACTATGTAACAACTTTCAGCCGATCGTTGACCGCTTTGTCAGCGAAGTCCACCACTGGAAACTCCTCCCCCGGACACTCATGGGTAGAGCCGCACTCTTTAAGATTATGACCCTCCCAAGATTCCTATACGTGTTGCAGAACGCCCCACTCAAGATCTCAGACTCCGAATTTGACCGGGCAGAGACCCTCATCAGGGAACTCATATGGGGCGGAGGCCAACCACGTATAGCACTGACCACGCTCCAAAGATCGATCTGGGAAGGTGGGATAGGGGTGCCCCGCCTCCAAACCTATTACTAGGCCTCACAGCTTACAGTAGTCAACAACCTGCTCCATGGTGACCGGGAACTACCCCACATAAGCGCTGAAATTGCCGCAATACACGACACGGACCCACTTCGGTTATTATACCGAACTCCGAGACCCCCTCCGCCTACAACCGCGGCGCACTTAACTACTATTTGAAGACAAGTGCACGTGTTTGTAGGGTGGACAAATAAAATAACCACTGCAAAACCCCTATGGCAAAATAGCAATCTAACAGATCGGGCAACTCGATCCGTGGCCTCGATGGATAGGGGCTGGGATTCTGAGAGTTGGAGACAACCTTGTAGATGGGAAACTAACCTCGTTTGAGGCTATGGAACTAAAATTCCAATTCCTGGGTACCGAGCGGTACCACTACATACAACTGGCCCATGCCCCAAAAACTCAAACGGCAGATGCCACTGTCCCAGACTACACACCGATAGAATGCAACATGCTGCAAGCACACATCCCCACCAGATGCACTTCCATTCTATACAACGCTATGTCATCCTTCACCAATCCTGAATTGACAAGTGTGAAAGCTAAATGGGAAGTGGATGTAGGGGAGAGAGACCCAAAAGACTGGATTCAGGTGGTAATGCACCTGCGCGAGGGTTCCATCTCCTCCAGGCTCCGTCTGGAACAGTTAAAAATCTTGCATAGAGTGTATTACCCTAGAACAATCTTATATGGTTGGAAACTGGCCTCGAACCAGAGTTGTCTCCGATGTGGAGAGGAAGGAGCTTTAATACACATCCTATGGGCATTCCCCTGGATCCAAATCTTCTGGACTGCATGCTGCCATGAACTTGCTAGAATCCTCGCCTGCACTATACCATTGGATCCAAAGGTCCTACTCCTGGGCATACCCGAGGACACTGATGTTAAGTGGGAAAGGCTGTTTTTGACCACGGCAGCGGGACTGATGAAGCGAAACATCGCAAAGAAGGGAGTAGTTTCTTACCTGTAACTCCATTTCTCCAGCGTTGGTATCTTTCATGGATTCACATGCTTAGAATTCCCCGTCGTCAGACTGGGAACCCTCGGTACACATATATAGTCGTTTCCTATAGGAAAAAACTTCCGACACTTGTGTCTCCTATCCACATCTACGTCCTCTCTGGGGCCGTTCACGCATGCCCCGTAGGACGTAGCGGTATAAAGCCCTGCCCCCGCGGGTCCCGTCAGATTTCGGCCCCTCCAAAGTAGAAAGGGGAACCTGCTTATGCACATATCTTGCACATTGCATTCCGGGGAGGCTGGTGGGCGCATGTGAATCCATGAAAGATACCAACGCTGGAGAAATGGAGTTACAGGTAAGAAACTACTCCCTTCTCCAGCATTGGATCTTTCATGGATTCACATGCTTAGAATAGATTGTATAGCAGTATCCTAAAAGAAGGAGGTGAGGATGCAATGTAACATACACTACAAAAAACACCCCAAAACCTAATATATATAGGCACGTAGGCAGCAACATATTTTCCGATATATACATATTCATAATACATACATATATATACCTATATTGCTCAAAACAGACCCACTAACGAACCAGAATAGGCAAGGCAAAGACAAAAGCTTAACCGTTTTTGGCTTACCTCATTGAAACAGATGGCGCAGAACTGCCCTTCCCATCTGTACCTCATCCGCGTGCTGCCTTTCCAGGCAGTAATGGCGTGTAAATGTGTGTGGAACAGACCATGCCGCCGCCTGGCAGATGTCGGTCAGAGGAATTCCTGCCCATAGAGCCGCGGAGGAGGCTGTCGATCTCGAGGAATGGGCTCTAGGGCGTCCTTGTAGGGGTCTCCCAGCCTTGGAGTGACTAAAAGTAATTGCTGAAGAGACCCAACGAGCCAGACCTTGCTTGGAGATTGCCCTTCCTCTCGCCGACGGACCGTAGGCAATGAACAACTGTCTGGTAGTTCGGATATCTTGCGTCCTTTGCAGGTAAAATTTTAACGCCCTTTTGACGTCCAGAGTATGAAGGGCTTTTTCCGCCGACGGGGACGCAAAGAAAGTAGGAAGGACCAGGGTCGAGTGCTTGTGATAGATTGTCGGTACTTTCGGTATGAAATATGAATCTCATATGGAGGATCTATGACCAATGCCTGTAATTCCGACAGTCTCCTAGCCGAAGTAATGGCAATTAAGAAAGCCAGTTTCCAGGATAGGAACTGCATGGATGAAGAGGACATTGGCTCAAATGGAGTCTTCATTAAGGCAGCCAACACCACATTTAAACTCCACGACGGTGGGAACCGCTTCATAGGGGGGAAAGTTCTAAAGAGACCCCTCATGAAATGTTTCACCAGTCTGTCACTGAATAATGGTGAAGACTGTCTCCTCCTCGTAAACCTTGAAATGGCCGCCAAGTGCACTTTGATGGACGACGATGACAGCCCACTCTCAGCTAGGTGAAGAAGATACGGGAGAATTTGCTCGGGGGTTACTTCTCAGGGCTGAATTTCGTGCTGTGTTTGACACCACGTACAGAACCTTCACCATTTGCATATGTATGATTTGTTAGTCGAAGGGGCCCTAGCCGCCTGCAGAATTCTCCGGCAATCCAACGAGACTTTCAAGTTGCAGAACTCTGAAAAGTCAGGAGCCATGCTGTTAAGTTGAGGCTGTCCGGATTGTGGTGCCACACCGTTCCCTTGTCCCTGGACAGTAGGTTCGGCACTTTCTGGAGAGTTATAGGCTGTTCCAACGACAGATGTAGGAGGTCGGAAAACCATGGTTGTCTCGGCCAATACGGGGCCACTAGGATGACCCGGCATTTGTACCTGCGAATCCCCTGGATTGTCCTCCGTATAAGGGGGAGCGGAGGGAAAGCGTACAGGAATTTGTCCGTCCAAGGAAACGAGAACGCTTCCCCCCAGGGATCCTTTCTGAGGCCATCTGCTCGCGAACTGTTCGCATTTCCTGTTTTCTTTCGTTGCGAAGAGGTCGATTGATGGGGTCCCCCACCTTTCGAAGATTATTTGTAGCTGACCGGTGTCCAGTTCCCACTCGTGTATTGGAGCCATTGTCCTGCTCAGGGAATCCGCTTGCACATTCTTCACACCCGGAAGATGGTAAGCCACTAAGGATATGTTGTGTTTCAATGCCCAGTGCCAGATCTTTTGAGCTTCCGCCGAAAGGGTCCTGGATCTGGTGCCGCCTTGCTTTATCAAGTAGAACATGGCTGTCGTGTTGTCTGTCAGCACTCTTACTTTTGATCCTTTGATATGTGGAAGGAATGATTTCAAGGCCCATCTCACTGCCCTCAGTTCCAGCACGTTGATGTGTAGGTGCGATTCGGTCGAAGACCATCTGCCCTGGGTTTGATGATCGTTCATGTGTGCTCCCCAGCCTGTCAGGGAGGTGTCCGTGATGATGGTGTTCTGAAATTCCGGCTCTTGTAAAGGAACCCCTCTGTCCAGGTTGTGAAAGATTTTCCACCATTGGAGTGATCTGATGACACACTCGTCGTCGACGGTTATCCCGTCTGACCACCGGCCCGTGGCCTGCTTCCATCTGTCCGACAGGAACTCCTGTAGAGGCCTCATGAACAATCGGCAGTTTGCTACTAGGTGGATGCACGAAGCCATGGAACCCAGGATTGCCACATATTTTCTCACGGAAAATGTGGTCTGTAGGCGAAGTCGACTCGTCAGTTGTTTCGATCTTCAATATTCTGTCTAGGGACGGTTTCACTATTCCCGAGTGGGTTTCGAATTGAGCTCCCAAGAACTTCAAGCTCCTTGAGGGCTTTAGAGAAGACTTTTCGAAGTTCACTGCGAACCCCAGCCGTTGCAGAAGCTGTAAGGTGGCTTGTACGCTGTCATTGGTCGACGCTGGGGAGGATCCCCTCACAAGCCAGTCGTCGCGGTACGGGTATACATGATGCCCTCCCTTTTCGCAGCCAGGCTGCCACAGGTGCCAAACATTTTGTAAACGTTCTTGGGGAGGACTTTAGACCAAATGGGAGCACTGCAAATTGTTAGTGTGTCTGACCTACCATGAACCTCAGAAACCACCTGTGTTTTTGACACACCGGAATGTGGAAGTACGCGTCCTGTAGATCTAGTGACACCAAAAAATCGTCCCTTTGGACAGATCTGATCACTTCCTGCAGTGTAAGCATTTTGAATTTTTGACTCTGTAGGGTCTTGTTGAGGTCTCGCAGGTCGAGAATAGGGCGCCATTTTCCGTTTGGTTTCCTTACTACAAAACAACGTGAATATACCCCTAGGCCTTTCTGCGATGCAGGGACTAATTCGATGGCACCTTTCTGTAACATGAGTGTTACTTCCTGCTGCAAGATGTTTAGATGTGGCTGTTATAGGTGTATTGGTGGACATTTTGGAGGTTTGCATTTGAACAGTAGGGAATGTCCGTACCTCACAGTGTCCAAAACCCACTGATCGGTTGTGATGGTCTCCCATTCCTCGATGCAGCTTGACACTCTTCCTCCCAGAACGGTACGCTTCCCGTCATTGTTGGTCTTTGTTTGCTCGTCGACGACGAATAAGTTGGTCGTCTCTTGCAAGACTGGAAGTTTCTGCGCCGGCTTGAGGTCTGAGAGGCGCGTCTATATCCTTGGGAAGGATACGCTGATCTACCAAAAGATCCATCCCTGGTTGCTGAGAATCTTGAGTTTCCAGATGCTCCTCTAAAGGGACGAAAAGAACGAAAGGGCTTACCGCTCTGGAGATAACCCAACGAGCGTGCTGTATCTGAGTCCTCCTTCATGCCCTTCAAGGCCTCGTCCACCTTTTCTCCGAAAAGAAGATCACCTTCGAAGGGCATGTCCAAAACTTTATACTGTACTTCGGGTCTGAAGTTGGTGCACTTAAGCCAAGCCTGGCGTCTTAAAACAACTCCGTTATTTATTTGTTTAAAACCCGAATCTGCCAGGTCCACCGCTATGTTAATAGCATGATTAGATGCTTCTTCGCCTTCTCGAACCAGGGACATAGCCGTTCTTCTATGTTCTTCCGGGAGGTGGTCCAGAATAGGTGCCAGTCTGTGCCACATCTCCCTGTCATACCTGGCCACAATCGCCAGGGAGTTAGCTGCTTTCACCGTTGAGGCCCCCACAGAAAGAACCTTCTTACCAAACACGTCTTGGCGCCTCGCCTCATTATCCGGAGGGGTAGAGCATTTATGTTGGGCCTTTGCTTTTCTCGTCGCCGCCACCACCGAGTCCGGTGTAGGCTGAGCTGAAAGACACTTCGGTGTAGAGTCTGGTACTTTAAATTTCTTTTCAATGCGGCCTTTGACAGCAGGCTCAGAAAATGGGTGACGCATGGTTTGAACACCTTCTTTCCAGACATGGTCTAAAATGGGTATTGAGAATATGGAGCGTCTACTCTTGCCCATATGGTCAAAAAGAAAACAGTCCTTTTTCTCCTCCTGTTGGACCAGGCCAAACTCCTTGCACGCTTTTTCCATCATGGAATGAAAAGCACCTATATCGTCCGGTGGTGACGGGTGAGTGGGACTCTTTGGCGTTTCCATTTCCACATCCGACACCCAGGATGGATCCCTAGATGGTGAGAGGGATATATCTGACGCTGACCCGTGGTCAGATAGGGAGTCCGAAAGCTCACCTTCCTCCTGGACTGCTGGAACAGTTGGAACACCGATCGATCTGGTCGGGCGGTGTGAAGGGCCGGGCTCGTCGACGGGGGGTGTCGACGGTACAGGTGGAAGCCTTTCATCCAGCGATTTCAGCAGCGAGTGTAAGGAGGACAGTACCTCCATGGACAGGGTCGCCTGAGAGCTTGGAGGTTGAGTAAACACCTGAGAGCAGGTTGCTCCTGATGGAAACCTGGCTCGTAGACAGAGGTCCTCCGGGCTCACAATTCTGAAGCCGTCGTCTTCTTTCGAGGCAATTGACGCTGCCTGTTCCTGTAGCAATGTGTCAGGCAACCCCATATCGAATACTTCTGGTCTCCAGGCCAGAACTTCCGTCGACGAGGACATCGTCGCCGAGTTCGTCGCTGGGTTGATGACCGGTGAAATCGACTGCGTCAGAGGCAGTGAGGACAGACTGGTTCGTCGTCGTCGACGTTGGGCCTGCAGGTTTAGGCGGTCCCGCCTTCACAGCGCTCTCCCTGCGTTTATCCGAATCTCTACTCGTGGCTGATCTGTGTTGATCGCCCGAGGAGGATTTAGGCCTTTCCTCGACGAAGTTGACGACGATGTCTTTCTTGCAGAGTCTTTAGAAGAGTCCTTAGAAGAGTGACTTCGTGGAACGTCCTTTTCCACAGGTCGTGACTTCTTAGCCGGAGGTTCCGACGAAGTTGGGCGTCGAGGGGCTCCTGATGTTTTCGCAGAGGCCAAGCTGCGCACAGAGCCCACTTCTGACTGAGGGTACGCTCCCGCACCGTCATTTAACCAGGATACCAGCCGTCGATTTCGATCCTTCAGGGTTTTCTGGGAAAAACCTTTACATATTTCACACTGGTCTGCCGAGTGGTGAGGATGGAGGCAATAAATACAGTCTAAATGGCCGTCCCCCTCGTAAACCTTCAATCCGCACTTGGCACACGGGCGAAATAGAGGTTTTCCCGACATTCCGAAAAATGTAACAACTCACAGGAGTTCGACAATTCGAAAAATCTAGTAGTAGAGACTACGCAAGGAGATCCCACTATCTTTGGAGACGGTTGAAATCTGACGGGACCCGCGGGGGCGGGGCTTTATACCGCTACGTCCTACGGGGCATGCGTGAACGGCCCCAGAGAGGACGTAGATGTGGATAGGACACACAAGTGTCGGAAGTTTTTTCCTATAGGAAACGACTATATATGTGTACCGAGGGTTCCCAGTCTGACGACGGGGAATTCTAAGCATGTGAATCCATGAAAGATCCAATGCTGGAGAAATGGGGATACCCAGAATCCCAGATGCTGGAACAATGGGTAATAGATATGGACACATGCGCTATTTTAGAGCGTAGGGTATACATCGCAAGAGGCTGCCCTAACAAAGCCTCCAAAATATGGGGGGGTGGGAAGAGGCGGGGTCCTAGAACCCCCTGGCACAGGTGGTGTGACTGAACGACGTACGTAGACGTTTGCCGGAAATGCTTCTGGTGATTGGTGTTACATGTACTATTATTGCCCTGTGTATGGACATTCCGGCCCTCAGTAGTTCTGATTCTTGCATAAAACAATAAAAGATGTCTTAAAAATGTATCACCCTATCGCTTTAATGGATGCTTCGGCGAAGGTCTTTTCAATTCTTAGAAAGGTTCTTGATAATTATATTTATGAAAAGGACATCTACTCTAAATTTCAAGTGGGGTTTCGTCCGGGATTGGGAACTTTGTTAAATGCTTTCCTGAATGCTCGAGTTCTTGAGCAGTCAAAAACATCTAATTCTGGCCCGCTCTACATTTCTACGTTAGATCTTTCATCCGCGTTTGACTCGGTTATTAGGGAAATACTGTGGCTTAAGATGCTTAAATTGGGCATTCCTCCTAGGGTAATCCGATTGCATTACTTCATGTCAACACTACCTATCAAGTGCGAACAAGTAAGGACGGTGCTCTTTCTTCCCCCATTTCCATAATGACCGGAGCAAAACAAGGGTGTAACCTGGCTGCTACGCTTTTTAATTTGTACATTTGCGATATTGTCTATCTGTGGGCTAATCCATCTATGTACTCTGCCAGACTGGGTCGATTTAGTCTACCTTGGCTCTGTTTTGCAGATATTAATCGGACTCCATCTGGTCTGCAGCTGAAAGTAAATAAATTCCAGGAATACGCTAATTTACACAATCTGCAAAAATTGTCAGGGCTGGAGCCATTGATAGAATTGTGGGGGGCCTGGGAGGAGTTCAGGAGGTTTGGGGTTGTGCCAGCAGCTTCTCCAGGCGAGTTCTCCATCCTTTTTTCAGAAAGAAGGCCCTGGGATGGAGAACCGCCCGGAAACTACATCTCCCAGCAGGCCGTGTGCTTCACAGACCTGCTGGGAGCAATCGGATCCCACGCGCACAACTGCGCATGCGCGAGCCGCGCCCAAGGAGCTCCGCTCGCAATTCAGGTCACCGGCGAGAGAGGACGTGTTCTTCCCGAGCTCCAGGAGGCACGCCTACGCGGGGCACCGCCCGCCTGCCACATCCCCGGCCCCGCGTACAAAAGAAAGCTAAGTACACGTTTAACTTCTGTCGGCGTGAGACGCGCTGAGTGAGTCGCGCTACGCGCGGCTGGATCTATGTTCCTAGGCTGAATCGAAGCACAGGAAACTTGATTACTGGTTGCATGCAGAGCATGATTACTAACCCCAAGTTGGAGTGGGCTAGGCGGTGAAGTAACCGCACTAATTAACAAACTTGCAATCCTGTAGGGAACGTTCTAAAGGAACGACTTTTCGCACGCACGTGCATTGACTTTGTTTTACTGTTCACAGCATGAGTTCGAATCGGATCTGGTGAGAAGTATCACAGTCCATCAACACAGAAAGGCCCAAGGACCTCGAACTCACGCAGAAGCCAGAGCTAAGTGTTTCGCACTTGTTTGCATGTTATTGTTTGTTGCCTACACATGGGGTAAATGTGGGGGACTTGTGACAGCACATTGCTATGATATCTTGGGCAAGCATTACAAAAGTGACACCAGAGCACAAGGTGATTATCGGTTAGAGGCTCCAATACAAAAGCCTTCCAAGAAATAATCTCCGAGTTAAGTATGTGGTACTAGATGTACATGTATGAGAGGGCGGTGTATCTCAACTATATACCTGCAAGATCGGCACAGGAGTCGAGGAGTACGTTACCCTAATTTCCCCCAACCCATCCATTGTTAATTCCTAAACCTCTTTCCGGTCATCCTGAACTCCCTCTACCCATCCACTCCACGGACCCTAACCCTCTTTCCCCAGAGGGTTGCGGAGGCCTGTGGTGTCTATTTCCCAGGTGCCAAAACCCAATGGGAAGGGAGGCGTTTGTGCTGCTTCTGCGCCTGTCAAGAGGAGTGAGGATCTGACAATTATTGTCTTTTCAAACAGGAAACGACTAAGATATTGATGGTATTTATCTGGTAACCAAGTGGAAACGGTGAACAACAACTTATCTGGGTTACTCTTTATCAGATGTGAACTCAGTCAAAACATGGGCCACACGGCTAAAAGACAAAGCTCGTCCCTTGGCAGAACAGAAGAAACTTCTATTGAGCAAAGTTGGAATACTTTAGTACGGGTTAGATTCATGCCTACTTAACTTGGACACCATCTTAGATTCCAACCAAGCACAGTTGTGGGAACACCTTGGGACTGGCAGCAGCGGTGCCGAGGTCGATTATCAGAAAAGAACTAGGGCTGTCTTCCTTGTCATTTGGGCTCACATGGTGTAGACTGTCGACATACGCTAAAATTCTTGACCCAGCTCGTAACTCTTTGTATCAGGACATCAATAACGTGCTTTAAGATGGTCATCCAAAGTCAGTAGTACCTTTTACAGATTTAATGAATAAAATCTTAGTGCTGATTGACTCAACAATTGATGACGTACGTTCTGGTCTCCCCAGTGTAAAACAAATTGTACAAGTGGGACTGGATTAAAACTATAGTCTTAAACCACTCCTATAAAACCTATATAGAGTACGCTCACATTTTTAGAAAAAGAATGGATCTCTCGGCATACATTACAAAATTGTCCTGTAATAAATCTAGAAACTATATGAGGATCAAACTGAACCAGTTTCCCACTCACGAGCGCGTTGCGAATTGGCACAAATCATCTTTATCTGAAACAGACAAAAGTTGTTTCTGTAAAGGTGAATGTGTGGTTGAAACAAACATTTTGTTATAGTCTGCCCACACTTGAAGAACGATAGGAGTACTTTGTTGGGCTTGATTAACCAAGTGCATAGTGAACTAGCCAGACAAGGCTTTTGGATGAGATGTATGCAAGGAGACAATCTAAGATTGATACTGACTTTGACGAAACTACACTGTAAGATTGAGGAAGCTCTGTGTGGGGTTAGACATTCAGGTAACTCACTAACACATCTATCTCCTTCATGTAAATAACATTGTAAATGCCATATGAGCATACAGGTTTCGTTGAATGTGTCGGTTGTGATTATATGGGCTTTAGGGCTCATGGTAGGAATGGTCTACTTTTACCTAGCGAGTCCAGTCTTTGAATGTTTGGGTTCCAACTATACATCCCAAATAGTGCTGAATGACAAAGCATAAAATGCAGGATAAAGGAGTAGTCTTATGTCGCGAGTAAAGTTTGTCACACTAGGTCATTCTATAATTCAGGCCACTATATAGGTTATGAGCAAAAGCTATAAAGTGGTGAAGTATATGTTTAATAGCAGCTATGTTTTAGATCTTTAGGTGATTTATATTAATGATGTGGCAACGTTAAAGCTGTTGAATCGACTTTTTACAAGCAAAATTAGGTGTTGAATCAATGTGTCCTTACTTAATGTTTTTTACAAGTAAAAATGGGTGTACTATATTATATGCACATACTTTGTATAAACTATGTATATCAATAATTGTGCTACCTCTCGATAAGAGATGCTGTAATTTTATTTATTTTTTACTTTATCATGTTGTATGATGAAATTTATATACATATGTAAAATGGGAAAGTTTGGAAACTAAATCATTTTGTTTTAGTAAAAAAAAATAAAAGAAACTGCTGCATGCTCCTTGTGATGGTGCTCCAGCAGGTCAATGTCCGACTTAAACAGCAGCATGCTCACCCTCGCACAGACCAGTGGCAACATTGTAATATTGGATTAGCGTTTTTGGGGTGCATACCTCATGTACCCTTTGTGTGCACTGGATACACCTGTGGCCTATTTTCATACTTTTATTTTTTTATTTTTTTATTTTTTTTTTCGCATTTTTAAAGCACTCACAGCCCGCGGTCATCAAGGCGCTGTTACAGGAATTGTTTGTTATAGTTGCATAATTGTTTGTCTTAGTTGCGTATTTATAACGTGCTTAAATACCCAGAGATTTCCAAGCGCAAACCCAGGGATCGAACCTGCATTGCTTCGTGTCTTGCTTCCAAGGCGAGCACGTTGCCGTTGAGCTATCCTCCCAGGAAATGTGGTTATTTATATCCAGCTTACAGGTGGAGGTTTCTACAGTGTGCTTTTGCCTGTATTAGCGGAAATATTTGGCGGTACTACTACAGTTTTACAAACTTCTGATCAGCCAGTAAAACTGTGTTGCCGGTAATACCATCGGCCAAGGTACCGATGTCAGATGATGTGTTACTGGTTACTCATAATTGGCCAGTACGGCAAAAGTGCAGTAACCGGTACTACTGTCACTTTTGCCGTGTACCGGCAAATTTGGAATAAGCCCCATGGTGCCTTAATCTTTATCATGTTAGTTTTCAGAGTTGTATCCTATGCAGTTATAGGAGCAAATTGGATTCACTTCTTGAATGACGATTCCTTTTTTCCCCTTCTCATCAGAGCACGAATGGCACTCAGGAGACATCTCTGATCCAGCAAGGAAGTCTTCATCACCCAAGGAGATTGAGAGTAGTCTCTGTTGAGGCTATAAAATGTTTGGCCACTCATGCCCTGATCACACAAGTCCCCCAAATCCAACCCTCAAACCTCTACATTCATATCGCAACAGGCGTTTGAATTAATGGTAAAAGCACAACAGTGCCACAGGTTGGAGCTACACTACTATTGCTGCCGGATATAAAGAATAACCTCACAGTAAAAATACATCTTAAGGGGCGTGGCTAGGCACGCCATCGACAAGATGGCGTGCTAAGAGCCTGCTGCAAAGTCAAGGCAAAGCCTGCCATGTGCCCCTCCCCTGGCTCACCCCTTTGCCTGAAAATGCCATCGCTGAAGCGTGCCTGAGGGTGTTTTTTAGGATGCTGACGTGGCCTGTTGCGTGACAATTGCAGCTGATGCTATGCAAGCCATTGGATGCAGAGATGGCGTGGCGTGTGCTACTACTACATGGCCCCCCACGGCATAGAGGTCCACTGCTGTTTGGGGGACGTGCCATGTGAATGCCCTGACAGTGGGCTGAGGTGAGGAGCGGCAGCAGTGGATTTTAGGGAGAATTCTCTGTTTAGGCTGAATTTCCTAACCTAGTGAGTCCCCCAGCAGCTTTGCTGGATTTTTTGGGGTTTATTTTTTTCTCCTGCCAAGAGTGAGACTCTTTTACCCTCACTCTTGGACATGATTTGAGTGTATTCCTTTGACTCTAGATGTGTTTAATGGGCTATGGGGTCTTTTACTCCATAGGGCTTCATGTATTTTTGTGATGTGCGTTACACAGCACCCTCAGTGCAGTAACACAGGGGTGTCATAGTGACCCCCCAGTATAGACTCCATACCCTGGGACGGACTACTGTCTCCCAGGGCATGTAAAGTCACCACTGACTTTACTAGTCTTGAATTCTGAACAGAACCAGTACAAACCATCATATTGTGGACGTACTGGCCGGGGCAATTCGATTGTCCCGGGGTCTGTTAGTCGAGGGGGCACGTCTCCGTCCCCCCTGATCGAGTTTTGGCTGGTGGCAGTGGATACTACTTTTTATATTCAACCGCGAATATTTCTCTATGGGATTTTCCCATTGTTCGAGCCTACTATCTTTATTTAATTATGATAGCCTCGAACATACCACCGGTTTATTTAATTATTATTAATTCTCCGGTTGGTATTTTTTGCCAAAACTTGGTTCTAAAATGGCGTTTGTGTTCTCTTCTGTGACTCCAACCCAAGTCGAGCCCTTTGTCCCACTTTTTTGGCGGGCCTCTCCACAGAAGCCCTCCAAAGGGGTGCCACTCTGTCTGGGGTACTTAGGAGGGGTGGAGGGGAGCTTTAGGCACCCTGGACTGAGTTGCCTAGGCAACTCAAGTCGCACTATGTCCTGATTGGCCCAAGTGGTGAGCCGGCCGGCACACCACTTAGCATGTTTGAGTGACAGCTAGGCTGAGTGAATGGGGGTTTTCTGCATAAAAGCAGGGCTTTGGGGACTGGAACTTCAGAAGTAGCCACAGGACCCAAGAAACCGACGAGGGAGAAGATGAGCCGACCTGCTACGACACCACCGGTGGAGCCCTGCTGAACCGTCTCACCACTTTTCCCATCGACAGAGGAGATCTCCCGCGGGAGAGTCTTCTTCCTTTGACTAGTGGGGATAACCAGTTTCACTGTCTTTTCACCTTCCCGACGCATCTCGTGGCCGCCTTGCCTGTGCCAAGCACCCCGGCAACCGGAATACCATGTTTTACCACGACCACGAAATAAAGGGTAATACCTTTAACCGGAAAACTCTGCAGCTGGTTTCTTCCCTCGCAGTGCAACAACCTTCATCTTTGCTCCAAGTCGAGATTTTCTCTTCCTCCGGACGACGCCAAGACTTGCACCCGCTGCCAGGAACAACTGCCACCGCTGAAGGATCCTTCCCACTTAAGGTACCGTGTTCCGCCTGGCTTCCCTTGCCACCGACTGTACGGGGTAGATTTATCCCCCGGCTTTCGAACCTGGGTTAGCCTGGGACACCCTGGCTAAACTTTTCTGAGCCTCTCTAAACTCTTTTTGAACTCTCTGCAAGACTATCAAAGCCTAGTGTAACTGTGTGATCTTGGGCGCATTTGTGCTCTGCTCTCTCTAAGAGTGGGCCAAGCCTATGGACTTTGGCTCACCAGTGACTTTTGCTCTTCTGCCTTGCTAAAAGTGTTCCTAAATCTTAGAGTGGTGTATCTTCACATATTCTGTCTTTTTCCCTCCCTTTTTCATGAACCTATTGGAGTGCCATCTATAGTTAAGCGCTCACCTCTGTCTGGAAATAAGTGGCATTAAGACTTGTCTGATAAGGAATAAGGGTTGTATACATCATAATAGTAACTGTTTAGAGTGTTTTACAATAAGAGTGCTGGAGTGTTTCAAACTGTGTTTTTAAATAAATAATTATAAACTTTGATACCAAAGCTCTGGTCAGTGTTTGCTTGTGCTATTGTGTCCGAGTGCCTATTGTGTATACTTTGCATACTGCCTAACTCTTCTTGAGGGAAGTCTGGCTGCTCAGCCACAGCTACCAGGTAAATCTGGGTGGTACAGACTGCTACCAAGTGGGTTTACTGCTAACACCTGTAGTCCTAAATCTTTTGCAGTGTTCCCAAAGGGAACTGCACAGGTTTCTGCCTAACAGTGGAGACGGAGCCCCCTGGGGTGCCGAATCCGGCCCGGGTTGTGTAGAGTGATGAGGCACCCCTCCGGTCCTAGCATGGGCAGGCTGAGGGCAATCTGTAGTGCCTGGGCTTGCGCTGCAGGAGGAGGAGCCGCGGTGCCTGGTGACACCTGCGGGGCGACCACCTTGTTACCTACTGCGCGTTCAGCCCCCCTAGAGCTGTGGAGCAGGCGAGTGTCAGGCCGTGAGCACGCAGGAGGGTGGGGGGGCAGGGGGGCAGGGGGCTGACTGCATCCAGCTGGGCAGGTGGAACAGTCAAGGAATGAACTCCCAGAAGAAAAGGACATCTGAGGAAGTTAGGAGAAATCTCTCTCCACAGTCTTCCTGCAAGAGACTCACCTGCTTAGGCGGGATGAAAGGAGTTTATGTAATAGGGCATTCCCAAGACAGTTTTTTGCATCAGCCCATGAAAAGAAGAGGGGTGTGGCTATACTTCTGGGCGAACAGGATCCTTTGTCTAAATTTAAGGTTTTACGGGATCCCCAGGGTAGATGCGTGTGTTAAGGGATTACTTTGGGAGTGCATACTTTGAAAGCAACAGGAGCCGCTTTGCCATGTACAAGATGAGCATGAATGCCCTTAGGAGGTTGAAGGCCCTGAATGGTATACGCTTCTGAAATACAGGAGGCAATCCATCAGGAGATGGTAGCCTTTGAAGACTGTCTCCCGAGTTCGCTCATTCTGTCGAGATAGAACTTCAGGGCTCGCCTGACATCTAAATGGTGTAAGACTCTCGGCATCCGAGGCCGGATTCGGAAAGACAGGTAATGAGACAGATTGATTCAAATGAAAATCAGTAACAATTTTAGGCAGGAAAGAAGGAGTGCAGAGCACAACCTTATCCTTATGAAAGGTGAGGAATGGATGTTCCACAGACAAAGCTTGAAGCTCGCCTTGCTGATGTCACTGCAATCAAAAATGCGACCTACCAGGAAAGGTATTTAAGATCAGTAGTAACCATGGGTTCAAAAGTTTTATGGCAGTGAGGCCCACATTTAAATCCCATTTTGGAGGAGGATTGCGCACCGGTGGAAAAAGATGCAATAGACCTGCAAAATGCCTTTTTCATTTGTCAATGAAAAGAAACAGGTGTCAGTGGACAAGTATGTGGCAATAGCCGACGAGTAGGTCCTGCAGGACAAGACATGGATGCCCGAAGATGCCAGATGAGCTCTGAATGAATGGACAGTGTCAATCGTAGCGTGTCTGGGGTCCAGCTGTTTAGCCAAACACCAGTGACCTAAACGGAGCAACTTGCTCCTATAATGAGACCTTTTCGAAGATTTTCTGGCTGCTTGGATAATGCACATATTGTCCTAGAACAAGTTAAACTGCACTAAGGATTTGAATTTAGGCACCAGGCCACCAAGCTGAATGATTGTGGGGAGGGGTGCCACATCTGCTGATAGCACTCCTGAAGCAGGTCGGGAATCAATGGCAATCTGATCGGGGAAGAATCGACAGATGCTGAAATTCCGAAAACCAGAATCTCGCTGGCCACCAAGGAGCTATGGACAGGAGAGTGCAGTTTGATGTATTCCTGAGCTTGAAGAGTGACCCATGAATTGGAGGTAGAGGCGGGAAAGCACAGGCCTTCATGTTATCCACAGAATTTCGAGAGCGTCCCCTAAGGAGGAGGCCCAAAGACCATACCTGGATACATAAAGAGGAAGTTTGTTTGTAGAAGTCGCAAAGACCACTTCTGGAGTACCTCATTGGCAAAAGATGGAGGACTTCCGTGTTCAGTTCCCACTCGTAGCTAGCCGCTGTTTGTCGGCTGAGTGAGTCTGCAGTCACATTGAATTGGCCCATAAGGTGTACCGCCAGTAGCCAAATGCCGCTGGATGGCCTATTCCCATGTCTGTATGGCAAGGTACACAAGAGGTGATTTGGTGCCACCCTGTTTGCTGATATAAAACATTGACACCGAGTTGTCCGTGCAGATGCGGAGCACCCGTTCGTGATGGACGGATGAAAAGCTTTCAGCGCCAGAAATACAGCCAGGAGTTTATATGAAACTGCCTGTCCTGCAGCGTCCAAAGATCGAAAACCTGGAGATGGTCCAGCGTCGTGCCCCTCCCCAGAAGGGGGGTGGGGGGGTGGCGAGTCTGTGGTAATCGTCACTTGTGGGAAGGGATCCTGAAAGGAGGCCCCCACGGTAAGTTTGTTGGTTGAAGACCACCATAGCTGATCGGTCGTCATGTAGGATGGAACTGGGATCATCTTGGAATCTGAGTCCAGAGCCCAACACCAAGAGCTCCGTAGAGCCAGCTGAGTACGCCTCATTTTCAGACGTGCAAGAGGAAGAGCAAGTACACACAAAGCCATGAGGCCCAGAAGCCTCTGGAACCACCAAGCTGCCATGTGCTTTGGCTGGATGAAAAGCTGATATGTGGGGAATAGATCTGCAATCCTGTCTGCTGCCAAGTACACCCTGGAATTGACCGTGTTCCAACGGAAACCCAGGAAAATCAGGTCTTGGGAGACCGTCATGGAAGATTTACGCCAGTTCCCAGTCAGCCCAAGATGGAACAGGAGCTGGAGGAGGGACTGGAGATTGCTCAATGCTGCCAGTGGACAAGGGCTGTGTAGGAGCCAGTCCAAATATGGATATACATGAACACCCTGTAGCCGAAGGAAAGCTGTGATGACCGTCATCTTCGTAAAGACACGCAGCACTGAGCTAAGACCAAACGGGAGTACACAGAACTGGAAATGTTCTGCCAGGGAGAACCGCAGATATTTCCGATGCGGCCACCATATCAGGATGTGCATATACGTGTCCTGAAGGTCCACTACACTGAGCCAGCCACCTTTCCGAAGCAAATGCCCGCCCGAGCAATGGACAAAACCCACTGGTCTTCTGTGATGGTCTGCCACGCCTCCAGATGAGACTGAATTCATCCTCCCACCGGAGTCTCCTGCAAAATGATATTTTTTGTCTATCGCACATTTGTCGGCAGGGAGACTACCTGTCCCTGGAGAGGAGGCTGATGGCCGAGAGCAAAACAGACCACCCTGCTCCTGTTTGAGGGGTGCCAAACAGAGCTTCAGTTCTGTGTGCCCGGCTGTCCAGAAACTCCCCTGAGGCCAGAGAAGGATCGAGACCCTGATCTGTGTGTAAGTGGCCTTAGCTGGGACATTCGCCAGGACTGGCAAAGATTTGGCGGTTTGGGTGCTCGCCTTGGTCTTTGTAAGCTCCTCATCTGTAGAAGAATGAAACAATTCCTTGCCATCAAAGTTAAGGTCCAGAACATTGTCTTGCACCTTCTTCGAATACTTTGTTACATGAAGCCATGCCTGGCGGGAGGTGTCAATTCCCACCATAAGGGCTCGAACTAAGGTATTTACATGGTGTGCCCTTGTGCCAACACCCTGGCGTCCGACAAACCGGCCTTAAAGCCATCTAGACTATCCACAGGAATACCCTCTGTAACGCTCACCTGATTCCCACGGAGGCGCAGGTCTGGCTTCGGGACTCTGAAGATGGACAGGAAGGGCCCTCTACTCTGGCTTCTCTGGCTCGCAGGAATATTCCCCTGTGCGTGAAAAGGGAGTATTACCTACTGACTGAGTTATGCTCAAGCCTCCCACTCTCTTCCAACCCTCCACGATACCCTTCCACGATTCCCCGTGAAGTCTCACCTTAGGGTCTGAAAGGACGAGCTCTCCATCCTGCTTCTGACGCAGGGGCGCGTTGAACCCAGTTACTTCACTGGATTGAGGTTGGATGGGAGTTCAGGTAAGCTTGATTATACTGGTAAGGCGCTGTAAAAGTTCTGTTGCAAGTTCAAAAGTTCAAGCTTTAAATAATAATGTTCATTGTCTTTTTTCAGGTGATGAATGAAGATTCCTTTGGAAACTCCTTGCAATAAAGCGCGGATGTTGATATCTTTTCCCCATAGGGGCCGGGGTTCGGAATGCCGGAGATATGGCGCCGACCCGAAGTGAAACGTGCAGTTCCAGTAAAGATCTGGTAAGTCATAGATGAGCGCTCAGGTAATGTTTTTGCATTCGCTCATCTAATGTCTTTGCCTTTTTTCCCCATAGGGGCCGGGGTCCTGCTTGGAAGCAGCAAGACCCGAAATGAAATGGGAATGACCCAACAGGTAAGTCTTAGAAGGAAACTGAGCTTTTCCTATTCCCTTCCTTCTCTCACCTCTTATTCTTGTCTTTTTCTCTAGGCTCTGGGAAGTGGCTGTGTATCCGGATGATCGCTGTTGAAGATGGAGGAACCCAGGAAAGGTGAGTGAAATGCAGCGGTGCAGCGATCGTAACGAAATGCTTTTAAAAATTATGTCTTCCCTTTCAGGATCGTCAGTGATATCTCCGTGGTGCAGATTAGCTGGTAGGTCTCTTGTCTCCCTTTGCAGGTGACCCAGGATGCTGACAGGCGTGGCTGAAGTCCAGATGCAGGAGCTGACACGGTGAGCGTCCAGCTGCGAGGAGCAGAACAATGCGAAGCGTGAGTTGCTGATCGGGTGTGGTTTAAATAGCTTTGGAAGAAGTCCCAAATATGTATCCTTCCTCCGATCAGGTATGTATCCTTCCCCGACCACACCCGGGTGGAAAGTAGTCCCACAGGTAAAGTAGTTCCATTCAGGCCTCAAGAGGGCCTGGATGTGGCAGCATGGTCTGCATCAGGTAAGTGCACATTAAAACATTTGAACACATGTCTAGCTTTATGAGCCTGGCGCCTAAGGCGCCAGGACAGAGGTCCAACATGAGCCTGGCGCCTAAGGCACCAGGATTGCGTCCAAAGGGCCCCAGCTTGGGCCCGCTGGCACTCCCCTGGGGGAAATGATGCCTGCCTCTGGGGTCGCTGTGTCGGACCTGGCTCCTTGGAGGTAGGCATCATGACACCCTCCTGGAAATCGTCCAACTCCTCCCACAGCCTCAGATTGGCTGCTGCCAGGATGAGCTTGGTATTTGCTTGATGAAGTTGGAGTGAGTCCAGAATCTTGTCTTCCTTGGACAGAATCTGAGCCGCAGCCATCAAGGTCGTGGAGGCCAGCATGGATTGAAGCGTGGCCGCAGCTACCACCGGCTAGGAAGGGAGCGGACAAGACAAAGGCCATCTCCTCAGAGGTGTGAAGCCTGTAACCAACGTCAATTATTTTATTGTTGTGTAGCCCGGTGTAGGGCTTATCCCAGACCTTACGGGCCTCAGCCAAAAAGTCCTTCTGGAGGAACAGGCCGGTGCGCTCTTGTGGTGACAGAGTGAATGCTCCCGAAAGAACACCCTCCTGAGCAGTGGGGGCCTCAGGTACTGGAATGTCAAGGAGGGCCATCATATCCAGGACCCGGTCATGAAATGTTCTGACAGAGCGGGGCTGGTCATAGCTATCTTGATCTGTTTGAGGGTCTTCTGGCAAATTGGAAGCAGGCGGCTGGCCCGTCCCAGGTTTTAAAGTGCTATCCCGTTCTGCCAGTGTCTTCTCCATGGGAGACAGAGGTAGGGGAGGAAGAGCTGGAGACGAGCCAAGAGGAAGAGGTGGAACCACCGCAGGAGCTGTTGGAACAGCCGGGGTGGAAGGTGGAACAGGAGATTCGGGGTAGAAATCCTTGAAAAGACCCTTAAAATACTCCTTCATGGGGTTAGAGTGCATGAGCCTCTGAAATTTCCAGAAAAATGCATCCTCTGTTGAAGGATTAGGTGCTGGGGCAGGCACAGGCTGCTCACATGGGGCATACTCCCACAAACGCAATGAGGATGGTTGCTAGGAAGGCCCACCTTCTATCAGGTACACAAAGACCAGTGGAGCACAAGTAGGAGGAAGCGAGAGTATGAGGCAGCAGCATCTGGGCGCGCCAGTCATAAGATTTTTACTATCTGCCTGATGTGGAAACGGCTGCTCAGCCCCAAAAAGAAGGTTCCCAGCACACGACGTCGAGAGCGCAGGTGCAAGGGAAGAATCCAAAATGGGCACCGTGGACCATGAGGGTTGGGCTGCCATTTTGTCAACGCCTGAAGAGATCTGCGTTACATGTGTAGATGAGGCAACTGCCTCCTCAGGCTAGTCAGGGCACTTGAGCAACACCTTAGTCTTGACACAAGGATCCTCGGCAGAGCTGGTACTGGGGGTCTCGGATGCTTTGACATCCTGGAGGTCGCCCCAAAATTAGCATCCAAAAGGAGGAACCTTGGCAGAGCCGGTACTGGAGGAGTTCTGGTTTATGACCACCCCCTTTGCCCGCTCAACAGAACCGGTATAACCATCCTTGAGTACAGGAATGCTGAGGAATCCACCTCACAGACAAGACCTTCAGAGGAGGTCTCTCAGTTTTGTCAGTACAGACCTTAGCCTAAACAAGAGGAATCCTCTGGCTTCAGCCCGGTGTAGCTCCCGTGTAGCTCCCTCGAAAGGGGCCTCAAGCTGTAGCTTGGTACAGAAAGCTCCGAAAGGGAGACTTCAGGGCGTACCCCGGTGTCTGTGTGGAAAGCTCCAGAAACTGTGCCCTCGGAGCGAACCCCGGTATCAAAAGCTACAGATGAACTGGGCTGAAGTTTAGCACTTGACAGGTGAACCTTGGAACGTGGTCCGGTTTTGGCAGGTCCGCCGTGGGAATCTTCGGAGAAAACTCTGGTGCATCTATTAGGCCTGGGCGGCACCGCAGAGGAACCCCTGGTAGCAGAGCTGCTGAACCCCCTCCCGGACCTGGAAGACCCTGGGAAGGAGTCCCCAGGCCAGGGTGCCCTCAAAATTAAGGAACTTACCGGGTGTCTCTTCTTTTCAATGATGAAAAGCTGAAAATGAGGTGGAGGAACGCACTGAAAGACCTTCTACCGAAGAAGACAATGCTGGAGTGCCCGGACGGAGAGGGAGTCGCAGCAGAAACAGGAATCCCAACAATGGTCCGGGCCCAGACACTCCAAGCAGAGAGAATTGGGAACCGCCCCAGCAAAGCGGCATTCGCATGAAGAACAGGACACAAATCCCAGATGTTCGGGCAAAGACGGAGCACTAAGCGACTGCAGAACCGGAGCAGGAAAGAAGGAAAACAGGAACAAAGAAAAAACTTCCCGATGATGCAAGTGCTTCCAGCCCCGACCGTGCAGAGAAATGGACTGAAGGGCGATGCGGAGCTCAGGAGGGCAGGGATACAGCCACGTGCAGTACCTCGTGTAAAAATAGGACAAACATTTTCAAGTTTTGATGCTTTTTACAAAAGTGCTCCGGTCCCGTCCCGAAGGACGGAATGCCCCACAAGTATGGAGGAAAGGGGACGGGACGTAGGAGTATGAAGGCAAAGCTCTACAATCAATGTGCCCCTCAGAATACTCTGTAGGGGAATTCACTGGAGCAGAATTCCTAGCACTTTTCTGGTTTGATCCCAAAGGTGGAGAGGTTCACCCAATGGGTGTCCACCAGGAGTCAAAGATCTCAATGAGAATTCTGTACGAGACGGAACAATGCTGTTTCAGGGCAACCGCAACAATGTTCACCCACAGCCAGATGAACTGCTGATAAGGAGACTGCATTTTCCAGAGTACAGAACTAGTCTCACTGCCAAAGGCAGCACAACCCCCATCACCTCTGTTGGTGTAATGCATGGCCACCTTGTTAAATCATGCCACAGGCGTTGCCATTTTTTGTCGTGGTGTTCTAGCTTCTTACTCTCACTTTCAGGGATGAAGAGTGAAAGGTCAGAGCCTTTGTATTCAAAGTGGACACCTGAACCAGCAGGCTCTTACAAGTAAAATGGGTGGAAAGACCGAGCTTGTCTACAGGTATTCGGCAGTGCTTTGCCAAATTCTTGATTACAGCTAGAGTGGTTGAAGAGTTCAATGAAAAATGAAAGTGTTTGAAATGGCATGATTGAAGAGTCATGTCTGTTGGCAACATGCTGCACATTACAAAGGGTGCAGTGATCCAAAAGGGACTAATTGGCCTCTGCTATTGCACTATGGCTACAATTCTGGGGAGGTGGCTAGGCCACTTGAGGACTGAAGGTTGGAGGCCAAGCTGGTTAAGACTACATCCTACTCCGTGTTCTTGAATTTCATCTTTTTCACCCTCAGGAGGTACTCAAGCCCAAAATTAAGGGTCACAACAACCAGCTAAAGACTGATCCACACCCAAGGCATGGAACAAGCTCAAATATGTGAGTTGGACTCAAAAAGGGTCCTTTACTGGCTATAGACTGTGTGGGAGGACCTTGCTACACTACTGGCACACAGGCATTGACAAAGACGTTTAGTATATGCTACTCTACAGTGGAGGAGCTAGTGAAGTTCAGTACCTTAACTGTGGATGGTAACAGTCAGAGGCTGACTCCCTGAGAGGAAACAATGGTTCGGAATCTGGAGGATCACACTAGTGAATGACAATTATTCCCGTCACCTTTTGTAGGTTTCCTCACATGGCAGACTCCACCTGTTCCTTCACTTACAGAGGACTACGAAACTTCTTTTGAGGAGAAAATCTCTGATTGAGCTAGTGACATTGCTCCTCTCCACAGGCATGCAAATACATCAAAGACCTTCGCAAAAGGAACAGGATCGCCACGAAAGAAGTTTTATTCATGTAGCCTGGTGAATTTTAGGTCTTCAGGGCATTTATTCATGTAGCCTGGTGAAATGTATGTCTTTTTTGTTTGAGCTACCAGTGTGTAACAGGGCAGTGTCTTATTTGAAATCTAGATATGTATTTTAATAAACTCTGCTGTTCTTTTGTTAAAAGGACACACATTAGGTCTGCCAAAAAGGTTAAAGAAACTCAAGTAGCACAGTAGTCCAGTTCATTAAAAGAGCTAATGCTCAGATGAAGCTCCAGTCTCTACTGCTCTTAGGCAACTGCGCACTAATGTTCTCACCACTGACTAATATTTATGGGCTGTGGATTCACCACAATGTTATAGCATCTAATCAACGATGAAACAGCATCTCAGAAGAGGTACAGTCACAGCCTTCAGGAGAATGATTTTGTGCAAGTGTCAAGGCATGTGTGTAACAATTCGGACTGGGGTCACTACTAGACCGATATGTTGTCTTAGACTTGTGGCAGTAATTTTATCCAATATGTTGATAAAGTGGAGTAAGCTACTATCAATCAGTTAATCCATGAAAAGATGCACAACAATCTTAAAAATATATATTTTTTAAACATACTTGCATAAAGTTGTATGTTCCTTGTATTGTTGTCATGAGATCCTGAAGTTGCTGTCTTCGTAATACAGGATCACTGGGAAGGCTAGAGCCGGAGCAAAACTCTGCAGCTAGCTGATTAACAACTTTTACAGACTGGAAAGCAAAGAAGAAAAATATAAAGACATGTATGGTTTCAATAATCTAAAATTAAACTCAAGGAATTATACAAACTCAAAATGATGATTCTAACATGTAATCCTTAATTTTCTTGCCAAACATTCCACATTCCTGCATTTCAAGATGTGATCTAACCGAGGTTTGGAAGAATGCTTAAATAATTTGAGCAAATACCCATTCATACCTTACATAGGCACCACCTCCAACCATTCCCATGAAATCTTGCTGGGCAACAGTGAGAGAATCCGACCAAGGTTGGGCACTTAGACGCTGAATCACCTGCGCCAAGTATTTGAAATGTAAAAATGTTCATGAAACATAAGGGCAAGACTGCTGCAGGTGACAGTGTATAGATGAGTTCCGGTGCCCAGCTAGACGCGGAAAACACTATTGGAAAATACCACTGTCTTACAGTGCTGTCTTGCAAACGTATTAACTGCAGAAACATATTTCAGGTAAAAGTGCCCATAAACATTGCTGAGAGTCACACAGCCAACACGTGTTTCGACCCTCGGAGTCTTTCTGTAGGCTGTATATATACTATGGACAGAAATGGCCATTTAAGTACACTGTCAAACAAAACATTGACGTTTCAAGTTCAGTAATTAAGTGTACACATTATTAGAACATGTTTATGTACAGTGTCAACCTAAAAACAATGACATGTAATGTGCCCAAAAAGATAAATGAAATGTGGCTACAAAGCGTGCCCAAAAAGATAAATGAAATGTGGATACAAAGCGTAAAAACAAAAACTAGAAGCCAATCAAAGACCAAAACAAACCATTAAGACAATAAGATAAGTCATCATGAATATGTAACAATAAAACAAATTGTGCTGCCCTCCAAAGTCCAGTCAATGCCAATGTTAAGGCCAAGCTATTCCCGAAACAGTTTATCCAAAAGATATCATGAAGTTGACATTTTCCACGTATTTCACATACCATAAATATGTCTTAATTTAGGGCAAGAGGTGACAACATGCTTTATGGATTCGATTACAGTAGAATCACTGCATAATCTGCACACGCGATCTTCCTCCGGTTAACCTTCCCAAGCGTCGGTAATTGCACTCACAGGCAATTTATTGAATCTTATTAGCATAAATATTTGTCTTCATGCCAGGAGGGGAACAGAAAGATGCACTTTTTGGGAGGTTTTTGTATGAAAAAATACATTTACAAAAATGCTTAGAGATTTAAGCCTACTCACGTGATGCGATTGAAGCTAAAAAGTTCTTTGAAAACCTTCCAGAAAAAACAAATAGAGTGGAAACAAATCAAGTGCCATCAGACATCACAGTCAAACATGCGTAATACACAGTTACTTTACTAAATCTACAAGAAATGGAAGAGGCATTCACAATCCAACAATTTGTGGAAGATCAAGGAATATCTATGAACCTCTGAGGAAACAAATCTAAAACCAGCCTCCAAATACTATCTGCTACTACCAGCAGACAATGTTATTGATCTTTTTCATAGAGCGGTCACTAAAGACCCAAGACAGAGCTATTTATCTAAAAAAAAAAAACAATAATGAAACAGAACCTCACGCAAGTGGAAAGATTAGCCATTAAATGTTCTGAGCAACAACCAGGAAATAACCAAAAAGGCAGACAAAGGAAGCAACATTGTAATCGTGAAACTAGATAACACCAGCTAGGCAATGCTAAATGCTATAAAAATTAACTGACAAAGCCACTTCTAGAACTCACCAAAGAATGACAAGCAAAGAGCAAAATGTGTTGCCAAGAAGGCCTTTTAACAGAAGATAAATCCCTGCATATGAATATCCAATTCTCCATATTGGCAACAATATACTTTGTTCCAAAAATTCATAAAACGTTTAGCAATCTTCCCACCCACCATGCAGACCAATAATTAATAGAATAGAAGCACTAACTGAAAGGATCTCGCAATATATAGACTTACATCTACAACCCCTTGCCTCGAGCCTGCCATAATTGATCAAAGAAACAAAATATGTTATTCAGCAGTTACAATCTATTCCCTGGGAAACCAACTATAGAATGGTCACACTAGATGTGACATCCCTTTATACCAGTATAAAACATTCAATGGGAATTCAGACAACAGAATACTTTCTTAAATCAAGATCCATTTCATATCAAAGCCAAAAGCCAAAAAATGAGTGGGCGCAAATTGAATAATCCATTTAAGCAATTCTTTCACGTAAGGGATAATACCAAAATAAAGGATGTAAACCTTCCAAAGCACAACATAAGGAATGTCAAGAGCTATATTACACAAAAAGGAAGGGTGGCAGGGGTGCTCTCTGGTTCCCAGCTGCAGTGAGCTCAAATTACCCTGCCACCCTTCCTTTTTATTTGCTTAGGTGGAGACTGGGGCTCCAGAGGGGTTTCACCAGGGCTACACATGCCTGACTTGAGCGTCATACTGATGGTGTGAAGGATTCTAACCGGGCGTCACACACCAGATCAGAACTCTTGCCCTTAGCCTAGGATGTAGCGCTCAATAAGAATACTTTCTCTTTATTTTCTATGAATTCGAATTGATCCGATACCCAAACCGTCTCACACCCCCTTTTACAAATACCGTCTCACACCCCCTTTTACAAATACCCCGGGTCACAATGGACCATGAACCAGGCTGGTTGGTGGGAATACAATATTTATTTTAATTTCAAAGGAAATCACACCATTTTTATATTGGGCAGCAATCACCAATGGGGTGATAATTACAATGAAAACTACTGAAATGCACTTGAAATGCACTTGAGTAACCTTCTACAAGAACATATCCAAAGCACAAATGCACAAAGCACAAATGAATAGGAACACTTTCAATTAGGATAGATGGCACCAGAGTTGATTCCCCCTGCAATGTTCCCTCAAACCCCAATTAATCGAATTTAGCAGGGAATCGGGGATATGAGGCAGCAAACAATCAACATCTGACCTTCCCTCACAAAATAGGCAAACATTTTGATTTTAAAACAATGGCATAAATGACACTCGGATTTTGACGATTATATGTGTGCTTAAATAATGATGTACATATGTTTTATCGCAGTATCAGGGATGTTATATCACTAGCAACTAGAAGGCAAGGTATCACAAAAGGTATACAGTTCAGAAACAACTTGAAATTAAAACATTGCAGCCAAATTCACACATTGAAAAGTTGCAATTTACACATTTGCAGATTTAAATGGCAACGGTTTAAAAAAATGAGATTCTCAAGGTGAAAGGAGGTTCGGTTTTAAAGAAAAGACAAATTTCACTTACGCTAGATTTAATGGCTAGAAAAGAGGAACGTCACCCGTGAATATAAAGGTTATGCTACAGTTGTAACCCTTTTCTTTATGGAAAATTAATTTAATCAAAATATTGCTAAGGATTTACAAGATGGGGTGAATGAAAGAATGGCGCTAACACTAGGAAATCAAGGACAAGATGCACAGAAAATTAGAACAGTTTAAGACAAGTTATCACAGTATGAATAGAATTACTTACAGTAGGACAAAGAAAACGGTCAAGATGGGATAGGCTATGTGTTGCTATGGGATGGGGAAATACTCACAATCTGCTCTTGAGGTTGGGATTTGGGACTGTCAACCAGGTTCTGGACTCAAACACTCTGGTCACAACACGGCGGGCGCCCCTCACAGCAAACAGCTGGGCAAGTCTGGTCACTGGATGGCAAGGGTACAGCGTGCATGCAGGTAGTGGACAAAAAGCCGGGCTGGTCACAGGATGCTCCCAAAAGCGTCCACAGCTCTTCCCCCTTGTTATTGGGATTTTAGTGGGGTTTCTGGATCAATGGCCTTACTGGGATAGGGCCAGTTATGCTTTGGCCTTGCTGGGATAGGGTCAGCTACGCTTTGGCGTGGAAGAGTCTGGAATCTTACGAAGATGGATCTGGACTGTCTGGATACACAGGCGCTTGGAATTCAGGAGAGTGTGTACTGTCCCTGGGAGCTTCCAACCCTTCTATAAAGCAGGTAACATCATTGGGTACATTGTTGGGCAGAACAAAGCTAGGCCTACCTCCAAGAATCGGATAGGTCAGCCCAAGTTAATTGCCTCCTCAAGGAGGAGACTCCGTTTATGAGGTTGTATTTTTTGAGGTGAAAAGCCATTCCACTGTCCCTTTTGCCAAAAATCAAACTTAACATTAATCACACATGTGTACAGTCGTGGCCTTTTGGCAAATTACATAGGCAGGTTACATATTTCACACAGAGCATGGCAGTCCAATTCTCACATTTCTAAGACTGTTTCGTCAGTCTAATAATTTTTTGTGGTTTTTCAAGGAAATTACTTTACCTAAAATTCTATAACTTTATACATGTGCATTTATTATCATAAGGCATGTAAGTATTGAATTTCAAACTGCCATCATATAAACTTTCCTCGGAACATCCAATTCTCTGCCATTTCTGTCCACAATATGCCAGCGGAGGCTACCACGTCTTGCTTAAAAGCCACAAAATTTACATTTAAACTGTTAAACTTTTACATTCCTGCGAAGTCATGTTGCAGAGTTAAGTCTTAAAAGTTTATCAATAAAATAGTCTTAAGATGCAGGGAAATTTCTTCTCTGTGAAAGGGACAGTGAGCTAAAGACTTGGTAGAGTCTCTCCCAGGGGTTATTCACCCAAGAACAGGTCATTGGGCTGTGTTCATGCTGGTAGAGATTCCCAGCCCCCCCCCCCCCCTGTTTTGCAGTTACTATTGCAGTCTGCATGCATAGGCACGCATAGATGTCTGCCTCTTCCCTTCACTAGGGAGTGCTTGACCTTCCATTCGAAGGCAAAACATTGTTTGACCCATCAGGAGCAAAGGTCCATTTGACTTCCCCCTGGGCATGTACATACCTTCCGCTCTAACCATATGAAGGAGCGTACAACCCTGGTAGCAGGAAGGCTTCCAACTTCCTCAGTTTTTGGAAAAGCATTACTCAAGAGAAGTGGGTTCTAAATATTATTCAACATGGTTACCACCTTGCCCTTCCGGCCATTCCACCTTCCTCTCCTCCAAAAAATCATCCCGGAGCGCCTGGAAGAGATTCAAAAACTCCTAGGAGTGATAGAATTGGTTCACCGAAAGGAAGTAGGTAAGGGATTTTACTCATATTACTTCCTGATCCCAAAGAAATCGGGTGGGATCTGTCCAACTCTGGACCTTTCAGACCTCAACCAATTTCTGTCTCTGGCTACTTCCCATATGATAATCATTCCTCAGACTCATTCTGGCTTCTCTACATCCAAACAATTGAATGGCATCTGTAGACCTACAGGATGCTTATTTTCACATCCCATCTACAAACAGCACTGTCCGTTTGAGATTGACAATAGGAAGGTCTCATTACCAGTTCACATCTACCCTTTGGGCTAAATTCTGCCCCCAGGGTTTTCACAAAAGTTCTGGGGTCAGTGGCAGCCTACCTTCGGTTACAGACAGTCCATCTATACCACTCCTTAGACGACTGGATTCTCAAAGTCCAGTCTCTGGAGAAATTGCTTCAGGCATTGCAAATCACTTGCCATACTCTGTTCAACCTGGGTTGTTCCATAAATGTGACAAAATCCCAACTCATCCCCTCGCAAAGGATCCATATCTTAGGAGCAGTTATAGATACTACTGCGGACAAAGCCTTTCCACCCTTGGAAAGAGTGGAAGCCATTCAACAAAACATTGTTCCGTTCTCTACCCACCAGTCACTAAAAGCTTGGTAGTTTCAAAGGCTATTGGGCGACATGGCCTCTTGCATAAACCTAGTTCCCTTTGCAAAGCTACATAGAAAACGACCCAGTGGCATCTTGCTCTCAACTGGAATCAGCTCTGGGATCGCCAGGAAATAAAGATCCAAATTCCAGTTCGAGAGTCTGCTCTGGTGGAACTCTCCAGAGAACCTGCTAATAGGGTATCCCTTTCGACCACCCCCTCACCAAATAATCATAACAGACACTTCAGAGTACGGTTGGGGAGCCCATTGTCAAAGCCTAACAGCTCACAGTCTTTGGTCCTCACAGGAAAGGGAGGACCACAAATGTCCTGGAACTAAGCCATATTTTGTGCTCCAAACTCTTTTCTTCCCTCACTTCAAGGAAAGGTGGTAAAAATTCTAACGGACAATACCACTTCAATGTTTTTTTTTTTTTTTTATCAACAAGCAAGGGGTACTCTCTCCCACCCAGTGTCTCCTAGCAGAACAAATTTGGTATTGGGCCATTAAAAAAAAAAAATCACATTTTCTTGTTGGCGTCCGACATCGAGGGGAAGAAAGTCCTGGCGGACAAACTGAGCAGGTTACAGTCCGCTCCACACAAATGGGAGCTGAAACGCTCAGAAACGAG
The DNA here is from genome assembly GCF_040938575.1 of Ambystoma mexicanum. NCBI lineage: Eukaryota > Metazoa > Chordata > Amphibia > Caudata > Ambystomatidae > Ambystoma > Ambystoma mexicanum. The sequence continues at coordinate 408,943,502 of NC_090936.1, forward strand.
GCCATCCACCAGTAGACCCCTCTGCAAACCAGCACAACTCACTTTGCCTGCAGTTTGCATCAAGGCAGGGTCCTCAGTCTTTGGCAGATGCTCTACATTTGGATTGGTCGAATTTAATACTTTATGCCTTCCCACCTCTTACATTAATTCACAAAATATTGCTGAAATTCAAAATGTCACAACCTGACAATGATTCTAATAGCCCCGTTCTGGCCTCGCTAGTATTGGTTTCCAGATCTTCTGGAGTTAGCTGGGAATCCCCTTTAGATCGTCCACTTTCGAGAGATCTTTTGACTTACAAGAAAGAGCATGTTCTTCACCCCTCCCCTCAATTGCTCAACTGAAAGGCTTGGTTCCTGAAAAACTAGCCTTCTCACACTTGCATTTGTCAGAACAAAACATTGCTATTATGTCGGCCTCCAGAAAAGCTTCCACTATGAAGCAATACTGTAGCAAATGGTTACGTTTCTGTCACTGGGGGGGCCTTAGAACAAAACCTTAACCCTCTAAAGGCCTCTATTGATAATGTTATGTCCTTCATGTCTTATCTTGTTTCCACCAGTGTCAAGGTTGACACGTGCTAACATTACTTATCAGCTATCGGTGCTTACCTGAAGAGAAAACAAGTATTTTTCTCTTTCCAATGAAGCCATTAAAGGCACTGCTAGGGCCTTTGCATCCCCCTATTCGTGAACCTCCACCTCAGTGGGATCTCAACGTAATCTTATGAGCCCTAATGCAAAAACCATTTGAGCCTATGGCTTCATGCGATTTAGAAATCCGAACTGCGAAATCGGCCTTCTTAGCGGCCATTACTTTCTGCTGGAAAATTGGTGAGCACCAAGCTTTCTTCAAAGGAACCACATATTCCATAAAGACAAAACTGTCTTGCGTACAGTTCTATCCTTTCTGCCTAAGGTGGTTTCAGATTTTCACTTAAACTAGGAAATCTGGTCTTCACGTTTATCTTCCTAGACCGCACACGTCTGCAGCTGAAGAGAAATTGCATAATGTATATTTAGTGAGAAATTTAAAATTGTACTTGAAAACACTAAAACGTTTAGAAAAGCAGACCAACTCTTACCTATGGTGTTCCTTCTCCTGGCAATAAAGCAACAAAGGCTTCTATTGCCAGATGGGTTGTCTCCTGTATCTCCAAGGCTTATGACTAGAAAGGGCTTGCGACTTGGAGACTTCAGGCTCATTCTACTGGCGCCAAGGCAGCATCTGTAGCCTTTACCAGGCACTTTCCCATTGCAGACATCTGTAAAGCAACTACCTGGGCTACCCCGCTTGCCAGTTGCAAGCACTATGCTATGGACACATCTAGAAATGAAGCAAAATCCGGCCAAGAGGTTCTCACAAATTCTGTTCATGCGGTCTCCTCCACCCTTGCTTATTCAAAGGCTTTTTAGTATAGTCCCAACAAGTTGGGAAGGAGGGAGAGCTAGGACGAACGAGAAATGAAAAATTACCTTCATGGTGAATCAGGTTATCTTAGTCCGAGCTCTCCCTCCAACACCCACCCACCCATTCATCCATCCATCCATCCATCCTCTACAGTATGCATGTGGAACAAGTTACTTACCTGTAACTGTTGTTCTCCAGCATGGGTCTGGCATGGATTCACATGTCTACTGCCTCAGTTGACCGTTGGTGACATGAGGGTAAGATGTGGGCCCGGGGGGACGCACGTGTGACATAGGTCGGTCTTATATTTATATATACATACATATATATTATATTGCCACGGTAGTGGCCGTGTAGTTATGGTTAAGTTGCTGTTTCCATAGGAAGAGCACTTTTTGGGCTGCTTATAACTCCGCTCCACCTGGACAAATCCTCACCAACCTTTACGCAAAAAGTACATGGCCCACTCTGAATTTCGTTTTGCAAAGTTTGGTGAGGTTTGGTCCAGGGGGCGGCAAAGTTATAGGGGGGTCCCAAAACAACTTTTTTCCATAGACATAATGGGAAAAAAAAAACTTTGCTCACGCCTACAGCCCAAACTGCTGGACGGATTTTCACCGAATTTGCAGCAGGGGCAGCAGCTTGGTCCCGAAAGCGTGCTTTTGTTAATTTGGTGTAAATCCATCCAGTAGTTTTTATTTAAATGACCAAAATGTAAGGCAAAACAATTTGTGATATCCATGTCCGCTCTGTGGACACTTCCCTGTTCACTCCGCGGACAGGACACGGATTGGCCAAACGGCGTGCGTCATGTCTGCGGACATGTGACGTGCTCTCCGATTGGCTGGGGTGAAGCGTGTCAGATTTTTGGAGACGCCCGCCATCTTGGATTCTTGTCCGGTGTCCGCGGACATCGCAGTAAAACATTTAAAAAAAAACATTGCACTCGTCAAACTTACCAAATAATGTTTGGGGAGGCGAGCAGTGATGTGGATGGTATTGAATATGGCTGCAAGAAGCAAAAAACGTGTTAACTAAAAAACATCCGAACACGAAGAAAGCACTTAGCAGTGTAGAGCACGCTCACGCAGTAAAGCACACGCGCACAACTACATCAACCGCTTTTGACATATACCACACCAGTCAAAACGCGCAGACACTCTTTCAAACTTGCACGCGCGCCTCATCCGAACACGGACACGTGTTGAAGAAAACACGCAGAAGTGATGACCGCACACAGGAGTCAACGATAACACGTAGCAGTGAAGACCGCACGCACACACGCTGTAGAAAACACATAGCTGCAAAGACTACACACATGCGATGTAGATAACACATAGCTGAGAAGACCACGCACACGCGTTGAATGAAGCATGCACACGTGTTGAAGGAAGCACGTAGCAGTGTATCTTTTTCAAACTCGCACGCGCGCTCTTAACAGATGAATCCGAGCTCACACGCGCTTTATCCGAACATGCACTCGCGTTGAAGAAAAACACACAGAAATGACCGCGCACAGGCATTAACGGAAAACACCTAGCAGTGAAAACGGCGCACACGTGCTGTGGAAAACACGTAGTTGCGAAGACCACGCACACGCGTTGTGGAAAACACATAGCTGCGAAGACTGGGCACACGTGTTGTGAAGTGAAGAGGGGCCCTGTATGGAACCCTGCCTCCCCTTTCCATGGTGGCCATCTTGGTAAAGGATTTTCCTTCCTAGACAGGGACGCTGCAGGCATCCCAGTGTGGGAAGAAAAATCTTTTTTAGCACCCCGGGTTCCCGCTTTGGGAACCTAGGGTGCTAATGGCCTTCATTCATTTAAAAGGATGTTATGGTTAAGTTGCACTAATAAAAACCTATGAAATTTAGTAAAAATACTTTGTTAAAGGGACGTTATGGTTCCAAGTAAAAACGAAAAACCCCTGAAATTCGCAAGTTATGGTAAGCTAAACAGATATTGTAGAAAAACTAAATAGTATTTTGGGCTTCAACATTTCCTTTTTCAAAATCAGAGATACCTCGCATAATATTAATGTATAGCCCTATCCCAATGCTCAGTGCTCTTTTTGGGACGAAATCAGCACCACCTCTATTAGGAACCAATGGTGTCCAATCTGATCAAAAAAGTTCTTGTTCTTTTCCGTACATTTTAGAAGGATCAGACTGGCACCACTTACTATTTCATTTCTAAGAAAAACAACAACTTATTTTGATATACAATTGCCCCCTGTTAATCTATGTCGTGGCCATAGAGGTAAGGTCCACTTCAAGCCAGATTGCTTGTATCAGGTAGCATTTGACAAGCCTAATATCTTCCACCAAATAATCCCTTAAAGAGTATTAGCCTACTTGTCATGCTCTTGATGCATAGTTTAATGCGTAGATTGAACTGGACACCAACATCTGCCTATACACTTATCAAACCCACTAAGCTGTACCCTGCATCACAGTACTCAAATTTGATGGCAACCATAATAGCGATAGCTGTCAAATGGCACTGTTTTAGTAAGTCAACTTCATCTCTATTGATGCCAATATTATAGTCTTAATAGCAGTAGCTTTTACTCATTATTCCTTCTCTCGTTCCTGTAAATCTTCATTTGCCAAAACACATACATTTATGTTAAGTCCATTGATCTCAGCATAGTCTAATATTGCATGTGCACTTTGGCAAATGCCGAAGTAGGTGTTATCACAAATGATTTCATCGGCATAAGCTTGCCAAGGGAAGATTGCTTGCCCCAATCTGAAGGAAATCAACGTTTCCAGTAAAGACCTTTCAAAGATCAGCCATGAATAAACTAAACTGATGCAAGTACACAGCCATGTTTTACACCTTAAATCAATCGAAACAGGGGAAGAGCGCGCCTTGGCCATTCGGTCCAACACAAGCAAAATTACCTTGGTGTAAAGGTTGGCATGCAAACAACTCGCTAGGCATTCCGATCTTGCTAAGCTTACTCCACAGTACACTTCGATCGATTACATCGAAAGCAGCTGTGAAGTCAGAAAAGAGAACATACAGACGGGAGGCAGCTTTCATACTTGATTGCTTGTTATATTATCAAGTTCATGATAAAGATGTTGAACACTGTGGAAAGACCTTTATGAAATCCAGTCTGATAGCATGATAGAATACAATTATCGTCTGTCCATTTTGTTATGGTATGTAAAATAGAGGACACAAATATTTTACTTGAGCCATCAAGCATAGATCGCAATCCATAATCAAGGGTCAGACCTCTCACCTTGTTAAACATTGGGATCAGAGACCTGCTTCCAGGATTTTTGCACCAGCCCAGTTTTGCAATCATCTCAAATAGGATCGCTAGTATACCCGTCCAAAGTTGCAGATTGGTACGCATGACCTCATTTGAAATACGATCTGGACACGGGGCAGGTGAGTGCTTCAGCCTCTTGATGCTTCAAAGCAGCAATTGAAACCAAAATAAAGAATCTGGTAACTGAACCCTCATTTATACACTCTGGAACATAAGCTTGACCAAGTTTTTCTTTCTGTTGCCATGAAATTACCAAAAAGCGTTTTGATGCATTAATTCCCTACGGCACAGCTAACGGGGGAAGACATTTCGAATGAAACGGACCTAGCATGCAGGAATCCTGTGGATACAAAATGTCCCTTACCAAAAAAGATTAGCAAAACCAAATGCAATTGCTTCCTGCAGAAACTACTAAATAAACGCTAATTTTTCTCCACTTGGCTCGCAGTGAATACAAAGTCACGGCCTACCTTATGCTGAAAACATTACACAGACACCAAACAACTCCCCTTTAAGATTTCCCTGATGCTGGGAGGTCTGTGCAACTCACTCTGAAAGCAGGCAGAGCTCACAAGAGGTGGAAATGAGGACAGACATCTAGAGGAGCTTTAAAAACCAAGATGGCAGTTGGCCTTGAAAAACAACCTTAGGCCAACCCCAATGGCTGTCGATAACCAGCACACATTACATGGGTGCAGTCCATTTACCCAAGCACCACTTAAAGGGAGAAGAGACCTGCCTAAAATTTAGCCTGCGCAGTCTATGGTTGTGGGTGTTTGAGAAGGAGCCAAGGGAAAGTTGAGAGAAGTCATGTGCAAGTGGTTTGCAGAAGGTAACTGGAAGTTGAAGAAATAGTTACCATCTTGAGAGAACCACATTTAAGGCTAATCATCCACAGGATAGTATTGAGGAGGGTGGAAAGAGTGAGAAGCATCCTCACTGGGAGAGTATAAGTCTGGGGTGTATTAACTGGCTAGAGAGGATACAGAGATTGCCCAAGATCATGGGAGAACAGGTACTCGTCCACCCCCACCGACCCCCAACTAGCCAATAGAATGAGGACAGTTCCAGCAGTCCAGTAAAAAGGTGGGAGGGGGGGCAGGATTTAGTTATCTCACTGAGTGGCAGGGAGGCTACAACAGGTGTAACAAGCATGGAGGGAGGTTTCCCAGGAATCAAGACCCACGGCTGAAAGGTAGACGGGGACATCAAAGGCTGCCAACTCCTGGAGGAACCAAAACCCACATCAGTGTACATTCTTTGCTCCCCTATAAGGACTCGCAAGATCACCAGAGCAACAACCTGTCGAATGCTGGTTGGAGGGGAAAAGGGCATAAGGGAATAAGGCAGGGGGTCGTCCCCTATCCTTTGAAGGAAGCAGCCATAACATGCGCACCCATCCAGGAACAGTGCAGCTTGCCACACTGGCCACCGGATAAGCATAGTACTGGTAAAGGAATCCCTGTGGCTGGTTCTTCAGTCCCATGCTGGATCTGGGCGATTATCCCCAGTGCAGTTTTGGAGCCTTTGCAACCATGCCATGCCTTTGAAGCAGCAAGCACCAATCCCAGGAACGGAGCAGGTGTTTGTTTCAGTTTGTGCTCCACTGGCCATCTCACTTTGCTGGCTATAAGCACAGACGGGGCGCTGTTGGCAAGTCATGTTGACTGTATCTGTGCTCACTTATCCTTGCATTGTTTTGCATGCTTTTTCTAATGATGTCCCCACTTTAGCATTGGATGACTGCTGCAAGTGCTTTTATTCTGAAAGTTGCCACAAGTTAATAGAGCTTCATCTGAAGAAAGCATACAGCAAGTAAGGGTATGAGACAGTTTTGCAGAAGCCCACAGAAGAAAGGATGGGAGCCTCCAAGAAATTCAGGTTAGTTATCAGAAGTTGGTGGTAGGTTACAATAACTACTACAACAGATTAAGATTCACAGACGTCTGAAGTGGCCAGGCTACATGTGAGAATAAGCTCCACCATCACCCCAACTCTAAACTCTGTTGGGCTTTGATATTAAGAACAAGAAATCAAATTAAAATAATAGATGAAGACAGGCAAGGTTTCTGTTACTAAGCCCAAATACTTGGAGCAGCTGAAGGAACATTTACTCAGATCAAATCTGGAGGTCTTTCATACAAACCCTTTACAAAATGAAGAAATAAGAAGCAAAACTACTACGAAAAGATGGATGATCCATTAAGAAGGGGAGTAAAGACATGAACGTGCACTGGGGAGGAATATGAGAACACTACAGTTGTGATTTAAAGAACAGTAATAGCTCAGAGCAAACAGCCATATTGACTGCGCCAATATATATTCTCTACAAGTGCAAGGAGGAAGTGCATTAAGGGACAAAGGTTAGTACGACCTGATAGATAAAAAATTTGCACAGACCTCAGACCCGGACTATTAATGTACTTTTTCCTGTCGTTTTAGTGTAACTCTGCAGTGCCTCATGTAGATTCCAAAAAGAAAACTAGTCCAACAGGAATCAAATACCACCTTAACTACCACATTGGCAATAAAGATAGATCACCAACTGAACAATGTTGCACTACATGTTTAAAAAACAAAATCAGCTAATGGATGTGTTCCTCATGCAGTCACGCTGCTTTCCTCTTCACATCCAAAATTACGGAACAAAAAAATGAAATGGGAAGGCTCAAGAGATATTTAGACAAAGTGTGTAATAAAATTGATACATTTGTTAATGAAACCCAAAAGAAGCTGCCCAGACAACCTACCATTTCCAAGCGATTGTGCATGAGCCGAAAACAATTTATCCAGTCAACCCATACGGTCGATAAACTAGTCCGACATCTACGATTGTGTTAACCCAAAATCAAAATCTGAACCACAGAATAAAACAATTAAAATGGCTCCATGCATCAGCACCTATTTTTGATCCAAATAGCAATTCTGCAAAAATTTTGAGAAGTAATTCCATGCATTGGTTGAAATATGAGAAGCTCAAGGTGGAAAGAGAATACAGACCATATTTAAATGGAAAACAAGTTAACACATTAACAATGTGGAATCTATCTTCAAGACACAATAGTAAAGAGCAAAAACATACAAGGAAGGTACAGAAGAAAAGTACAGTTAAAATTTCTTGCCACGGTCGCTAATGTGCCTGAAGTGGTCTAGTATATACTCTGCTACGATCTCTCAGAGATTAAACTCCAGCCCGGCTAAGAAGAAAACGCATGCCAGGTAGTTAGGTAAGGTTAAACCGAAGAGGGTTAAAAATTGACAAGTGCTAGTCCTAGAATGGTTTACCATGAAATTGTGCCAGAGACTTACTGAGGAGCACAACTGTCTAGCCATGAATCAAAGACCTAAATTAATTAAATATGTGCGCCTTTGCTGTAACAAGTATGTAGCTTCAGTACAGTCTTCCAGCCACATACTGGCACCATTGTATTGTGTTGATTTTAGTCATTTGCCTATTCAGGACATACCATGGTTTAATCTATTAAGAACATTGGGTGGTAAATCTACTGGGTGGTGGTAGTTTTTCAACTTTACTACATGGGTTTTTACATCTGTGCCTTTATAGTCCCCAGGGATTTTGATTACTGTTATTTTTTCTGAACCCTTCTTGTATTCTACTCTGATGGGTGAGAAATGGGAGGCGACACAAAGTGGTAACCTTCTCAACAGTATCCAGTGCATTAACAGACAGGGGCTAGGGTAAAAGCCTTAACATTACCAATCCTAACAGGAATGTCCCTTCAGATGAAAAACTAAAGCAGACTGATCTTGGGTCAAAACTAAATCTGACCCTTACACTAACATACACAAGCAAAAGGTGCAAGGTAATGTTTCAAAATTCAACTCAACAGAAATGCGCAAAAACTCAAACCTATTACTTCAATCATAAACAATCCTCGTGTCCAAGGGTTGGTTCCCTTCCCCTGGATTGCCTCAGGAACATTTTTTACAATGTTCTATAATCAAGACTGTCTCTTAAAGGCAATACATATGTCTTACCTAATACTCTCCTCAGGATTTCAAAACAAATGTTCCTTCCACAACACTGCTTGGAATATGGCAAAGGAAAGTCGTTCCTACTTTTCAGGAAGGCTAAAGAAATCTTTCCATGCCATCCTGCTCAACTGTCTATGATAACCTGGCTTGGCTGACTGACTTCCTTTCCAATCGACCCTCACAGGTCCAACTTGGGTCCTTCCTCTCCTCCATCTCTACCTGTGGTGTTCCTCAGGGATCTAACCTTTCCCTGGCTGTTCAACCAATATCTGGCACTTCTTGCCCACTGCATTGCCGCTCTCTGCCTGAACATTTAGTTCTATGCAGAGGACACTCAATTCATTTTCAGGCTCCCCTCTGCCACCACCTCTCCTGCTCTCATCTCTGAATGTCTGCCATCCAGAAGTGGTGTGCCGACAATGATCTCTGCCTTAATGCTAGTAAGACCGCGATTCTCCTCATCTGCACACACCCCACCATCCCACTTTCCTGTCACTCTCTGGCCAGCCTCTCTCGACCCTCTTCCTGCTCCCACCTGTGAGGCTAAAAACCTAAGGGTCATCTTCAACTCCACTTTTCTTCTCTCCTCACATCTCTGACGTCTCCAAGTCACACTACCAGCTGTACATCCTCAGAGGTATTCTTTCCCTATCCTTCCGCCAGAAGTTCAGAAGCCCTCTTTCTAAATCTGCCTGCTTCTACTCTACGCCCTCTACAACTCATACAAAACAGGACTGCAAAACTTGTCCTTGGCCTCAAACCCAGGGATCGTATCTGCCAGGATCGAAATGTCTGCAGTGGCTCCCAGTAGCGGCGAGGATCAAGTTCAAAACCCTCTGCATTGTCCCCAAGGCCTTCTGGGGCCTGGGACCCCAATACCTCCAACTCTATTCCCAACTATCTTCCTTCTAGAGCTCTTCACTCACCCGCCTCCAACTCCCTCAGAGTTAATCGCTTCTCCAAGTAGCGAGTTGGTGGTAGATCTTTCTTCTGCTGGGGCCTCCCTCTGGAACAGCCTCCCTGCCTCTCTGAAACTTTGAGAACCACCTTGGGTTCCGGAAGCACCTCAAGACCTTCCTCTTTGCTTCTGCTTTCTCATCCCCCCTCCACTGCTGATCACCTGGCTGAATCTGCACTGGTTACCTGGCTACCCTCTGATCTCAGGCCCAGGTCCCCTCCTCGCCAGTTGCACACGGGCACTGCCCCCCCTAGCAACCCTTGCACTCGGGGACTGTTTCTGTATACCTATAGCCCCTACCAGCACTTACCCTTGCACTGCCACCAGCTGGCCACACTTATTTGTCTATATTTATTTTACTGCTATCCTATGTACTGCACTCCCCCCCCCCCACCCCCTGTACTTGTGAGATCTTAAGGTCACTTGGCCTACTAGGATTGTTGCCCCCGTTTCCCCTCCCTTGCCTCGTTGCAGCTTGAAACACTTGTGTATAGGCATGTTATAAATGCCATATCATATCAATAGTGATTCAAGTAAGGGAAAAGGCAAATCTTTCCAAAGTCTCTGGTTGACATGTTTAAATGAAACTGCTTAATTTGAGCAAGTCTCACTTCAACACACCAGATCAAAGTGAGTTTCCTGGTACACACTCCTGCCCCGAAACCCTTCAACTGAAAGCTCTTGATATCTTGGTTTACGCTCCTGCCAGGAATATCACCCGTTTGACTCGCATAGATCCTCTGGTGTACTCTCCTGCCAGGCAACTCTTTCCAAAAAGGTTCAGTACCTGATTCTCTTATTAGGCCTCTCTGCAACATTCACATTTATTGCAACATTTGTGTAACACCCAGACCCACAGGTATCACAGCTTTTGTACAGGGTAATAACAGAGTAAAAAATTTACAGATCATTGCGTTAGTAGGAAGTAGTACAGACAAAGTAGGAGACAGTTCATGCTTAGAGTGTTGGTCAAACTTATTGAACAGCCACGTTTTCAACAGTCGCTTGAAGGCTGGGTAGGCAGGCTCATTTAAGTTTGGAGGTAAGGAGTTCTACAGGGCGGAGGGCTGTGGTGCTGAAACTAACCAATGCTGCTCTGGCTAGTTTAAAATGTAGAACAGCTAGGGCAAGCTTGTCAGAGGAGCGCAGAGAGCGACAGTGCGGTTTCTTTGTGATGCAATGGTTCAGGTACATGGGGGCTTCATTGTAAAAGCATCAGTGCAATAAAGTTAAGGTTTTGAAGTCAAACCATGTTTTCATTGGTAGCCAATTGACTTCTCATCGAGCTGCAGAAATGTGGTCTGATTTGCAGAGGCTCAGAGGGCTTTGTTTTGAAGCAGCTGTAGCTTAGCTAGATTGGACACAGATTTGCCCTTGAATAGGGCATTACAATAGTCTAGTTTGCCCTAGATAATGGATCCAGAGAGTGTGAGGCAGTTGTTGGGGCTCGGGAATGGTCTGCTTAATTAGATAAGTTGGGCGGTGTGGGAGGTTGAGGATGCCAGAGCATTGACATGCCTCGTGATGGTTAATTCCGCATCGGGGTAATCTCCCAGGGTTTTGGCATGTTTGAGGACAGGGATGGTAGAGCGGTCAATTGTGAAGGAGGCATAGGAGGGGTTGAGAGCTTTGAGGCGAGTACGAGAGCCTACCATGAATAAATGTCTTCTCATCATTGAGGCAAAGGTTATGGATAGCCGTCCCAGACAGAATGATGCAGAAGACTTTGGCAAAGGTGTTAGAGTCATTAGTGTAGCCGGAGAGGAGGATGAGAATTTGGATGTCAAGTATGTCAAAGAGGGCTTTATTGTAGGTATTGAGGGTCAGGGAAAAGCAAGTGTCTTGTGGGACACCAAGCAGGACAGGGATAGGGTTGGCCGAGTGGTTGTCAATGAATACTCTGGAGGTACGGTCACTTAAGAAGGATTTGATCCATCAGACTGCCTGGGGTGAGAAGTGGAAGATCCCGGAAAGGTTTTGGCAGAGGTGGTTGTGGTCCACAAGAACAATTTGCAGCGGAGAGGTCTAGGAAGAGTAGGATGGCAGCATTGCCAGCATCTCTTATGCTGCCAAGTTTCATTTTTCGATCGATACGGACCAATTTGAAGATGACGTATGTGGATGGATGATGCTTGGAGTAAGGATAACGTGGGTAGAACAAATGAAAGGAGTAGCGCATAAAATGGCGGAGTGCATAAAATGGTTGAAGGACATGGAACGGGTTGGAGTGCATGGAACGGGTTGGAGTGCACGGAATGGCGTGACGTACATGGAATGGTTTGGAGGGCATGGAACGTCTGAAAGAGCTTTGAAAGGAACGGTCTGAGTGCTTGAAACTGTTGTAATGAACAGAACAGTCGGAGTACATGGAACGGATGAAGTTCATGGAACTATTAGAGTGGGCACGATCTCGAGCACCTACAGTAAACCACCATATTCACATCTCCACGCTTACTCTCTTCTTTACACCACCACTCAAATAGAACACAGCGATACTATGACACCATTCGGTATAGCTGTTCTCATACCAACATCTGCCTCATTCTCCCCATCACTCCAACACTGCTGGTTACACACCCCCAAGCAAGGCGTTCTCCTCAGGCCCAATGCAGCCACAATCGGTCTGGATAAATCCTGCCAGAAAAAACACCTACTATTGACCTCTCAACCACCACAACTACCGCTAAGAAGCAACTATTTCACGAATGCCACACCAGCTGCACACATATCCGGTGCTCACACGCACCTTTGACTCTCTCTACTGACTTGAACTTCGGTTCCCAAGGGCGTTCAACCTACTAGCGCCTTCAGACCATACCAATGGTACATAAGGCGCTATATAAATGCAAAGTAACATAACATTTCAGTACTATGTTTCGGTCATAAACCAGATTGTCTGAGGCCAAGAAGTGTTCTAGGAATTGCTGGCATTGTAAGTAAGCGATGTGTAATCAAATAGGTACACAGGATCCTATTTATATGTACCACATCTTACTCCACCAATAGGAACATAGATTATATTATAAAAGAAGGATAAGATGGTAAACTTTCTCTACTTCCACCCCTCCTTCTCCCCCAACGATTAGACACCTCTGACAGATTCTCCGGCACTACAGGTCTTGACAACAGACTGCGTGCAACATTCCAAATTTCAAAAAACATTTTTGTTTAATACAGAATATTTAAATTAAAACATAAGATACTACCCACACCTAACAGTGTACAAAACTACCACTAAAACCTACAAAATCTAAAAAGCTAAATTTCAAATAAACCACTTACAAATGGACACAGACGAAATCACATATCACAGTACATAGAAAAAACCTAAATGTGTCACTAAAACAACATATAATCCCAACATGTTTCTGTTCTTTAAAGCCCCTTTCGGGCGAACATTCTTCAGGGGAACCTTTAAAACATCCACTATTCTTCTCAACACCGTGTTGAATGGGTAGTTTCAGGCAACCAGCCTGCAAAGAAGGGAAACAGAGGAAACTAATCAGATCCCCAGGAGAGGGGGTATTACCAAATGTAAAAGTGGAGTTGACTCAGTCAAGAGAACATTCCCCAAAAAGGTTTAGAAATTAAACCAATTAGATTTACCTTAATGTGGTGAATCTTCAACGCACGTCTGTAAATGACAGATAGGTACTAGCCGGTAAGAAAAAACTAGCCTAACTGAAGTGTAGTCCTTCCTTAGTGTTCACTAGGAAGATTGCATGTAAAAGATGGCCGCTGTATTTTCTTGCCGGCTAGTATTTAATCGAAAAGTATAGTCCTTTCTTAGTGTTTACTAGGAAGTGGTGAGCGTTTTGCTGCACTTGGTGAAAACACATGCTGGTGCTGCACGGTCTTCTTTCAAACCCCGCGAGTCATTAGCGAGGAGTTTGTTTCTCCTAATCTAGAGGTGAGCATGTTGTTCTTGAACTTTAGTACCTACATTACTTTTAGTGATGTTGGTGGCCATTATCCCTTTTCCGCAGTTTTTTACTTACTTAACGTTGAGGTGTTGTGTACCATCTCCCACTACTTGGTCAAGTTCAGCATGTTTTTACACATTTAATGGCTGTGAAGTCTGCTGGTGTATGACACTACTGTTTGGAAGCATGAGCTCTAATGCACGACCTAGGCTGGGCTTGAAATGGTTTCTTTTCTTCCCTTTTTTTTACACATTTGGGAGCCGTGGTGTATCGGTGCATGTTAATGCTCTTTGAGATGGTTGGTGACCGCCCTTCTTATATTACAGATTGGTTCTGCGTCCTCTTTTGCAATCATCTGCAGACTTGGTTGTCATTACAAGGGATTTCCTCCCCTTGCCCCACGTTGTGGGTGGCTTCACTTGCGTGAAGGTCATTTTTATTTAATATATCCTGAGCAATTCATGACTGTTGTCCTGTAGTGATCTGTGGCTCATTGGTAGTGTGATGTGTCCTTTCTAGGTGTGACAATATTTTCGGCGGATTGAGACGCCTTTTGAAGTATCTTGGTTTTTCAATGAATAAAAATTAGCCTGTCATTTACAAACGTGCGTTGAAGATTCACCACATTAAGGTAAATCTAATTGGTTTAATTTCTAAACCTTTTTGTGGAATTGTTCTCTTGACTGAGTCAACTCCACTTTTACATTTGGTAATACCCCCTCCCCTGGGGATCTGATTAGTTTCCTCTGTTTCCCTTCTTTGCAGTCTGGTTGCCTGAAACTACCCATTCAACACAGTGTTGAGAAGAATAGTGGATGTTTTAAAGGTTCGCCTGAAGAATGTTCGCCCGAAAGGGGCTTTAAAGAACAGAAACATGTTGGGATTATATGTTGTTTTAGTGACACATTTAGGTTTTTTCTATGTACTGTGATATGTGATTTCGTCTGTGTCCATTTGTAAGTGATTTATTTGAAATTTAGCTTTTTAGATTTTGTAGGTGTTAGTGGTAGTTTTGTACACTGTGTTAGGTGTGGGTAGTATCTTATGTTTTAATTTAAATATTCTGTATTAAACAAAAATGTTTTTTGAAATTTGGAATGTTGCACGCAGTCTATGTTGTCAAGACCTGTAGTGCCGGAGAATCTGTCAGAGGTGTCTAATCGTTGTGGGAGAAGGAGGGGTGGAAGTAGAGAAAGTTTACCATCTTATCCTTCTTTTATAATATATTGTAAGTAAGCAATACAGTCTAGGATTTTGAGCAGGAAGGGTATTCTGGCAATGGGCATGTAGTTGTAAGGTACTCTCGGGTCCAGGGAGTTTTTTTTTTAATAGGGGGGGGGTGACCCAGGCTGCTTGAATAGTGGGTATTTTGCATGAATTGAATGAGGAGTTAAATTCTGTAATGATGGGGGTAAGGCTAGAGGCACAGCGCTTTATGATGTTGGCAGGGTAGGTATCTCCTTTGCAATTGGAGGGCCTGGATGGTATTCAGAACAGCTACTTGGGATACAGGTTGAAAGGAAAAGCTAGGGACTGGCTTTGAAGGGGAGGGGGGGCTAGGCTTGGTTGATATTGTGATGGACTGGTGCGTAGGTTTGGCAGTAAGTAGGGCTTTCCAAGTCTTTATTTTGTTACAGAGTAAATTGATTTTGGTAGTTAGAGCAGTTTGAAAAGTGATGCACCACGCTTTGTGAGGCTGAACTAAGGAGGTTCATGCACAAAGGTTTTCTAATTCGCACAAGATTGCAAAGCGTTCCTTGGTGTTGGAGCTTGCTGTGCTAATTCTGTCGTCATAGGTGGCAGCTTTAGTCGCAAGAATAGTGACCTTGTAGGTCTTGGAAGTGGTGGTAAGTAGGGAGGCATGCAGGCTCACGGCATGCCGGCTCATGGTAGGGAGAAGGTGTTCTGGTGGTGGAGGTTGTGAGGTCCGATTGGATAGCCTAAGCAGTCTGAAGTTGGTTGTGATGTGGTAGGAGAGCGGTTGGACATCAACAAGGTGCCGGGAAGGTCTAGAGCTTAGGTTGTATAATCTTTTGGCTTCTGGGGGGTGGGGAGGGGAGTGGTCATGGGTTTAGGTCTGGGGTGCAAGTCATTCAAGGGACAGAGCAGGCAGCAGAGCACTCCTGGGCTTGGGCAGCATGGGTGGCAGGGCACTCATGGACTTGGGCAGCGCAGGAGGTGACAGGGCGCCAGTGCTGCTTAGTGGGCTTGGGTGTCTTGCCAGCTTTTACAGGAAGTAGCTTGGGTAGGGCGAGATTGCATAAGAGTGGGGGAGGAAGTGCGGGATGTTAGACGGGAACGCTGAAAACCCAGGGTATTTGATAAAGACCTTCCCACTGTAGAGAGGAGAGGAAGATTTTTTGAAGCACTTATGAGAATCTTTTCCATAGAGTTGCTTTACTTATGTTTAGATCAGGTTTTTCCATCCTTAAGTCACAGCTAGGAGACGCCCGATCTTTTAGAACTATTGTAAAATTATTTCCGTAACCATCATTTTGAGTTCTCCCTTTCACCTGCCAACCCTGCCCATTCTCTTCTGCGGGTCATAATCTTCCTAAACCGGTGTGGTGAAAAAAGACTTTGCTATATCCAAGCCCACCTTTTAGTAACCCACCCAGACTGCTACAAATTGTACTACTTGTATCGGTTTCCATCAACCTGAATCACATTACTCTGTCTAATAAATGTGTTACGCCAACTAAAATGTTTTAGCCTGACGTACAATCTCAGTTCAGTTCATGACAACCATCATAAATAGCCCTTGCACTTGGGAATGACCAGGGATCGTGAAGGTAGGTGAGGCACAAACCAAGTACCTAAATCACCATGTTACTCGTCCATACGGCTCCCCGCTCCTTGCCAATGTTTTGGGAACAGATTACACAGCACAAGCTTGAAGGGAAAGAAGTGCTGCATAGATCGGGTGGTTTCAAGTGTACAGATTGTGGATAAACACAGAGAAAATTACTGGGAGGAACATTGGGCAGTATCAGAGGTGGCCATCCGGCAGAACTTCAAAGATTATCACATGCCTCTGGAAAGCTACCAATCTTTTTGATCTGGTAGAAGGCACATGGAGTCAGCAGGGTGTATGCATTCAAGGTGGTTGCAAACGTATTAGTTTATAAAAACTTTGTCCCAAATAAACATTACACATGAGAATTCAGTATAAAAGATTGCAGATTTTGATTCTTAAAAAAACACACCAGTAATAAAATCCACATATTGTTAAAACTATAAAACAACTAAACAGAGTAGAGCATTTCTCATAGCCTCCGATCATAAACTGAAGAGATTCCAACAGAGCTTGGCAGGTTTGTTATCAAGTATCAGTGGGCTTAGATAATGGGAATAGGATCACAGTTTCAGAGACTAATTCAAAGCCCTCTTTCTTTGGAAACAAGCACTAAATAAATATTGCACTGATGCAAAGACAACACAAGATGACACTGGTTGTCTAAAACTGCACATTGATTTGAGAATTGGTCTCGGATACAGTTTTCTTAAGGCTACTGTACTGGGACAAATCAAAAAATGAGTCCGTGTTTCACAGCCTGCCCCACACATGGGTCACATTCCTCCCTCTGAAGGTGTCCTTGATTCCGTAAAGGAGGCTACCGGAAAGATTTCCAGCCTCATCCGTAGGTGCAGAGATCTTGTGTGCTGGATTAATGAGATTCAAGTACCGCCAAAATCCCTGTTCAAGACCTGGTTCCATATATTCTATCTTCATCTTCAGAGACTGAGCTTTTGTTACCAGTTTCCCTTGACCTATCTTTGGCAGATTTTTTCAAATCCCTTAAAGATCATTGTGAGCAGGCGGTCTGTTTGTCCCAAAGTTCTCCTGCTTCATGTGAATGCAAAAAGTTCTTAACGTGTAACACCCAGTCCAGTCTTTTGCCATCAGATACAACAGAGCTTCCCGATAACAATCCAGTCCCTCATTCTGCCATAGTTTTAATTAGTACAACAGTGGTTTCAGGTACTGCTGGATTGACACTGGAATACGTTCAAGTTCTAAATGTAACGCTGTATTTCACTACAGTCTCTTGCTCTTTGACTGTCAGGTGAGTTTCCTCTAGCAGGGCTATTCAGATCTTCCTACGTTGAATGTATGACTTTATTTCTACATATTTATGTACCAAGGCTGCTCGCATTCCATGTGATAAGTTTAATTTGCGTCATGCTTTCTTTCATGCTCTTGATACTAGCAAGCACGGATGCTGTCATGAGCACTACTCCCGAGGAGCCAGGACTGGCCCAGCGCCCCCAGAAGCAGACCCTTCTTCCACATCTCCGGACCCAGCAGACCCCTACAGGGGCCCTTTGGACCGTGTCCTGGCGCCTTCGGCGCCAGGCTCATAAAGGACTTCAGTCCCGGCGCCGGGCTCATATTGATAAACTGTGTAATAATGCTTGGGTGGACTTACCTGAGGCAGACCATGCTGCATACTTACCCAGAACAAACCAGTCTGGCTGAAGTCCCCAGCCATCAGGGCTGGGAGGAACTATTTCCTGTATTCAGGAACTCTTTTCTTACCTGGGTGGGGCCGGTGGAAGAACACACCTGAAGCACTTCTCTGCTATTTAAACCACGCCCGATGGAATACACGTGCTTCGCGTTATTCTGCATCAGCAGCAGGACGCTCACCGAGTCGGCTCCTGCATCCTGGCTCAAGACACGCCCGCCAGCACCCAGAACACCTGCAAACAGACAAGCAAAGAGAAGGCGAGCATTAGAAATTACTTACCGGAATCCGGCCTCAGCAATCCTACCTCCGACGATCCTGCAAAGGAAAGGTACAAGATTAGCAGCGCTCTCAAATGCTCGCAGCCGCGCCACCTTGCCTAACCCATCCGTGGCCTCGCCGAACTCCACCGTGGCCACGACGCCGGCAGCATCTCGGCACCTGAAAAACAGAAAAAGACAGTCATTAGAGGTGCCCGCTCTAAAGCGGCCACATTTCTTCCACTTACTCGTGCCTCATCACGCGCGACAGCGGCTGTGTCGCCGGCAGCATCTCGGCACCTGTAAGCAGAAAAAGACAATCATTAGAAGTAAGCAGTCACTTTTCTTTCACTTACCTTCCTCCACCGCGGCTACGACGCCAGCTACATCCCAGCACCTGCATAAGAGGAATACATGGTGAGCACTAACTAAGCACGGAGAACAAATACTCATCAAGAGACTTACCAGCTTTAGGTTTCTGGGCCCCGGCTCCTGTGGAGAAAAGACACTCATACTTACGGCTACCGTAGGAGAGACGAAGGACACAGTGTCCGCAACTATTTCCCATCCAGTGACGTAACTGGATTCTACGCACCCCTGCACCTGAAGCAGGTTGGAGAGCTCATCTTTACAATACCTAAGGTGAGAGCTCGCAGAAACCAAGTTGGGGGTCAAGAAGAGTGAGAAACGGGAGATTGGTGGGAACACATATCCACCCCAGCTGGTAATCAATCCCTTTTCTTCCACCTGCAGAAAACTTACTCTACAAGCCAGGCAGTCCAAATTCAGAGGCCCCGTCCAGAGCATCTTCCGGGCCCTGCGCCTCACGATAGAAGAAACGGTAACAGTCCAGTTCGGGTCAGCGTCTCTGTGGGAATCAGGTGAGCGTTACAGATGCCCCGTGTTCCAGGGAACACTGAAATATGTTGGACTACGCTTGTAATTCCACATTCCTAACAGTAACCATTTTCGTAAACTCTTGGATTTCATGCATTGTGGAGAACCAGAGATAAAGAATCACACTGGTTGAGTAAACGACGCTAACCTTAAACAACCAACCCGGAACATGGGGCACCAACTATGCCCAACAGATGTGGCCTGTTCGGGCTTGCCGGTGAGAGCTTTCCCAAGCAGGCACCGGCCAGAAAACTCGTCAAAGGTCTTCTGTCGAATGTCTGTATGGATCAGGGTGGATCCCATCAGAGCTCAGTGGGCTTGGTCGCAAGCTCCAGCATACTGGCAGATGTGTTCACGGCTGTGCGTATGCATTGTTGTAAGCCGTTGGGTGAATGGAGGCAGAACCTCCGATCAAGTCTGCAAGTGCGCAGACAGCACTGTACAAACCAGTGTGAACATTCCGCTTTCAGTGTCGTGTCCTGGTGTACTGGTCTTCTGCAACTTTGGGGTGTAGTAATGCTCATCAGTCATTGCGTCTAAGTGGCTCCATTCCTGGTCTCTTGGTGAAAAGGATCTTCGTATGGGTCCAGGTTATTGTGTTCCAACCACATTGATACTGCTTCTGGGCTTTCGAAGAACCTTGATCTACCTTTCATCTATCACCTTGAGTCTTGCTGGGTACATGAGCATAGATCTTATCCCCTTCTTCCGCAGCCTGGCTTTGACAGAGATGAATCGGTTTCGTTGTTGTACTAAGGGGGTATAATCTGGGTAGATGGCTACTTTTGAGCCACCACGTATCGCCTCTGTTTCTGGAGAACTGCAGCTGTACCTCCCGGACTCAGAAGTTCAGTATTTTGGCTATAATCTGGTGATGGTGTGACCCTGGTGGAGGCCCCTTTTGTAAAGATGAGGGAGCCCTTTCCACTGCAAATCCCTGGGATAATTTGCCTGGGCCGCCCTCCTGAAGGAACACGTTTGCTATGTAGGTCTTAGGGTCTCTGCCTTCTGCGCCTTCTGGTATGCCAACATCCCCAACATTGTTTCTGCAGGACCAGCCCTCTGCATCTTCAGCTCTCTGCTGCAGAAAGCGATTCTTGGTTTCAAGAGTTTTCAGCCTAGCGGATCGGTCAGTGGTGGTAGCGGTGGTTTCTTTTAATTGCTCTTCAGTATTCGTGACTCGTTCTGCCAGAGACCGCACATCCTGACGTAGTAGTTGAATATCTATTCTGACCTCATCTATTTTGTGCTTTAGAGAGGTCCTAAGTACCGCAATCGCTGCATGCACTTTGTCTTGCTGCGGGTCTGCATGAGCTTCCTTATCCGCTGCGACTGTACCGCTCACTACTAAAGTCGGCATCTGTGGCTTTCCAAGTCCCACAAAGGAGTCCATGATGATGTTCTTCTGTTTATTCTTTGATGTGGGCATATCGCCCGTGCTGGCGGCTTATTGTTTGTTGAGTCTTCCACGTGCTCCAATACTGCGATCAGAGTTGCCCCTTGGGTGCAGCTTCACTTCCAGTTGAGCCCTCTGGTCTGTGCAAAATTTTTCTGAACCGTCTACAAAGACGATTAGTCTGGCGCAGTAGTACTCCATGTGATCTCGTTGCGTACTGCCTTTTCTGAGACAGTAGTCAGAATCCAAGTATGCTTAAATAGATTATGGTGGCAAGCTAGACACACTGACCGGTTAGCCTTCAGAATCAAGTCATATACTCTGGAACCCAGGGATTTGCATGCCAGACCAGTTCTTGTGGCAACAATTTGTGGATGGTTAACCACTTGTGTTGTCCTTCCTTTATAAGTTCTGTGCCTGTGCCTTTGGCCTAAAATATTCCCCTGCTGTGCAGTCTGGGTCCCTTGGGCTCCATTTTTCCACAGGTAGATTTGGCATTTCCATTAATTTATTGCCAAAAGTTGGTGCTTGAGTTGCACTTTTGCCAGGTAACTTTGCACCTTGCTTGGCTCCAGTTTAATCTCCTCTACCCTTAGCTGGTGGGACCTTACCCGATTTGACCCCTAACCCTTCTTTATAAGTGGTTCAAATCCATTTGCCAGGTTAAACAGTGTATTGATCCCAGTCGTCCCTCTAACCTGTGTATTACCAGATTCAGTTACAATTTCCCCAGTGTTAACAGTTGAGTTCGAAGTACTATTCCCGGTATTAGCATAATTGACCTAAAGAAAATTATCACATTTTTGAGACTTTTTTTCAGTCAAATTGTATTAAATATATATGTGGGCAAGGGTATAGATTGGGTTGAGGGCAAGTGGAGGGGGGTGTTAAGTGGGAGGTCTCCCCCCACATTTTAGATTAAAAAAAAGTCAAATTTGATCAAATGCGATTAGGTCAAATAGGCCCAAACCCGTATTCCCAGCTGCGCGACATCTTTAGGTCCTGCTAAGCTGACTGTTGGTAAAAGGCTGGTCTGGTTAGCTAATCAGCTCCACCCCAGTACCGAGATCCATAGGGTGAAACAGTTTTTCCACCACCCCCCCTTTCTGGCCCAGTTTCTGGTTGCAAATGGCACCAGCAGGTCCTCCTTAGGGTCTTGTGGACAATAGTTCTTCCCCGTACTGCCCTCGAACACCAATGGGGCACAAAGCCAATCAAATCCCTTTCCCCATGTACACCTAGATCTACAGCACAATTGTAAACAGAGTCTGGGTCTATCCGATGCTGCTTGTAGTGCAGCCTTTTTATTTCCTACTTGTTGCCCATCTATTGTTGGTATCAGTTCCTTCGTTTAACCTGCTCTTCAATCAAGATCATTAATAAAGCCCATATTTCTGTAATAAGGTAGTTTACCTCACATATAGGCTTAAACAGCCTAGTGATCTTGAAGAGAGGGCTGTTTCGGCTTTGCATTTAGCCATTTACAGTAGGCTCGGTTTTTACTGCAATAGTTCCAGCTCTGCTGAAAAGATGGCAGGTTGTGAAGAATACAACACCTACGACTCAGTTAAAATACAGTTTGAACATCAAACTAATAAAAATAAAAAGTAAAACTATGAAACACTTTCAAAAACCACAGTAATCAGCCACATAACGGCGAAATGGTTCAGCGATATAAATGCCTTCAGTTTAGCGGCAAGATTTCAATAAGGTAGTCTGTTGCCTCACCCTGGGTCACCCTCGTAAATTCAATTGTAGAATTAGAGAACAGAAGCCCAAACCTTTAAGTCCAAAGCATGAGCAGGGGGTGCGGGTGTACGCCCGGCTGGCTCAAGGAGCACCCAAAGTCTGCGACCCCCCCCCAATTCCCATTGCTCTGCTGGCCTGGTTGTAGTGCTGTAAAAGAACAAAAGTCTAAGACAGCAAACGACACTGCAGGGCAAATACAAACACTGAAGTGTATACTTGCAGAGGTAGTAGAAAGGTATATTTAGCAAGGTTCACAGTCCATACTCTCCTGCTGCACAATCCTTCACATTGACGTTTTGCACAGCTGTTCCGATGATCCAAGGATTACCAGGTACTGCAGAAGAGGCCTCCATCTGTCACCGCTGCATAATGAATATCATGAGTTCCCCAAGCAAAGAGTTACTGCTTCCTTGCCCAGTCTTCAAGTTTATCACGAACATCCAAAGAACAGTGCTGGGGACTTTGCCTTGTGGCTTTGCTCCAAGGGTTGCAGTGAGCCTATTGAACTTGTGCTGCTCTACCTCGCAAGGGAGTGTACCACGGCGGGTTTGTTTTACACAGTGGATTTTCCAAAACGTGACCAGTGACGACGCGCTACCACCGCTACCCACCAGACTCAAAGGGCCTACACAGAGCCCCGCTGCCTAGGACACATGTCCTTGGCCTAAATCCCAGGAACCCATCAGGGGCACCATTCTTTGATAAATAGCCTTGATAAAGACCTACGGGTCAAAACACGCGTCAGCTGACCACCAATGGGACCAAGAGCCTACGTAATAAACTCACAAAACCAGAAACGGTGTTGAAAATCCATTCTGTAAAAACAAATAGCAAGGTATCCAGGATACTCCCAGATCATACTACAAAGTATGTGTAGGCTTCACCTCAACTCAATACTGTCACCTTGCACCTAGGAAAAGGACACCCCAACAAATAAACAGCGCTTAGCAAGGATGGTTCCTGACATAGGGCCCAACACAGAATTTGGGAAAGATTATCCAACTTGCGAAAATGTCCATTTCTGGCCAAACAAATTCAATGTTCTATCCACATTTAAATTTTGAAGCGTCTCCTCAGATGGTTCTCCACTAGACTTAAGGAGCAAAGCTTCAATAACTGGTGAATACAATTCCTCGTTTAAATAAAGATGATTTTGAGGATGAGGAACCAAACTATCCCAAGAACCACCTTGCCCCCATGAAAACCTGCATAGGGCCCCTTGCAAGATTAAGCCTGCAGCTTGTTCACTTCCCTGGCATAAGCGACTGCAACTTCTGAAGGAAGTCTTCCAGAGGTCAACATCCAGAAGCAATAGGCTCAAACAGTTTCCTCAACAAGGAATCCAAAACTACATTCAAGACCCACATGAGTGGCAGGTTTTTGACAGGGGGTAAAAAGGTCTTGTCCATAATTAAAGTTACTCACTGCATTGACTAGAGTACTCATAGTCCTTAGTCCCCTTTCCTCCATCCTTGTGGGATGTCCAACATGTGGACGGTACCGTAACCGTCTGCAAAAAATAAGCTACCCCTTTAAATGTAGCTTAGCGTTCCTGGGCATGGGAACGCCTGAGGCCCCACCTCCAGCACCTCCCGTAGGAGTATGAACTGAATTTCTGCTGTAAAATACAGCTTTTCAAGTATCATATAAAACACCCAATAACTAACACCACTCAGTCCCCTTTTAGCATAACGGACAATTGAATACCTGGCTATGCTGACTGTGATTTTGGGTCCTTGCACCGCGCCCTGGGTGGGAAGGTGCCAAGGCCCGAATCCCGTGCCAGGTCAGACATCAAGGAACGTTTGCGCCCTGAACCAGAAGTAGACGTGCCAACCTCAGAAATTGCTTCAGTAGGCCCTGGGCCCTCGGCCAGCAGGCCGGTAGCCGGATCGCCTCTCTGTGACACTACCTCTGGTGGGTTGAGCGCCCTCTGCTGGTAGTCACATGGGACTGCGCCTCAGGCTGCTGCCTGGAAACCGAGCTTGAAAGCCCCTTGGTACCCAGGTGCCAAAGAGCTGGCGCACCCCTTGGATAACCGCCTGGGGGACTCCCTGGGCCCCTCTGCTTGGGAGCCAGTAGCCTTAAACACCTTGGGTTTGCCGCCAGTACCAGAATCTAAGGTACCCCTCACAGCCAGATGTTGGCGGGAAAAAGTTTCCGAGCTGGGGGATGGGGGGGGTTTGGAGGGGCTGAGGGGGTTGGTACTTGGTTAAAAAAGGACCTACCTTCTCCTAATGAAGTCCTTTACATGACCGGTGGTGAAGAATGGAAGATCTCTCTCCAGTGGGAAAGGCGATTCTTCAAGGCTCAGTGACCCATAAAGCTGCAAGCTGTGCACGTGTTCTAGTGGTAGTCGGGCCCCAGGCACTCAAGGCAGAGCGCATGGGGATGCGAAGCCAGGAACAACGAATCGCAAGATGCGAACCTTGTAAAGCCTCCTGCAGCCGACATGTGACGGGGGAGGTGAGGCACCGAAGGGTGGTGAAGAAATTGGAAGAAAAAAAAGAATGGGGAGCTTGCATATGGCTGAAAATGTTACTGCGCCTAGCTGCCAGGTCAGACACTATGGAAAAAGGGACTGAGGTGAGGCACCAGAGGGCAGGGCCTCAGGGGCGTTTACCCCGCGGCCGCACCCCCGCACGCTATGCTAAATTTAAAAGGGTAGCTAATTTTTCAACTGCCGAAAGTTTCCCGTACCATCCCCGTGTTGGGGGACACCCACAAAGATGGAGGAAAGGGGCCTGGACGTACGAATATTAACTTTATTTCTGTAGTTACAGCTATAAAATAATCATATAGAACATCCAATAACCAATACCACCATACACCAAAATATATAAAAACCTCAGAATAAATAAATGACAAATTAAATTATCTTCCACTTAGATACCGACTGTATTCTTAGTGCCCAGAGGACATGCTGTAAGACTGATTAACGGAAAGTAATATATTTAAACATAGCAGGCCAACATGGTTTGAACCAGATTAAAAAGCTTTTCCTTGGGGTTTTGCATTGTGAATCAGAAGAACAGGAACTTGAGAGTAGATTCATAACACAAAAGGACAGAATCCTATAGTTTACTGTGTTGAGCGGTAAACAAATAAATCAAAGACATGTAATTATGACTGGGTATTGAGACTGCACCGTGAGGCCTCTGATCCTTCAGGCCCCCCTCGCGCTCTGCGGAGCCTGGCCTCTGCAGCCCACATTGGTATGCACGAGCCGCAACCGCAGCAGTGAAGGAAGCTCGGCCTGGACCTGCTCTACGCAGGCAGCACCCTGTGGACTCCCCAGCGCTCCTGGTCTACCTCTGTGCCAGCGGACCAATCGCTGTACCTGCCTCTCTTCTTGGACCCGGGGGGAGGAGAACTCGGCTCGCATAGCCGGACCTTGGTGGACCCCCCCCCCCCCTCTCCCTTCCCTCCCCCATCAGCTGCTCCTCGGGGGTGGATGGAGGGTCTCCTGCACTGCGGCGCCCCAACCTCACTCCCCCCCCTACCCCCTCACTTGCTTGGAACTGCGAGGGGCAGGGACATCTCACCTTCTGCTGTCCCCCACCAGCTTTCTGGGGCACCACCCATTACCGCCTCACCGCGCATACCTTTCCCAATACTGCCTCAGCAGGCATGCCCTTATCTTTTCTCCTGGTGGAACAGCCACATCCACAGCTCTCAAATACTGCAGAGCCCTACTTGACCACGCTTCATCTAAGGAGACGTCGGCCACCATCTCCCCCTGGCATCCAGGACCTCCCCAGAATAACCTAGGCGGATCAGGGTCTCTGATGCCCTGTGGATTCCTGGGGCGCCCCGGCCCACCCCATATAACCGTGAAACAGGAGTGTCCTGAGCCTCCCTCGGCCTTCACCTCGAGAGCCTATGGTGAGTTGGGCCCCAATCGCCATAACAACTTTGGACCCTGTGGACTACCCTCCCCAAGCGTGAATTACTACCTCTCTGCAGCAAAGGACCCACAATCATCCACAGGACTGGCCATTTCCTGGGGCGCCCCTGCCCACTTCACCCTCCCATTGCCACCGGGGGTGGTAGCCTGGGTCCTTCCTCTGGGCTATTAGCAGCGCTCCCGCAACCTAGCAACCGCAAATTGGCGCAACCTCAAAGGAAGACTACCCCCAACCTTGGAAGCATGGCTAAATCACTATAATTCCAGAGATATCTCCACCATGCTCATAGCAGCGGAGAAAGGGAAGAAAGCAGACCCCCCTAAACTGTCGCCCCAAAAGGCACCCGACGATAAAGGGACCCTTGCTACCAAAGAAGATCTCAAAGCTTTCATGTCAGATATCAGATCTTGCATGGCGGAACTGACGGCAAAGCTTGAACAAACTCACCAAAGGGTCAGTGACCTTGAACACAGGATGGGGAAATCTGAAGACCTAACCCAAGAACACTCCAACTCCCTGGCAGAAGTGCAACGTACTATCCAGACTCCTGGACAGAACCGAGATTCTAGAATACAAGCAGGAAGACCTGGAAAATCGTGCTCGCCGCAACAACCTGCGTATCCGTGGGGTCCCCTCCTCGGTCTCTGATCGGGAATTACCCGAATACATAAGCAAATTCTTCCAATCGCTGCTACCGAACCTGAATGAATCCCAGCTCTTGCTCGATTGCACCCACAGGCTGCGCCCGCAACGGGGGGTGAGCTCGGATCCCCCCCCCAGATGTCATCACAAGAGTCCACTTCTACACAACCAAGGAGGCCATCTCGGCAGTAGGCCGCTCCAGCGATGAATTATCCTTCCAGGGCTCCCTGCTCCAAATTTTTCAGGACCTCTCTCCCAGACCTTGCAGAAACGCAGAGCACTGCGCCCTCTCATGCTCTTTCTCCGTGACCAGCAAATTCGCTACCGGTGGCTGTTCCCAACGGCACTGCAGTTGTCGCACAATGGCACTGCACGCACCATCAGTCATCTTGACGACGCAGCTTCAATTTTACTTCGACTCCCCAGGGGAGAGGGAATCTCCCCCCCCCCCCCGGATGACCTCTGAGCCAGGCATAGCCTCACCCAAACCGAGGCATGCACCTTGGACAAAAGTGCAGAGAAGCCGTAAACCCAAAAGATGATCTGTGGAGGGCTCATGGAATTTCTTCCATTGGAACCCAGCTTAATCTTGCTGCGGTCCCCACGCAGTCCGTGCCCTACTCGAGGGTGTATGTCACCGCTTCACCCCTGGAGTGAAACCCAGCCCTTGTGGCTGCTGACAGTTTGGCTGACTGGGGGCAGTTCCGATAAGTTTCAATCGGTTCCCCCAGTTCAGGGTTCTCGCCTCCCGTTGGAGTCCACTGTTAGGAGTTTGTTCCTCCCATTGGAGGTTTGATGAAAATCCTCAGCCTCAGGAGAACCTAACCCAGCGAGCCCCTCTTGACCATGGCTGACCTAGACTTCCCCCAAATCCCCCTCCACAGCAAAGGTGCCCAGGAAGCCTGCCCTTGCACCAAAAACTGAAATTCACTACCTTAAACGTCAGGAGTCTGAACTCCCCTCCGAAAAGGAAATCCATCCTATAGAGGCTACTGGACAATGGAACCTCAGTAGCTTTCCTACAAGAGACCCACCTGAAGCCGTCAGACTTCTCCTGCCTCCGCAGTAGGTTCTTCCCCCTGCAACTACTGGCCTCCAATGGCACCAAAAAGGGAGGCACGGCTGTCCTCTTTGCAAAAGACCTAAAACCACAAATCCTGGACACTATGATGCCAGGAGGGCCGCTTCATTCCAATCAAATGCATTATTTTTGACCAGCTTTACACCCTTATCTCAGCTTACGCTCCTAATGAAAGCCAGGAAGGGTTTTTAATCGAGATCTAGATGAAGCCCTCCTCCCATTCACGGAGGGGCAAGTCATAATTGGGGGAGACTTTAATGGAGCCCCAGATCCACTCAAAGACCGTTCGCACCCCACCCCCCCTCCTCTAGAGACCTGAAGTTGGCAAACTGATTGCTGCAGCTCTTCCGGACCCTGGACGTCATCGATACATGGAGGTCATTATCTTTGGAGGAAGAAAACTATTTTCTACTCATTTGTACATCGCACCTTCTCACGAATTGACCTGCTGTTAGCCTCTCCACAGACGTCATCATTGGCTCTCGTATCCTCTCTGACCACGCCCCAGTCTCACTAATCTTGAGAGCCCACGATCCGGACCCCCCTCCCCGCCGCCAATGGTCCCTATATGACCCCATCCTGCACGATCTGGCGATGAGGGACTCCATAGCAGGACAATTAAAAACTTCTTCAGGGAAAACCGGGACGAAGATACTTCCCCAGCCAACACCTGGGATGCTATGAAGACAGTGCTCAGAAGGGAGCTGATCGCCCAAGGCGCAACCTTTCATAAGCATAAACAGGTGGCCTGCGCCACCCTAGAAGCCGAAGTCTGGGAAGCGGAAGCCACCCACAAACGAAAGGGTTGGTCCCCGAAGACCCACAGAGCTCTGCAGTTAGCCAGGAAAAAGCTGGAGGCACACTATGCCGAAGCCACGGCACATCTGCTAACCAGGACCAAACAATGATACTATGCCAACAGCAACAAAGCAAACCAGCTGCTGGTAAATAAACTGGCCAAATCAAAGAGAAGAAACACTATCCTGGGCCTGCGAGACCCTCAGGGCACTATCCAATTCGCGGACCGCGAAAAGCTGCGTTTGGCAGCGGCTCACCAGGCAAAGATAATGACCGCAGTCCCGATGGATCAAATCGAACAACAATCCTATCTTCACGAAGCGGCGCTCTCGCGCTCACCCCCTCGAAGGAAGAACTTGAAGCACCCATTACAAGCGAGGAAGTCGAGGAGGCTATAAAGAGCCTGTAATCTAGAGCCCCGGGCCCAGATGGGTTCTCTACCTGATTCTATAAACTTTTCCACCCCCAACTGGTCGCCCCCCGTTAACCCGGCTCTTCAACTTCTTCGCAGCCACCGGGAACATCACCCCTACCATGCACGAGTCCATCACGATCCACCTTCTCAAACCTGGTAAAGACCCTAAAGACACCAGCTCATATGGACCCATCTCGTCGTTGATCCTAGATGCCAGCATTTACTCTAAGATCCTGGCCACTCGCCTGGCACCCCATCCTTCCTAACATCATAAACCCAGACCAAACTGGATTAATTACCCACCGATCGACGAGAGACAACATCCGCAGAGCCCTAAACCTGATGGATGTTGCCAACCAGGACACACAACAACTGCCTCGGCTGGCTCTGGACGCAACCAAAGCCTTTGACAAGGTGGATTGGACCTTCCTGTGTCTCATCCTCTAAGCTTTTGGCTTTGGCCCGACATTCCAGAAGATGATCCTAGCTAATTATCAATCTCCCAAGGCCCGGCTGAGAGTCGACGGCCTCTTATCGGATCCGATCCCTCTTACATGTGGAACAAGGCAAGGATGCCCCCTATCCCCGTTACTTTTTGCTTTGGCCATGGAGCCTTTGGCCCAATACATCCGCCGTAACCCCCAGATCAAAGGCCCCCTGGTTGGCCCAACACAACATAAGATTGCCCTTTACGCCGATGTGTTGCTGACCATCACGGATATTGAGGCCCCCATGAAGGCAGCCCTAGTTGACATACGAGGATTTGGGAGTGTAACGGGCTTCGCCATCAACTTCGGGAAATCGGTGGCTCTAGGAGTGGGACTGAACCCGGGCAAGAGGGAGGTCCAAGAGAGCCAATGCCTGATCCAGTGAAGTGTTAAATCTATTCCCTACCTGGGGTACCAGATCCCGGCCAACCCAGCAAAAGTATATCAAACAAACTTTCCCCTGCTATTTGAAGAGATGGAAAAGGACCTCGTCCACTGGGTACCACAAGAGATCTCCCTCTTGGGCCGCATCACGGCCTGCAAAATGAACATCCTCCCACGGTTCCTATATGCCTGCTCTTCCTTACCCACCTCAATCCCGCTCCCCCCCCTTACAATGCTTGCAAAGGAAAATTATCGAATTTATTTGGAGGGGCAAGAAACCGTGCATTCCCCGGAAGACTGATGGGCAGCATGAAGCTGGGGGGACTGGGGGTTCCTGACCTTCGGAAATACCAAATTGCGGCACAGTTGGCCCATTTCCAGACTTGGGGAATCGCCTCAGAATGTCCGAAATGGGTGGAGCTTGAACAGTCTCATCTGGCACTCCCCCTCCGCTTCCTTCCATACATCCCCACCGCGATGCGCCGAACTTGGCCAAATATGTGTCCTCCACCAAACACTCACTGAAGGCCTGGCACTGTGCCCGCAGACTCAAAGGCATGCCGGGGGACCCCAGCACCTTTTCTCCAATCTTTCTTAACCCGGCCTTCTCCCTGGGCCTTTGTCCAACAAACTTCTGGAATTGGGTGGCGGGAGGCCTGGAATCACTGGGGCAGCTCTATGAAGGGGGCGCCCCGCAAACCTTTGAACAATGCAAAAGAACCTTCCAGTTGGCAGAAAGATAGGTACACGTATGCCCAGCTGCGACACTGGTGCTCCCACCAACCAGACACGAACTGCAGCAACACGAGCCCCCGCCCCACTGGAGCTCACCGTGAACGACCTGGCATCCTGAGGGAAGATCTCAGCCCTCTATAAACTTCTGCAAGAAGACCCCCTCCTCACCAAGCCCTCCTATATATCCCAATGGGAAGCAGACCTGGGACATGCGATAGAGGACCACACTTGGATGGACATCTGGTCAAGAACACACACGGCCTCCCCCTGCATTACCAACCGGGAATGCGCCCACAAACTGCTCATACGTTGGTACAACCCCCCGATCTGCCTCCACCACTTCCAGCAGATCTTGGGCCTGCGCTGTTGGCGCCTTTGTGGCTTCGCAGGATCATACTTCCACATGTGGTGGACGTGCCCTAAGGTAAGAGAATTTTGGTCCCAGTGCCTCGCCACAATAAAAGACATCACTCAAGTGACAATACCACTAGCCCCCGAACAGGTCCTCTTGGGGTCCCAGGTGCCTACCCAAGAACAGGAAGGAGAGCAGCCCTGATAACTCAATTTTTGCTGGCAGCCAAAATCACGGTGGCACGCACCTGGAAATCTGTGGAAGGTCCCATGATGACCCTGTGGTGGGTAAAACTTTGGGACATCTTGATAGCCGAAAAGGTCACGGCGGCCAAAGTGGGCTCTCTTCATCGTTTCTGGACTATCTGGGCGCCACTGATGGACTATGACCAGAACTATCCGGCCCCAACTTATAAGCCACGCCTTATTGCAAATCTGCTATATTCAACCAGTGGCCCGCTATCGCCAGTTAAATTGGGGGAATAAAACTCAGCTGGAGAGGGTGGGGGGAGGGATGAAGGAAGGGTTGATACGCAGGTTTCACGGGGAGTAGTACATAAGCAAATGTTATGATGTTCTCCTATGTGCCGTTATATAAATAAACATTTTTTTAAAGATAGAGCGATCAACAAAATCCAGTGCCAATTCTAATTGGATGGAATATTTCGGTGCCACAATGACCGACATCCATCCACTTATTTCATGATGGTTTCCAGTTGTTTAAATCTTTCCTGGCTTTGCAAATCTTAGTTGGGCCCAGAAATCCCCCAATATTGTAAATGAGCTCTTCAGATAACAAGCTCAAGCAAGAAATGGCATTGGATTGTGGTGAATCAAACCTATCGCCTGGTATAGAAGGTCTGTCATCAAGGTAAGATCTTTGAAGACTGACTAATAATCAGAGTGCCAAAATGTGCATGGCCAGTTAAGTAATGGAAGGGAGGCATAGAGGAAGAGCCCCCCCTCCAGTAGAAAGGAATCTACCATCCCCGGTCAGCACAGCCCGCCCCCGCCAAAGGAATTGTGTGCAACCCATGAGGCAAAGGGCTGACCTCTTGTACCAGTAATAATTAAGTACACTTGAGGAACACCACCCCATAGGGGTGTTCAGCACCACCTCTTGAAGCTTGCAAATGTGAAACGTGTGACTGACAGGTAGACCTATCCAACTCCATATTGCCAACAAACTCAAAAGACACAGATACTAAGAATGTGGGATGCCAGAGCCAAATGTAGGCCATCATCAGGCACAGTTGAAATTAGTGATTGCTCTCTACTTCTGACCGTTCATGACATTTATTTAAAAAAGATCTTTGTGCTGCAAAAGTGGACACTTTGATGAATCCTAGAGACTCTTCAATAAATCCCTGCCTAAAGGCTCCTCCCAGGTGGCCAGGGAAAGGCAGACATTTCCTGATCCTCACCTTAAGGGTGGTGCTCTGCGGGAGGATCACCTGGGAGGAGAAAGGGCCCACGGGAATGAGACAGCATTTGTCTTCCTCTAGGGAGGACGTCTCCTTCATGCCAAAGTATGTAACGGCTTGTTGTAATAACCATCTTTTTTTCCCCCGCAAGATGCACATAAATAGGGGTGAAACCAACCAAAAACCTCTAGGCCTTGGGAGAAATTAAAATCCTTCCAAACCCTTGGAGACTTGTAAAGCTAACAACCTCCTAGACGCCCGAAGGCACAGTGAAAGGAAATCTGCGAATCAAAGTTTTCAAAGAACTGTCTTCCCTTTTTCAATCAAACCTGGCGACTAATCTTTCTGATGTTCCTTTAAAGAATACTATAAGGAACAGACTTCGCTTTTTGAGTTTGATTTTACTTTTAAACCCAACTGTCATTAGGGACTTTAAGTCCCATAAATTCCCCAAGTACTGGGACGAAGAGGGCTGAAGAGCAATGTTGCAGTAGTGGTCAAATTGTTAATGCAGATGACCCACACCTGAGGGAGACCGAGGCTTAAAAGTCCCCCTCAGCTGCAGGCCATACAGAAGAGTAGAGAAAGTAAGAAGCAGCAGCAGCACGGCTCATGCAGACAGCCCAGGCAGAAGGTGGAGAAGAGAGAAGACGTTGGGACCACTGATCAGCAGATATCAGCTGCTGGTCCCGAGAGGGTCTGTCTCCCCCGAATCCTGAAGTGCAGAGGTCACGCAGCAGGAAGCGTGCAAGAGGGAAGCTTGTCCTCAGGAGACCTGTTCTGCATAGGCTGCACAGCAAGAAGCAAAAGCAAGGGAAGCTTTCCTTCCCAGGAGGCGGTCTCAGGTGGCTGGCAGGCACCCAAGGGCCTTGAGGCAGACTCCGGTGGTTGGGTTGCACCAGAGGGCCTTAGGAGCAAAAGGAGCTCCTGATGCAGATGGCATGGCCAAACAGACTAAGAAGCAGTTTGTCTGATCTCAAGAAGCTACAGCAGCAGAAGTCCTGGAAGTGCACGCCTTAACCCAGCGAGTACACAAGTTTGTAGTGACCCCGGCGCGCTCTGCACCTGCTCGCGAGTACAATGCAAGTGTTCAGTGTTTTTATCCCGAATCATTGAAAAGCAGCACTTATGTATGAGTAAATGTGGTTCTCAAAGTAAATGGGAATACTGAAATATTGAAAAGCAGTGAAAACCTTATGTAATCAAGCCAAATGACTAACTTTAAAAGTGAGTCTGTGGAAAGCCCAGCAACACGATGGGGCGATATTGTTAAGAATTCCTCCAAGCACTGCACAAGACAAGAGACTAAAATCAAGGAAAATAAAAACCAGCAGGTATTGCCAACGGCAGAAGGGGGCTAATGGAAGGTCTACAAGTTGTGCAACTTGTTGCCCATCCTTTGTCCAACATATGGTCAAAGCTGGTGTAAACCCACATTATCAAGGGAGAAGCCAATTGAGACCATATCATTGTCAATATTTGGATATGTGTGAAGTGGGGAAACAAGAGTCACAAAAAGGCTGCCCTTATGAAAAAGGCTATTCAGAGGGCAAGGAGCATTATTTATAGTACAGTATTAGAGAGCAATGTTCAATCTTCTTGTCCCTGAAGAGTTAAAGGGTTTGAAACTGCAAAAACTGTTGAATACTGTGAACCTTTTGTCAGTTGAGCTTAACCAGAAAAGCACTTGTCATGAAACATGGGCCAAGCAGGGGCATATACCCGGAGGGCAAACCGTTCAAAGTAGTAGGCCACGGATGGGAGTAAACCATCTAGAAGTTGAAGTGCTACAAAGTAAGACAATTTGTGGTTTGCAGTGAAGGAAGAACTATGTAAAGTTGTTACAAAGAAGTTGAATTCCTTTCGAAGTAATCAGTTGTGGAAAATCATGCCGACCAAGACAACTATTGTTGGCGTTGATGAACTGAGAAATTATCTTTCATCCAAGGAGGATAAATTATATAAGTGTTCACGAAAGAGGAAGCACCTTCTATTTTCGTAGTTGAAACAGTGGAGTGTTGGAACTTTCTATTGACAAGTTGAAGTTGCAAAGAACGGTGTTGGAACTTTGTGGCGAACCAGGATTTCCTTATTTTCTTTTCTTGAAGTGTGAAGCAGAATCCATCTTTAATCTGGGAAAGGGGAATTCCCCTAAACTGAAATGCCTTCCCAGTCAGCAGATTAGAATATTTTTGGCATTTGCCCTTTGAGCAATATGGAGAAAGGGGCATGCTATGAAACTAGAATTCATTTGCCCCTTGTCTATAGACTAATTGTAGAGATGTTAAATTAACTCTTGCAGAAGAAATTTGCATCACGAGAGAGGGTCATTCCCAGAAGTAATATGCGGTTCTAAGTGTGCAACATGCAATGATGCGTAGTGGCACAGATAAGCCATTTTCTTTAGCTAGCTAAGCCATTCAGTCACTGATAAAACAATGATATGCTTATAACTCTTTCCATGCTGGATAAGGCTCGATCACGTAAGATATACAAGGTATGTGTGGTCATTCTTTATTTGTAGAATTACTTTACTCCAACCATTCTGTTTTCTTAAACTTCTCTTTATTGAGTTTATAACATGAACACAGAAAAAGAGGAACACATCCCCTACCCTTTCCTCCCCCCTCTTGTCCCTGGGCAATTTTCCCCATCTTTCCAGGGCCCTTCCGGGCGAGTTAATTAGCCTTACTGCAAGTCCAGAATCTTAAGGCGTTGGGGGCAACAGATTACCCTATAATCGTCCCTCAGGAAGTCCAGCGTCTCTCTCCAATCCCCAGCAAAGTTTGACAATTCCCCGTTCACAGCATAGGTCGCCCACTCCAGAGCGACTGTGTCCCACACCTTCTGCAGCCAGTCATGCCAGGTCGGGACATTAATACTCCTCCATCTCTCAGCAATTAGTGTCATAGCTGCAAGTGTCAATATCACTCTTGCTCTTTCTCTGCTGCGCACTTCACCTGCTGTCCCACCGGCCAGCAGGCCTAGTAGCACCTGTTCCGGAGATCTGCTCCCTTCTTCCTCAAATGTCTGTTCTTGCGCTCTCTGCACTTCCTCCCAGAATGGAACAATTTCCGGACACCTCCACCAAATATGCTTGGCTGTTCCCCTCTTGCCCACATCCTCTCCAACACACCCCTGATATCTCTGGGTACATCCTGTGCAGAGTTGCCGGCATGTAATGCCACCCATATATTTTATGCCAGGCTTCCTATGTTTGTGATGCCCTAGCCAGCTTGGGGATTGTCCTCCACAGACTAGACCATTCCTCCGTTTCCAAAGCCCTCCCTAACAATGGCGGGCGCTTACAAATGGCGGGGGGCGCCACCCCCCAGGGGGAGCACAGAGTGCGCAGAGAACAGATGTTCATGGTCTGTTCTCTATTTCTGCAATCTTTTTTTATTTTTTTTTTTAGCAGCGCTGCGTGCTGTTAAATCCAAGGTATTTATTGCTTGGATTATCCAAGCAATAAACAATCTGCTGCTGCAGGCCCAGCTTTGCCGTCTTCATGGCTGGCTGGGCCTGCTGCAGAGGGGCGCATCCCCTTTTACACATCTTTTTCCACTGTAGTGTGTGTGGAACTCGTAGCTTCACGCACTCTACGTAACACCATGTCAATGAAAATGCTGGCGGGGCGCTAGAGGGGTAGCCCCGCCAGTATTGGTCTGTGCGCAAACAGCGCACCCGTCAGGACCTCATTGGCAATTGTGGAATGCCATTGGCTGCTTGTCAGCCAATGGCATTCATGATTGTGTGGCTAGGTGTGGTGACGCCATTCGACAAGGCTTGATTAAAGGCAGCCCACCGAGCCCAGAGAAAAGAAGATCAGGGTCCACGAAGGCCTGCGGCCTGCCTCCGGTAAGCGAGAATGACAGAACTTAACTTGGTGCCCACCCGGCTTTCATTCCCCCAGTCAGTGAGTGCTCCCAGCCCACGACCGCCCTGGTCTTCCTCTGGAGCCCTGTCCTGGGGAATGCAGGGCCCGGGGCTAGTTGAAATTGTAAATGTTTGTGCTTGTGGACGGCCCGCCATTCCCCAGCACAGTGCTCCCACTCCCAGACCGTCCTGGTGTCCTGCCCTGGGGAATGCAGGGCCTAGTTCTCCATGTAGATGCCATAGAGTGTCTGGCACCTTTCCTCGCATGTGCAAAGTGTTGTCTTTATTTTAAGTGGGCTGTAAAATGGATTTAAGGCGCACCGCTGCCGTTTGCACGACCTCCAGCCTGATCTGAAAGAGAGAGGATAGGCGTCCCCCTCTTCCAGGTGAGGTTGTGCAAATGGTGGTGGGTTAGGTTTGTGGGGAGAGGGCATGTGTGGGTTGCATTGTGCAAGCTAGCAATCTGTGCTCACTGCGTGCACAGACGAAAAACTCATGTTGCATGAAAATGGAAATTGGAGAAAACACACATACATGATGCCAGCATGCCACATGTTCAGGAGACGTTCCTCTGTGGAGGTTCTCTTTGCATTCTGGGACATGTAGTTCTGGAGTTGTGATGGAACGAGCAAAACAACATTTTGGCGTGAATGTGTTAGGGAGACTGGGACATTTGTTGACAAAGGTGGCTGGCATCCCTTGTCGAGGAGCAGCATTCTGATCCCTGCATACTGGCTTCATTTCAGCAGATTGGGCATGTTTTTCCTGCACAAGTTAAAAAGCAGATACACTCCATTGAAATCAGCAGGACACTGATAGCAACCATTTCACATTTCTGCTGTGCAAATGGGAGAATGATAGAGATACCATCAGACTCATTGCAAGGTCGGTGAACGGTACGGAAACCTGTGCGTGTTTTAGGTTCCCATGCCTTTCACTGCAGCATGCATCTGTCTCCATCGTGTGCAGAGTTGGAATAGAACATGTGTGAAGGAGCCTAACATGGAAGGCATATAGTGAATTGCCCGCCTGTCACATCATCCTCACTTGGTGACGCTTTCCGGTATTGTATGACACCATGGGGGATGCGAGTATTGGTCAGGCTCAACACCATATTGACAATGGTTTTACAGTGGGCTAAAGTAATTGTAACATTATTTTACGCTGATTGTGTGAGTTTGTCTCAGACCCATTGCTTAGGTGGCATCCATTTAGACTTGTTAAATCTAGGGTTAGGTATTTCAAATACCTAGCAATCCACAGTCTTAAATACAAATACCGTATTTATATTTAAGGCTGTAGATTGCAGGCTTTATGGTTGGAATGGGTGCTGTAGACACATGGAGTTTCCTATTCATGCGCAGTGCATTGACTTCTTAAGAATGTCTTTTGCTGCATATGAATGCCAGTACCGGAGTGACACCATGATATTTTTCTATCATTACTGGATACGCATACACCATAGTACCAGCTATTCTCAATACCAGCTGCTGTAAAATACAGCATCAGACTTGCACACGTAAGAATAATATACCACCATTAGTATGTAAAACATAATGCTTTTTATGCCATATTCCTGTGCGTTTGGACAGTAAATTGCACATTTTGGAAGCCATTTTTGAAATATTTTCGAGGGGGACCCCCGCACTCCCCTTGATGTGGGTTGGACTTGCTTGCTGCGCTCACTCGCTCACAAATTCCCCAGGAGAAATTTACGCCCCACCACCTTTCAAAGTCACCAGCCGCCACCGCTCCTTAATACCTGCTCCCACCTTGCCATGAAGGGCCAGCGTTTACAAGGGGCAGGCTCCTCTAGAATCCTATATAGGTTGCCAATAAGGCCTTTGGCCCAGTCATCTGCAAGTAGAAATTTCTCAAAGGAGGTGGTCTCTCTGGTAGCCGCTCATTTGGTGGGTGCAGCAGCCAATGGCGTATATGGGTATACCTAAACCTTTCCCCTTCTCCAATTTCAAAGGCTTCTTTGCATTCTCTAAATGACCAGATCTCACCCTTTTGGACCATGTCCCGAAACCTTCTGCAGCCCCCCTCCTCCCACTTCGTGAATGCTCCTTTTTCGGTTCCAGGGGTAAAGTCAGCGTTGTTAAAGATTGGTGTAAAGGGGACAGGAAGGAGGGGATTCCTTTCATCTTAGCCAGTCTGTCCCTGTTAGCCATTAAACTTGTGATGGAGCATTCATACATGTGTTGAGGCCTAAGGTCCTTCCTCAACCATAATACCTCCCCTAAATTGTATTTAGTCACCGCCCTGTCCATCCCAGCTCATAATTGCCCTCTCCCTCCCGTAGCCACTCCCTAATAACCAGCAGCTACGTTGCTTCACAGTATTGTCTGAGGTTTGGAAGGGCTAATCCCCCCCCTCCCTGGACGTCTTTTAACAGGCGTCTGCTGAGTCTGGGCTGTTTTCCTTCCCATATAAACTCCGTCAAGGATTGGATCTTCCCTGAAAAGATTTCTCTGGGACCGCCTGCAGGATGGCTTGGAAGAGGTAAAGCAAATGTGGCAGCGTGACCATTTTAATTGTGCCTATACGCCCAAGCCAGGATATGGCTAAGGATCGCCGTTTCCGAAGGTCCTTTTTGATCCCTTCCAACAGCGGGAGATAGTTCGCTGCATACCATTCCTTGAGCGTGGGAGTGATCCGAATTCCTAGATACTGGATTCCCCCTGGGGACCAAACAATTGGAGTCTTAGTCTTTAGCCTATTGCTCATCTCCCTGCCTAGGGATAGGCCCAATGGCTACGACTTTACCATGTTGATATGCAGGCCCGATGCCTCACCGAATTCCTCAAGGACCTTCTTGCTGGCACCGATGGATTGTACCGGGTTAATCACCTAGAGCAGCAGGTCATCAGCAAAGGCCATGATCTTCTGCTGCTTTCCCCCAAATGGGATTCCCTGAACTCCATCCTCGTCTCGTACCAGCTGCAGGAGTGGCTCTAAGTATATAGCATAGAGCAGCGGGGAAAGGGGGAAGCCTTGTTTTGTGCCCCCATTCAATCTAAAGGAGCATGAAAGAGACCCATTCACCAAAATCCGAGTTTTCGGTTCCTGGTAATTAGCCTTCATCATTTTTAGAAAGTCACCTACCAAGCCCATACCCTCCATGGTGCGAAACAGATACGCCCACTCCACATGGTCAAAAGCCTTCGTCATCCAAAGATACTAGGACCGTGGGAGTGTTTGTTTTCTACGTTTTCTCCACCAGATGCACCACTCGACTCAAGTTGTCCGCTGTCTGCCTCCCCCGGATGAACCCAGACTGGTCCAGATGGATTAACTCTGGGAGCAGTCCCTCTAATCTGTTGGCCAAGATCTTGTATAGATTTTAGCATTGATGTTTATCAATGCCATCGGCCTGTAGGATGACCGTTCTAATGGGTCCTTGTTAGGTTTTAGGATCAGTGTCATTTTGGCCTCCACCATAGAAGGGGTTATACGTCCGATGAGTTTGAACGTATTAAATAAATGGGTCAGATGCGGTGTAAGAAAACCAGCAAACGTTTTGTAAAACGCAGCTGTGTACCCATCTGGGCCTGGGGCCTTTCCAGAAGGGAGTTTTGATATCACTCGTCTCACCTCATCCTCTAATCTCTTGACCTAAAACTTCTTGGGATTCCTCACTGATTCTCCATAAATTAACTTTCCCCAGTATGTATAGAGTTTCTCATAAAAAGCTACTAGGTGTTCCTGGATCTCCTCATTACGCGTTAACGTTTCTCCCACCTCTGACCTAAGTGCCCCCATCACATATTTTGCTGCCTCCCCTCTCAGAAGGCGAGCCAGGAGGGCATCCGTCTTGTTCGCCTTTGCATATAATTTTTGCCGTATTGACAGAGCTCCTTCCGCTTTTTTGGTTCGGAGGATTCGGAATTGCCCCTCGGCCCTCCTGTACTCTCTTAGAGAGGCTCTATTTGGCTTTGCTTCTGCTGTTTGTGGCGCGGTTTCCACTTTACCCTCTAATTGTCTCTCAAGCTCTCCCATTTGCTTATCTCGATTGGCCTTGGCAGCTATGAGCTTGCCCCTAATTGTA
This sequence comes from Ambystoma mexicanum, assembly GCF_040938575.1. NCBI lineage: Eukaryota > Metazoa > Chordata > Amphibia > Caudata > Ambystomatidae > Ambystoma > Ambystoma mexicanum. The sequence continues at coordinate 408,983,998 of NC_090936.1, forward strand.
GCTTTAAACGCATCCCATTTTATATCTTCAGGTGTACCACCCCTCCTATTTTCTTCCATGAATTTACTCATTTTCCCTTCTACTTCCCTCCTAAGCAGCAGGTCTCATGAGGGTCGCCAGGTACTTCCGACTCCATATCCCTCTCCTCCTCTCCCCTAGGTCCAAAACCATAGTGATAATTTTATGATCTGCTATATCTAGGGGGCCTACTATTACCTCCTTTACTTGTCCCAAAAGGGACGCCGAAACCCAGATCTAATCCATCCTGGATTGAATCCCATGTACACTCTAGAGTAACGTGTATCCCACCTCGTCCCCCCTTAATTCCTGCCATACGTCCCTCAAGCCTAACGCCACCATTCTTTCCCCTAAGCCCACCGAAACCGCTCTCTACATACCCGTTGCGCTCTTCCTTTTTCTATCCCGCACCCCATCCCAAGCTAAGTTAAAGTCTCCCATTAAGACCACGGGGCCCCTGACCATGTCCCCTAAGATTGAGGAACTGTCTCAGAACGGTCTGAGAAATATTTCCTGACCCCATATTAGCGGCATATATAATCGCGATTGTACATTCAGTATCTAAACACGTGCCCCGCACAATAATGCATCTGCCCCCCTTGTCTCCGACTATACACACTTCCCTAAAATGCACCGAATTTTTAAACGCCAGAGCCACCCCTGCCGTTTTCGTCCTCGCTGAGGACTGAAAGATTTGATCAAAGCCCCTAAGACTGTCTCTTTTGGTCCTTATGTAGTAGATGTGTTTCCTCCAGGCCCAATATGTCCGGCCCCTCCTTCCTTGTAAACCTCTCCAGTTTTTTCCTACTTAGGGGAGGACTGAGCCCCTTCACGTTATCGGTAACACACTTGAATTGTCCATGTTTGCCCAATGTGGTCATCCACTCGCTGGACTAATTCTCTGGGGTCCTTTTCCCCTTTGGTCCGGTACTCCCCATACCCATCTAAAATTCTCATGCCCTTTCCTTTTTTGTTCCCTGTTGCCGCCCTTCTTGGTCCGTGAAAAGTATCGCCCGTGTCCACCCTTTCCCAACTGGGGTTTCCCCCCTCCCCGCATCCCTTCCAGGATCAACTCTTCCCTAACCAACCAAGATGTTTGCTCCTAATCGTTCCCTGCCCTGAAGCTTGCTTCTGAGCCCACCACCCCTTTTAAGCAATTCCTTGTTGTCATGAACTCAACCCGTTCGTAGTAACCCCCCACTTCGTTCTGCTTTTCTCCTCTCTCACCCCACTCAGGAGAGCCTCTCAAAGCAAGTGTCTTCCTCCTTTTCTCCCCGGCTGTAGACCATTCCCAATCCCTGGGTCTCTGGACGTGATCTGCTCCCAGTGATCTCTCCGGCCTTCCCCTTGGTTTGACCTGATCCAAGTCCAGTTGCAGCAGGTTTGCCCCTTCTTGCAGAGAAGTTATCCTCTTTTGTACTCCCTGCCATTCAAAGGAGGCGGCCAAAGTGGAAGGTGCATTTATACTTAATCCCCTTCTCCCTGAGGAATGTCAGGATGGGGTTCATTTGTCGTCTCTTCACCAAGGTACTGCTGGCCAAATCTTGATAAAGCTCCATTCTATGGCCGTCATGACTTAGATGTTCTCTCTGCCTGGCTGCTCTCAAATCTACCTCCTTCAGCACTTACCTGGTGAAGGCCGCTAATACATCCCTTGGTCTCGCATTCGCTCCTTTGTTGATACGGCCCACTCTGCACTCTAGCTCGACGGATTCCGGGAAGGGTTCTTCCAGCAGCCCCGCAAAGATGCTTTGCAACGTGCTCTTCAGGTCCTTGTCCTGGATTGTTTCCGGTAGCCATTTCACCCGAATGTTGACTCCTGGACCCATTCTTCAAGTCCTGCAACCTCTGCTCCAAATTCCTTGTTTCTATATCCAGTCTTTCAATTGCCTCACTATTCTCTGTAGCATCCTTGCCCACTTCCTGCAGGCCCTATTCTAGAATGTCTGTCCTCTCTCCTAGCTGCCCCACCTCCTGCTTCATATCCGCCAGAGCCTGGCTAATGTCCGAATGGAGCAATTGGATTTGATCCTGGAAGGTCTTGGCCAAATTGTTTGTAGTGTCAGCATCTCTTCATGGAGGTCCCGATGCGACACTGGGGCCAGCAGGATGTCCTCTGCTTGTGGCCCCGGGCTCCGACTCTTCTCATGGGCAGTTGTCTGCTCATCATACTGCTCCCTGTGCTGCCACAGAGTCCAGAGGGTTCCTGGAGTCTCTGATTGCGACAGACCACTCTTAGTCTGCCTACCTTTCTTCGAGGCCATTCTCAGGTTGGGGATGGTGGGCCACCAATCTCCTCACCCTGTAGAGGTATGAAGCCACATGACGCCACTGTTGACAGTAGCACCCACTCCCCGATCCCTTTCCTCGCTGAAGACCTGGTCGTTGCCTCACCTCCAATGTACTCTTTGTGAGGGGGGGGGGGGGGCGGACAAGTTCTCCAGTGATTATCTCCAGTGATTATCTCCAGTCTCTCCGCAGCCCACGGCCAAGCCCCCTGCTCTCCACCTCATCACTTCGCCTGCGGTCAGACCCTTCCAGGGACTTTCCTTCCTGTGTGACGCGGGTTCAGTATATGCACCCGCCTCCGGATGGTGAGGTGGGGGGGCCTGATCAGTCGGGTCTCTTTGCCTTATCTCCTTCTGGCTTGTCCGCCCCCTTCAGGGCCTTTCCATAATCACTTCCCCACCAGTCCAGTTTGAAAATAATGTCCACTCCGTGACAGGTGCTTTAAACTGTACCTCCTTGCAGCATTTAAACAGTTAGCCACTGATATGTAGGATAATAGCAATCTTCACCGTGAGGCGCCTGTTATAAATCCGTGTTTCTTCGCTCCCTCTGGATCACACTCATAAGTCGGGAAGGGGGGAACTCACGCCAGGTAACACAGACACCAACATAGTACAAACCACTCGGTCTGGGCAAGTCTCTCAGGGACCCGCTCCCCTGCTTCCCTTCCTCCTGCGGCCCCTCGGTTGGGGGAACAGGTGGGGGCACCCAACACCCCATCTGATCGTGTGACGCCCATACCTTTTCCGACGCAGGTCCGGCTCCGCTCCTCCTGAGTGTGCGGTTCGTCCCTGGGTCCTCCGTCAGTCCTGCCTACGATACTCCGAGTGTTTCCACCTGCGGTTGCTTGGTGGGCGTCGCCCGCTCTGGTCGCCTGTAGCCCTCAAATGACTGCGGTGTCTTCTGTGGCAGCAATCGCTGTGGTCCTCTATCGCTCGCTCCCCAGCACCGGAGCAGTGGATCTCTCCTCGGGGCGGCCGCAACTTCCTGCCCCGCCGCTTCGGGGCAGTCCTCCACAGGACCACACGTCTATCGGGCCGGATCTGCTAAGGGTCAGGGTGCTGTTGGCGGCCGCTGCTCCTACCGCCCAGTTGGCCCCCTTCCTCCGTCATACCCTGCCTGCACGACCCATTGAACGTAGATGGTGCTTTACTGATCTCGGGCGCCCGATACGCACATCATGAAGTCTTCTCCCAGGGCGAGCAGCTTGCGGTCACAGCTGGGTAAACGGGGTGGTGGGACCCTTTAACTCCACTGCCGGGCTCCAGAGTGCCGTCGACACGTCCATCTCGTGTCGGTGGCCATCTTGAAGTCCTATTTCATTTTTTTTAAATACATTTTTCTTTTTGATGAATTATTCAATAAGCACATATAGTTGACATACATCCATAAGCCAGATATCACGTTATTGGATTGTTCATACATTTCAGTTCATTTTAGTAAGCCATTCCATTACCTTGGTTTATAAAGAACTTGCAGGCAATAGTCAAGCTTTTGGCGAATCTCAATTTGTTTTTAGAATATGTAGCCATCAACAGGAATGTTCCAGTATTGTGTCTGCCCAATACTAATAGACTATATAGTAATAAAAAGGGACCATTTGGATATTGTGTCAGCTATCAGTCTTAAGCAAGCACTTTGACATATCAAATTTGATTAAAATCTCATTACCCTACTGTCTCAAAGAACACATTTCTTGACCTCGTTTTTATTGCAAATAGTCTTACTAGTTTGTGCTTCATATTTTCCTCTCGAAAATTGTTCCCTATACATTTTTGGGTTTCCTTTTTGGTAAAGGTTCACAAGGATGCAGTTGTCCACGTGGTTTCGAAACGCGATCGCATCATCTTGTTTGCCCAGCCATCGGGTGGTTTGGTCACCAAGTAATTTCTATAGGCGGTCCATATCTCCTTAGGACATGTTATGTGTATATTTGAGAGGTAGCAACATTTCAACCAAGTCTCCACTTTAGTTGTAGGCTCCTTCAACCACACTCTGGTACCACAGGGAGAGGGTAGACTAGTTTCTAAACTATGAAGTATCTAGGGTACTTTGGAAATGAGAGAAAGATTTCCATGCATCTCGCAATTGATAATACAAAATGTATTTTTATGGATAAGTACCTTCCAATTCTGTGCATTTCTCTAGAGCTATATATACAAAAAAAATAATCCATCATCCCAAAACAAGTCCCCAAGCTGCACAATGACATTTCAACATGGTTGCGACATAGAACCCATTCAATGCATTAGGGATTCCATCTATATTGCACACAAGAATCCATGAAGAGCATATTTCTTGCTCTCCACATTTGTCTAATCTTAATCCATGCATAGCACATAGAGACCACTATGTTAATTTCCCAATGGGGTCATTTCAACCCTTTAGGATAGACATTCTCAACAATGAAGATGCCGCAAACATGCCACCTGGGCAGGTCAACGATCTGGCCTTTGCGGCAACCAACAAGACGAAAAATGCATGTGTGCTGCCAAGTACTTTATTCCAAAATCAGAATGCAAGTCTTTCCTCAAGTTAGCGCGGCCGGCAGTTCCCTTACACCAACCTATTGTGACCCGTTTATCTGCTCAAATCAACTCCAGGAGGACAATTCTCACATGTTTAAAGAAGGATCCATGTAGTAACATAGGGACAGAGGCAGTGGTTGAAGAGAGCGTGAGGTAGCAGAGCGCATTCCGGAATGGTTTCCTTTTAAAGTAAAAGGAAAGGAAGAAGTTGAAACTTTCACTGCAACGCACTGAATATTTCCTTAAGCAGCAGGTGCATGTGTTTGGGGGTTTGTATTGTGTGAGAGGGGGCGTGGTGATGAGATTTGTGGGGAGTAGGTGCATGCCAGCAGGGAACATGGCTCCACTACTACTTTTTGTACACTTCGACCACTGGACATAGGTAGAGAAATCTAGTGCGTATTGTAACTTATTAGAGACTCTTCCCATGAGCTAGCTATGCCAGGACAAATTGACAAATGGGGAATATACGGGAGTAATAGAACCATTCCTTTCACAAACTGCACAACTGTCAGAATGGCAAACATTTTAGGTGATTCAAACTGATAATTGCCCAAGGAAATTGCATCCCTTGAATAAGCCCTTTTGGTTGAAACCTATTGGCACCCACCCTGGAAGGGAGAATACTGTGCTTGTGTTTCTGGGAGAAAAAAACCCACTAGTGAAACAAATTAATTTACAGAAAGCTTTACCCTTGATCTCCAAATAAGCAATACATGATATGTAACCTCTGTAGACAATCTTTTATTAGCGTGGAATGCCTATCTATATGTAATCATTAGCATTTAACAGGCACATAGCATTAGTCTGGATTCAGCTAGGCAGCCATTCTATTCACCACTTGACAAAGAAATGCATCTTGGTGCAGGGACATGTGTGGGTTTTGCCTTTTAAAATGGTTGATGACTGTACACTACCGGCACTGTATGAAATGACAACTGCAAGCTTACCATGCCTGGTTTAGCTCTCCCCCTAATCTTAGCCAGTTTAAAAGGACCCCTTTCTGAGAAGATTGCGCAGATCGCAACATGTTAAAGTTTGAAATCAGCCCACAGATAAGCGCCACACTTTTTAGTGCTGCAGCATCAATGGCTTGTACCTGTACTGATCTACCACGCCACTGGGAAACAATCATAGAAGAGAAAAAATAAGCATCAGGATGAGAAAGTGTTGTGGTTTGCAGTATAGTATAATGTAGAAGGCAGATTCTGCTTCCAACGCCTTGCGCTTGTGTGGGTATGAGCCCTACAGTCATCTTCACTTTGCTTTATTGTACTGTTTGGTACCCACGTGATGAGTGCTTCAGGAAGTAGGAAGATTTACTTTTCCAAGGTCAAATGTACGCTTTTCATGGGATTCCACTTAGTCATCTACCATGCTCTGTGAGCTCTGGTTTGGAAAGGGTGGACTGCGACATGAAACTTCACAGTTGGCTTGGACTAAGGGCAATGGTGGTGGGCATGTGTTGTGCTCATGTCAAATGTTTATTTTTTATATGGTTAAAAAAATCTTTAAAAGGAAATATTTTTTCAAATTTTAAGCATTCAAATAAACTTGCATTAGAAAACAATTGTTACAGAAAATAAGTTTCAAACCGTGATATGAAGGAGAAAAAAGTTACAATAAAAATCAATTTTATCTATAGTAAGACACTCTCCAAAAGAGAGGGCACGGGGCAGTTGAGGAATAGCCACTACCCTGGACTTGGTTCATTAGAAGCTCCACAGCTGCCATAAACTTCAATGGACTGACCTGTCCAGGAAAATCTCAGCTAAAGTAATCTATTCATTCCATCGTCTTCAATGATCACCGACCAAACATTTCTGATTTCACCTTGGGGAAAGTGTGAACAATAGGTGTTAAGGGTGCATTTATTTGGGCATCCTGTGGTTCTGGTGGACTGAGGGCAGTTGTGCTATACCTGTGGGTTGGAAAAAGCAGCCTTGCATTTCATCCAGAAAAGAAATGCTGTATTTTGGTTATGTTCTTGGCCGTCACGGTGTTGCATGCAAAAATGCATCAAAAAAGGAAAGTAAGAAAATGCTGTTGACTGTTGATTTGTTGTACTGTAATACATATACAGGATGACATTTCCTAAAAGGGTATCTTTCAAGTAAATCTCATTCGAAGCAACAAGTGAAAGTCCATACCTGGAAAGGGGGCGGGACAGGGGCATCTACAAGCATGGCCAAAGCACAATGGTCCAATTTCACGCAAATTCACAAAGCCTTCAAGAATCACATTATACTAGGTTGGGATAGCCTTCATCAAGCCTTTCAAGTGACAGGTGGCCCGCATCATTACCCCGCTCCTGAACCCCTATACATTTAATTGAACCCAATACATTTGATGACCACAATAAAATGTATATGAATTTGATATCGATTTGTTAAGTACCCCAATGGATTCAATATAAAAATACAACTCGGAGCACCCCTACAATTTGAATGAGTCGGTTTGCCATGCTAAATAGTTATAGGTCTATGGGCGGCTCTAAGGGTATGATGCTAATACGCGTGTGGTCTCAATACGGATATATAGCTGGTATTGTAGGCCTTGAAAACAAGTGCGCTCTTCAGAATTTTCGGGGCTAGCCGCATGGTGTCTAGGAATCCAATACTGAACAGCTACAGTTTCAACAAGGAAAAAACAGCCACAAGCAGCCCCAGCGATTCCGAGGATAATTCTTTATTGCCTTAGGAAAAGACTTTTTTTTTAAAAAAAGTTAAATTATTTTTATTAAGATTTTAACAATACATTAACATATGATATGCCAACAAAGCATTAGGTCATACTGATACTAATGAAAATCAGGAGGTAAAGAGTGAAGTACATAAAATGTATAACAGGCTATGATCAATTAGATCTTACTCTGCGAACAAACAGTATGATCCAAGTAACTAATTTAATGAACAGTACAGACAGGGTGAGAGGACAAGAGACGAGGGCCATACAAGATACAATAGGGAGACTATGAAGGAACAGGGATGTATGGCGATGAGCAGGTGAAGGCATCCACAACATATAAAGAAACTAGATAGAAGTGGTGTTTAGACAAAACGTAACTACCTAGCATGATACAAATAATGGTAATTAAAATGCAAATGAGGATACACAGTTCAAGAGCCATGAGTAGACCTATTGTAATATGAGAAGTAGTTGTTAAAGCAGAGCCATTTATTGTTATATGTGGATATTTGATGCAGACGAATGGCTCGAATGGCTATACATTGTTCTAGTCTGTGCACTTGACATACGTTATTCCACCAGCTTTTAGTATTCAGATTTTGAAAGTTAGTCCAATCGGTCGTAAAAAATGTAATTGCAAGAGCGATAAAAAGACAATACAGTAGAGCAGATGAGTTGTTCAGACTGTCACCATACGCAATGCTGGCCAATAGAATATTAGTGAGTAACAAGGGTATATCAATTTTGAATAGGTTTTCTCAAGAAACTCCAATTGTTTTCTCCAGAACTCAAATACTAGCAAACATTCAAAAACCACATGCGCATAGGTACCACTGTCTTTCCCACAGGACCAACAAAACCCATCATTGACATGTGAAGACTTAGAGTTTCATTGAAGTTATACAAGCCCTATGCAAAAAGAAGAGCATGCTCTGTGTAATATCAGCAGATGGAGAAATGCTTTTAACCCTGGACCATAGTTTACACCATGCTGTGCCATCAAACGAAACCCTGCATTCAGCTTCCCAGTGAAGTTCTGAGGGCCTCTTAATATTGGTGGGACTTATGTACATAAACAATCTGTAATATTGTGATGCTTTAGCAGCAGACATCTTGGCAAGAAAAATCAATCTTGTGGGATCTTGGGTGAGTTCATAGTTTGTAAAATTCACAAATTTATCCAACAAGCGTTCACTAATTTACTGTAGAAATTGAAGTCTGATAATGGTAGAGAGAAGTCCCTTTTCAGATAGTGGAAGGATATCCAATTTAAAGCAGTATACATTTGATGAATAAACTTAAGAAATGTGTCCAACCAAGACATCTTATTAAATGGCCAACCACTTGAAGTGATATCTTTGTTGCGTCATAAAAATAGGGAGAACAACTTTGATGGAGCATTTACATTGGGAAACAAATGAGCGAAGGGGACATATGAAGGCTTTGAAAGTGCATGAGAATTTTGAGAGCTTGGGGCCAAAAACGTAAATCAAATCACATGTCAATATGGTGTACTAATTCTTTCTCAAAGTAATACCAGGTGGTAGGATCAGTGTCTTCTTCAGAGATGAACCATGTGTGAACCTGTGTTGGGATGGAAATGAACCAATCCCACCCCCAAAGGCACTTCCATATAAAACCAAACCCTTATGAGGCAATATAGCACATAAGGGGGGCATGATCCGCGCTATTACCCAACCTATAAAGACTCTGTAGCACCTAGAAGTAGAACCATGGTACTAGGAAACCCATAGCTCCAGACTCCATTTTGTATTAGGCCTACTCTAGGTAGTTTGTAGGCCTGCAATGTCCACGCTCCCCAGCTCCCAAGACCCAATTCCTGCACAGCCTGCTGACTCCGCTTGAGCCTTGTTCCCAAGGAAGTCAATTTAACTCTTGTCCGTGCAGTGTTGCGAATCCTCAGTATCGCCTTCAGGAATATGCCCGACACAGAGCGCGAGACAGTACCAGGCCCTGGGATGTGTCTATTCATCTCCACTAAACTGCCATTGAGCACCCGACTCTCCCCCCCCCCCCCCCCCAGCCAGCCTGGTCCAAGCCGCACATCATTAACTTAACTCCCCACTGCCTGGGCTCTCTGATAAGCACCCGACCACCAGGTCCTAACCTCCATAAAGCACCCATCAAATATCCAAAGTCCACAGGACCGTATTTCTCCCTAGTAACAACATACGTCCAAGCCACATGAGATGCAGAGAAGGGTAAATCAAAGATCAATCCCCAAGGGGGAGCCATTAGGTGCAGGGAATGTGGGATCAAATGGAGCCCTGAATGCATGGGTTAGTGTGACTGTATTTCATCCTCCCCTCACCCAGACACCCCTTTCCCGGGCCACCCAGGTGCCTGCTATAATGAATAGTATGTCATAATTGTTTAGCTTAGATCAGAAACATTGTGCTTCATTAGTGCTCTGACCTTCACCACGAGGATGAGCCCAGCTGACCCACATGGCAGCAGATCGACAGAGAAGAAACAGCCAATTAGCGCTTGGTATCCCCTATGGAGCAAGCTCAAGTGTAGGGTGCCTCCAATAGGTGCGCCAAAATGTTGCATATAGCAATGACGTGCTTCTCGCTTATAACCCCATGTTTTCTGATGCAAGACCAGACCCCTCTCGAGCAGCAGCGTTCTTTGCTGATATCTGTATTTTGCACTAGTAAAACCTTGCTATCCTTGCAAAGCCATCTCTTGGCCTATTTCCCTACTGGGTTGCATTTACTCCGGTGTGTGATGCCTTCATTTGCTTGGTAAAGAATGCATTGTGGTAGCGCTTAAAGTCAGGGAAGTTGACCCCCCACCTTCATTAACGGGATCTTTGAACTTGTTGATAGAGATTCTTTTGCATTTGCCATTACCACATAGGAAGTTAATTAATACAGAGTTCACAGATTTAAAAAAGTAGAAGGGAGAGGACCCACATGGAGGATGGATCCTTTAATCTATGTAGAAGGGCATCTGTGTTAAGTTTAATGGTGGTGTTAAGTGTGGCGGAGAACTGAAGGCCGAAATATTTGATGGATTTATCACACCATTTGAAACCATACAAGTCCATTTCATGTTTGAGACTAAGGGTTTAATGGGAGAATTTCAGATTTATCTTCATTAAGTTTGTAACCTGATGCAATGTAGAAGGTATGTAGTGCTGACAGCAAGGTAGGGAGATGTTCCTTAGGGTATTTTAAAAGAATAAAAGATTATTGATTTTGAAGCACAGATATAAAAGGGCATCTAGGTCTTTTGTATCCCTTCTTCCTTTTGCTCATAAATGCTATAACATGAGCCACAGGGCAGCTTTGCGAGCATCCCAGTTATTGGGTACTGATGCAGTGTGTTCATCCCAATTGTCTTGAAAGAACTGGTGGAGAAATGCGGGAATGGATTGGGTAAATTTCTTATTTAGTAAAATGTGTTTAAATCTCTATTTTGCGCACTGTTTATATATGTCAAACAGGTCAAAGGAAGTGATGACGGGGGCGTGCTCCGATATAATGTTATTGATCCGGGAATCAGTAATTGTGTGTGATAATGACTTGATGGCTAAGATGTAATCACTTCATGAAAAAGTGTTGAGAGGGAAGAGTGAAAAGTAAAGTCTATACCCGAGGGGTGGGAAAGCCTCCAAGTATCTATAAGACCTATTTCTGATATGCAGCAAGTGAAAGTCATGGGTTCTAAAATGGCTGAAGACACATTTGGATCTCCTGTCTAAAAAGGGGTCTATTACATTATTGACGTCACCACACAAAATAAGGTTTGTAAAAGACTATTGAAGAATTGTATGTTGCATTGTATTCAAAAAGCATGGGTCTGGTTGGGTGGGACCACAAATATTCATAACACTGTTCCACAAGGGTGTGGCTACCCAGCAAGACTTGGGCATACGCCCCTTTACTCGCCTTCTTTTCCTTTCCTCAACTTTTTCTTTTCTCTATAAACCCATGGCCCCGAGGACTGGTATTGCCTCTTCTACTCCACTCACTCCTTCTTTGACTCGGTTCTTGCGAGACAATGATACTTTTGGTAAAAGGAGGATTCTAAATGGATGATGAACTTGGAGACAAAAAAAAGGTAAACATTTTTGTAAATTGAATCAAGTAAAAAAAGTCAAAAAAATATTCACGCACACCCATCTTCCTAGGTGGTTGCCAGAGGCCAAAATCTTATGGGGCACATTTTTATTAATGAGAATAGCAATGCCATTTTTCTTGCCAATAGCAAGGCTCGGAATAACCCGAAATGCTTTGAGTTTCAAGGATTCTTTTAAGGAAAGGTGGGTTTCTTGAAAACATGCCACAGCGGGCCAGAATTTTTTGAGATGCGAGATAATCTTGTCTCTTAATAGGATTTATACCTTTAACATTCCATGAAACACAGCAAAACACCATTAGTACTAGTCAAGGATTATTACAAGGCATAGTACAGTAGAATGTAACACTAGTTCGAAAATGTACTAGAGAGCAAATGTGGATGATGCACCAAGCCATAGTAAGCAGGAAACATGAGGGAAGAACATAAAAGGATGGTGAGGGTGGTAAACAATTGACATATAGAATATGAGAGCTCATGGAGAATAAAAACAAAAATATTTTGAAAAAGTCAGGTTTACCCAAAAAAAAGCGAGAGCCAAAAAAGATTGGAAAACAGAGTGTCAACAGGAAGGACGAGCATGGGGTCCGACAACGAGAAGGGTGACCAAACACCCCCCGCCTGCAAGACTATACATTAATATATTGAATCATAATGCAGATGCTACAGTTGGGCTGGAGTTTGAGAGAAGATGCTTGAAGAGTTAAGTTCTCAAGGTAGCTGAAGAGAGGAGATGAATTGTCCATATTGTCATTTTTCAAGTTTCTGATGAAGGCCTTTATGTCTGCTCGATCATCAAAGACGGATGTTTTACCGTTAAGACAACTTTGAAAGAGCATGGATGAAAAAGACCATACCTTGCGTTCAATTGTTTGAGTGCCGGATGATAGGTTAGGAATTTCTTCTCTGAATAAAGTTTTCTTCGCCACATCTTGCGTAATGTAAACCCTGTCACTGAGCCAGACAAGGGAGTTTTCATTTGGATCAGTTGAAGCTGGGTGTATTCCAGAAGAATCATAGTGCGTGGTGTTGCTTGGGATGCTTGGAAGTATTTCATGGGACTGATGCAATGTGCACGTTGGATATTATTCACTGTGTCAGGTGGGAGATGAAGTAATGCCGGGAGCATATTTTGGAGGAACAAGATAGCATCATTCCCCTCGGGCCTGATATTTGGAGATTGTTAGTCTCCAGCGGTTTTCCAGGTGCTCTGTTTTTGTAGCTCCCTTAAGTTTTTTTCAAGCTGAAGTACCAATAGTGTAGCATCCTCTACTGCACGGATTCTATTTTTCCCCTCAATCAGTCTGTTTTCAAATGCATACCACCTATCAAGTGGCTGAAGTTTCTGATTTGTGGTCTCAATAAAAGGTTTCAGAGACCTAATTTCATGTAGAAGTGCCACCATGTTAGGGTCTTCATTGGTAGTTGGTGGAGGAGAGTCGCTTTGGGGCGTTTCACGGCAGTCTTAGGATTAGGCAATGGTTGCTTAACACCCGAGGAATTTTTTGGACAATTCCTTGTTGAGGCCATAATAATGGATAGTATTTGATTCATCAGTAACCATAATTTATGCGAGGTATGAATAAGAGGGCTCCTGCCAGGACGTGGAACTTTTATTCACCAGCTAATTAAAGGAATTCAGCAAGAAAAAGTTAAATAAAACAAATTAGTAGAATAAAGTACCTGTATTTTGAAATTACTTTCAAAGTGCAAAATGTTTGACCATTAGGTGGCAATGAAGGCTGTTGTAAGGCTGTCTATGAGCCGGATCATAGTATTGTGTAGAACAGGACCCGGATGTTTCCTGAGCTGTGACGGGTTACAAAGATTGTTGCAGCCGGTGGAGAGCAATGTCCAGGACTGACCTTCCGTGAGACAGAAATGGGCGCAACAGAAGCAGCACTGCCCTCCTCAGCACAGGAGCTTTCGCCCGGTAGGTTTAAACATAGATTTAATCAAAGTTCTGCATTGGAATAAGTGAAAGGAAGAATAGAGGCGGGAGCAACACATCCAAGCTGCCATTCCTGTTGGCACCAAGCCACGCCCCCAGGAAAAGAGAATGGCCTTGATTCAATGGACAACTCACAGGCTTTGATGGCGGACCATGAAGATATCAGTCAAACAGTCAAAACACTCAAGCTAGTGCAGCCGAAGCTATGGCTAATTTGCAAATGGCTACCAGTGCAGAAGCCATGGTTCATGAGCAGTCCATGGGTGTAAAGCCTGTGCCATCATGTTTAAATATGCAACATGGAAAATGGAGTCTGGAGACAATGGATACGAGTCCATGATCATGCAGAAAGATGGAGTTTAGGTGGGGGAAGAGTAACTCCAACCCCTTGAACATTTGGGGAATACGAAGTACATTGAGAGTCTACATCAGCACTGTGCCAATATGTATATTTTTAAAGCAAACTTTTGTACCTTTTAGGGGTGCGACACCTAACCTTTAGTTAAAACCATGCATTTATGTTTTTGCCTACAGCCCCTAGCTGATAAAGGATGGCATGAGGAGAGCCAAGCTGTAGCAGACACAGTCATTTACTAGGTTTGCTGTACAAATCAAATTGAAAACCCGGGGAATCTCAATAATACACTGTGTAAGCAATGTATCGCAATAACGGAGACAGATAGTGTTAAAGACCATGCGGTCAACAGTTGGGACATGGGCTGATCTCTTAGCTATTCAGGGCTTCACAGCCATAGTGGCGAAAAGATGTTTAAAACATCACTTTCACAAATGGCTCGACGGCATGCAATTGACAATCTGCAGCAGAAAGTTCAGGAATGTTTGGCAATAACCAACACAGATAAATCGTTATGTAAAATATGCTATATGTTGAGACCTAAACTTTTAAAACTGATGCGTCTAATACAGCCGACAACCCGGCCAAGTGTTGGGACAGGGATGGAATAATACAGGTCTAAAACGGTGTGGATTAAATAAGTGGCATCTAAGCCCCTCTTGAAATGAAGCAGTTTAGACAGGAGTGTCAGCTGTGTGTTAGAAGAATAACTGAGAAAATGGTTCACACGCTGGGGTATGAAATTTATTTAAGCCATTACAACTGAGAAATGTGCATGGTGCCCCAAACACTGACATTACAAAAGGGGATTTCAATGATTTAAGGCTACCTGTGACCTTTCATTGAAGTTGGTGGTGTACAACATGCAGCATTTCCTAGCTGTTAAAGTATATTCGCTGTTTGATAGGGTGCTATATACATTTCTATCGTCCATACTGTGTATGTTTGCTTAGCAACACAGTGAACAGCAGAGTGTGCATGAAGTAATTGTGCATACTGCAGAATGTGTAGACTGATAACTGTACAGCAGACAACCCCAGAAATACAATGTAAAAAATCTGATTGTAAAATGTAGTTGTCTATGCCCAGCGGCTATGCAGTGAACAAGTCCCTCATAAAGTTGTCCAAAATATATTAAGATTAAGGGGTTGTTGGTAGTTATGGAGGTGTTGAGGGCTTGTACTGAGAACGGATGGTGAGAATTGGTCATGGACACTGTCAAGACGTGGCTTTAGGATCAGGAGTCCTTAGCGCTTCTGAAAACATTTGGAAATGACGAATGACCATGGTATCTGAAAGCGATACAAAATTGTAGTCTGCTCTTTGTGTCCAAGGAATTAACTTTCCTAAGACAACAGTAGGAGATGGATATCGGCATGTTGGAACCAGAGGAATGTATGGAGGCACAGATGTTTCCAAGGGAAATAGGGATCTCAGCCAGATGAGTCTACTACTCCCAAGCTGCATTGTTTAAATGAGGCTGGACAGACCATGCTGATGGTTTAAGATGTGGGAGCCCCAAGCGAACCTCCCTTCACTTATTATGGAAATGTGCCAGATGAACAAGTTGCTTTCATACCTGGTAACATTCTTTCGATGGGATGTTCTGACGACGTATTCCACATCTATGACAGGTAATCACCAAAGCTGTGCTGCTTCGGAACATTTTTCGGGGTCTGCGTCCTGCGTCGATGTCGATACGCTGTCCTTGAGGGCCTCCGTCGAGCCGACGTCACCAGATGTTATTCTATTTGTATTGTATTTATTGATTTATAAAGCACCTTACACCGAGGTGCTGTACAGTGGAACAACTTAGTACATAAAACAAACAATATAACGGTAGAAGCAAAATTACAATATGAACCATTCAACAAAACAGTGAAAAGAGCAATTAGCTGAAGGGAAAAAGGGGGGAGTAGTGGTGATGAGTTGGAGGGGGGAAAGAGAAGGGAGAGAGAGGGGAGGTAGGAGAGGGGGGAGAAATAGTCAAGGAGAAAGAATGAGGAGGGAGGGGATGGAGAGGGGGAGGGGGTTTCAAGGAGGAGAATGGAGGACAGATTTAAGGGAAGTGTGAAAAGAGAAGGTAGGGGTGGAGCGGATTGCGAGAGGAAGGGAGTTCCAGTGCAGAGGCGCTAGGAGTTGGAAGGATCAGAAATGGGAGGAGGCGCAGAGGGAAGGAGGAACAGTGAGAAGGAAATGGTCAGCATATCAAAGGGAACGGGAGGGGGAGTACAAAGGGAGGAGAGGTAAGGGGGAGCAAGACCATGGAGGGATTTGAAGACAAGGCATAGAAAGTGAAATTTAAGTTGAGTGGAATGGTAGCCAGCCAAGGCAGGATAGCGAGGTGGAGATGGAGTCACGGGAGGTAAGGAGACATAGGGTACGAACAGCAGAGTGGTAGATGGATTTAAGGGGGGCAAGATGAGATGTAGGTAATCCAAAGAATAGGGAAGAGCAATAGAAGAGGCGGGAGAAGATGAGGGAGGAGATTAAGAGTTTGGAAGCGTGGAACGTGAGGGATGGATTTTGCGAATATTGAAGGTTATAGCGACAGGTGCGAGAAGTGAGGGAAATGTGGTGGGAGAAGGAGAGAGAGGAATCAAAGACGCCTAAATTACGAGCTTGGAGAAAGATATGGAGATTAGAGAGAGGAAAGTGAATGAATGGGGGGAGGGGGAAGAGAGTTGGAGGGAAAGAATAGGACTTCGGTTTTGTCAGTGTTAAAAGAGAGAAAGCGAGAGGACATCCAGTTCTTAATGGCAGTAAGGCAGGAAGAGAGTTTTTGGTGAAGGTCAGTTGAGAAGGAGGAGAAAGAGGAAGATTTGAGTGTCGTCGGCATAGAAGTGGTGGGAGATGCCAAACGAGCAGATAACAGGTGCAATGAGTGAGCTATAAAGAGAAAGGGACCAAGCACTGAACCTTGGGGTACTCCGTAATCAAGAGGGTGGGTAGGAGAGGTCCGGCCGCCCCAGGATACAGTAAAGGAGCGGGAAGAGAGGTAAGAGGATAACCAGTTGAGAACAGAGCCTTTGAACCCTAAGGAGGAAAGAGTGTGGAGAAGGAGGGGATGATCGACAGTGTCAAAGGCTGCAGAGAGATCGAGGAGAATAAGGATGGAGGATTGCTTGGCATGGCGAGCAGAGAGGAGGGAGTTAAGGATAGAGGTGAAGTGCAGTCTCAGTGGAATGTTTGGGATGGAAGCCAGATTGGGAGGGTGGTAGGAGAGAGAAAGTAGTGACAAAGGATGAGAGCTGAGAATAGGCAAGATGCTCAAGAAGCTTAGAGAGGAATGGGAGAAGAGAAATAGGTCTGAAGTTCGAGGTGAGAAGTGGATCAGCAGGTGGTTTCTTCAGAATAGGAATAATCGTAGCATGCTTGAACGTGGCGGGAAAGGTTGCTGAGGAGAGGCCGATGTTGAATGAGGTAAGGTAGGGGATAAGAAGGTGGTAGAGCTTAGGGATAAGGAGGGAAGGGAGAGGGTCAGTTGGGGCGGACGTGGGGTGGGCTTTGGATAGAAGGGCGGAGACATCGAACAGGGAGACAGGTGAGAAGATGGACATGGAGGATGAGGGAGGGGAGGGGAGATAGAGGGAGGGCAGAGAGGGAGAGGGGAAGTCAGAGGGGGTGTTGATTTTTTGCCGAAGGGGAGAATATTGGAGGAGAAGTTAGCAAAGTCAGAAGGAGAGAGCTTGAATTGGAGGAGGGATCAGGAATGGGAGGAGAGAGAAGTCGAGAAAGTTTGGAAAATACGGCGAGGGTGGGTGGCTTGAGATTGGAGTAGGTTGGAGTAGTAGGAGGATTTAGCCGAGGCAAGACAAGAGTTGTAGAGTGAGTGGTAAGAGAAGAGGTTTGGTTGGAGAGGGAGGGAGTTTTGAGCCAGAGTCTCTCCAGACGTCGGAGAAGGTGCCGTATAGAGAGGAGATGAGGAGTAAGCCAAGGTTGAGAGGGTTTCCGGGTTGGACGGAAGAGAGAAAGGGGGTAAAGTTGATCAAGGGCGGAGGAGATAGAGGAGGAAAGGGAGGATAGAGCATCAGTCGCGGATAGTAAAGAGAAGTCTTGGAGGGTTGGAAGAGAAAAAGAGCAAGTGTCAAAGAGTAGGGTCGAAGTTACGCAATTCACGCCGTGAGTAGATTGAGGGGAGGGATTAGCAGCAGAGGAGTGGGAGAGGAGAAAGGGGGAAGAGAGTAGGACGTGATCGGAGAGATGGACAGGGAGAGAAGAGACTGGGGAAGAGGGGTAGGAAGAATTGAAGATGAGGTCAAGGGTGGAGCCAGAGGAGCGAGTGGGGGAGGGAGGAAGGGGGGAAATGAGGTAAGAGTCTAGGATGGAGAAGAGGGGAGAGGATTGCGGGGGAGAAGGAAGATGAAGATTAAAGTCACCAAGCACTGATAGAGGGGGGGAGGGAGAGATAAGCGAGAGGAGGTGATCAAGGTCTTCATAGAAGGAAGAGAGGGCCAGGGGGACGATCGATGATCAGGAAGGAAATGGGGTGGGGAGAGGAGAAAGATTTGTAAAGGAATTCAAAGGAAGGGAAAGAAGGGAGATGGTGAGGAGGAGGTGTACTTAGGGTGGTAGAGGAGGCCAACTCCTCCACCATGTCCAGTAGCGCGAGGGGTGTGAAAGGAGGAAGAGGAGGAGGTGGTGGTTAGTGAAGCGGGGACAGAGGTGTTATGGGGGCGAATCCAGGTTTCAGTTAGGCAGAGGAAATGAAGGTTGAGGCGAAAGAATAAGTCAAAAACTGCTGTGGTTTTGTTGCAGATGGATCTAGCGTTCCAGAGTGCAATGTTCATGAGAGCAGAATGGTTGGAGATAGGGGGAGTAAAGAAGATTAGGGCGATGAGAAGGTAGTAGTGTGACAGGAGGAGTGAGAGGGAGGATAGTGGAGAGGACTGGGCATTAGGAGGAAAAAGGAGACTAAGAGGGAGAGGAGAAGATGGTAGGTGGGAGAGAGGGGGGAGAGGGAAGAGAGGGTGGTGGAAAGGAGTTTTGGAAGATCGCATATCAGAGGGCTCAGAGATAGGACAAGTAGGGAAGGGCCGTAGCTGTAGAAACTAGAGATGGCGAGGACAGAGACCTGTGTAGAAATTGCAAGTAGGGACGCATGGTTGCTGGAAAGGAAAGTAGAACGCACGACACCCGTATCCTCAGTTGTAGTTTTTTCCCCAGAACGTGTGGCACCAATCGTCTGCCAGAATGACTACAGAAAGCCTGAAAACGGAAGCTGCAATCGCATAAGAAATTCTGTAGAGGGCCAGATTGGGAGGGTTCGATGTGGAATACGTCGTCTGAACATCCCATCGAAAGAACGTTACCAGGTAAGAAAGTAACTTGTTCTTCGAGGGGCTTGGTTCCTCCGACGTATTCCACATCTGTGACAGATTCCCAAAGCAGTATCAACATATGGGAGGTGGGAAAAGAATTTAGAATTTTAGAATGCCCAATCAAATTGAGAATAGAGGACTGCCTTATCAAAGGCCAAATCTTGCCCATGGACAGAATCCAGGAAGTAGTGTTTGACATTAGTATGGACAGAGGCCCATGTGGCAGCTTCACAAATGTTACGAATGGGAACACCCCTCCGCAGAGCAGTAGAGACAGCCACACCCCTAGTAGAATGGGCCCATAAGCCTACCAGAGGGTCCTTACCCGCCAAACGGTAACATTCAAAGATTGTCAAAATAATCCGTCTAGACAAAGTCTGCTTAGTAACAGCTTCAGCTTGTCCCAAACACTTTCCAGCATAACCAATAAAGAGCCAACTGTCCACTCTGACCCGTGAGATGTAGAAACCTAAAGCTCTCCTAGGATCCAACCTATGGAACCTCTCCTCTTCCTGACCAGGATGCGGAGGAGGATACAATACCGGAAGCATGACTTAGCTTAAATGAAATTCCGACACAACCTTCGGAAGAAAAGGACGACGAACCCTAAGGACTACCCTGTCCTTGTGGCACACTGTGAAAGGTGGCTTAGCGGATAGTGCATGTAGCTGCATCTAAAAATACAGTTTTAAAGGTCAACAGTCTCAAAGGACAAGAATGTAAAGGCTAAAACGGAGCTCCCATTAGGAATTTTAGAACCAGGTTCAAATCCCAACCGGGCACCTGGAAAGGTGACAGTGGGAACACAGTGTGCCCTTTCAGAAACTGCAAAATCAAGGGAATCTTAAAATAAGAAAACTCAGACGAGCTCTTACATATGGACAGCGCCGCCAGGTAACCTTTAATGGTACCCACTTGCAGGCCCTTTTAGGCTAACGAAAGCAAAAAAAAGACAGAACCACAGGAATGGCACATGAAAAAGGCTCCACATTCTTAACGCTGCACCAGTCGCAGAACTTTCTCCAACGGCAATGGTACAGGGACATTGTTGCGGGCCTTCTGGCCGAAAGCAACGCCTCCATCATGTCCCCAGGGAGGTCCCAATCCTTATACCTCAACCTTTCAGAAGCCAAGCATGAGGGTTGAGAGTCTTGACCTCTGGATGGAGAACCTGACCCCACCCCCCCCTCCCGTGAGAGCAGATCGTCTCGGTAGGGAAGACTGCGTGGAGGGCAGATGGACATGTCGAGAAGGTCCGAGTACCACGTTCTCCTGGCCCATGCCAGAGCAATGATGATCATTTGGGAACCGAAACTCCGTAGCACTTGCGGAATGACTGGGACTGGAGGAAATGCGTACAGCAGTGGGAAGGACCACTCCACTACGAATGCGTCCCCTAAGGCTCCTCTTGGAGGAAATTCCCACGAGCAGAATCTTTCGCACTTCCGGTTGACACTGGTGGCGAAGAGATCCACTTGTGGGGTCCCCCAAAAGGCAAAGATCTCCAGGAGAAAATGTTGAGCCAGCTCCCAATCATGAGAGACCGTGCTCTGCCTGCTCAGAGTATCCACCCTCTCGTATTCGTCTCCGGCCAGATGAACTGCCGAGATCAAAATTTCCTGCTCGATGGCCCAGAACCAGAGCTGCATCGCCTCCTCTATGCACGGAGGGAGAGACCCTGCACCCCCCCCTTTTTGTTGAGGTAGTGCAGGGCCACTGTATTGTCCATCAAAATCAGGACATTCTTCCCCTGCACAGACGGCAGAAAAGCCTTCAGGGCTAGCCTGACGGCCCTCAGCTCCAACAGATTGATGGAGTCTGGACTCCGACAGAGACCAACGACCGCTGACTCAACTCGTTGGCATGAGCTCCCCATCCCGTGAGGTATGCGTCCGTCACGATAGTCACCTCTGGCCAGGGTAGCCAAAACCGAGCCCCCTTCAGATTGCCTTCGACGGCCCACCACAGAAGATCCTGGGCGACCGAGGGCGGCAACTGAACGGGATCGGTCAACTTGCCAGAGGACTGACCATTGCATCTTGAGAGCCCACTACAGAGATCTCATCCGCAGCCTGGCCACTGGCACCAGGAGAATGCAGGATGCCATGAGGCCGAGCAACCAGAAGAACTCAAACGCCGGGAGACTCTAAGCACGTTGAAACTTGTCCACCATCTGCAGAATGTGATGAGCCCTCACCTGAGGAGGCGAACACTACCCCAGAGATGTGTCGAGCACTGCTCCGATGTACTGGAGCTGCTGGGTAGGTGTCAAGTGGGACTTCTTTAAATTGTGGGAGAAGCCCAGCCTGTCAAGGGAGTGGCAGGTGACTGACAGATCCAGGACTTGCTCGGGAGAGCGCGCCCTGATCAACCAATCGTCCAGGTAGGGGTAGACATGAATCCCCTCTTTCCGAAGATACGCTGCCACCACCACGAGCTTGGTGAAGACCCTCGGGTCGGAGGTCAAACCGAAATGCAGGACCCGAAACTGAAAGTGTGAGTCGCCAACCGCAAACCTCAGGTACTTCTTGTGCTAGGGATAAATCGGCACATTAAAGTAAGTCCTTGAGGTCGAGAGACACCAACCAGTTCTGAAGTTGAAGGGCCTGGAGGACTTAAGAGCAACCATCTTGAACTGGTCCTTCCTGAGGAGCTTGTTCAAACCACGCAAGTTCACGATGGGTCTCAATCCCCTGTCTTTTTTCGGGATCAAAAAATATGGGGAATACCATTCCTTGTTCCTCTCCGCTACAGGCACCAGTTGTATGGTGCCTTTCTCCAGCAGGGATTTGATTTCTTGCGCAAGGAGCAGATCCTGACTCTTCAAAGAGAGATTCCCTGGTGGATTGTCGGGAGGCCTCTGCGGAAAGGAAGACAGTAGCCGAAGGCTATGATCTCCAGAACCCGCACATCCGAAGTAATGGCACGTCCTTCTACAAGATGCTGCGCTAGCCTTCCCCCAACCAGCGAACCATAGCCTCATGACTGAGCTGAAGCGGCTGCAGCAGTGCCTGAGGGCAAAGAGGCAACTGCCCGAGCGGCCTTGGCACCTCGAGTACCCTGTTTTCCACCTCTGGTACTCCTATGTAGGCCCCTTTGACTTGCAGCTCCCCTCGATCTACCAAAGGTAGAGTAGTATCGAAAGGGACCTTCCCTCCAATGCTGTCCCCTAGGACGAAAAGGCAGAGGTTGGCGAACTGCAGCGCTTAACGACTTCACTGCAGCTTTGGAGGTCTGCAACTTCTCAAGGCTCTCGTCAGCCTTGCTGCCAAAAAGATGGTCACCATCAAAAGGCATGTTGAGAAGCCAGGCTTGTACATCAGGAGCAAACCCAGACTTCCGCAACCACGCAAATCTGCACATCACGGTGCTCGTTGCCATGGACCGGCTGACACAGTCTGCCACGTCCAGACCCGACTGAACGGATTCACACATGGCATCCTTGCCATCTTGTACAAGGGCAAGCAAGCCATCCTGTTCCTCCCCTTCTGGAATATGTTCAGCCGCCAAAGATACACAATTCCACAGAGTGTGAGTGAAATGTGCTAAGGATAAGGCACACAGAGTTGTCTGCCTTCAAAGCCATACCACCTGAAGAAAATACTTGCTTCGCCCAACCGTCAAAACATTTGTCGTCCCTATCGGGAGGGATGGTAGGGTACGATGCCTGCTTTGCTGGGGCCGTAGCCGCCTGCAACACCAAACTCTCCGGAGTGGGGTGCAAAATCAAGTAGCTGGGGTCGCCACTGGCTGGACGGTATTTTTTCGGCAATTACTTATTCACTGCCAGGAGACTCTCCGGAGCAGACCAAGCCGCCGCCGCCCTTCTTTGCAAGGCCATTTGAAATGGCAGTACCGGGTCAGTTGGTGGACCTTAGTCCAAGATCTCTGTCTGGTCATCCTGCAGAAAATCCACTGGTGGAGGAGACTCCCCAAGTACTCCATCACCCTCGACATGAGACACCGGTATCAAGACTCGGCGTGCGTGCCAGGCTCAGGCCTACCAAACTCAACCTACAAAGAGGTGTCCAGACCACTGGCGTCGTGCAGGTCTTCCATCTGGCTATGACCAGACAGTTCGTCAGGAACCTTATCCGGAACCAAACCATCATCAGACCCTTCATCCACCTCAGAGATGTAATCCAGAGGCTGGAATAAATCCCTGGGGCAAATACAGGCCTCACCGACTCCTTCAGTGCCTTCCTCAGAGTTTCCACCGATGCACAGGGTACCTCCGGTAAAGCCTCCTCAAAAGGCGTTGAGGGAATCAGTCAACGTCGAGCGTGGCGCAGACTGCTCCGACACAGGCCTCGAGGACGGAGCCCTGAGCATGTCCTTAGACGGCCTCGGCACAGACGACTTCCTTCCTTAGAAGACATCACAGGCTCCAATGGTCTTGATGGCATCGAGGACCAGGACTTGCAACGGACATGTCTAGAGCGATCTACCTGGTCCGATCGGGACCTCGACGGCTCCCGATGATCGCCCGACCCCGAAGGCGTGCGAGCAGCGGCTCTAGCAGTTCCTTGCCGGCTTTCAAAGGTGCGGACGGAACGGAGCCCTGCGATTAAAAAATCGCTATCATCTCCCTGCGAAAAGCGTCCCATTCCGCCGGAGAAGAATGCTTGTTGGGACAAGCTACCCGCTGTCTGGCGGAGTCTTCGGACGAGGAAGGCGACCGGTGACTGCGCTTCCGCGAGTGCCTAGAAGAGGCAGAGGAATGGCAGGAACCACTCCGGGAGAGAGACCCCCCCCTGGGCTTAGGCCAACGCGGAGAGTCGCCCCTTGAATCGTCGGTCGAAAGCTCAGCGGATTTCGACTTTCGGGGTTTGGAAACCCTACAGATAGCTTCTTCCACTCCCGCAAGGCCTTCAACGTCAAAGACAGGAAATCGTCACAGTCATCAGTAGCGTGGTCCTCGCCGAGACACCAGAGGCAGACGTCGTGCAGGTCCTTAAGCGACATCTTGGAACCGCAGTCCCAACACTTCTTGAAACCCGACCGTGGGGTAGAAGACGAAGACATGATATCTTCATAAACACCAAGTTCGAAGAACCGAGGCGCGCCGAGATCTCCGAACGAACACGTTCACGGAAAAAATGGAACTGAGGCTACAGGCGTCGTGCGTCCTACTTATAACATCCAGTGACATTGGCTCGACGGAGGTCCTCGAGGACAGCGTATGGACGTCATAAACACAGGACGCAGAAAAATATTCCGAAGCAGCACAGCTGTGGCGATTACCTGTCTGATGTCGAATACGTCGGTGGAAGCAATCCCCTCGAAATTAGTTTTTTGGTGGAAGTGTCTGAAAAAACGGAATGATATTCTGGGTTCCGGAAGATCCAAAGAGGTTATTGCTTGGGATATGAGGGAGTCGCCAGTTACTAAAACAAAAAAATTGTTTCTCTGTTACTGTTGGACTAATTAAAATAATCATTGCATTTATGAGCCAGGTGATGGACTACAGAAGTTGGTGTGTAGCCATAGAGAAATGTTTACAATGCACGGGGATGTCTTAAGAGCGTGTGGGGTAAAGGGGAGGATTAGGGGACATCGCTTTAATTTGATTTTTGACCCAAGACTTTTTAGTCTGGACAGTCCCAATTATGTGATCTCTTATTGTATCCCAAGAATATGTGTTCGTAACTTACAAGTACCACCCAATCGGTTATTTGTTCTGGTTTGTTTTTCATTACTCATAACAATAAAATGTGTTTTTTTATTTAAATAATGGCAGCCTGATCGAATATGAGCCAGCTCCAGGGAGACTATGAGGTCTTCCGATAAATGCTGGTAGTCATCGATGTCCTATCAAAATAGACCTATGCTGAGGCTTTAAAAGACGGGACATAGTGCAGCGATGACTTTTAAAAGCATATTTAACAGCAGGCGAGTATCCGCTAAACTACACACGCCGCTAAGGAGTTTCTAAATAAACCGCTACACATTTGTCTAAAACACTGGGTGCACCATATCATAACACTCCGAAGAGAAACCCTCTATTCGAGAGCAATTCTGCAAACTTTTAAAACCCGAATCATGCATTTCTTCACAGCTCAAAACACCTGTAGTTCTGTGGATGTGATCATTGCAATTAAACAGGTTTATAACATGCATCATAGATCTATTAAAATTAACCCTGTACTCCAACACCCCAGAATTCCTTGGAGGTCTGAGAGAATCTAGGTGCCAAAAGAATGTTTGAAAAGGAGACACAAATTTCCCTTAAAGAGGGTGATCAGGTGCGGATCTCAAAACTCAAGGCAGATTTTACAAAGGGGTGTGAGCAGAACTGGAGTGACAAGGTCTTTATATATACATACTAATCGATCAGTTAGGGGAAGCTGTTCAAGGTGTTTTTTTTATAGGTAGGGGATACAAGAACACAGTGTATAGAAAAAGTTATAACTAGTAAAGGACAAGGCACTAGGAAGCTATGTATAGTGATCAGTTGGTTGGATGCAAGCTCTCTAGAGGCCACAGGTGTATAACTGTAAAGTCATGGCGTCTACACCTTTTTACATTATGCTCCCCAGCAACGCCACCTCAAATATTCCCAGACAACAAAAAAGCCAACTTGACTGTGAAACTGGACAAACCAGTAAATTTGGCAAAAGTGTGCACTGTTGTGCTCACAGAAGTTCAATACATCCGTTCATGGGATACTTTAGGTTGCTGGGATGCCATGTTTATCAAAAAAACAAACCCTCTGAGGCTTTTATCAGGAAGGTTCGCTGAGGGGTGACAAAGGGCGCGGGCAGTTGTGCTCCTGCAGGGGGGTGTCTGCTTCATTCTCGCCCAGGAGGGCTTCAGTTGCTGTGCTGGTCTTGGCCACGCCCCCTTCAGGTCCCGCTTCAAAAACTGCTCCACAGCCAGAGGGGGTACAAAGGGTGGGGGGTGTTGCACTCTCGCATGGGTGTTGCGCGAGGGTTAGAGCACACCATCCTGCTGCATTGCTGCACCAAACCTCTTTTCAGGGTCTGTATGACAAGGTGAGGACATGGGTGGAGGATGGGGGGAATACATCTTGCTGTGCTTAATCTGTTAGTATTCGAGGTGTCTGCTGGCCCTCTCCTGGTTCTTCCCAAGTCTCTGCTGTTGATCTGGACACTTTACCTGTTACCAGTGAGGGGTTTGTAACGGTCACCATGAAGGAGTTTGCCCTTCCTTTGCCACCCTCTTTCTCATTCTGAAGCTTTTTTGGGGTCTGGGTCTGAGCCTTAATTTTGAAGAGGAAAATCCTCACAAACGGAAATGCAAGTCATGGGAACTACCCATCTTTGGTCCGGACCAAGGTAATATCAAGGCACAGTCGCAACGCTCTACCATCACAGGAAGTGTCTAACTTTTTAAAATGTTTTATTGTTTTCTTTTAACAACAACAAAACACATAACATACAAACAACCATAACATAAATGGCTTGTCCTCCCGTTGGGCTGAACAGCAGGTCTAGTACGCATATTGTTCTATTCTTGGGCTTCATGCTCAGTCTTTCTATTTCGTCTATAGATCCTCTGTTTCCGTGGGATCTTCGCAGTTTCCCTCCTCTCCGTGGCCAAACAGGTCTTGTATTTGCGTGTTCCATGAAGTTAACTTGTGCGCAGTTTCTCCTTCCCCCTCTTGTTACTGCTCTCATCCACACCACAGTCTCTGCCTGAGTCCACTTCTGAAGGTCTGACCACCATGCTTCTATGCGCAGGCCCCTCCCTTGACTTCCATGTCATTGCTAACCTTCTCTTGGCCAATATGCATATTAAATCCTTCATCTACGCTAGATGCGATTCGTGTTTACTCCCTCTCAAAAAGAGGCCCAATAGGTACTTTTCCGGGTGCTCCGCCTGGATTTGGAGTCCGCTTCTTGCCATCTTAAGTATGATCCTGTCCCAGAAATCCTTTATCACTGGGGAGGACCAGAACATGTGTACCATGTCTGCTTCTTCCGATGAACAGCGGGGGCACCCATTCTGGCTTCCAATCTGGACTTTATTCATCTTTTTAGGTCTGAGATATGCTCTATGCGTTACATATAGCTGCGCTTGCATTTCTGGATACTTTTTTTGGGTATCTTAGGGCCCTGGTCCATTCTTGGTTGCTGAGGGGTCTCCCCAACTCCTCCCAACGCTGCCTCGTGTGTTGCTCCTGTGGGTTTTTAACTTTCAATAACTGTTCATATAGCCTGGAGGTTGTGTGCGATCCCTCTGCAATGCCATACCATAACATCTAATGTCTCTTCCTCCTGGTCTTCCCAATCTGGCCATCTTTTCGTAATGTTTCTCATCATGCCGGTATATAGGATGAATTGACACATGTATTTCATGTTCGTCTACCATTACGTGGAAGTACACCCACCTTCCCTCTCTTCTCAGGTCTCCCATTTGAGCTACACCTTTAGCCTCCCAATGTACTCGATATGTTGCTAATGTGTTTATGTCCCCTCCCAGGAGACCTGCTAGAGGGATTTGTACAGACTGCAGATCTTTTGTCCCTTGGAGTTTTCACGCTCTTTTCCATAAATCCACTGCAATGTTGAGCATGTTCGGCAGGGTTCCAAGCAGGGGTCTGTCAAGCCATAGTATTTTCCTTAAATAATATTGTTTGTGCTGGCTGGAAGATGCATGCGTCTATTGTTTCATCTTCCCCCAGCCATTTTACTGCAAATTGCAGCTGCCCTGCTAAATAGTACCTCTCGAAGTCCGGTAGTCTAATGCCCCCTTCTTCGTAGTCCTTCTGCAAGGTCCTCATTACGATCCTATTTCTCCCCCCCCATAGGAATGAACGGTTATCGTTTTTAGTTTGGTAAAAAAAGGCCCTGGGTATGCTGTATGGGATGTTCGTGAGGTAGTATAATAGGCGGGGCAGTACCACCATTTTCAGGAGGGCTGCTCTTCCCATCATTCCCAGTAGGAGTGTCCCCCCAGAAGGTCATCGACTGCTGTGTTTTTTCTAAGGCGACGAGTGTGTTGGATGTATGGGTATCGGCGGTGTCATGATGTATCCCAATACCCAAATATTTGAAGGTGCGGGGCGCCCATGTCAGGCCCAAGTCCGGTAGGCAATGTGTGGGAGGGGGGGAGGGGAGGGGAGTTTTTTAGACCTGCCACGGGGAAGAGAAGGGACTTCTCTTTCTTAATTGCTATGCCCGAAAGCCTGGTGTACGCCCGATCTACCCTGCCTCCTAGAAGCGGTTTGTGGTTGGGTTGCTTACGGATAGGAGCAGATCATCTGCGTATAGCGAAATATGGTGGAGTACCCCATCTATGTCTAGTCCGGTGTCTCTATATTCTGCTCTAAGGAATACAGCAAATGGCCCTAAGGCCAGGATATATAACATTGGCGATAGTGGGCACCCCTGCTTGGTTCCTCTATGCATCATCCACTCTTTCGAAATGAATCTCCCAGTTTTCACCCTTGCTCTGGGTTCCTTATATATTAATCTGATCCATCGGAGGTACCCCTCCCCAATACCAAAATGGGCGAGTACACTCACCAGCCATTCCCAGTGTACAGAGTCGAAAGCTTTGACAGCGTCCAGGGACACTATTACGCTCTCGTCTTGTATTCAATTTGTCTCATCTATCACGTGGTGTAATCTGCAGAGGTTCCAAGACGTATTCCTTACCAGAACATAGCCTGTTTGGTCTGGGTGAATCAGCGTGGGTATTACCCGTTTTAAGTGGTTGGCTAGGACTGCCGTCAGTATTTTAGCATCTTGATTGATAAGGGATATCAGCCTATAGGAGGCGCATTTCCAAGGGGATTTCCCTGGTTTAAGGATCGCGACGATTATTGATTCCGACAGGCTTGCCGGGAGACGCATGCTCTCATATGCTTCTTGGAATGTCTTAGTTTCTGGGCAATGGCGCTCTTGTACGTATTATAGAACTCTCCCGGGAGCCAATTCGGGCCCGGGGTTTTGCCGGTGGGAAGTTATGTGATCACACTCTCCATTTCTTCCACCGTGAGGGGTGCGTCCAATAACTGGACCTGTTCTTCTGCTAGCCTCGGCAACCCTATTTCTGCCAGTGCATCTGCTATGTCCTCCGGGTCTATTTCTGGATTCAGGGCATATAGTGGCTTGTAAAAACGCGCAAATAGAGCGTTAATGTGCTCTTGGGCCCTGATCTCTGTCCCAGTGTGGTCTTCTAGCATTGTTATAGGATCTTTTTTACTGTCTGGTGAGCCAGGCCAGAAGCCTACTAGGTTTATCCCCTTCCGCGTGTAACCGCTGTAGGTACCTCCCATAGTTTAGTCTCCCTAGTTTTTCCCAGAGTGACCTACATTTAGTCCGTAGCTCTATCAGCTCTCCCAGTTCCTCCCCCTCTATCCCTGCTCGTTCTCTCAATTCGATCTCCCTCTCGAGTTCATTCAACTCCCTTATGGCCGCTCCCGTCAATCCTCCTGTTTTGCCTATTGCCGCTCCCCTTATTAATACCTTAAATGCGTCCCATAATATGGCGCCACTCGCAACACTGCCCTCGTTCTGCTCGAAATAATCATCAATCACATCCTGGAGGTGTTCCTCAAACTCACCCTCTCTCAGGGCCTCTGCTCGAAGTTGCCATGTTGGAATCGGGGCTTTCCTATAGGTGTGCCCATGTCACCACTATTGGGGCATGATCAGAAAGTGTGCGTGCCATAATGGTGATTCCTGTGATGTCTTGTAATGATTCCCTGCCCGCGAATATGTAATCTATGCGTGTGAATGTTCCATGTGGTGCGCTTTAGTGTATAACCCCTCCCCATGTACCTGCCTCCATACATCCGCTAGCTGTAGCTGCTCCAGGGTCCTATGCAGTTCTTTGGCTGGGGGTGCCGGCTTCTTGTGTTTATAATCTGACCTGTCGAGAAGGGGGTTCAAGGTGCATTTGAAGTCGCCGTCCCAGATGAACGTTGCCTCCCTATATTGCGCTAACTTGGGTGCCAGCTTTTTGAAGAAGTCTGTTGCATCATTATTTGGGGCATATGTGTTGACCAGGCACACTTCTTTGTTTTCTAGCATGCCATGCACTAATACCAGCCGTCCTTCTGTGTCGGTCTCCTGCTTGAGTAGCTGGAATGGGACCCCCCCCTCCTCTCCCCAACGGCAATCCATATTAGTACTCCTCTGTAGTGCTGTATATCTGTCCTCCCCATTTTTTTTTTCCACCTTGGCCTGTCTCTTTTGAGGTGCGTCTCCTGTAACATCGCTATCTTGATTTTCATCCGGTTTAGCCAGGCATAAACCCTAAGTCTCTTGACATACGCATTGAGTCCTCTCACATTGCAGGTAGCTATTGTTAATTCGTCTGGTCCCATGATCCTCTCCGTTTGCCTGGCGGAGGAGGCCCACGTCTACCATTACTGTATCCAATTTATTTTCTAGAGATGCTTTCAGAGCCCCTATTTCTGTGTCCATCTTGTTTTCGAGAGATGCTTTCATGGAGGCAATTGCCTCCAGTATCGGGCCTTCGTTAGCGGTTTCCACTTGGTGTGAAGTGTTATCTGCGGCTGCTGCCTTGTCCGCTGGCGCTGACTGTGTCCAGATGCCTTAGTAAAGGTTACCATGCTTACTTGCTTGGTTTTCCCTTCTGTTTTCTTGTTTGGCATCGCGGGGGTATTGTCCTTGGCCTATGTTGCCAATGTGTGGGAGCGAGGGGCCAGCAGGCCCCTCTCTGCCTTCACTTCTCAGTACAAAACTTGGACCAAGTGCCTCCAGTAGTGGGTTCACCCCTTGCCCTTATGCGATGTTAACTTTGGGTTACATTCGTGTAGATGGGACCACTGAGCAGGACACAGGGCATCCATTTTGTACCCCCTTTCGACTCCATCTTGGTGACCAGGCCTCACTGCGATAGTACGAAATGCTTCTCTCCCTTTCCCCGCAGCAGCCAGGCTCAGAGCACACAGCCCCCACCCTCGTTCCCTCTCTGACTGGAAAACTCTGCGGCTCCATTCTCACGCTGAAGCCGGAGGTGCTTGCAACAACTAATAAAAGTATCACATCAGTCTTCCTCTGAGATCACCGTCCTGCGTGTGAACCAGCATTAACTAAGCACATAGCTCGTTCATCTCCACAAACGTGTCCTTGCCCCCGCACCCTCGCCAATGGAAATTTACTGCCATTCTGACCCTGTGTTCCTGCAAGCTATCCCTTTCATGTGCCAGACAGCTGACCATGCCATGAGGCCCACCCAACAGACCCCCAACTAACATTAGATCCCCTGCTGCAGTATATTGTGCCCAATACTAACAAATGCCACATACCTGATATTCTTGTGAGACTAACCCCACAGTTCAATGAGAGTATTATAGTGGTCAAGACCTTTAAACCTGTAACCTGTATAACTCAAATGTTATAGCTGATATAGACACCTGTGTGATGTGTACGATGACATGATAAGCTACCGAGAGTCTTTCGATCAACCATTATTTAGTGCATGCATTATTTAGAATGTATTCATTAGCTTAGATAGTGGCCACCCTGCTTCACGGCGACCTGACCTTCACCCATCCGGAGCACATATCTGACGTCCATCCTCCCGCCAACCAAGCAACCAACTAGGAGGAAGAGATGATGCCCACACCTAAGACACCACCATGGCTGACTAATCCGGGTCCAACGTAGCATCATGTGTTAGATATTACAATGTGCTCATATAATGTGATGTAATATTAATTTGGTCAGAGCGCTCTGAGATCTAGATAAACTTTTCCTTGAACTCTTGCGGCCTGCTCTCTTTTGCCTTATTCCCTGTCCGGGGAGAGTTTTCTTGTACGTGTGAGACGGGAGGGCACAAACACCAATATCTATCTTGGCTGTGCACCACTTGCCGTGGCCTCCGTTTCTTACTCTGCACTGTTCTCCCTACTCCTCGGTGTTTGTGGGTCTCTCAGGCATATGTTTCTCGGGCACATCTCACCTTGTGATAAGGTTGTTACACGTTTCTGGCAGGTATATGTAGCATCTCTATTGGACCTTCCTATCCTTGATGCCCTCGTTGCCCGAGTCTTCGAGGGGGTTCTTATCCCTGCGTATGTCCTCCTTTCGCCTCAGTCTCACTGCCCTCTCGGGCTTCTGTCCTGGCCCTCTCCGCGTTGCCTCCTTAGGCCGGAGGGGGTCTGCCCCTTGTTTACCCTCATTGCTCCTCTTTTCCCCCTGGCGCGCACCGTGGCCCTGGCGCTTTTTGTTGTCGGATTTCGCCTCGGGCCTTTCCTGTGACTGCTGTGTGTGCCCTTCCAGGTATGTAGCTGGAAACAAGGATCTTCGTGCTGCCTCTGCCTGCGTTGCGTGTGAGCGCTCTGGGAGTCACCTCAGTGTATTAGGGAGTAGATTTGCATATATGTCGGTGTTCGCTGGCTGCGCATGCACTGGGTTCGGCATCAATATTTATATTACATGGGTTCTCTCTCCTCCAGCCTCGCCTCCAGTGTCCGTATTCTCTGTGGTTTGGCTCTGTGCGCCTCCAACCTCCTCGCTGGGTTTCGCGGGCGGGGTTGATGCCGGCCCTCCGGATACTCTACGCTTCGGTCCCCATCTGTGTCCTTGGGTCTCCCCTGTTTTGCCATCCTTCCTCCGGCGGCGCTGGTCTCCGTGTTGCGGGGTTGACTCAGGCTCCCCGTAGGCAGTGTACTGCAGTCCCCGTCTACGCCTTCAGGTCTCCCCCGCTTCGGCGTCCCACTTCCTCCAGTCGCGCTGGTCTCCGCGTCATGGGGTTGACTCAGGCTCTCTGAAGGCTGTGCGCTGCAGTCCCTGTCTGCGTCCTTGGGTCTTCCCTGCACTGGTTTCTGCGTTATGCGCGGCCGGTGTCCTTCTCGCCGATCGTGTAGATTCGCCGGCTCACTTTGTATTGCGCGGCCGGGGTCCTCCCACAGCTCGCGCGTCCACCATTTTGATTTTGCGGGGCAATTGCTCTCCGGTGGTCTATCTTCCTTTCCACCGCCCGATTCTCTCTGGGGGCTTCGCCTAGTGGGCAGCAGGTGTTCGGGTCACTGTGGGGAGACTTTGGCGGTCTTCTGGAACCAATTTATGCTAGTTTTGTTGGATCGCTCCGGAGCTCCTCAGCGGCACGTCTAACATTGGCTGCTTCAGGAAATGTCTAACTTGATCAAGGAAATTAGCAATTTCTTGACAGCTCCCTGGACACTGAGGGCAGTAAGTCTTTCCCATCCCCAGTAACAGCGCAAGGGGGGCTCATGGCATGATGCTATACACTTTAGTCAATGGTGGGGCGGTTAGGCCTGAAGTAAGCCTGACTGTCAGGAGATTTCCGCCACCCCAAGGACCTACCCCACAAAGGAGAGTTTGACTTGGGCAAAGCCAGTGTCGGGGTTCAAGCCCTGATGGCCCCCGGTCTTGCTCCTCCAGTTGTTTTTTCCACTACCTCCATTTTGGAAATAAGACTCCCTGTGCAATCAGTCTCCAACTGTTCAGCACTGATACTAGTACTGACGCCTTAGAATCTAACTTGCCCGCAGTGCCTGAAAAGGGAACTAGACACGCTAATCCACCATCGGCCTGGCTCCTTGGGAGGGGGGGTGGTGATGTCCGTTAAGGAAAAAGCGTTTGTCAGACCTATGAGACACCAAATGTTTTGGGCTCAGATCATGAGGATATGAAGGCCCCCTCGCCTACAGAGTAACAGTGCCCCAGAACCTGTGGAGCATATGGAACTTAATGGTGTTGGGGTCATGCCAGAAAAAGGGCCCACTGCCACTGATAAGACTTGGGGTAAGAACTTGATGGGCATGATTCAAGGAATTAGCCCCTCATTTGGTTTCCCTAATTTGCCCACAATTGTACCGCTTACTAAGGGAGCGTGTTCTGACCATGGCTGTTCTCTCTGAGGTTGCAGACATCTAAAGGCTCCTTCTGGTCCTGATCAAAGCTCAAGGGGGACGTGTTGCCAATGGAGGCTTAACAGACCCTGGAGATATAATAGGGCCCCATCAACCATCAGAGGAGCCAGAAACATACACCAACATTGTCCCCCCGTTAGGGAGAAAAGCCAACTAACCTCTCCAGACATGAACAAACTATCCAGGCCACTCCCCAGGGCGAGCCCTACGTACCCATATTAAAACTATGGATCCGAGAAGTACAGTTTGTGCGTCAGCCTGTTCTGAGGGAAGATAAGTGTTTTGCTTCCCATACATCATTCGTAACAAGAGATAATGCCACTAATACTGTGGGAAACTATAGACCCAATGGTGTATGCTTGAGTCCACAGAGACCTCGAATTTCAATACAAAAGCTCATGGGGGTGGAGGGGTTGGGGTAGGAAGGGGTACAGTATACCTGCAGGGGGTATCCAAGTTGCTCCACAAATGAGAACCAAGGTACGTGCTCCTAAATAAGTGCATGCATTGGCTCCGTTTTACAAGGGGTTGCTTCTTTGTAAAGAGAGGCCATAGTGAGCTGTTCCAGACTGCATTATGAGGGCGATTCCCCCAGTGACTTTGAAGTTGGTATTCAGGGATCAGAGAACGGCCAAAGGTGTGCTGGGCAGTGGTGTGACCCATGGCCAGTTGGAAACCAGCATGATCTTTATTAGCCAATACCCTTTCTTTCTGGTGACAGCACAATTCCTCTTGGGATTAGGCCTATGGGTCGCCATCCTGGTACAAGGACCTAACGCACAAGCAAAAAACAAAAAGGGGGGGGTGTATTATTGTGATTAATTATGTTCTGTAATGTGAAAAGTAGTTTTTGAATTGTGTTAGGATGGCCTGTGGCTGAATAAAGTTATTTGAAATGAAGTGGCACTGCCCAAATATACAGGATCTTGTCAAAGTCATCAACGAAAGCATATCAACCATACCAGAGCATGGTGACAGTGTTACATCTCGATCTGCACCAGACACGTCTGTCAGGGTTTCAAGAATGGAGAGACTGCCTAACACACTGTGAACCATGCAACAGGTTTGAAGTAGAGAGCCATGGGACTATAGCCGAGCTGATATTAACGGTGGCTTTTACAGTTTACTGATTTACAGCAAAATAGTGGAGTATCAATGGATGGGGGGATATCTATGCATCACTACTTAGAACCAAGGGGATAAGAGGTAACCACGATACGGTGAACATTCAAGATAGCAAAACAGATAACGTCCTGGTATGTAAAAATTATTGACACATTCAGATAAGAGACGATCAACAGAAGTTTGTATCATTTAAATACAGAAAAATCTGGCTGCAGTTGCACTTACAACTGTTGCGCTCAAAGACTGATAAAACAGTTTTGCAATGGCTGTGGTGAACTATGGCGACACTGGGGCATATATGGAATAGTATAGGATGCGGGCCGGCTACAGTGATCAGCCATAATTTAGTGGGAGCCCTGTAATGTATGATGCAGGGCAACGCAGAATCTAGAGGTCTAGAGTCGCAAGGCCCATCCTAAGCCGTGGCTTCGAATTTACTAAACCACTTGTGGAAATAACTGCCAACAGTTTTGCAAAAGACTTAATGGGAAGTGTGATGGAAGTCGCCAATCGTCTCGCCAAACAGAATAAGTAAGGGCAGGACGGATCAGGCTTCATTTAAAAACTTTGTGGGAGTGTTAAGAGGATGAGGTTCACATCACATCTACGTGGGCCCTCCAAAACCTGTCAAAAGAAGCTCAAGGGCCCGACGCAGACAAACTAAGCAGCACATTAGCCCTAAACACACACAAGCTGTGTTATCTTCTAAAGAACAATGGCCTTACCTGTAACTCCATGCTGCAGCATGGGTCTTGCATAGATCCACATGCTCATGAGTATTCCCAGTCAGGCCAGGCATACTCTGTAAAAGAGAGACATTTTGCTTTAGACTGAAAACTGCTGGTCTCCTCTATAACCAATCACTGTCCTTTGGGTCATACTGCCCTTAGCCAATGACACTTCCTCCTAAGCTCCACCTTTGGTGGACATCTTCAGATTTGCTAGAGCACGTAAAGTAGTAGTATGGACAAAGAACAGCCACATAGGGGAAGGGGGGGGGAGTGGTTCACATGTGAATCCATGCAAGACCCTTGGAGAACAGGAGTTAGAGGTAAGTAACTTGTTCCTTCTCCAGCATGGATTCACATGAATCCGATTACACAGCAGTACATACACACCACCATGGGAGGTGGGAAGGCTCAACAGAAACAATACACCTACCCCTGGAACAGACTCACTTCAAGTACACAGGTAGCACTGCTTAGCCAACCCAGGACTCCTCATGGAATCCCTGTTGATGCAGTAGAATCTCATGAAGGTGTGGGTGGACCTCCATGTAGCAGCCCTGTAGGGGCAGGGCAACACCAGAGAAGAACACTGTTGCTGCAATGGCTCTGATGGAATGTGCTTTTGGCCAGCCTGGAAGAGGTCTGTTAGCCAGACGATGATAGTGTATCCTTAGAGTCACCTAGATATATAGTCTTAGACAGGACCTTCCCATATAGCACAGATCCAAAATTGACAGACAAGCCTTCCAAAAAATCCTTTGTGCTTGCCACATAAAACTTCAAGGAACGAGCAACATCCAGGGAATGTCACGCCCTTTCAGCAGGTGTGGAAGGGTTCGTAAAAGTAAACTTGCAGACCCAAAGGCTTGTTGAAACAGAACGCTTCGAGCATAAAGGTGGGGTGGGTCCGCAGCACCCCCATTGTAGCATTAAAGGTCGAGTACAGCTGCTTGTAGAAAAGGGCATGGAACTCCGCCCCCACCTGGCCGAGTTGATGGCCACCAGGAAAGCAGCCTTCCACGAGAGAAACTTCAAGAGGGGCCCAATGCATCGGTTCAAAGGGAAACCCCATGAGCTTTGTCCAAACCATGTTGAGCTCCCAACCCAGTACAGGAGCCTTCACTGGCGAAAAAGTCCTGAAGGAGCATTTGAGGAACTCCTTCACAGGCCTGTGCGACCACAGGGAGGTCTTACCAGGCGCTTGGGTGTACCGGGATATGGGTGCTAGATGCACCTTGATAGAAGCGTGAGCCAGGCCAGCGTTAAACAGTGAAAGCAGAGAAGGGGGGGGAGCTGCAGAGCTGTGATTCGCAGAGATGCAATTTTTTAAGTCCTGCACCACACTGAAGCACTTCCTTTTGTGGCCATAACAAGACCGCATAGAGGAAGCTCTGGCTTTGGCCAGGATCTTCTTGCATTCCAGCAGCAGGGAATAATATCTAAACTCTAGGACTGCAGGCTAGGCTGTGAGGCTCAGTGATACTGGGTCGTGGTGCAGTATCGGTCAGTTTTCTCTGGAGTAAAGATCTGGAAGTGGAGTAAGCCGGATGGACGGAGCCACTGACAGATGGAGCAGTTCTGGGTACCTGAAGAGAAGGGATACCTGCGCCTGTTCAAGTTCCCACTCGGGGAAGGACCACAGCTCACTGCTGAACGAGTCTATGTTCTTGGTGCCTGCCAGGTGAAAGGGGATGAGGAACATGCCTTGAAGAATGGTTCAGCGCCATAGGGACTGGGCTTCCAGGGAGAGCGCAGGAGAGTGCGCCCTGCCATGCTTCTGAATGTAGAACATGGTGGTGTCTGAAGAACTACACCACCTTCCCCTGTAACCAAGGTTGGAACGATTTGAGGGCCCAGAAGACTGCCCGGAGCTCCAGAATTTATGTGAAAGTCTCTCTTCCAGGGAGCCATCCGTGGTGACCGTAGAAGGGTACGGTGGTGTCTGAAAGGGAGCACCTTGTATGAGATGCAGATGCATCTCTCGGCCCCCTCCCCATTATCATCGTTGGGCTTGCCAAAACTCGTGGGTGAGGGCGATCTTGTCTGACCAAGCACATGTGACCCCGATGCCACCTTGCGTCGGGAAACTCCTGGAGACGCCTCATCCTGAACCTGCAAAAGGGAACAAGATGGATGCAGGTGGACATCATGCCCAACAGCAACTTGTAGTGTACTGTTGCGGCAGACACCAACAACAACAGAACTGTCCAGAGGATGGCCTTCACCCACTCCTCTGAGGGGATAGCTAGGCAGGCGACCAGGAACAGAGCGTTCTGCGATGGCACCACTGAGGACTTCTGATAATTGATGGAGAATCCGAGAGCTGTCAGAAGGCAGATGGTCTCCATTCTGTGCTGGGCTGGCAGGGCACGTGTCCGGGAGCAGAGAGTCATCCAGATAAGGGTACACATGGATGCCATTGCAGCATAGATGCGCCACCACCAGTGCCATGCACTTCGTGAACACATTTGGAGCAGATCAGGCTGAATGGCAGAGCCCTGGACTGGTAGTGCTGGCCATGGATCACGAGAGGCAGGAACTTCTGATGTTTCCAGTGAATGGGGATGTGAAAGTATGTGTCCTCTAGGCCCTGTCTCACCAAAAAGTCACTTCCTGCAGCCGATGTTGCGCATGTTGCAACATGACCATCCTGAACTTCTTCGACTAAGTACTTGAGGAGTCTTAGGTCTTGGATTGGCTGCCACCCACCCGACTTCTTCCGAACCAGAAAGTATCTGGAGTACACTCCAGAGAACCGGAGTTGCTAAGGGACAGTCTCTGCCCCTTTCCTTAACATGGCTTGAACCTCCAACAGTTGAGCCATGTCCAGTTCTTGATGCGCCACAGGAGGAATCGAGGTTACGTGTTGAAACTCCAAGGTGTGCCCTTGCTAAAGAATGTCCAGCACTCTTGTCAGTGGTGAGGTTTCTCCACTATTCGATAGCCAGTCTCCCACTGTGGTGCGACAGTGGGGGCCCAGGTCCACGGCTGGTTCAGTCCTGCTTGGGTGTCTGCATTTTTCTGGCCTGGGGGACGATGCTTGCCACTGCTGCCATAGGTCTGAGAGCAGCCTCTGTAGGCCGCTTGGGTGGGGGAGCAGGAGGGCTGACGGTAGGCGATAATGTGGCCCTTTAACAACCTGGAGACTCTTCCTCAGGGGAATGAAAGGACAACCTACTTTGCTGTAAGGTCACCAGAGAGCATGATATCCATCTATCCGTCTTGATGGCCGGGAGCATCTCATCCACAGCCTTTCCAAAAACTGTCACCATCAAAAGGCATTGTTCACGACCTTTGACAGCATATCCGTCTGAAAGCTTGTGGCTTTAAGTAAATTCTGGCGTCGAAGGGCCACACCAGTTCCCATTTGGCAGAATCAAGAGTCCACTATATCCAGAGCCACCCTGATGGTGTAATCGGACGCCACCTCACCTTCCTGGAAGAGGGCCATCACCTCTGCCTTCTCGCCACCCGGTAGGAAATCCAATATAGGCCTGAGCTTGTACCAAAGTTTCCTATTGTAATGCAACAAGATGGCAAGAACATTGGTGGCCTTGATGGTGGAGGATGCAGTGTTGATGAACAATTTCCCTACTGCATTCAGCTTCTTTCCCTCCTGGTTCAGAGGCACGATGGAAGAGGAGGAGGGGGGGGGGGGTTGGATGAGCGCATCCTCGCAGCAGCTGACCACCAAATCTGGGGAGGGCTGCAACCGGAGACACCTGGGAGCTGAGTCTGGGACCCTGTATTTCTTTTCCAGCCGGTCCCTTTTGGAGGGCGTGGTACTTTGAGTCTTCATATGAGCCAATCCTTCCTCCCAGATGTCATCCAACAACAGAACCGACAGGACGGTCCTCGAGGACTCACATCACTGAATGAGAAACCCCTCTTTCCATTTCTCCTCTGGCACCAGACTGAAGACTTTGGACGCTGTTGCGATCGTGGCGTGGAAGGAGACTATCTCTTCTGGGGACGAAGACCTGGCAAGCTAGTCTGTACCCAGAGGCTCCCTGTCAGCAGGGACATAGTCCTCAAACTCATCCGTAGGAGTAGCCGTAGTAACTGTGCCAGTGTCTGTACGCAGTGGTTCCTCAAACACCCTATGGGGCGGCGTCGGCTTCCGCTTGGGCCCGGCCGCCACTGTGGCATGGAAGGACTGGGCTGGGGACTTGGGGGGGGGGGGGGGGGGGGGGGGGGGGGGGGGAGGTACTCCAATTCGGAGGCTTGGGCAGGCTTCAGACCTCCCTAGGAGCCTGAGCAGAAGGCAGCCTTTGCTGAATCTCAGCTGTCAGTCACAGGGCCGTGAGAATGTCTAGCGACATGTCCCTGGGTGTAGGCCTGCAAGTGAATGGTGCATCTGGGGTCGGACGCATGCTGAAGCCTCTCTGGGGAGAAAAAGGCAGGCGCGTTTCCAGTCATGGAGAACCCTCCTGGGACATAGGCACCTGACCCCCTTCATGGTCTGAGTAAAAAATCCTCAGGCAGATGTTCATCCTCTGAACTACTGTGGATGTGTGGGGACTTCCTTGAGGACCCCAATGGAGCTGGCAAAGACAACCTCTCGGATCTCAGCAGAAAGTCTGATGGAGGCAGCAACTCCCTCACCCTACTCAAGTCCTTCGGGCAGGAGGCGAGGTTTGGAATCTGCAAAATTGCTGTCACAGCTGACGAAGTCATGGTTGGCACAGCAGGCAGTGGCCGTGGTGGCAAAGCTACTCTTGGCGTTGTCGTGACTGTGGAAACAACAGTCGTTGCCGAACTGCTAGTCAACAAAGTGATGGTTGATAGAGGCTAGGTCGGCGACAAGGTGGTGGCAAAGTGTTAGTCATTGACAGTGTCATGGTCATCGACAGGCAGCTGAGGAGGTAGAGGTCTTGGCCGATGCGGCAGTTGTCAACAAGGCCGTGGCCCTGGTAGACTAAGGCGTCATCTACAGGGTTCTTGGGACAGAAGTTAACGAAGACGAGGGAGCCGCTGACTGACCTTCCCCACATCAAGACTTGTCCTTGGAAGGAGTCAAGTACTTCCTTGCAGAAGGCACACCCCACCAGCCAGCAGGCATACAAAGACTGAGCCATAGACGGGCCCTTCACAAAAATATATCCTGCAGCAGCGGCAACATTACAGGGAGCAGATGCGTGGTGATTTGCCATTTAGATACCATCAGATAGAGCATCCTCAAAGGACCTCGACATCCCAGGTCATGGGACCTGCTGGTGCTAGACGAGGCACGACTACGCAGAGGGGCCGAGTCAGAGGCCTTCTCCTTGAGCCAAGCCACTAACCTGCTATATCAATCTGTCTCGCTCTTCGCCAGGAAACCACGGCATCTCTCACATCTGTGATCGTGGTCCAAGCATAGACAATAAAGGCACTTGAGGTGCTGATCCTCGACAGAAGTTCAGGCCACAGGATTCATACGCCCTGAAAAAAATTATCTAGGCTGATTCAGACATTGTAGAGCTGAGCTGTAGGCCCAAGCCTGGGCCTACCAAAACTCATGGAAAAAAGATCGAACTCTACCTTCGCCGAGGATTGCCTGTTGCCAGTAGTCAATGCAAAACATTTCATTAGTAAAGGGTAAAAGAAAACTATCGAAATTATCACAAAAGTAAATATTTGTGGAGAAAAACAAGGACTCCAAGCACTGAAGTGTGTTGTAAAAATCTGAAGATGGCCAACAGATGTGGAGCTTGGAAAGAAGAATGTCATTGGCTAGGATTAGTATGACCTGATGGACAGTGATTGGTTATGGAGGAGACAAGCATCTTTCAGTCTAAAGCAAAACTGCTTTCATTTTTACCAAGGATTCCCAGCCTGTGGGGAATATTCATGAGCATGTGAAGCCATGCAAGGCCCAATGCTGGAGAACTTTAACATTGTCATAGATCACAGGGTATTCTAGAGATTATGGTTTTTCATTGCTCACA
This sequence comes from Ambystoma mexicanum, assembly GCF_040938575.1. Classification (NCBI taxonomy): domain Eukaryota; kingdom Metazoa; phylum Chordata; class Amphibia; order Caudata; family Ambystomatidae; genus Ambystoma; species Ambystoma mexicanum. Next base: position 409,025,877 of record NC_090936.1, read on the forward strand.
GCCAGGTATATACTGTTGAAATCTACAAGGTGTATTTGCTATCCCTCTGAGATGCAATGGTGTAATTTTAAAGCACACAGCTTATCAAGTGAAAACAGGTTTCAAAGAGCCAGCGTCTCTGGTTGGGCTTTGAAACCAGTCTATGATGCACTGTGACGTGCTAAAAGGCACATGCTAGACCACCTCAGTCTACACATGTGTCTGCTTCCTTGCAGATGAAAGACATTGTATTCTTTAATCGGTTTTCTCTGTATTGGCAGGTGCAGTTTTTATTAAAAACAATGAAGACAGCGTTCAATAGGTTCCTCTCATGAGGTTTCCTTCCGATATGGGACCTCTGGCATGTTACTATAGGGATCCTCTCCAGGAACCAGCTGAGACTGTGCAAATAGAATTGAGCACTAGGTCAGATTCTTCTACAGCCGACCGGTTTCTGTGGTGCTATGTTGGTAGGCCACATTCCTCAGGGCTAAAATAAGGGCACCACCGTGTGCGCCTTCTAGGTTGAACAAGGCAGCGTAGTCTGCAGTAGTTCTACTCCTCTACCTGTAGGGGTGACGGGAGGGAGGGATGGGACAGGGGATACATTTCCATTTTGCAACCTCCAAGGTAGGCATATTATGAAAACACTGCATTGTCAAATCACTAAAACAATAGGGAGGGAAAGGCTTGTGCCTTAAGCGCCGTTTGCTGAACAAGCAGGGTCGAGAGACACGCGCTCGGGTACAGCAAGAGAGCGAATGTAGAGACGGGGATCACTTGCTCTGATCCCGTCAGGTAGTACACTTGCAAATTTTAGCTGCAACGCATTGCGCGTTCAGCAAACAGCGCTTAAGGCACAATCTGGTTAGAGTTAATTTTAAATGCACGCAATTGCTTGCTTTCCTGACTTGTTGCATCTATGAAATTATCATTGCAGTAAAAACTGTTTTTGGCCCCTAGGTCTCAGGCCTCCTCACCTCCCCCCCCACCCGTGTAGAGAGCCACCACACCACTGAGAGGGTAAGCCTTTCCCTCCCTATTATAGTGATTTGACAATGCAGTGTTTTCATAATATGCCTACCTTAGAGGTTGCAAAATGGAAATGTAGCCTCTATCCCATCTCCCCCCCTTCCCTCCTGTCACCCCTACAGGTAGAGGAGTAGAACTACGCTGCCTTGTTCAACCTAGAAGTCGCACACAGTGGTGCCCTTATTTTAGCTCTGATGAATGTGGCCTACCAACATAGCACCACAGAAACAGATCGGCTGTAGCACAATCTGACCTATTGCTCAATTCTATTTGCACAGTCTCAGCTTGTTCCTGGAGAGGATCCCTATAGTAACATACCAGGGGTCCCATATCAGAAGGAAACCTCATGAGAGGAACCCATTGAAGAACGCTGTCTTCTTTGTGTTTAGTAAAACCTGCACCTGCCAATACAGAGAAAACCTATTAAAGAATACATTGTCTTTCATCTGCCAGGCAGCAGACATGTGTAGACTGAGGTGGTCTAGCATGCGCCTTTTAGCACGTCACAGTGCATCATAGACGAGTTTGAAAGCCCAGCCAGAGACGCTGGCTCTTTGTAAACTGTTGTCACTCGATAAGCTGTGTGTTTTTCCTGTGGGACTACGATATTGGGCAACTCACAGTTGGCAATCCCAAAACAGTCCCTTGTATTTTGTATAGTAACTTTAAAGCATTCATACAACTTCTGTACAGTGCATCTCGAGGTTAAATGGGGTGAGGCAGTTTATTCTCTAAGAAAACAACCCACTTTTTTAGGTTGCTTTGTAACATTGCTTGCCACTCATGTTCCCAGATACTCTATGCAAACTAAGGAACAAGTTACTTACCTGTAACTGTTCTCCAGCATGGGTCTGGCATGGATTCACATGCTCATGAATATCCCGTCGTCAGGCTGGGAATCCTTGGTAAAGAAAAATCAGTATCAGTTTTGTTTCTGATCTGTCTTTCATAGCAGTAACCAATCACTGATCTCTGCGCCATACTGACCACAGTCAATGACTGCCATCTCCCTAAGCCCCGCCTCTGGCAGCCATCTTCAGATTTGGTAGCACGTGAAGTGGCAGTATGACCAAGTGAAGAGCCGCAGAGGGGTAGGCGGGAGGGTTCGCATTTGAATCCATGCCAGACCCATGCTGGAGAACAACAGTTACAGGTAAGTAACTTGTTCCTTCTCCAGCATGGGGTCTGGCATGGATTCACATGCTCATGAATAAAGAATACATAGCAGTACACACATGCACAACCACGGGAGGTGGCAAAGGCTCAACATTAAGCATTACATCCAAAACTCAACATTAAGCAATTGTTACCTCCTCACCAGGCTCACCTTAGGGGAACAGGTTGCGCAGCACTGCTTGGCCGACCCTGGACTCCTCCCTGGAATCCCGATCGACGCAGTAGAATTTCGTGAAGGTGCGCATCGACCTCCACGTAGCAGCCCTGCAGATGTCCAGCAAGGGCACACCAGATAGGAACGCTGTGGTAGCTGCGATCGCTCTGGTGGAATGGGCTCTCGGACGGTCAGGCAGCGGTCGGTTTGCCAACCGATGACAGTACATGATACAGCCGGAGAGCCATCTGGAAATGGAAGCCTTCGAGAGAGCCTTCCCCTGATTGACAGGTCCAAAGTTCACAAAAAGTTGCGACGTCTTCCGAAAACTCTTCGTGCGGTCCACGTAGAACTTCAGCGCTCTAGCCACATCCAGCGAGTGCAAAGTCCTTTCAGCCGGCGACGGGAAGAAAACCGGCAACACCAAGGGTTCGTTGAGGTGGAAGTCCGACGGCACCTTGGGCATGAAGGAGGGGTGCGTCCTGAGCACCACCCTCGTGCCGTGAAAAGTCAAGTACGGGGGCTTGCAGGAAAGGGCCTGGATCTCTCCCACCCGTCGTGCGGAGGTTATGGCCACAAGAAACCCTGTTTTCCACGACAAGAACTTCAACGGAGCTGAGTGCAGAGGCTCGAACGGAGGTGCCATGAGCTTGGTCAGCACCACGTTGAGCTCCCACGCCGGGGCCGGGGCCTTCACCGGCGGGAACGATCTGAACAGTCCCTTCATGAATTCTTTCACCAGACGAGACCACAAAGACGTCCGTCCTGTGGTTCTGGTGTATCGGGAGATCGCAGCAAGATGAATCTTGATGGAAGCGAGCGCCAATCCAGCCTTGGCCAGCGTCAGCAAGTACGGCAGTACTTGAGGAGCCGTAATCCGTAGAGGGTTAATCTTCTGTGCGTGGCACCAGACAGAGAACCTCTTCCATTTGTGTCCGTAGCATTTAAGAGTCTAGGACGCCCTGGCCTTTGCAAGAACCTCTCTGCAGTCAGCCGGTATGTCGTAACCTCCAAACTCTAACGCTGCAGGAGCCAGGCCTGCAAGTTCAGCGACTTCGGGTCGTGATGGAGGATGGCGCCTCCTTCCCTGGAGAGAAGATCTGGGTCCACTGGCAGCTTGATTGACGGGGACGCTGACAAGTCCAGAAGGTCCGGGAACCATATCTGCCTCGGCCACGCAGGTGCGACGAGGATCATCCTGCACCGTGACCTCTTGAGCTGGTTGATGAGCCGGATCAGCAGCGGCAATGGAGGGAACGCATATAGGAACAGGCCCTCCCAGGGGAACGAGAAAGCATCGCCCATGCTCCTCGGCTGGGGAAACCTGCTGGCGAACTTCCGGCACTTGGAGTTCGTCGCCGTCGCGAACAGATCGATCTGGGGTGTGCCCCACCGTCGGAAGAGGCGGTCCACTAGATCCCGTCGTAGTTCCCACTCGTGGCACGAGCGCAGCTCTCTGCTGAGCGAGTCGGCGATGATGTTTATTCCTGCCAGATGAAACGGGACCAGAAACATCCCTTGGGCGACGGCCCAATGCCACAGATCCTGCGCCTCTTTGGACAGGGCTGGGGATTTGGTACCGCCCTGCTTCCTGATGTAGAAACATGGTGGTGGTGTTGTCGGTGAAGATCCTCACCACCTTGCCCTTGAGGGACGGAAGAAAGGACTTGAGGGCCCAAAACACTGCACAGAGTTCCAGGACGTTGATATGGAGGGACTTCTCCGCCGGCAGCCAACGACCCCTCGAGTGCAGGTTTTCGGTGTGCGCTCCCCACCCTTCCAGGGAGGCATCCGTGGTCACTGTCTTCTGGTGGCCTGGGGTCTGGAAGTCCATGCCCGCGGGTGCCCCACCACCGGATCGCTTGTCGGAAGCTCTCGTCGAGTGTGATCCTGTCCCCGAAGCTGCCCGTCGTCTGGATCCAGCGAGCGTCCAGGAACTCCTGTAACGGGTGCATCCGAAGCCTGCACAGGCGGATGAGATAAATGCAAGACGACATCATTCCGAGGAGGGACTTGATGGACCTCACCCTGGCCGCGTCCCCAACCAGCATCCGCTGCACCTTGCCCAAGATGGCCCTCGTCCTTTCCTCCGACGGAGATGCCAGAAGCGACACTGTCGAGCTTCGCTCCTAAAAAAAGTGCGTCTTGCGCGGGCACCAGGTGGGAATTGGCGTAGTTTATGGAGAATCCCAGGTCCGTGAGTAGTTGGACGGTCCTTGCCGTGTGCTCCGCGGCAAGCTCCTTCGTCTTTGCTCGGATGAGCCAGTCTACCAGGTACGGGTAGACGTGGATCCCCTCCAGGCGCAGCCGCGCTGCCACCGGTGCGAGGCACTTGGTGAACACCCTAGGTGCCGACCTCAATCCGAAGGGAAGGGCTCTGAACTGGTAGTGACGCCCTTGGACCACGAATCTGAGAAACCTTTGGTGTCCCTTTAGGATGGGGATTTGGAAGTAGGCATCCTCCAAATCCAACGACGACAGGAAATCGCCCTCCTCCAGTTGACCCAGGACGTGCTGGAGGGTGACCATCCGGAACTTCTGTGCCTTGATGAATTTGTTCAGTCGTCGTAGGTCCAGGATGGGACGCCATCCTCCCGTCTTCTTCTTCACGAGGAAGTATCTTGAGTAAACTCCGGAGCCCCGAAGCCTCTTTGGGACCAGCTCGATGGCGCCTTTCTTGAGCATCGCCTTTACCTCCAAGAGAAGTTGAGGGACGTGATGTTCCTTCCTGGCCACAGGGGGGACGCGCGGGCACCACTGAGAACACCCCAGTATTCCAACCGCTCATATGGGGACTCAGTAGGTGAACTGTAAATCACGTCCCACAAACGGCAGAAACTGCTCACACTATAGGCGCAACTGCTCTGGGGCAAATAGGAACTACACACTGCTATTCTGACACGCCAAGCCCCCATAGCAGTGATGTGGCAAGCCCAAGATAAACACAGCGGTACCCCGTCAACATAGCTACTGGCTACCATAACATACAGGGGGAAGTGAGATCTGCGAGTCTGTGATGACCTGTGGGCCCAATCCAAGGAAGAACGCGGCCTGTGATTAGGAAGTGACCCTGCCAATGTCTCATTAGCTGCCTGGGTGCTGACGTGCGCATGCAAGCTACGGAGCTTCAAGCTGAGGACATCACCAGTGGGAAGAAACATCTGGAATATTACCCTACTCGACCCCAACGCTACGAAGTGATAGGAGCTTCAATCCTATGTTGTATGAACCTGGGATACCCGCCTGAACAGCAGATAATGCGAATGGGTTCCCCTTAGAACATCCGGGACTCAACTGAACCAGGCCCTGGAACAACCAATATAAGGTCAGGAGAGCGTTGACGATTGGCTGGAGACCTCTCTGAAGTAGACAGTGTACAAAACACACAAGTGCAACTGAAAGAAGAGTGTGGGCGGGTGGGGTTTCCAACTACACAATGCCTCCCAGATGGGATAGAACCCAAGACCTGTGGTTCTATCGTCTCTAAGATACCAAAGATCAGTGCCTACAGGCAACACCGACTGGTAGTGAGCGACAACCAACATCTCTGACAAGGCGTACTGAGGGCTACTAGTGAACAACCTGACTACCCCCCACAGATCTCTGGAACAAGCTGCCACAGCTGGAAGGTGCCCCACCACTTCACCGCACCTGGAATTGAGCACTCCACTGATCTAAACGATTGTGTGAACAGAGGCTAACCAGGTTGAAGGCTACTGCATCCCAACGCTCACCTGATCAACATGGGGAAAGAGCAAAAAACATGACTACAGAGCAAAATGGAACAGTACACTATGACTGCCTAAGCTCCCGTACAGGAGCAGGCCAAATCTAGTGATACAATGGGAAAGGAAGATGACGGCTTTTCCCTTAAGGATGTTATGAACGCTATTGAGAGCTCGAGAACCTCCATGGAGAAAATAAATGGCTGGCATACGCACAGAGGTATCCCTACTGCGCCACAACCTGCAAAAATTAACGTCCCGAACAGGTGAGGCTGAGGGCCGCATATCGGAAACAGAGCATGGCCCGAGGTCTGTATGCCACCAAATGACTGAAGTGTTGACACGTCTCAAAGCATTAGAGGAGAGAGTCGAGGAGGCAGAAGACAGAGCAAGATGGAACATCCGGATTCTTGGTATACCAGAGAAAGCTGAAGGCCCAAACATGGAACTGTTCCTAGAGCAGTGGCTTGCAGAACTTTTCGCTCACAAGACCTTATCAAAATTCTTCTCAATCGAGCGTGCTCATCGCATACCAACAGGCAGGCAGATCCCTGGTGCTCCACGCACGGTGATAGCAAACCACCTGAACTATAGGGATTGAGAGGCCATATTGCAAATGGCCAGAACTAAGGGTGGAATAACGTATAATGGCTCCAAAATTGCTTTTTCCCAGATTTCAGAAGGCGAGACTGTCTTTCGACCCACTCAAACCTCTTCAAGCCCTCAATATAAAGTATGGACTTATGTTCCCCGCACGATTGAAAATCTACCACAATGGTACAACTCTGCACTTTTCGGATTCCAAAGATGCATGGAACTGGGCTGAAATGAACCTGGAGGGGGACTGGAGACCGCCTCGGAGACGAGATACTGGCAGAAACAGGCTGAGACCAGAGAGAGCGCCACCCGAGTGCCCACAACGAGAGATAGGCGCACCACTAAACTAAGGCAGCGACTGATAAGTAACACGAATTCGCTCATGCAAAGTGATGCTCGCAAGAACCAGGAGCCAAAGCATCGCCACTCAATTAACCTGACAACGCGGCTGAGGGTTACGATTACAACAGCTGGCGACCCCGGAAAGCACGGACCCCCCCAAGACAGTTATTACCACTTGTTGTACACCTGTATTTGTAAGTTAGGTTGCAACAATGTTCGGGCGACAGGTACTTCATGTTGGGGTGGAGTATAGGGTGGGGGGGGAAGAGATAGTTTGTTGCTTTTGTATTGATCTAAAGTTACTACGCATTCACAAGGCTAATGAACCATATCAACTAGCACATGCCGTCATATCACTCCCGGAAGGCAGCACACCCCCACTGTAACCAACCCCCGCACAAAACCCCTATAAGGCGATTCCATAGAACCTGCAAATCCGATCCTACAAACTATAAATGACACCCACGCTGACCCATGCACTAACCTCTTGAGCGGCCCAGATCTCTCAAACTGATCACGTGAACGGGATGGGCTCTGGAATCAAGAGACGCCTTGTTAAGCAATTCTTGAACAGACACTACCCAGACATTGCCCTGATTAACGAGACACACTTAGCTGGAACCAACTGCACCCTCTTTCGCAGAACCAACTACCGATTGGCATTCCACGCGGGATACACTATGGGATCCAAGGGGACTCATCCTGATACACAAACGCCTCCCATTCGTGCCGCTGACAGTAGAACAAGACCCGAGGGTTCGCTATGTGGTAGCCACTGAAACGCTGGAGGAAGAAATACTGGCCATTGCATCAGTGTATTCTCTGCCAGGGCTGGGGGAGGAACTATTAGAGGACCCGATTATCCTTATGGCAAAACACCAACCCGGTATGTGGATCCTAGGGGGCGATTTTAATGATGTTAGGTCTAACAGTAAGGATGGCACTCATATCAGGGACCGCAACCCGAATACCTCCACCAAGTTAGCCAAATTTGCGTCAGCCCTGGGCCTCCGAGATGTGTGGCAGCATATTCATCCCGATATCTAGGCTTACTCGTTCCACTCGGGAGCACATGGCTCTCTGTCCAGATTAGATTACCTCTTCCTCCCAAGCACTGATATACATAAGGCGACTACTGCGGATCTACTCTCCCTTGACATCTCAGACTTAGCCCCTTTACTACCTCAACCGCTGTAATGAGCCCTCCCATTAGTCTACCCCCGATCCCTTTTTTGCAGGTTTTGACACAGTTGTAAAAGAATCCCACACTGAAATTGACCTCAACCACGTTTCCTGCAAAAGAATAAGGCTGGCTTTTCCCCACATTGTATTGATGACTCCGTTCAAAAAGGAGTTGTCCATGAGAGTTCCAACTTCAGATATTCCATGTAAATAAAGGCGGTCTACTTAGCACTGAGGATGGCAAGACTGAATAGCCAACCCCAATTCAATGTGTCTTGATTCCCGGCAGCTTTGTGATTTCCATCCATGTCAAAGTGGCACGTTACTTTGATTCTAGGTTTGATTTGAGCTGGTAGACTGTCGTCACATTGACGCGCATAATTACTCACAACCTTGAAGTAAGATGGCTTCTTGTTAAATCTTTTCACCAACTGTTCATAATCAAACAGGTGAACATATGTTATATCAGCTGATGAAATTGAGTTCAGTTGTTGAATTGTGGTGAGGATCGCCAAGTCTGCCTCTGTTCAGTGGGATGTTGTGATCGATGTTGCTTACAGATACAAAAATTAAGACGTACTGACTCTTTCTGAAACAGACTGTCAGACCTCTATTCGGTTGGCAGTATTTTTTCGCGGGACACATGACTAAATCAGTTAATCCATCGTCCTGAATATGGGCACCGCGCTGTGAGCGCACACCCATTTGTGGACGTTTGTTCATTCTTAAAGGAATGGTTCGGTCAAAATCTGTAAAAGTTTATCGTGAGTCACGCGCTGTTCCTTTATGGTACACAGGGTGTTGGTTTTCGTTAAAAGGGGCACTTTGGACGCACAGTGATCCGCAAGGCTGTTCCATCAACTAGGCACTAGGCCACCGTAAAGGTCGATATGTTGTTTGAGCTCTTGAGCTGGTTGATGAGCAGAGCAGCAACGGCGGGAACGCATAAAGAAATAGGCCGTCCCAGGGGAACGAGAAAGCATCGCCCATGCTCCTCGGCTGGGGGAACCTGCTGGCAAACCTCCGGCACTTGGAATTCTTCGCCGTCGCGAAGAAGTCGATTTGGGGTTCGCCCCATCGTCGGAAGAGTCGATCCACTTGATCCTGGCGTAGTTTCCACTCGTGGCACGAGAGCAGCTCCCTGTTGAGTGAGTCGGCGATCGTGTTTTTTATTCCTGCCAGATGAATAGGCACCAGAAACATCCCTTGGGCGACGGCCCAATGCCACAGATCCTGGGCTTCCTTGGATAGGGCCGGGGACCTGGTTCCGCCCTGCTTCCGGATGTAGAACATCGTGGTGGTGTTGTCGGTGAAGATCCTCACCACCTTGCCCTTGAGGGACGGAAGAAAAGACCTGAGGGCCCAGAACACCGCGCGGAGCTCCAAGATGTTGATGTGGAGAGACTTCTCCTCTGGGAGCCAAAGGCCTCTCGCGTGAAGATCTCCGGAGTGTGCTCCCCAACCTTCCAGGGAGGCGTCCGTCATCACCGTCACCTGGTGAGCTGGGGTCTGAAAGTCCGTGCCCGCCAACAGATGGGAGCGGGTACCCCACCACCGGATCGCCTGACGGAACGTCTCGTTGAGGGATCCTGTCCTCGAAGCTGCCCGTTGACTGGATCCAGCGGGCGTCGACGAACTCCTGTAAGGGTCGTATCCGAAGCCTGCAAAGGCGCACCAGATAAATGCAGGAAGACATCATCCCAAAGAGGGATTTGATAGATCTTACCCTGGCCATGTCCGTGGCCAGCAGACGCTGCCCAGAATGGTCCTGGGGTTTTCCTCCGACGGCGAGGCCAGCCGTGCCACTGTGTCGAGCTTGGCTCCCAGAAACAGGGCGACTTGCGACGGAACCAGGTGGGATTTTGGAAAGTTGGAGAATCCCAGGTCCGTGAGCAGCTGGACGGTCTTCGCAGTGTGCTCCACGGCGAACTCCCTTGTCCTTGCCTGGATGAGCCAGTCGTCCAGGTAGGGGTAGACGTGGATCCCCTGTAGGCGCAGCCGTGCCGCCACCGGTTGAGGAACTTGGTGAACACCCTGGGTGCCAACTTCAATCCGAACGGGAGGGCCTTGAACTGGTAGTGCCGCCCTTGGACCACGAACCTGAGGAACTTTCGGTGTCTTTTTAGAATGGGGATGTGGAAGAACGCATCCTCCAAGTCCAACGACGACAGGAAATCGCCCTCCTCCAGCTGTCCCAGCACATGGTGGAGGGTGACCATAAGGAACTTCTGTGCCTTGATGTACTTGTTCAGTCGTCTTAGGTCCAGGATGGGGCGCCATCCTCCTGTCTTCTTTTTTACGAGGAAGTACCTTGAGTAAACTCCAGAGCCCCAAAGCCTCTTTGGGACGAGTTCGATGGCACCCTTCTTGAGCATCGCCCTTACTTCCAACAGTAGTTGAGGGACGTGATTTTCCTTCCTGGCCACGGGTGGAACGTTTGGGCACTTCATCTGAAACTCGAGGGCGTGCCCTTGGGCCAGGGCGTCCAGCACCCAACGGTCGGTGGAGATGGACTCCCACACGCTGACGAACCTCGCCAGCCGGCCTCCCACCGGGGTGCTTTGGCGGGGGCCCGACCCCACGGTCGGTTCAATCTTGTTTGGAGGCCGCCTTGCGTCCTTGACCTCCCTGTCGACGACGGGCACCACCTGACTTGCCGCGTCCCCTGTAGGCTTCCTGGGACGAAGATCTTGCCGCTTGGTGGTACGTGGAGGAGCCACTGCCGGATCCCTTGGAGGCACCCTGTCTGCCTCCGGAGCTCCGAAAGAACGGCCGTCGTTGGAGCACTCCCAGTGCCCGGGAAGTCTGTCTTGATGGCCTGAAGGGACTCATCAACCGCCTTCCCAAACAGGTTGTTCCCGTCGAAGGGCATGTCCAAAACCTTGGTTTGTACGTCTTGGTGGAAATCCGTGGCCTTGAGCCATCCTCGTCGTCACAAGCAAACGCCGTTGCCCAACTGACGGAAACCGGTGTCGGCGATGTCCGTTGCCACCGTGGTCCGAAGCAATCTCCCCCTCCTGTACGATTTTAATGGCCTCAGCCCTTTTGGCGTCCGGAAGGAAGTCTAACAGAGTGGGGATTTTGAACCACAACTCCCTGTCGTAGCGGGCTACGATAGCCAGGGCTTTGGCCGCCTTGATAGTCGTCGCTGCGGATGAGATGAACCGTCGTCCCATCGTGTCCAACTTCCTGCCCTCGCCGTCCGGCGGGGAAGTTGATGTCGAGGCCGATGCCCCCCAGCTTTCTTCTTTGCCGCCGCCGAGACGACCGAATCCGGGGTAGGTTGTGCCCGAAGGCACAAGGGGGCAGCGTCGGGGACCCGGTACTTCTTCTCGTACTGGTCCCTCTTTGCCGGCGCCGTGGCAGGGTTCTTGAGGAGGGCGAGCCCCTCATCCCAGATGTCATCAAGAAGCGGTACGGGGAGGACCGTCTTCCTTTTAGCCTCGCGCCTTGGTAAAGGAACCCTTCTTTCTTCTTTTCTTCTGGGCAGAGCTGAAAACGCTCGGATGCCCTGGAAATCATGGCATGAAAGGATCCAATCTCGTCGGGCGGGGACGCCCGAGCAAGGGACGACAGCGGACACGTCCCTTCGTTGCCTCAGTCATCTGTACCTGTCGTAGCCGTGTCCGTGCCTGTATCATCCCCGTGGGTATTAGACTGGGGGGGAAGGCAGAGCAGGCCGCAGAGGTGGGAGAGGTTGCGTAGGATGCGTCCTCCTATTATACGGTGGACTCTCCGAAGGTCCTGGCTCCGGTTCCCCCGTCGGGTCTGGCTCAGGTACCTCCGTCGGGGAAGGGGCAACCTTGTCCTTATCTCCGAGCATAAGGACTGAATCGCTGACAAAATGGCCGCCGAGGTGTCCTGCGGCACCGGAAACAACGGGCGCGAAGGCTCTTGAGGAGCCTTGTTGGCTACACCGTCGCTCTTGTCGCCCTCGTCGGGATCCCTACCGATGGGCTGGGCCTCTTCCACAACTTCGATGAGCTCTTCAGAGGTCGTGTCAGTATCCACGATGGCCACCAGCCCCTCCCCCACCTTTTCCAACGAGGACTTCGTGGGGGGTCTTCTCAATGGGCCTGAAAGACGACTCCCTCCGCTGTGGCAGGGAGACTCTGGGTCCTGAGGGCGCCTCCACTGGTGTAGCCTCCTCAGGCTGAGCCAGGGCCGCTGCGACATCCTCAATCGAGGTGTTAGCAGGGTGAATTAAGGCCATCGCCACCTTCTGGACGCCTGGGGCCTTCACCTTGGGGGGAGGGTCCAAGCCTCGCTTCCCCTCTGCCGGAATCTTCGTGATCGACCGGGGCCTCTCCAGAAGCTTCGCCGGGTTCTCGGACTGCCTCTTACCCGAGCCAGAGCGTTGGCTCTTGGTTGATGGCGCCGGGGGGGATGCGCCCTGCCTGGAAGCCAAGGAGCCTGACCGTTCGGCACTCGCGATGCTTAGCCTTTTGTTGGGCCCCGGTCGCCGGGGCGCCCACACAGGACTTAGAAGACCGCTCGGACTTCTTTTTCTTCTTCTCACCCGACGGGCTCTTCCCTTCCAGCCAGTTGGCGAGATGGAGGTGGCGATCCTTCATGGTACGCTCCGACATGTTCCCGCAAAACGCACAGTCCTTCTCTGTGTGCGTCTTGTCCTCATGGAGACAGCAGAGGCATAACGAATGCTTGTCCTCCTTGAAAACATTCTGAAGCTGGCATCCAGGGCAGGTCCTGAACAGCTTCCCGGGCGTCGAGCTTCCTTTCTCCTGGGCCATGTCCGGGGTAGGCCTCAGAACTTCTGGAATCCTCCAAAAGCGTAACTCGACGAAAACCTCACCCTTGAGGGGCGTAGAAAACTCCGAAACGGATCCCCGTTGATCGGATGTAGAAACGGTGGAGCTTGAGGCTCTATTTAACCGAAAAATGAGAAAAATCTCCTGAAAAAGCGCGAAAACGCAGCAAAAGCTCGAGAGCTACAGCACGAGGACTCCCAACACTTGAACGTACGGTAAAAATCTGAGGATGGCTGCCGGAGGCGGGGCTTAGGGAGAGGGCAGTCATTGGCTGGGGGCAGTATGACCCAGAGACCAGCGATTGGTTACTACTAAGAAAGAGATCAGAAACGAAACTGATACTGATTTTTTTCTATACCGAGGATTCCCGGCCTGACGGGGAATATTCATGAACATGTGAATCCATGCAGACCCCATGCTGGAGAAACAGAAAACATTAGAAGGCATTGAATGGCGAAATACCAAAATTGCCATTAAAGGCCTTGGCACTGGGGGGGGACCCATGACAGTTAAAAGGTTAATATTTGCCAAGTAGGGTGACGTCATAGCCAACGTGCATCGAGGTATAAAGCCTTTGTGTAACCAAAATGTAAGTGTGAGCTAAAATGTGTTTGCCAGGTTTCCCTACTATATTGAAAGTAGTATTTTGCCATATTCTTTGAGTCTGTCCGGTTATTTGGGTCTGAGATCATTTATTATGGTAATCCCATTCTGCGCATATGAATGCCCAAAGTTGCTACTGCACAGTCCAGTTGCTTCTATGTACCTGGTTTCATTACTGCCTCACCTGTGGACCCAGAGAGTGGTATTGCTGCTTTCAAACCTTTCGAAAGAGTACCCATTTCATGTTTTTGTTGTAAATTTGTTACTAAAAAAAAGGAGCATCCAATACAGTAAAATGAGAGGTAGTGCCAAGATGGAAGACAGGTGCTTAGGATGTCGAGATATGTAAACCGTCACAAATGATGCTCACTATTCATTGGTGGTCCTACCGACAGCATTGTGGCCGGGCTGGGGCCCCACCAACTCTTCCTCCCCCCCCCCACCCCTGGCCTGTGATTTTGTTTTCTTGGTCTGTGTCCAGACAGAAAATCATGGAGGTCGTCCACTTTGAGTCAATCTTCGGTTATGAATTAACAAAAGAAATTCGGTGTGGGGAGGATACAAGAGGCATCCTTATTCCAAATATCTAAGACGCGTTGCGTGATGTACCCAGTTTGTCAAGTGCATTTATTTTATATCATTTGACAAAATCTTACAAGGACACTTTAGGTCCTACAAAGAAGACCTGAATTGGTATAAATTAGGGCTTCACTACCAAAACCCCCAAAAAAATCGAGTAACTAAAAAAACCTCAACTTAATCTTTAACACTTTAATCCCCAGCACAAAGATCAGACCCTCCCTCTCAATTACGCCCTTTAGCCCTAAAACTCAAATTAGGTTAGTCCCATTTCATAGATCTTAATGTGCACATCACACCTTTGACAACAAAACTCCATCTAACATTTGCCACCCAGTGATAAAGCCCAGCTTACTCACTTGACTCATTTCAGATCCAAGCTTCGGTTGACGCCCTCTTCTCTAAAAAAAAAAAAAAAAAGAAAGAAAATACGAAACAATGTGAACATTGCTTTTCAGCACACGATACAGGTTTATGCACCCATGTAGAATTCAGATAAAGACTGCAGTTTAAGAGATTTAAGGTTCGACCCAGTTCTCACCATAGATGAGACCAAGGTTGTAGTTTGATTATGGCAAAAGTTATAATTTGCAGACAGAGGGACATGACAAAATCGTGCCACAATGTACACATTTACCAGCACAATAAGTATTACTGTCGAGGACAACTATCCACTCGGCAGCAGGCGTACGGCATACCCCCCTGCAACAATGTCAGCACTAAACCAGCAAGTCTATTTCATTTTGTAAACAATTATCTTGGAATCCGAGACCTCAGTTATAGATTAGTGCATGTACAGAAGTACATGTGGCAACCTTTAACTTTCCAGAGCAATACAAATGAAAACCATGGATCCTGTGAAATATTTGTTTGATGGGGTCTTGAAATAAATTGCTCAGTGCATTCCACACCTGAAGCTCACTTCCCTTTCTGTACTTACCACACCACAGTCCATCCTTTCACAATCCTGCCCCCCGTCGTCCTCCCAGTTATGGCCCTAATCTGTGCCTATTTTCAGCTCTTCCGCAATCTTTTTTCCACAATTAGCAACTGTCATCCAAGTTACTTTGCAGGTAGGTATGCGATCTGACAACCGTGTGTGGTGGTGCACAGCAATAAAATAAGGATAACTGACGTAAGGGCAGAATTAAAGTTTACTAACGAAGCAGGCTGTTGTGTGGGCTGCCCGTCACAGAATGACCTTTGGCTTCTGCAACTGTGACCATTAGAGCTCACAACCCAGCTAAACAATATTCCTTGTGCACATGAACTAGCAGAACAAGTTACTTACCAACTGGTAACATTCTTTTGACTGGATGTTTCTCCAACGTATTCCACATCTTTGACAATTAATGTCCACAGCTGTGCTGCTTTGGACATTTTTTCGGCAGGGAGCATCCTGCATCGATGGCGTCGGGTCGATGTCCCTCGAAGGCCTCCATAGAGGGTGACGTCACCGGATGTTAAGATGTGGCACGGTGCCCCGTAGCTTCAGTTTATGTTTTTTCCTCCATAACGTGTAACATGCTTGTACACAACGTCTGCTTGACTGCACACAGCCTTGCAGGAACGCAAGCTGCAATACCATTGGAAATTCTTCAGAGGGGCAGGCTGGGAGGGCGATGTGGAATACGTTGGAGGAACATCCAGTCGAAAGAGCGTTACAAGTTGGTAAGTAACTTGTTCTTTCGAATGGATTGTGTCCTTCAACGTATTCTACATCTTTGACAGACTCCCAAAGCAGCATCAGTGAACTGAGGAGGGAGAAGAATTTAGAATACCCAATCAGATGGCAGAATAAAGCACTACTTTACCAAAGGCCATATCCTGATCATGGTGAACATCCAGGGAGTAAAGCTTGACAAAGGTGTGGATGGAAGACCATGTTGCTGCATCACAAATATTCATTATAGGAACTCCCCGCTGCAGGGCTGTGCATGTAGCCACGCCCCTAGTGGAGTGAGCTCTCAATCCCTCAGGAGGGTCCTTGCCCGCCAATCTAACATTCAGTAATGGTGAGGATAATCCACCTGAACAAGGTCTGTTTAGTAACAGTCTGGCATAATCGGTGTCCAGCGTATCCCACAAAAAGCTTGTCATCCACTCTGAACCTGGACATCCTAGAGATAAAATCTCAAAGCTCTCTTAGGGTCCAACCTATGAAGTCTCTCCTCTTCCTTACCAGGATGAGGGGGAGGATAGAAAGCAGGAAGTACCACTTTCTGGCTCAGTTGAAATTCATACACTACCTTAGGTAGTAAGGACGGAAGGATGGACGGACGTACCCACCCTCAGTACAACCCTATCCTTGTGGAACACAGTAAAGGGTGGCTTAGATGAAAGTGCCTGTAATTCACTCACTCTGCAAGCAGATGTCAGTGCAACCGTCTTGAAAGACAACAGTCTCAAAGGACAAGAGGGCAGTGGTTCAAACTGAGCACCCATGAATTTCCAGACTAAATTCAGATCCCAACCTGGCACCTGAAAAGGGGACGGCGGCAACACAATTGTGAGCCCTTTCAGAAATTGGGAAATCAAAGGAATCTTCAAATAAAGTTTAGACGAGCGCTTGAAAATAGACCGCGCCGCCAGATAACCTTTAATGGTACCCACTTGAAGACCCCTGTGGGCCAAAGAAAACAAGAAAGAACCATCGGAATGGAACACTGAAAAGGATCAACATTGTTTCCTCTGCACCATTCAAAAAAAACTTAGCCAACTGTACAGGGATTTGGTTGCTGGCCGCAAGCAACACCTCCATCTTATCATCTGGGAGGTCCCAATCCTTATATCTCAAACTTTCAGAAACCGTGTTTGAAGGTTGAGAGTCCAGACAGACACAGACAGAAACAGAGACAGACAGAGACAGAGACACAGAAAGAGAGAGAGACAGACAGAGACAGAGACACAGAAAGAGAGAGAGACAGACAGAGACAGAGACACAGAAAGAGAGAGAGACAGACAGAGACAGAGACACAGAAAGAGAGAGAGACAGACAGAGACAGAGACACAGAAAGAGAGAGAGACAGACAGAGACAGAGACACAGAAAGAGAGAGAGACAGACAGAGACAGAGACACAGAAAGAGAGAGAGACAGACAGAGACAGAGACACAGAAAGAGAGAGAGACAGACAGAGACAGACAGAAAGAGAGAGAGACAGACAGAGACAGACAGAAAGAGAGAGAGACAGACAGAGACAGACAGAGACAGACAGAGACAGACAGAGACAGACAGAGACAGACAGAGACAGACAGAGACAGACAGAGACAGACAGAGACAGACAGAGACAGACAGAGACAGACAGAGACAGACAGAGACAGACAGAGACAGACAGAGACAGACAGACGGCGTGGAGGGCAGATGGACATTTCTAGAAGGTCCAGGTACTATGCTTTCCTGGCACCATCCAGAGCAATGCGGATCATGTGTGATCCGAACCTCTGCAACCTCCTTGGCACCCGAGTAATTATGGGGACCAGTGGAAACACGTACAGGAGTGGGAATGACCAATCCACGACGACGGTGTCCCCTAAGGCTCCTCTGAGGAAATTCCCTTGAGCAAAATCTCTTGCACTTCCGGTTGCCACTGGTCACAAACAGATCCACCCAAAGGGCGAAGATCTCCAGAAGGACTTCCTGAGCCAACTCACACTGATGGGAGACCATGCTCTGCCTGCTCAGAGCGTCCGCCGCCGTATTCTCCTCTCCGGGTAGATGAACTGCCGAGAGTGATATTCCTTGCTGTATCGCCCAGAACCAGAGCTGCATTGCCTCCCTTACACAGTGGAAGTGACAAATACCCCCCATTTTTTTTTATGGAGTTAATGCATGACCACTGTGTTGCCCGTCATGATCAGGACACTCTTCCCGCACACAGATGGCAAAAAAAGCCTTCAGAGCCAGCCTGATGGCCCTCAACTCTAATAGGTTGATGTGGAGTTTGGACTCCGGAGACAAATGACCACTGGTGGTCAGATCGCTGGCATGAGCTTCCCATCCTGTGAGGGAAGCGTCCGTCACCACCGGCCACGGTTGCCAAAACGGCTCCCCCTTCATCAGATTCCCTTTGCTTGCCCACCACAGAAGATCCTGCGAGAGACTGGAATCTGAACGGGATCTGACATCTTGCCTGCAAATTGCGACTACAGCATTTTGAGAGCCCATTGAAGGGATATCAACTGCAGTCTGAACTGTGGTACCAGAAAAATGCAGGATGCGATGAGGGAGCAACCTTAAGAATCCAAAAGCCGGAGGACTCTGGGCACATTGAAACAATGTGAAGAGCCCTCACCTTGGGGAGGTGGGCACTTCCAAGGACATGTCCAATACAGCACCAATGTACTGGAGCTGCTGGGAAGGTGTCATATGTGACTTCATGAAATGAAGGGAGAAGCCCAGCTTGTGAAGCTAACAGCAGGTGAGGTTGGGATGATCAAAAGCTTGTTCGAGAGAGCACGCTCTGATCAACCAGTCGTCCAGGTATGGGTAGATGTGAACCTCTCCTCACCTGAGACAGGCTGCCACCACCAGCATTAGCTTGGGGAAGACCCTCGGGCAGAGGTCAATCCGAATGGCAGGACCCGAAACTGAAAGTGTGAGTTGCCAGCCGCAAACTTCAGATACTTTCTGTGCTTTGGATGAATCGGCACATGAAAATAAGCATCCTGTAGGTCTAGAGACACCAACCAATCCTGAAGTTGAAGGACCTGAGAAAGAGTCACCATCTTGAACTTGTCCTTCCTGAGGAACTTTTTCAACAAACGCAAATCCAAGATGGGTCTCAGTCCCGTCTTTCTTTGGAATCAAAAAATACGGGGAATGCCATCCCTTGTTCCTCTCCGTCACAGGCACTAACACCTTTCTCCAGCGGGGTCAAGATTTCCTGCACCAGGAGCGGATCTGGAAGCTTCAAAGAGATTCCACGGTGGATTGTTGTGAGGTCGCTTTAGGAACGGAAGGCAGTAGCCGTGGGCTATTGTATCCAGAACCCATGCATACGAGGTAATAGCTCGCCATTCTTCGAGATGCTGAGGTAGTCTGCCCCCAACCGACGAACTATGGAACATGGCTTCATAGCTGTTTTGGAGCGGCTTTGGCAGCGCCTGAAGGCAAAGAGGCAGCTGCCTGAGTGGCTTTGGCACCTCTATTTCCCCGTCCACCAAGGGTACCTTTTTGGTGTCCCCATTGATAAGCAGCTCCTCTCGTTCGACCAAAAGAGGAGTAGTAACAAAAAGAACCCTCCTCCACTGTTGTCCCCTAGGTCGAAAAGGGGGAGGTTGACGCACAGCTGAGCCCAAATATTTAGCAGCAGCTTTGGAGGTCTGCAACCTCTCAAGGCTCTCATCAGCCTTGCTGCCAAACAAATGAGAGCCATCAAAGGGCATGTTCAGAAGACGGGCTTGCATATCCAGAGCAAAACTCCGATTTCCACAGCCACGCAAACCTGCGTATCACGGTGTTCAAAGCCATGGAACAGTATCAGCCTTGTCCAACCCAGACAGAAGGGATTCACACATGGCATCCTTGCCATCTTGCACAAGAGCAAGGAGCCCATCCCTTTCTTCCCCCGCGGGATATGCTCAGCCGCTAGAGACAATTCTACAGAGTGTGAAAACCTTGCCAAGGCACAAGTGGAGTTGGCAGACATCAGTGCCATACTCCCAGCAGAAAATACCTTGCATGCCCAACCATCAAAGCACTTATCAATATCAGGAGGGATGGTAGGGTATGCCGCCTGCCTCGAGGTGGCTCTAGCCACCTGAACTAGCGAAGTCGTGGTTGTGGGGTGAGTGGATAGGTAGCTGGGGTTGCTACTGGATGGGCAGTATTTCTTAGTTAACGACTTGTTGAATGCCGGAAGACCCTCTGGGGTCTGCCAAGTAGCTGCCACCCTTTTTGCAATGCCAAATGAAAAGGCAACACTGTCGGTGGACGGACCGTGATCCAAAATATCAGTCGGGTCATCCTGATCAAATGCAACTGGAGGACCGGACCACCCTAGAACTCTAACTCGAGATATCAACCTCCTATATGAGGATTCAGCATGAGCCCCGGGCTCTGGCCCACCAAACTCCACCTCAGGAGATGTGTCAAGGCCACTGGCATCATGCAACGACTGACAACTCCTCCAACTGTCTACAGAGAAGACCATGTCAGGAGCCTCATGAGTTTCAACAGGCTCAAACTCCATATTTGACCTCTCCTCATCCCCATAGATCATGCAGAGAATGAAAACTCCTTCCTAGGGACAGGAGCGAACCTGGAGTCCACAACAGGCCACAGTTTTGGATAAAGCCTTTCTCGGAGGATCCCCAGTACGAAGGGGCCTCCACCGGCAAATTCCGGCCAAATTACCCTGAAGGCACCGAGGGCGCGGATGGCTTCGATGTCGACAACGGTGCCGAAGGCTTTGAGGGCTGGATTGAAGGCAAAGCTCTGACAGCCGCACTCTACGGACACTGCGCCAACGGTGTCGACCTCGAGCCCTTTTCAGATTTCTGCGGTTTCGCTGGGGATGAAGACCGAGACATGGATCTGGCACGTTTCTGGCGAACCACCGGAGCCTTGTCCGAAAGACCTTGACGGTTCCAGATGTTTATCGCGCCGGGTGCCCGGGCCCGAAGGCACACGAGCATCGGACAGAGACCGATCCCTGCCGGCTTCTTCCGAAGGCGCGGACTGAACTGTACCCTGGGAAAAATCAACAGCATTTGCTCCCTGAATGCCGCCCATTCCTCAAGAGTCGAGGATTTAGTGCGACACGCCCCTTTCGTCACAGAGCCATCATCCGACAGGGAAGGCGACCAGTGATGACGCTTCTGGGAGTGCTGAGATGAGGACGAGTGGCGGGACCCACTCCGGGATCGAATCCCTGAGACGAGGAGTCACCCCTCGGATAGTCGGTGGAAATACCTGCAGTTTTCTGGGATTTATAGGGTTTAGAAACCCGACCTACCTGTAACTTCCCCTTATGCTCCCGCAAGGCCTTGGCAGTCAACGACTGGCACTTTAAGCAGTCGTCGGTATCCTGACTTTCACCCAGACACCACATGCGGTGCAGGTCCGACATTTTGGACTTACAGTCCCAGCATGTCTTAAAACCAGACAGCAGAGTCAGAGGGGTAGACGAAGAAATTTTCTTCGAAGAAGATCACAAGAGGCACACCGAGTTCTCGAAGCAAACGCGTTTGTAGAAAAAACAGAACTGAGGCTACGGGCGCCATGCGTCCCATTTATAACATCCGGTGATGTCACCCTCGACGGAGGGCTTCAAGGGACATCGATCCGACACCATCAATGCAGTACGTCCTCTGCCGACAAAATTTCTGAAGCAGCACAGCTGTGGACATTACATGTCAAAGATGTGGAATACGTTGGAGGACACAATCCATTCGAAAACATCTTTCCCCTCATCAATGAATTTAAAACAATGAGTGAGGCAAGTGGCATGGGAAAATCGTGGCAAATCAAAAAATCTAAATCCTGAAACCTCCTCAGTGGTCCCACAGATTATTGCAGATAAACTCTCCTGCATCAGCATGCACCCTATATACGGACAACACCTGCTATTCTGCGCCACCATCTCCACCAGCTAGAGGAGATTAAATTGTGGAGGAAATGAACAAGTTACTTTCTTACCAGGTTACGTTCTTTCGAGGGGTTTGGGTCCGACGACGTATTCCATATCTATGACGGGTAATATCCGCAGCACAGCACAGCTGCGGACATTACCTGTCATAGATATGGAATACGTCGGAGGACCCAATCCCCTCGAAAGGTATTTCACTCTGGTAAGGACCACATAATGAACACTACTCAGGGACTCCAACATGCACATTACCACTAGAATGTGTGGAGGCACTGCACCTTACTCGCATCATCCCTTATTACCAAAAGGTCACCATCACTCCATCCCACCAAAAGACAATTCAGCAACCACATTCACTGCACTACCACACTGTCTGCACATCACAAAGTTATTGGTTAATGAAGGAGGGAGAAAATTATTGGTTAATGAAGAACACTCGAGATGAAACAATGGGGAACGGATTTGCATGTTGCAAAAGGTAAGATATTCAACAACCAATAAGAATAGAGAAGCTGGATAATCTGATTAGGTCATTGTTAAGGTCATTAGATTGGTCACGATGTATAGGTTAGGCCAATAGTGCTAGGCACTGTACAGATTTCTGCAGGGGATAGCAACCACTGTCCAATCTATTAATATTAAAATGCATCTTCAAACATGGTCACAACAATGATTTCACTCACTCATAAAAACTGCCATTTAATGATGGGACGTTGAATGAAGCTTGTATTATTCACGTCCGAGGCTGCATGTAATAAACCTTTGTTTTTCTTGCTACTCATGCACTTTTATTGCTCATAGGATCTATTTTTTTAGGCTAATCTGGTTTTTGGGCCTACTTTACATTTGGTGACCCGCAACTTGATTCCAGGCCTGTCCGAGGAGCTGGGAGCTCCCGAGTCGCATTTCCTTGGGCAAGCGGCACCAACCTGCAGCGAGAAGAATCTGCACACATAAGGAGAAGGCCTACAAGTGCCGCGGTGGTCCAAAGGATTCCCTGATCGCTCTAGGTCCGACACTGCCCCCAGGTGTGCAGGCCTTTTGGAGGGGAATGGACTGCATCAGAGGTACTCCTAAGACCATGCAGAACTTGAGAGCACCTGTCGCAGGAACAACAAACAGGAGTGCAAGCATTGTGAGTGAGGAGTGTGTGAAGGAGTGAACCACATGGCATATATTCTTTTTAATTAGGAGTATGAATAAAGAAGAGGGCTCCCGCAGAGGGAAGCTGTGACAGTGTTAGCACTAGGGAAAATGTATATTGAAGTGGTGCGACAGGTCTTGTAGATCCGGAGAGGGCATTCCTTACACTGGGGCCTGACAGTAACTGATTCTACATGAGCTATGTCTAATATGACTCACAAATAGTCATTTTTCAGTTTATTTTTTGTGGCAACCAGAATTGCTATTGATTTGGCTTCATGCCTTGAATTAGTTTTCTTCCCCTGTACATGAATTGTTATGGGGGGTTTCTCTTGCACAGTCTAAATGGGCATTACAACAACAGTCTTTTATTAACCATCAGAATGAAATCAGTACTGACAAATGCTTTACTAATTAGACTTCTGTTTGGATTTTCTCCCATTTTTTCTTTATTTTTTCTGTATTTTTTCTTTATTTTCTCTATCGTAATTCCACCAATACGTCTTTGTCTGTCCTCATAATTTGAGATTAAACATGTTAATATGTATTTTGTGATGCTTGTAACATGGTTCCTCTTCTCTTGTATTATTTTATGTATCATATTATCCTATCCTCTCTTTGTTATAACCAATGTGTGACTTCAATTCATTATACTGCTTTTACTCAGCCTTGCCTTGAAAAAGACCTAGGAAAGGTTGAAACACATGTGGGCAGAATCTGGACACAGTTGTATCCCTGATTAAAACAAAGACTAACAATTCAGATTGTGTATCTATACTTACTCACTAATTAGATGCAACAGCGCATCTCCATGGAACAACAACTCCTGTTTTTGCATATCTAGAGTAGGCTGGGGGGCCTACAGTTCCATAGGTTTGCTGCAGTGACTTTCTCTTAATTTTCAAAATAGCAGCATAGTTGACTGGTATTCCCGAGCCTCTACTACCTGGTACCCCACATTCCTGTACTTCTACAGCCTGTCTCTCTTGAGGAATAGAAGTACTTTGAGTCTTCATTAGGGCCAAACCTCCCACAAAGACATCATCCAGCATAGGGTTCGACATGACAGTATTCCATCTGGACTCCCAGCATTGGAAGAGAACCCTCTTTCCTCGTCTCCTCCCGTACCAAGTTTAAGAGCGGAAGCTCTCGAGATGATGGCATGAAAAGCACCAACCTTATCCGGTGGCGAGGCCCAGGTGGGCTCGCCATCTGGCAGGATGTAGTGATCCAACTCACCGGTATGCATCCGTATCCGTGCTGGTGTCAGTATGTGGGGGCTCCTCCAGCACAGAGCTCACAGGCCAGTGCAGTGGTGGTATCGGCTGTCGTCTCAGGCCTAAATGGTCCCTTGGCTTATGCTTTGACCTGGAAGGGCTTCTGGCTGGTGAGCTCGTAGGATGTCGGGCCGGGACATACACAGGAGTAGGGAGTAGTTTCTTACCTGCAACTCCATTTCTCCAGTGTTGGTATCTTTCCATGAATTCACATGCTGTGAATATTTCCCATCGCCAGGCTGGGAAACCTCAGTAACTTTAATATAGCAGTTTTCCTATGAAAAACTTTGACTGAGTGTCCCATTGCCGTCTTTATGAGTGCTTTAAGCTGCACCAATAGGATGTCCAGTAGAAATAGCCCAACCCCTGTGGCTTCCCTTCAGATTAACCTCCCCAAAATGAAGGAACTCGAAATGCAGGTTTGCCTGTAGGGGGAAGGCCGGAGGGCGCATGCGAATCCATGAAAGAGACCAACGCTGGAGAAATGGACTTACAGGTAAGATACTACTCCCTTCTCCAGCATTGCATCTTTCATTGATTGACATGCTGTGAATAGACTGCATAGCAGTAAGACAACCTGGAGGTGAATAACAAGCAAACAAGACCCATGCCCCAGGCAATCATGAACCAACAATAGACAAGCATACATATCCAGTTATAAAGACAGAAAACATCAGAACCAAACCCCGGAAGCTCTGGGGCTTACCTTATTGGAACATGTGTTGGAGGACCGCAAGCCCCACCTGCACATCCTCTGCATGCTGTCGACCCAGACAGTGTCTGGTGAAGGTGTGTGGCACCGCCCATGTTGCTGCTTGGCAAGTCAATGAGCAGTATGCCGGCATACAGCGCTGCCAACGATGCTGTGGACCTAGTTGAATGAGCCCTGGGAGTCTACTGCAATGGTTTGCTGGCCTTGACATGGCAAAAGGAAATCGTAGACTATAACCAACGGGAAAGGCCTTGCTTCGAAATTGGCTTCCCTTTTTTGGAGGGGCTGAAAGCCACAAATAGCTGTATCGACGTTCTGAAGGGCGGAGTCCTGTCCAGGTAAAACTTCAATATACTCTTAACATCCAGGGAATGTAGCGCTTTCTCCGCTGGAGTGCACGCCTTTGGAAAAACGGTGGGCAAGGCTAAAGTAGTGTTCTTATGAAACTCTGATGGAACCTTCAGAATAAAAGGGAGGATTTGTAGATAGAACCTTTTACCTCCTGAAATGCAGAAACGGCAGGTCAATAACCAGAGCCTGAAGTTCAGAAATGCTCCTGGCAGACATGATGGCCACCAGAAAAGCCACCTTCCATGTGAGAAACTTCACCGCCGTCATGGACATGGGTTCAAATGGTGGTTTCATGAGGGCTGAGAGTACCAAGTTAAGACTGCAGACCGGAAAAAACTTCTTTGGAGAATGTCCTGAAAAGGCCTTTGACGAAATGTGTAAACAGCTTGGCACTGAACAGCGTTGTAGAGTTGCGCTGCCTCGTTAACCTGGAAATTGCATCCACGTGGACCTTGATCGAGGACAACACCAGACCCGCCTTCGCCAACAGCAGAAGATAAGGCAGGAGTTGTGGAGGTGAAACCTGCAATGGCTGCAAGTTCAGCTGCCGCCAGCACCAGGCACAGAACCTTTTCCACTTTTGGCTGTAAGACATGTTGGTAGACAGCGCCCTTGCGGCTGGCAAGATGCAGCGACAGACCCGTGGAATGCTTAGGTGTACACGTTCAGAGTGGTCTGGGGTCATGCTGCAAGGCCGAGAGCCGGAGTCGTGATGACACCTTTCCTTCGTTGTGTGACAGAAGATCCGGCTCCGACTCCAAATGAAGAGGGTCCTCCACCATGAGAAGGTCCAAGAACCAGGTCTATTGGGGCCAGAACAGGGCTACCAGGATCACCCTGCACAGAACCTTGTGCACCATCTGGATGGTTTCCCGGATCAGAGGAAACGGAGGGAATGCGTATGCTAACAGGCCCGTCCACAGGAATGAGAATGCGTCCCCCCTTGAGACCGGATGAGCCACACTGCTGGTGAAGCGACTGCACTGCCTGTTTTCTGGGCTGGTGAATAAGTGCAGCAGGGGAGTTCCGCATTTCCTAAATATCCTCGCCACCTCGCTGTCCTTCAGTCGCTATTCGTGCATCTCAACCGAGTCTATGCTGAGAGCATCCACTTGTTCGTTTTGAACCCCCAGAAAACAGTAAGACACCAGTTTAATTTTTTGCGCTATGGCCCAGTGCAAGATGGCCTGAGCCTCGTTGGCTAGGGGTTGTGAATGTGTGCCTCCCTGTTTGCAGAGATAAAACATAGTTGTGGTGTTGTCTGTCAGAACCCGGACCACCAAGCCCTTAACTCCGGAACGTTGATGTACAACGAAGCTTCCCTGAGGGAACATAGGTCTTGGACCTAAAACTTGTCAAGGTGAGCACCCCAACCCACCTTGGAAGCTACGATCATATACTGAAAGTCTGGCTCCACTCTGTACTATGTTGCCGGAGCAAGTCCACCATTGCAGCGCGTTTGACAGTGCCCAGGAGATGAGAATCTTGTCAGACCAGGAATTGAGAACCTGTGACCATCTTGAAGCGAGAAACTCCTGCACTGGCCGCTAAAAAAAGCCAACAATTCGGAATGAGTGGGATGCAGATCACCATGGAGACTAGAAGAGACGTATACCCAGACCGTGATCGACGTGCCCGGCACCAAGGAACCAGCCATGGACGACAACTTCTCTATCCTTTCCACCGATGGCTTCACCAGTTTGAGATGCGTATGAAAATGAGCCCC
Source organism: Ambystoma mexicanum (assembly GCF_040938575.1). Taxonomy (NCBI): domain Eukaryota; kingdom Metazoa; phylum Chordata; class Amphibia; order Caudata; family Ambystomatidae; genus Ambystoma; species Ambystoma mexicanum. The sequence goes on from NC_090936.1 coordinate 409,052,813, forward strand.
CAGAAAAACCAAGTCCCTGAAGGGCGTCAGAAAAGATTTGGCGAAGTGGACTGCAAAGCCCAGACGCTGCAACAGGATCGGAAATTGGTACATCGCAACCATGTGTGCCGTCGGAGGATGACCCCATTATTTATCTGTTTAAACCCGTACTCTGTCAGATCCACTGTAAAATTAATGCTATGATTGGAGGCATCCCTCCCCCTCACGAACCAAAAGCATCGCCTCCTTACGCTACCGCTCAGGAAGATGGTCCAGCAATGGCGCCGACCTGTCAATGCGCTATAAAGACCAACGAGTTGGCCGTCTTCATCGCCCTCGCTGTCGGAGTCGCACACTTATGCTGGCTACACGCCTTCCTACTGGCAGCCGCCGCCACCACCACTGAGTGGGCTGCGTCATGAGGCACTTCAGCGTGGACTCAGGCACCTTAAACCTTTTCTCCAAGTGGCCCTTGACCACAGGCTCTGTGAAAGGAAGGCGCATCATGCCAAGCCCTTCCTGCCACACATGGTACAAGATGGGGATAGAGAAGACCGCCTTCAACCTTTTCCCCGTATGATCGAATAAAAAAAGTATTTTCTCTCTACTCCGGAGTAAGGCCAAACTCGTGGCAAGCCTTGGCCAACATGGCATGAAAAGCACCGACATCGTCCGGGAGCCAGGGCTGCGCAGGACTGCTGGGGGGAATCCACCTCTGGGTCTGTATCCCAGGTATCCGCCCGCCTGCGTGAGGACAACACTGTTGAGCGTGTCTTGAGGGACGCTATTGGGTTCAGACTACCAGCTCCCCTTCTTCCTGATCATTATGAGGGGTGTAACCCCTAGGCGATGAAACCGGAGGCCGAACCTGGGAAGATTTCCTGGGAGGACCCTGGCGAGGGGTACCCACCACATCCTTCGGTCACGGAATGGCTGGAACCTCCCGCTCCAAGGGCTCCACTGGGGTTTGGGGCACCGGGAGGTGGGCATCCAACTGTTCGAGGAGCTACTGCAGCGTAGTTCGCACCTGCATTGAGAGCAGGGAGTGCAAGTTCACCAATGGATACTGTGTTGGAACAGCCCTGAGGCCGTCTGACGTGGATGGAACCGCCGGCCATAGGCCCAATGCCGTAGGGTCCAAGAATGGATGAGACTCCTCTGGACTCGAGGCCTAATGGTAGGTGGAGGGATCTTGCTGTACAATCTCCATTAAACACTGCCAAAGCACCTCCTCCGGAAGGCAATGGATCTCCATCAGACCCCAACGGACCCGCAGAACTCCGAAGTCCCACACCCGCGAAACAGCCATCGAAGCAGCCAATGTCATGGTCGCCACAAGGCCATAGCCGAGGTAGTCATTGGTAAGGTGGATGAAGGTATCGGTGGCATCACAGCGGTCGACAGGGGCACCATCGTCGATGAGCTAGTTGTCCGTGGAACTGAGGCCCCACTCGGCGGCCTGGGCTTCGCCAGTGAAGATGACTGCTTATATGTGGAGCTGGAATGGTGTCTGGAAGACGCTTTGCCAGACGGTGAATGACGCTGGTCCTTCGACGACAGTCGACGAGAACGACTAATGTGGCCGCAAATTCTTGTCCGAAGACGAGGGTCTGTGCAATGGATCTCCAGGCTTCTCCGACCGGCCACTGGAATATTTAGACCTCAGGCCGTGGCACCTTCGTGCCTGGAGCGAGGCCTCTGGACCCCGTGCCCGTCTGCACCAGCCTTGTCAACATAGATTCACCACCTTTTCTGAAACCTGAAGCTGGGTCTGTCCCCGGGCGTGGTTTCTTTGGCGCCGACTGCGCCCTCTGGTGCAGAGGAGACATCTACGCCGAAGAAGGGCAAGTCCTGCCCCCACGGGCCGAAACAACCTGCGATCCCAGATAGGCCCCTTCGTTCAACCAGAAAATGAGCCACCGGTTACGGTCTTTAAGCGTCTTCTGTGAGAACCCCTGGCAAATCTCGCAGTTCTACACACAGTGATGGGTACAGGCAATACTGACAGTCCGCATGATCGTCCCGTTCATACACATTGAGGCCGCAGGTCCCACATGGCCAGAAAAATTATTTCTTTGGGCCCACAGACGACATGATGGGCCTAAAACACACCGTAGCAATGAAGCGGTAGAAAATCAGAAGAGCAAAAAACTATTCGAGAGAACACGAGGTGATCCCAACAGTTTGGAAACAGTTGAAATCTGAAGGGAAACCGCAGGGGCAGGGCTATTCATACTGGACGTCCTATTGGTGCAGCCTAAAACACCCATACAGATGTCGATAGGACACTCAAAGTGTCAATGTTTTCCAGAGTAAAACTGCTATATTAAAGTTACTCAGGTTTCCCAGCCTGATGACGGGAAGTATTCACAGCATGTGAATCCATGAAAGATCCAATGCTGGAGAAACAGGCGGAATTTCTTGAATCTCTGTCACCAACATGTGGAGAGATGTAAGGACATCCAACGACATGTCTCTAGGTGGTGGCTGAGGCATGAGTGGAACAGCCAGCAGCGCCTCCCGGCGGGCACCTCTACTTGGGCTAGATGACGACTCTGGCTCGCCACATGCAGCTCTCTCCATGGACGTGGGCCCACAGTCCCCTTTATGGTCTAAGTAATAACCCTCGGGTAAATTGTCATTAGAGCTCGCTTAGATCTGAGCAGACTCCCTCTAAGAACCGCTTGGCATCGACAGGGACATCCTCACTTGCCTATGGAGGAACTCCGTAGGCAGTGGTAGCTCCTTAGTCTTACAAGACTCCTTCAGGAAAGGAGCAATAATGGGCACTTGAGCAGACACCAGCCGTGGTAGTCGGTGGAGCCATAGTTGAAGCCGTGCAGGCAAACACTTGTGGGGTCCCTGTCTTGGTGGCAGAGACCGCAGAAAGGCCACCTTTGGATGATGTAGTGATGGTCATCGACAGGGTCAGTCAATGAGGTGGATGTCCTGGAAGACGAAGCAGCCATCAACGAAGTTGTGCGAGACACAGAAAACAAGCAAATACATTTGCAGGCAGGCGATGTGCAGATGACACCTCCTGGAAGTGTAAAGCGCACACAAGGGCTCAGAAAACTGAAACCGGTCTGGGGTTTCCAGACCCAGCAATGAGCAGAATCACAAGCGATTAGATCCCCCTTCCTTGACAGGCGGCACACATCTGCCCTTCGGTTTTAGATTTCTCGGCTGTGATCCCTCATCACAAGCAACCAGTTTGTTGCACACACTATTGTTAGCAGAAATGACTCGTGTCCTGAAGATGGCTGGGGTATGAGACAGCCAGATCACCCAGCTGAAACTCGAGTAGACACCTTTCTGAAACTCCATTGGACAACGAACGCTGGATAGACTTATACAAACTTACAGGCGCTTGATTGCATTAAAATATAATGCGGATACATGCCAACACTTGACAAGAATGGTGCATTAATGGTCAATATAGCACATTGCACTTTAGGTTGATGTTTGGGACCTATACCTCTTAAAAAATGGTCTTCCATCAATTTGCACAGTATGAAAGAATATGGGAATGACTGGCGTTTGACTGATTGGAATATAGGTTACACATGGGTGTGTGCATTTCTTAGCAACTGTGGAGCTATTGACGCAAACTATTTTAAGAATTTCTTTATCCATTGTATTTTTTCTATGTATAAATACATAGAATAACATTGTGATAACAATTGATACATTATTTTTTAAAGGAGATTGCTACTAGATAGCATTTAGCAAATGCCATGAGGTTGTATAGACCTGCTGGTTTATACATTGTGTTCATGGCAGACGATGGGTTCATCGACTGGAAGAGCCACCCAAGGACCTCTCTTGTGTAGCCTTGTCAGAGGATGCAATCGAATCTTCAAAGGGATCAGGGACTTACTCTTAGAACGAGCACCCTAACTGGCAGGCTCACGGTTGATGCCGACTTCGGACCTGTCCTTCCCAAACACTGTCCTGCAACCGCAGCAACCCTAGCAGGATCTGTAACGTGGTGCTTTGCCTTCTTTTGGACACCCAGCAGGGAAGGGGCATTCTCAAAGAATTTCAACCTCTTCTCAGAGAGGAGACAGGACTGCGCCAGAGGCCAGGTCAGAGGCCTTCGCCCAACTTGAGCCACTGCGCCACTACTGCAATGGTCCTGCTTTGTCTTTCTCCAACGACCACAGTAAATCGCACATCCTTCCTCATCGCAGTCTGGGTGTAGACAATACAAGCACTTGTATTGCTGATATTCGGCGAAGACATTCTGAAGTCCACATTTTGTGCATGTCTTGCAGACTCCTCTTCTAGACGGACATCGTGAAAGGCATCAAGTAGGCTCACACCTGGGCCTCTGAACTTTAAAAACTGGCAATGAAGCAGATCTTCACCGACAACAGATCCCTACTGCCGTTAGCAGATCGACAGAGAAGCAAATGTATTTGAAATCTCAAAATAGTCAAACAGCTGGAAGAGCAAGACGAGAACTCCCAACACAAGTGCGGTAACAATTTGAAGCAGGCCACCAGGGCTGGAGCTTAGGGAAACCCCCCCCCCCGTCATTGGATGGGCGCAGTATGACCCAAAGGATAGGGATTGGTTTAGAGGAGAAATGCAGTTTTCGGGCTAAAGCAAAACTGCTTTTCATTTTTAAAGAGTATTCCCAGCCTGATGGGGAATATTCAAGAGCATGTGAATCCATGCCAGAGCCCATGCCGGAGAAGTGTTGATTTTGGGTTTGTTGTATAAATTGTAGATTAGCATCCCAGCACACCAGACTTCACCAAGAAGCAATTGACCCAATGAGACACAGCCTTAGCTCAGCCTGAACACAAAGGGAGATACCATTTCCTCGACAGGCAGTGGGAGGTCGTAAGGGAACAGGGTTCCCCTGGAAAGCAAGCAGAGACACAAACACCAATATACTAACTTTTCTCAACACAAACCAATAGCATGCACCTATACCCCTCGAAAATCAGCCTAGCTGCACACAATCCCAATCACAAACTCCAGCGCCGCCAGAATGCAGCTACTCAAATCCATTTGGCCTTGCTGCACACATTATACACATCTCTCACAACCACTGTACCACGCCTAGCTCTAGAAGGCAGCCACATACCACTTAATCCACACTGGCTGCACACATACCAAGGGCACCTAGCCCGTTTTACTACATTACTCTCTCCACTGACGTGGACAAGTCCCATAGGGTGTTCAACCTGTTGCGCTTTGGAATAATACCAATAAAAAGGCGCTATACAAATGCCCAAAAACCTAACCTAAAAAAAGTGTTTTTTAAAAAATTGTAATGCAAGAGTAGCTTGGTGTATGAAAAGTGGAAGGAGAATTTGGGGTGATGACTGCATTGTGCAAAGGGGCTTATTAGGGGGTTGCGTGGACACAGTGATTTTTGTTTCCCTTTGTTTTATATGGAGAATCATGCGAGTGCCGTCCCTGAAGGTCTTTGTAGGAAACAGTTTTTTTTTGTTGTGGTGATTTGTAGTTGCCCATTACGTTGTGCTTCTTTGTAAAATAATGTGCACACCGGTTGAGCATTTGTGTAAAGAGCACTCGACATACAAAGAACATTCTTAAATTGAATGAATGACAAAACATTTAAGAGAATACACTTGAGATATGGAAAGTAGATGAACTAGAAGGGGATCCTGAGAGCGTAAATGGAAAAGGGGATAAGAGACCTATGCTTGCTGCAGCTCCGCCCCTTTCAGGAGAGCACATAATTCGGCACAGGGTCAAACACCTGCACAGTCGATAGTACCATCCACACCCCGAACCCATTCTGTACAACCTGCCGCGGAATATACAAATCTCTGGTTCAAACGCCCAGAAGATTCAGAACCTATAGCATCATAGGTTAGTGTAGGAAACAATAAAATACGAGACCAGATTATAATGAAAATAGAAAATAAAGCGGGTAGGGATCTAGAAGCATCGATTCAGAAAACAGTAGGGACTTAAAAGGGTGACTGGAAAAGGGAGGGGGGAGGATTGTGCCCAATGATAAATGCTGACAGATTGGCCGCTGGGGAAATCCTGTTAAAAATGGACAGTGCAGCGATCAAGGATGTCAAAATAGAGAAAGAAGAGGGTGAACACGCAGAAAAAAAAAAGTACTGAAGAATGCCTATTGCAAAGAGCGATGATACCAGGACAGATGATTCAGAGTGCTCAGAAAACAAATGAGATCAGGAGAAGAATGGGAGACAGGAAAAATCGAGGGATAGAATGCCATGGGGAGAGAGGCTTAGAAGACACCCCAGGCGTATGGCAGTAGCAAAGGACAATAAAGGAGGGAAAGTATTTAAGAAATGGAACAACGGGGCAGTTACCCTTGATCCAGAAGGGAATAGGGAGGTCCCATTATGTACCCTGGCCACACATGGATACAAATAATCTAATGAAGACATTGCCTAAACTTACAGCTGGAGCAGGAAAATTGATGTATGCCCTAGAAAAGCAGACAGTGGGAGGCATGTTAGCAGTAGGAGACATGAAGAGCTTGCTTGGTGCCAAAATTAGGAGGGCACCTAACATTTTGGGATAAAGCAGGATATCCAGGGGTTCGACTGGAAAGAGACATGCATGATAAGGCTCCATTTAATAACTGTCAAGCCCATGTATGGAATGCCCCAAGAAGGGATAAACCTGATATAGGATAAATTATGGCCCGCACTATGAATCAAGATTAGGACCCTGCATTATACATTCAATTGATTCAGGTGGTGTGGCAGAAGAGACAGGGGATGCATGGGAAGAGAGCATACCAGTATTTCATCACATGTCACACAGGTCTTCCCACAGAGCTACAGGCAGATTTGGACAAAATAGGGGGAAGTTAAGCAAAAGGAGATACAAGCGCATATAGTACTTTTTTTTACAAATTTTTATTTTATTGTAATTTATATAAAACAAAAAAACAAAACAGGAAGACCCACCACTTAGGCGGTTCACACCACTCAAAGAATTATAAACGTGCCCCATCTAATCTTGACAGTGGATCACCCTGGTAATCCTCATTTAAATTGGAAGATCTTCAAAATTGCAGTAGATATCAAAGTCAAGCACTCATTACCATCTTCAAGACTCGGCGCGCCACCCTCCCGCTGAACCCGAACTCCAGGGAGAGCCTGTACTCTTTATCTGCAAACCCCAGGCACCTAACCCGCCCCCATGTATCTGGGTGACCAGGCAAACACCAAACAACCCTACATAGCTCTCAGATAGTACACAAAATGGCATAACAGCCAGTAACATTCCTAGTAACATTGGAAAGGCGAGTATCGTATGCAGAAACCAACGGGATAGAGAAAGAAAAACAAAGCACAAGGGAAACTGCCGCAACTTCGGATAAGGAGGCCTCCCCAAGACCCTGGTGCCTCAGGTCATTGATTTGTCAGCAATTTTTCAGCACTCTCCAGATCAAAGAAAATGCACTCCTTCCCATTCCAGGACACCATGAGTTTGGCAGGTCGAAACAAACCCCCTTTCATTCCGTGATGCAAAAAGGACTTAATAGAATTGTGCCTCTTTTCAGTTGCCGGTGCCAAGTCAGGGAAAATGTGAATTGCATGTTCCTGGAACTTTAAAGATTTGTGTGCCGATGTAGCCTTCAAGACCCTTTCTCTGTGTTGAGCATCCCCAAGATGGACAATAAGCAACGGAACAATGGATTTGTTGAGCAATCTCTTGGAAGAGGGGGGGGCTTGATTCTAGAACATTTGTCCACATACATGGAGTCCTCTACTCCAGATGCAGCAATTCAGGGAGCCATGTAGAAACAAAGTCAATGGGGTCATCTCCTTCTACACCAGCTGGGAGACTTATAATAAAAGAATAAGAATACATTTGCAGCTGTTGAGCCTGTGGCACATTCTCTGGGGATTCCAATCTGTTCTGCATTGCCAGGTTCCCCTTAACCACCACTTCCACCTCCCACCTCATTTGCTGAACCAGGGGGGAACGTTTGGGCACACTGCTGGTCCATTTGAGGCTTTCTGTTCAAGAGTAGCAGTTCTAGTCTCCAGCTGGGCCACTTTCACATTCAGAGCATCAAATTTGGTTTCCAGCCGTGACAGACTGCTCAAACCACCCCAACGCAGTCATCACAGAGTTCTGCACCACCTGCCGCTCGGCGAGAAAAAAAAATCTGTATACTCTGGCCTGGGTTTTCTCTGCTTGATTTTCCAGATGCCATTGTGGCCCCTGTCAGCCTGTGGCAACCAGGCCAGAAAAACCTTTGCAAAGGGGTACAACCTGGGCACACCACCCCAGCAACTCCTAGTCAGTCGGGTCCCACATTCTCAGGATGCCACTCTCAAGGAGTGGCCACTGCCTACATGTACCATGTCAGGGGCCCCTGCCCACATCAAGCATGGCCACCTCCATGCCGCCTTTCCAGGAGACTGAATGTGCAAGCGTAGGCTGAGACACTGGTCTGGACCCTTCACACCGCACACACAGGGGACTACCAACCGACACAGGCACCCCCACTGCTCCCAGAGCTCCACCACATCAGTCGCTCCTCTCTTCCTCGCTCCAGCCTCCAGCATGTGCAGACCAGGAGCCCAGATGACCGTGTCGTAGAGAGGCCACAAGTGATAACGCCACTAGTCTCCACCTCTGGTGGGTACACGGTTTCCCTGTCTCTAGTCGGCCCAGGCACCACGAGCACGCAAAAATGGACTCCCTGAGTGCAGCAGGCTCAGGGCGATTTCTTGGCTTCTAAATGTCGGGCTGCCTTCGGGACCACGCCATCACTCCCAGGGGCTTCCGACGTCCCTAGACTCATCCAGCCGCTTCCTCAGTTAAGCAGGAGAGGCCCCAGCACCGGCAAACCTCCCGCCAGGCCCTGAGCAATACAGAGACACACCCATCTTTTTTTTGGGGTCTCGAGCACCCCCTGTCCTCCAGTACATTTAGCGCAAGGAGGAATGGGAAACAGAACAAGCGTGGCGAGCAGAGGCAGAACTGATACAGAAAAAGTTAGCAAAAGTAAATATGGAAGGTATAGTAGTTACCAACACTACAAAAGGGCAATATGAACAAAAACCGCCACACGGCTGGGCAGGACTAACGGAGGACAATCGAAGAGACATGGGTTGCGTCCAAGGAGGAAGTAGCAACCCCCAAAGAGGACAGGGGGGGGGGGTCTGGAGTATGGCGCAAGATTGCTGAAGTAGGCTCCCAATGCAGTATCTTCCAGGTACACACCCAGACCACTATTCCACTTTTACCCCACCACACAAGATGCCGGCATATGCCCCTGGGACCAGTATGCCCCAGGCACTGTAGCAGCCAATGGGCCGATGTATGCCCCTGGATCTGCATAGTCACAGAATGCAAGCCTGAAAGTAATGGCCCCCACACAGGTGTAGCCCATGTAATACCCAACTCCAAATGGTTGGATCATCACACAGCAAGTGCCTTCCCAAGCTACCACACCACCATGGTAGCAGAATCCATTACCTCGGGGGACAGTAACATTACACCAGAGCAAGTGTTCTGGGAGGCAATCCTTTCACACTCCCAGGGATTAACATGTACCCAAAATAGGACAGCCAACAGAGAGCTCCAAAGTGTAAAGTCATACCAGCCACCCTGGACCCGGAAAAGGAACCCAAGTTGAGAGTGAAAATAGGCAACAGAATGTTCACTTTCACGTGGTCCACCAAATCCTGTATATAAGGGAAGTTTCTTTTAACCAACAAAAGCATGGCCACGCAGGGATTCTCTGGGCCTACTGTCACCATCCCATTCACAGAAGATCTACCCATCACTGTAGGGGCATAGGAAGTCTTGGCACCTTTATTGCACAGCACAGAGACATCAGCAAACTTATAGGGAATATACTTCCTAACCAAAGTGAACATGACTATTTCCTTCATGGATAGAGGAATAGAGTGCTCTACACCAGGCATGCATTAGAACAGCAGCAGTGGTGGTGGTGGTGGTGGTGGTCCAAGCACTATGTAGCACCAGTGCAGTGGGATAGGGAGGTTTTGCTGCAGCAGAATTGGTCGAGGGAGAAATGTACTGAATATTTTTGGACGATTTAGAATGCAAATGTATGTTGGGGCATTGGGTAATAAAGGTGGAGTAGAAGGGTGCAGGGGCGTGGGTCTCCCCCTCATACATTTGCGTTGGAACATCCCAAACATGAAAAGAAAAATTCAGCGAAATCTCTCTCGACCAATTGTTGTGAGGAAATAACAGAATCGGAGGGGAACCCCTGCATGAACACAGGTTTATGCACACAGGTAACGTTTTGATAGAATGGCTCCAGGGTTTCAAAACATATTCTGCTTACCTGCAAAATGTTGTTTAGGCCAGGTGTGCCAGAAGAAAAGTATGAGGAAAAATATTGACCTTGCACATACAAGCAGGGATTATCAGAAAAGATAGTTATTCTAACAGGGACAGATGAAGAGGGGGTAAAGAGGTGCACAGTATTATGCATAGACCCCTACACTGCCATTGTGAGAAGTGACAGATGAACTGCTGTTCGCAGACAGAGGAGGAATGGGAGATTGTGTTTGAACTATGCACATATTGTCATATGGTACTACAACAGACATACCAAATACAGTACAGATTGCCACAGCAACATCTGTTATATAAGGACATAGCAGAAGTGCTCAGTCACTTATGAACCAACAACCCTCATGATCTAAGGTTAATGAAAGCATAGAAGCAGTAAGAGTTAAACCCAAACCATGTACAATACTCCCAGAGTGAAACAATACACATTATCAAGAAGAACGAGTTACTTACCTGTGTTAACTTTCTTTCGATTGGATGATCCTCCCACGTACTCCTCATCTTTAGATAGTCTTTCCAGCTTGAGCTGCTTCAGAAAATTCTCAGAGTGCTGTGCACCAATCATGTCCACTCAATGTCCCGCGAGGGCCTCCGGTCGACGTCATCTGTATAAGTAGAATGCCAAGCACCCGTTGGCTTCAGTTCTGTTTTTCCCTTCTCTGTAGTCGAATTACTAGCCATAGCATAGAACTTAGTAGATTTTAAGAGCATAAAGTATAAGGTACGTAAATTCTATGGTGGGGTAGGTTGAGAGGGGCGATGAGGAATACCCGGGAGGAACATCCAATTAAAAGAACGTTACCGCGGGCAAGTAACCTGTTCTTCGAATGGATTGTGTCCTACCATGCATTCCTCATCTTTTGATAGACTCCCAAAGCAGTAATAAATGTGGCGGTGGGGGTACAAATTTTGACCTGTCCTTAAGAATGATCATGTACGGTGTGAAGGACAGCCTTCCCAAATCCTCCCACCTGAGTGGATGTTGTGTCCAGGCAATAAATGTTTCACATAAGTGTGAATAGAAGACAATGCTCTCGCAGAGATTTTTTATTGGTAACCCTCTCTACAGAGCAGAGGATGTTGCCATGCCTCTTGTGGAGTGGGCCCGAAGGCCTTCTGGAGGATATTTACCAGCTAGTCTAACATTCCCCAATAGCTAGAATAATCCACCTGGAAAGGAGTTGTTTCGTCTCTGCCAAACCTAATTTATGACCAGTATAGCCAATGAACAGGTCATCCTGGCACATTTTGGACATTCTTGAGATGTAGAAATAGAGCCCTTCTCGGATCCAGGCTACGTAATCTCCCCTCTTACTTTCCAAGATGCGGAGGAGGGTAAAAAAGTTGGTAATATTATTTTCTGGGACAAATGGAAGTCAGACAATTTTGGTCAGAAAAGGTTTCACTTTGATAACTTTGTCATTATAGAAGGTAATGTATGGAGGTTCACAGGAAAGTGCCTGCAACTCGCTCATCCTATGGGTTGACGTTATTGCTACTAAGACAATAGTTTTTAATGTTAATCGTCTTAATTGACATGAATGCATTGGTTTAAAAGGTATGCATATTAGGAATTTTAGTATAAGATTTAGATCCCATACAGGGACTTGAAAGGTGTACGCAGGTGGAAACACATTAGTGAGACCCTTAAGAAACTGAATGATGGTTTTTGAAGTATGAGGTTTCCTCTGAAAAGCTCTTGAAAATTGAAAGCACTGTCAGACAACCCTTTATTGTTCCAATCTGGAGCCCCAGATTTGCCAAGTGTAACAAAAAGGATAACATCACTGGTGTATTGCATTCAAAAGGATTCACATTCTTATCGCTACACCAGCTGCTGAATCTATTCTAGCAGCAGCAGTACAAGTATTTAGTTGCTGGCCTTCTGGCCGAAAGCAGAATTTCCATTACGTCATCCAGGAGGTTCTAATCCTTATATCTCAACATCTCAGAAGCTATGCATGAAGGTTAAATGTCTTCACCTTTGGATGGAGAACCGGACCTTCCTCGCGAGATGGGTATGTCCAGAAGATCCAGGTACCACGTCCTCCTGGCCCAATCCAGGGCAATTAGGATCATGGGTTTCTGAACTTTCTCAACCTCCTGATCACATGAGGAATGACGGGGATGGAGGAATCTCCTACAGGAGGGGAACTCACAGTCCACTGCGAACGCGTTGCCTAGAGATCCTCTTGGGGAAAATTCCCTGGAGCAGTACAGCTTGTACTTCCGGTTTAGACCGGTCGCGAACAGATCCACTTGAGGGGTTCCCCAAAGGGTGAAGATCTCTTGAAGGACCTTTGAGGGAGTTTCCACTTGTGGGAGACTGCCTTGCCTGCTCAGAGTGTCCACCAGTGTGTTCTCCCCGGCTAGGTGAAGTGCCGATAGGGAGACTCCTTAAATTCCGAAGAAACCAGAGCTGCATTGCCTCTCTGCACAGTGGTAGTGACTCTACACAACCTCTCATGTTGAGGCAGTACATGGCCACTGTGTTGTCCGTCATTATCCGGACATTCTTTCCACGTACAGAGGGCAGAAATGCCTAGAGCGCTAGTCCGATTGCCCTCAGCTCCAAAACGATGTGTAGCTCCAAAACACTGATGTGTAGTTTGGACTCTGATGGAGACCAACGAACGTCTATTGTCAGATCTTTTATATGGGCTCCCCACCCCGTGAGCGAGGAGTCTGTTACTACTGTTATCTCCGGACATGGTTGCCAAAAGGGTTCTCCCTTCATAATGTCCATGCAGGCCCACCACAGAAGGTCCTGTGCGACTCTGCTCGGAACCTGAAGATCTGACATCCTGCCTGAGAATTGTGAATATTGAGTCCTAAGAGCCCATTGGAGAGATCTCATTCTTAGGCTGGCCTCTGGCAACAGAAAAATGCAGATGCCATGAGGCTGAGCAACATCAAAATGTTGAAGACCAGAAGACGTTGGGCACTCAAACTTGGTGACCATGTGCAGAATGTGTTGAACCCACACCTCTGGTGGAGTGGCTTTCCCAGAGGTTGCATCGAGGACTGCTCCGATAAACTGGAGTCTTTGTGATGGTATCATGTGGGACTTCTTGAAGTTGAGGGAGAAGGCCCGTCTGGAGAGCGTGGCAAGTCAGATGTTCCAAGGCCTATTCGGGGGACCGTACCCCAATCAGCCAATCGTCAGGGTAGTGGTAGACGTGAATCCCCAGTCTCCCGAGACTCGCTGCCACCGACATCAACCTGGTGAAAACCCTTGGGTGGAGGTCAGCCCGAATGGCAGAACTTGAAACTGATAATGAGAACCGCCAACCGCACCAATTTGGAGTTGGAGGGTCTGAAGGATCTGAGAAAGAGCAACCATTTTGAACTTGTCCTTCCTGAGGAACATTTTATAAGTTTTATATGGGTCTCAATCCTCCATCCTCCTTGGGGATTAGAAAATACAGGGAGTGCCAACCCTTTTCCTCTCCGCTACAGGTACCGGTCTATAGCACCTTTCTCTAGCAGGGTCAAAATTTCCTACGCAAGAAGTGGATCTGGAATCTTGAAAGTTGTTCGCTGGTGGAGGATCCTGAGGCCTTTCTAGAAAAGGAAGAAAATAACTCTGGGCTACCGTTTCCAGTGCCCATGCATCAGAAGTAATGCCCCACCATTCTTGCAGATGCTGCGAGTCTACCACCCACCAAGGTTTGGAGCGTCAAGGCCTCCGAGGTTTTGAGCCAGCTGAAACAGCAGCTGAGGGTAAAGTAGCCGTTGCTTTGGCAGACTTCGTATCGCTCCCTCGTCTACCACGAGGGATTCTTTTTTTGGCCTCTTTGACTGGCCTGTTCTCTCCCTCTTCCAACTGAGTACAATCGATAGGACTTGCCTCTCCAACACGATGTACCACCCTGAGAGACTTAGCCGCCACTTTCGAGGTCTGCAGCTTTGCAGACTTTCATCAGCCTTGCTGTCAAACAGGCTCGAGTCGTCAATAGGCATATTGAGAAGCTTAGAGATTGTACATACGATGCAAATCCAAACTTTCACAAACCATGGAAACCTGCGTAGCATGGTACTAGTTTCCATGGATCTGCTAACACTGTCTGCAATATTCCAGACCTGACTGGAGGCATTCACACATTGGCTCCTTACCATCCTCGATAGCCAGGAATCAGTCTTTCTTCCCCTTTGGCAATGTGGTCAGCCACCATTGCCACGCAATCCCATGTAGACCTTGACATGGCATAGGTGGCATTAGCCAATTCCAAAGCCATACGCCCAGCAGTGAAGATCTTTCATGCCCAAGAGCCCACCCGCTTGTCATCCCTGTCTGGAGGAATAGTAGTGTATGCAGATTGTTTGGTGGGCATGGCTGCTTGAACTACTAAACTTACCGGAGTTGGATGTTAAATTTTCTGGGTCACTGCTGGATGGTCTGTACTTTCTAGAGAAGTTCTTGTTAACTGCAGAAGCAGCCTCTGTGGATTCCCAATTTGCTGCAACTCTTCTTTAGAACCACATGGAAATGTACAACTGTATCTCTGTGGACCCGGGTCTAATATGTCAGTCAAATCATCCTGCTCAAATGGAGGAGCAGGTCTACGCCACCCCAAGAATTCCACTACCTTGCTCATTAACTGCCTATACGAGACCTCAACATGATCAGAAGGGTCTGGCTTTCCAAAATCTAAAGATGTATCCACCCCACTGGTTGTTTGTAGATTCTCATACAAATCTTTAATTCTAGATTCATCTGAAATTAATGCTTGTGGTACATTTGCGACACCAAATTGCAGGCCAAAAGGTGGACTTTAAGAAATCCTTTTTTGGCAAGGGTTTATATGTTTTTTTCCTGCGTTGGTGGGGGCTTTGACAGCTTCGAAAAAGTCATCAATAAAGACTTCGAAGTATCTTTGAACTCGATCATTATTTTGACACTGGTGTCAATGGCGCCAGCATCGAAAGAGTTGGTGCAATTGGGTCAGTTCCTGAAGTTGCTGACTTTTCTTCTTCAAAGAAAACTTCGAAGGACTCGAGTCTTGGCTTGTTTAAGCCTGCGAAAGTTTCTTGTCAGTCATAGGCTTAGATGGCTCTCGATGCTTGTGTTCTGGACTGCAAGTTTCACAGGTTTTAGTGTTCAACTTCCCTTTGTCTTTATGCAGAGCTACAGGGGCCTGGTCTTTCACCTTCTGTTTCAAGGGGGTCAGGCTGCCTTCTCGAACACTTTAATAATTTCTCGCCGAAAAAACTTGGTCGGGGCGTTCCATTTGGTTGGGCATATGATTCTCTCGGGAGAGAAATCGCTCGAGGTAGAAGGATATCTTTGGCATCTTTTCTTTGCGTCATTCTTTGTATTCAAAGAAAGCAATCGACTCTGATCGAGAGGATTTTTTCCTCCGAGGAGATTCTCTCGACTCGTAGGATTTTCTGTTCATCAAAAAACTAGATTACTTTGAGGGGGCCCTTCCCACCACTAGTTTACCTTTACGCTCCCTTGGAGCTTTTTAAGTCATCGCCTGACAGGAATTACACTCCGAAATACGATGTTCAGTGCGGACACACCACAGGCATATGTGGTGGGGGTCTGCAAGCAACATTTTAGCCCCACAATCTTGACACTTCTTGAAACCAGCCTTTGGCATCGATGGAGCCAACGATTAATACATTTTCGTAATTAAATGTGTTCTGTGACGAACCGCATCGTAATTCTTCGAAGCAAATGCTTGTAAAACAAAATTGGAGCCAACTGGCTCTGTGCATGCTACTTACACTGATGACGTCGACTGTAGACCCTTGAGGGACATTGAGACGACGTGATTGGTGCACAGCAGCCTGTCGAGAACATTTTTCCGAAGAAGCTAAAGCTGGAAATACTTATCAAAAGATGAATATATGGGAGGACACAATCCATTTGAAAAGCAGAAGAAAAATATAGCACCATTCCAGAACCATTTCAGCAAGGCATTATAGTACCATCCACATCACCATCAACATAGCTTTTTACCCTGTGAAAATACCCTGTGAAAAAAGCAAAAGTATCACGATGGAGGTTCATACAAGATTTCCGCCCTTTGAACAATATAGTAGAGGCAAAATTTCCATTAGCTCCAAACCCAACCTCGATACTATGTAATATTCCTGCAGATGCAACATATTTCACTGTGATGGATCTCAAAAATGCATTCTTCTCAGTGCCACTGCACCCAGATTCCCAGTGCCTTACATTGGAGGTGTCCCAGTTCAACATGCAGCACTACTGTCCAAATTAATAGATGACTTGGAAGGTCCCCTCCATGTAGCAATTGTAAAGTGTGCAGCTCACACTAAAGGTACCAACACAATTGTGTGGAAGCAGCCGCCAAACAGGCAGCTTATATACCCTTTCCAATGGAAAGTAAAAACACAGGTCATAGCACTACAACAAGAGCAGTTACTGGAATCATACAATTAGTTGCCTATGGCACACATTGTAGAATTACAGGAGAAAGCGCCACCACAAGAGAAAGCATTAGATCAGATAATGGAAGCAGATCAAAAATGCAGAAGCATATAAGCCACACATGTTGCAAGAATGGCAAGTTTGCAACAGCATTAACAACCTGTTTGGGGACAAACAATTTTAATTCTGTTTCAGAAGCAAAGGAAGCATACAAGTGGGACAAAATATAAACCAAAATTTCACCATGCCTACCTTATGTGAAGGCGTTGCCCCTCTAATGGATGCTTTTTGGCAATGTAGGAACAATTATTTCTATTTGCAATCGTCATGGAATGGATTATGCTCACTGGTGACTCTTCATGCACCCGTCCATCTCAAACTTGAAAAACGATCAATTCCAAGCAGACAACCCCCCCAAACCTCTGCAGTGCCCCCAATCACGTAAGAGAGGCCCATTGACATTGTCCTTTAACAAGGTCAAACTATTTCAGCAAGGAGTCAGACGATGCTTTAGAGAAGATATTTCAGCAGTACAGACTTTTTCCTAAAACTGAACTATTCTTCATATCATGCCTAGCTCCTGGAGAGTAAACAGCCACAAATGCCAAGTGGCTACAAGTGATCTGATGGAATGTAGTACAACTGGCCAACACAACAGAATGGCCACAATGCAGTACGTGAAGAGCCGACAACTCTACAAATGACAATGCAAAACCGCCTAGTATTACATTTCCCCACAGCCACGGAGGGCGGAGTGTGCAAGAAAATTGGTACAATATGTTGCACATATGTGCCCCCAAATAAGCATGACAATGGCTCATTAAGTATAGCTATAAAAGGCACTCCATAACTTGCCTACAGGAATGGAGGTGGGAGGAAGGAAAAAAGAATCAGATTGGTTGGCAGAGTTATTTTCCTAGATGCCAAACTGGCTAACCATCATAGGCATAGAACCTTTCCCTATTCGTGTTCTCTTAATTTTCATTTGGTGTATATACAAAGTACTTCTGAGCTGCTCTGCATCCCAGAGAAGTAGTACAAGAGTGCTTGCAGTAAGAACAGGAGATGCTGTTTCTCTTTACGCACCCATAAAACATCCAATCGGACCACCAGGTGTTGTTTGGTCTCCACATCCAGATAACTATGTAGCATGCGACATCGATCCCACAGCAGATTGCGGTCACAATTGCCTGAGATGCATCCCATGGGATTATGCTAAGGGAGGGGGTGGAGGGTATGTACATGAAGTAAGCAAAATGTGGTGCCAAGGGAGCAAGAACTGAGGCACAAGGAGTTAATTAAAGTTCACTCCGGGACGAATGAAAGGGGGAATATTGGGATGCACCCCAATTGCCCCAAACATGAGGAATCACAAATTAAGGAAGTCACGCTCGAGTGAACTGGGGGCCTGTTAAAATGTGGGTGCCCCAGTTAAAACCCTTCCTGCTTCATTTGAGCAGCATGTTGAAAGATACATTTCTGAGAGCACTCCATGAAGAAATGTAGGGCAGCAATGTATAGAAGAGAAACACATTGAGAGTGCAGCCCATGAGACATAATGCAGTAGGCAAGTATTGAGCAGTAGTGCATTAGGTTTGATACATGTATAAACCGATGAGGAAAAGATGACCTCAAGCAGTGGCTTTTGTTTAGTAGTGTCACACGTAGGGACTATAATGCACGGTACAAACCTGTCTTACTGCAATTGCACATTTACAAATATAGGCCATTCACAAGTTGGTAGGCCACAGAAGCAGAATTTTCCTCCAAGCAAAAACCACTTATTCATGTCCATCCTAGACATGCACGAATAAAGCCAAGGCCGTTTGAGGTAGAGGCAAAAAGCCACGCAGGGCTTGGTCAAAAGCACAGGGCAAAGCAGGATCCCATGTTCTACGGGAAAGAAAATATAACGGTGTTCTTACACAGCAATTAAAACATTCACGGTGAAGACCACAGTTTTAGCACAAGGTAGTGCATTGAGTAATGGACAATTCTAACAGGAACACACAGTCCCCTGTCGGAAAAAGGCCACTTTACCTGAAGCTGCAAGTACCAAGCAACAAAAGTACTTTGTCAATAGAGGCAACAGAGTACCTGTGCAAATGCAAGGAATAATTTATAGCATCATGGAAGGGTGGAGGAAATGAGTGTCCGCCACTGCCCCACAATCATCTATATACATAATACCTAAACAAGACATACACACATTAAGACTTGTACATGGTCCAGGAGTAGCACAAAAAAGATCACATGAGATCATGTAGTCCCACGATGGCAAAGGAAGCAAATGTTCCGATAGGTGAAATATGTTTCCGAAGTGAAGTAACAATATTAGCTGTCATTTGTACAGTCACATAGCTGAGAACGATCATAAGGTGCAAACATTTGGGTCCCATGAGAGGGATGAGCTATTTGTTTTTGTTACCACACTGTCTGCACCTGACAAAAGGATTGGTTAATGAAGGGGGAAGAAACCCACCATTGAACACTTGAGATGGGATAGCCAATGGGGAACTGATTTGCATGTTGTAAAAAGAGCTTAAATCAACCAATAAGAATGGAGAAGCTGGATAACGTGGTTATTAGGCAATTGTTAAGAAGAAAAGGTCATTAGATTAGTCACAAGGTGGTGGCTAGGCCAACAGGGCTAAGTACTATAGACATTTCTGCAGGGGATAGCAAACACTGTCCAATCACTGAATAAGAATTTACATGCATCTTGTAACAGTGTCACAGCAATGATGCCACTGACAAACTCTGTGCATGGAATAGATACGCTAGGTATTAGCCAATTCTGTGACAATCTGCAGTAAGTGCGCCCACTGACACAGTCTACACATCAGGCAGTGTTTTGGTGTTGGCTAAATTATAGTGTTAAAAATACACTGAGCTCGAATGATTTAAGAGTGAACAATGTTTAGGTTATCAGTGATCACAAACTGCAATATATAAGTGTAATTAGTTTAAACAAAAACCTAGATCACAAATAATGAAATCTTGAAAATGAATGGGCCTTACAACTCCAATAAAGGAGCGACTAGGAGTGTCAAAGTTAGGCACTTTGACTGGCCCAGGACCTAGGTTCCCACTCTTCTCCTGTGGTGTCCTAGTTCCCCTGCAGGACCAACACTATGGAGTGGCACCACAGTGCAAGTCCACAGCATGCCACAGTACCTTCAGTGCTATATGTAAAGGTGCCAGGGGTGTAGATCTGGGCTGAGTGTCTACCCCGCCAGAGGTCAAGATTCAGATGCCCCTTTGAGTCAATTATGCCAGCAAGGAACACAGTGTGGCCTAAGGTGGTGGACTCTGGAGACCCTTCAGAGAGTGGAGGAGTATGGCAACAGGTTATACAGTGTAAAGGTAGGGGCGCAGAGAAGGCAGTAATGCTCACCAAGGGAACATTACAGCTCACCGCACAGGGATTAAATCTTTCCCAGGCACTGGTGTATTTGGAGAATTCAGAGATGCTGGACTGCTTTAGCAGGACACGTTCTCAGTGGCTCCAGGTGGGCTACCAATAGGCAGCTAAGAAGGGTGCACACATTTGTAAACCAACACCATAAATCAGGTGGCCATCTTTGATTGGAGTCATCAATATGGTTGATAAAAGAAAAGGACAAGAAAGTATGTTCCCGAACCCAAAAGGTTCATCACAGAGGAATAATGGAATGAGGATCAAATGACAGACGGCTATTAAATCTCTAAATTGCCTGCATGCATAGCGAAATCTGTGGAGAATATAGAAATTGCTGTGAAAACTGGCAGAGGAATAGGGCGGTTGACCCGTAGAGTGGCAAGCACAGAGCTAGGGATATTGAATGTAGAGTTGCTCAACCCGAAAATAAATGGATTCCACAATTGCCATAGACAATGGTCAGTTTAAAAAAATCGGCTATCATTAATGTCCTGAACTAGGATTGTAGAACTTAGATTTGTGATAATTTGAGGCATGGAGCTGACTTGAGTTCTAGAGGTGCTATCTGAGGTGGTATCGCAGCATCAGTAAGTCAAGCTGCAGGTGGTATTTTTCTCTTAGCTGCAATATCATATGGAAGCCGCTTCCCAGCTGGTACGATAGGTTTGTAGAATTACAAAGAGGCTGAATTGGGGCACCAACAGAGTGGCTACTGTTAAGCCGAGTCACTTACTAGCTCTGAGGCATAGCCTTTAATACAGCAGCTATTAACAGAATGAGTTGCTTTTAGATACCAATCTTCTTACTATTCCCTGACACATACCCAGAGACTATTGCATTAAGAGGGCTCACCTTCAAATTAAGAAAGCTGGACCAGGCCTGCTGGACTGTTCATGCTCCTTACGTATGGGCTCTTGTACCCCCTTTGCTCTCCTGGACCCATTTTAAGACCGTCATACCCCGCTGTCCTATTTTTCCTCCATGTCTCGTTCCCTGTTGTAATCATGAGTCCGATTCTTTCTTATTGGAATTCACAGACCTTACATTTGAAAATTGACAAAAATATTTCAAAAAGAAAAATGGACCGCTTAGATTGGCTCTTTAAGATAGGTGTTGATTTTAAGGGGAAACAGTACACATTAACTCAGCAGAGTGCCGTCACAAGTACTTTAGATTGTTTCACTGGATAATGTATTCAAATTTGTTCACCATGTTCTCTTGCTGATGGAGGATTTCATTCCATATTGGCGAGTGCTATCTGGATCCAGGGCCTGAATCTAGTGGGGAGAGTTCTTATGAGTGGAGATGGGGTTGGCAGGATTGGCTCATTATTAACAGTCATTTACTGAAAGTGATGTTCAAAGGTTATCCACTACTCATCTATTATGACCTATTATGCTCCTCCCTACCCTCTCCTGCCCCAAATGGCTGCTCAATGTTTTATTGGAGTGAGGTCTGTGCGCTGAAACCTTTCCAACTATTAAGTTTACAATGAAAGGAAGACATTTTGCAGAGTTTCTTATTTCTGAGCTATGTCCACAATACGTTGGTGTTTCGCTCTTCCCTTCGTACATGCACTTTGAAGTTTATAAAAACCTTAAAACACCACGTTTCGCCCAGCAACACCTTTCTGAAAGTCAATGGCTGGACAGATCAGATTAATAAACCTATGATGTAAATCCTCATGATCACATTAATTATACCCAACTGCCACAAATGTTGGATTCATTTCCAATTCTCCATTTATCCGGCTTTATACATTTTCGTTAGATTAATTGCGATTACTAGTAAATGGAGCTGAATATCTTTCATAAAGTATACATGTGGTGTAGGGTTTCCATTTATAAGTTTCTGTTGGTGGTATTTGATGGTTTAGAACAAAAGGCTTTTATTAGAAGATTTCAAATTATAGTATCAGTACCACACTTTGAAGCAAACATCCCTTGTTCAGGAGTTGGAGAAAATGAAACCACACTTTCGTGCTGGGAGAGAATCAATCCTCTATGTCCAAGATACAGGCGGCAGCTGCACAACTACCAGAAAGTAGCTTTGACCCTGAGAGCCAGGCCAGAGGCTAGTCCTCCAAGCTTAGGAGGGCAGCATTAGCAGAGAGGATCAGTGGGGATAAATAACCACATACAGAACACGTGTAATGTTAGCCAATAGACCACAGTAAGACCCCTTGGGAAGCTAGGAGGTGGGTAAATGACAAATCTCATGTTACATAATCCAGGAAGACTGTTGGATCATCTGCCAAGGCCAAGTAAAAAGTGTGCCAGACTGAGCGCATTGGCACTGGTCAGGGTGCAGATACCCTGGAGTTATGTGGATTAAAATAGGAATTGGACTACGGACGCCAAGTTCTTTCAGCTTACCGCAAAACAACAAGTTACTCTTACAGCCGGACAACATGTACAGACATTACCATTCCATGTTGCAATTTAGTCAACTTACTGTGTAACATGTAGGCGTTGTCTGTTGATGAAAATAGATGCCTAGAAGTAGAGGGATAGTGTGAACCCATGGATCGGGCAACTCCCTGGTATTTCACCTTGCTATTCACACGCCTTGGGCCACTTTTCTGCTTGCAGGAAACTGCTTAATGCCCAAATAAGCTTCCACTGGTCTCGAGTCCTTTGTTCTTCTCCCACGTGACATAAGTGATCTGTACATTCTTTGAAAACTGTTTTGTGACTTTTTAAATTTGTTTTTATTGCTATTTCATGTTTTAAACAATTAAAACTGCCCCCTTCCCTACCAACCATCCTCCTCCCCTCTCCCGGATGCGCCCCCCCCACCTTCCCTAACCATGGATCGCAGTATAGTATGTCTTCTGAGGGTACAGTTCTTGGTATAATGCTTCGCAACTTATAGTATGTCCAGCAACCTTAATCACTGGGGGCCACCATTGTTCGTGGTAGTCTTTGTGGAGGAAGTTTAGGGTTAGATCCCAGTCTGATTTGAATTTCGCATAGTCTCCTGGAATTGAATATGTGACCTATTCCAATGAAGTGTAGTGCCATATTCTAGCTATCCATTCCTGTTCGTAGGGAATTGCGGTCCGCTTCCATTTTTGTACAATAAGAGCCACCACGCTTAGGCCCATGTACGCTTTCCTTTGTGGCTTTGTCAATAGAGTGTCCAGTACATCGCTCAAGCCCAACATGGTTTCCCCATAATCTCTCTGTACTTGAGGGACAAAAATGTCCTTAATCTTTTTGTTGATTACTTCCCAAAATGGCTGCAGGACAGGGCAAACGTGGCGCCATGTGCCCACCTCTTTACATCCCCGCCAACAGGTTTGCGCAACTGAGAGGTATATTTTGTGTATTTTATCGGGGGTTAAGTGCCACTGAACTAGGATTCTGGTCCACATTTCCCTAATCTGTATCCCTCTCATTAGCTTAGGGGTCCGCTGCCACACTTCCCACAATTGTTCTTCTGTGAGGGAGAGCGATAGTGTGCCCCCCCCCCCCATTGCCTCATATATGGCCATTGAGGCTGGGGTGTTGGTGTGGTGAATAACCTGTATCGTTTGCTGATTACTTGCCTGTCCCCAGTGTTTGTTAGTCGATACTTTTCTAGAGGGGTAAAGTCTCTAGCAGTGGAATTTCTCATATGGTGTGAAGAGAGCCAGTGCCTAAGATGGGCATATTGGTACCAGTCTTCTTCCTTCAGCCCCATGGTTTGCTTACATAGTTGGAATGTTTTAACCTCTTGCCCCCTCCATGTCCCTTGCACGGGTGCATCCCGCTTCTGCCCACCTAGTGAATGCGCCTCTCTCCAACCCTGGTGGGAACTGTGGGTTCCGAAATAGGGGGGTGAATGGTGATGGGTAGGACATGATCTCTGACTTTTTAACCATAGCGTCCCATGTATTCCCCACCAGGGCGGTTATTCTGCTTTTGTACATATTGGGGGGCCCATCCACTCTGGGACACCACAAGACCTTGTCCAGGGGCCTGCCCACCACTGCCCTGTCCGTTCTTTGCAAGATGCTATCTGGGTTCCCTGTGAACCAGTCTGAGATTACCCTCAGTTGGGCTACCCGGTAATGCATTTTGAAGTTCGGGACACCCATTCCCCCCTGGCTGGCATCAATATATATTATCACCACCAAAAATATTGCTGTATATATGGTCGTCTGGAACGGCCATAGGCAATATTTTTGGGGGGATAATTTTGGGTGTTTTTGGGAGCGGAGGTGTCCCACGCTCCTTCAAAAATAATGCGGGGGTTCCCCCCCCCCACAGGTTCCATGTATTAATATCACCAAAAATATGATATTTTTGTATGGCGATATTAACACATGGAACCCCTGGCCTCTGTTGGGGCTGTCCCGATGTTCCATGCCATCTTCGGTCTTTTCCCCTGCCACATGTAGTTCCGCCTCCGTTTTTTCAGGGCTTTGAAGTAGCTATTGGGGACTGCTAAGGGGAGAGCCTGAAAGTAATAAATAGCTCTGGGGAGGATTATCATTTTGATAACGCTAATGCGGCCCATCTAGGATATGGCAAGGAGCCTCCTTTCACCTAGCCACGCTTTAAATGTTACCAGTAGCTGAGGATAGTTAGCTTGGTACATTTCCTCTAGGGAACAGGTCAGATTCCCTCCCAGGTAGAGGAGGGATCCCTCTTCATGTGCAAACTGTCCTGTAACTAAGGGATCTGGGACATTGGCCCCCTGCAATGTCATTATTTCAGATTTTTGGGTATTAGTCTTCAGGCCTGCCACCCTGCCAAATTCCGTTAGGAGTCGTTAACGTCGGGAGGGAAGGGCCCATGTCAGTGAGAACGACCAGCAAGTTGTCGGCGAACACCATAGCTTTGTGGCCATCCCCTCCAAAGGCGATCCCCTTTATTCCCCTCTCCTGTCTGATTCTAGCAAGAAAGGGATCTAGGAAGATCGCATAGAGGACTGGTGACATGGGGCAACCCTGTTTAGTTCCTCTTGAGATCCCCATCGGTTGTGAGAAGCACCCATTGATGGCCAGCCTGATCTGTGGTGAGATGTAATTGGCTGTGACCAAGCAAAAGAAGGCTGGGCCGAATCCCATTGTTTCCATTATAGCAAACAAGAATGACCAGTCAACCCCGTCGAAGGCCTTTTCGGCGACTAAAGATAGGACCCCCGCCCTCAGACCTGCCCAGTTTGATTTCTCTATTACGTGGGATATGAGCCTAATGTTGTTGAACACCTGTGTCCCCTAGACAAAGCCAGCCTGGTCGGGGTGCATTAGGTCTGGGATTATTTTGTCAATTCTCGAAGTTAAGATTTTTGTGAACATTTTGACGTCAAGGTTCATTAGGGCGATAGGAACTACAGAGGGTGACATTCTTTTTAGGTTTAGGGAAGAGATCTACCTTGGCTTCTTGCATGGACTGGGAAATGCGGCCCATGTCAGAGAAGGCCTTGTATATAGAGGTCAACATGCAGAACCACTGTGAAATGCCTTGTAGAACATAGCAGGGAACCCGTCCGGGCTGGGGGCTGTATTTGGCGGTATCTATCTGATCACCGCTCGTACTTTGTCTTCTGTGATCGCCCCCATTCAAGGACTTCTCACCGACTCTGGCTTAGTCTTTTTAGGTGGTATGATCCTAGAAAGGCCTTTTGAAGGTCTCCATCGGGCCTTTTTGGGGTGTACAGAGTGGCGTGCAACTGAATGCCTGGTTTACAGCCCCCCCTGCTGTTAAGATGCGACGTATAAAGCCCGCCACTTCTCTTTTTTTGACCTGCCTGGCCAAGAGCCTGCCTGTTTTGTTTGCCTGGAGGTAGTATTTCTGCCTCAGCAATAGTAGTGACTTTTGTACCTGCTACGTCTGCAAGACACCAATTTGCCCTTTGAGGAGCCTGTGCTCTTTCCTGATCGCTGCCACTTTGTTTCCATTCTCTCCATTACCCCTTTTAAGCACCCCTCCAAGTCCGTCTGGAGGGCCCTTTCCTGTTTAGCCCGTGTTGCCTGTTTTGCCAATAGTAGCCCCGCATGGTTTTCTTGAAGGCATCCCATACTACTGCCTCTGGCCTTTCCGCATAAAAGTCGCTAATGCCTTCAGGTAACTCACCCAGATCACTGTCTTTTAGTAAGTGGCGGGGGAATTGCCATTTCCAAAGTCTCAACACCCCCCCCCCCAATTAATTTCTATCTGCAAGGAGGCATGGTCTGACAGGGTGATAGGACCCACATCTATGTTCCGCACTTGTCCTAGTAGTGACACGGATACCCAGATGTAATCTATTCTTGAGAATGTTCTGTGTACGTGGGAGAAGTAAGTGTAGCCCCTAGAGTCCCCTTTTAGTTCATGCCATGCATCTGCTATAGCCAGTCTGTCCACACTGGCTTGAAGCCATTTGATTTGGATAGGCAGCCAGTCGGGGGGTGGAGGGGATCCTACCTACGCTTCTATCTTTGGTCGGGTGCCACGCTAGATTAAAATCCCCTGTGGGTATCAATTAGCCCCTTGTGAATTGGCCCAACTTCTCCATCGTCCCAACCTCAAAAAGCCATCTTGCCCGGAATTAGGAGTGTAGACTGTTGCTATTGTAAGGGGTGATCTTACCCATTGTATGTGGACAAAAGGAACCTGCCCTCCTTGTCGGCTTTTGTGTCGATTTGGAAGGTGTCTAAATGCAATCAGAACCCCTTCAACCTTGTCGTTGGCCTGTAGGACCAGGGGGTACCCTCTCAGTTGCAATCTATACTTCTCTTGTACGCAAATGTGGGTTCTGGAGAAGGTTCTCCAATTTCCACCTCTTAGCCGGGGTGTTTAGCCCCCTAATGTTGAGTGAGAATTTGAATCCCCATACCTCACTGTACCCTGTGTAACATGATGCTGCAATACCTTACCCCTCCAACCCACCCTCTCACCCACCCACCCACTCCCTCCCTCCCTCCCTCCCTACCCCCCTCTGGCTAAACTTGCCCAAACTTTCCCAGTGCTGTGCCACGTCCTGGGTTGCTGGATCTCGTTACATTCACAGAGATAAACAAGTTACTCTCTTACCTGGTAATATTCTTTCGATGGGATGGTCTGACGACGTATTCCACATCTTTGACAGTGATTACCACAGCTGTGCTGCATCGGAAAACTTTCGGCATAGGCGTCCTGCGCAGATGACGTCAATACACTCCCTCGAGGACCTCAGACAGTCGACGTCAATGGATGTTATATGTAGGACCCACGACGCCCGTAGCCTCAGTTGTAGTTTTTTCCCCCCAGAACATGTGGCACCAATCTCCTGCCAGTATTACTACAGAAAGCCTTGCGGACACAGAAGCTGTAATCGCATAAGAAATTCTATAGAGGGGCAGGTAGGGAGGGCACGATGTGGAACACGTCGGAGGAACATCCCATAGAAAGAACGTTACCAGGTAAGAAAGTAACTTGTTCTTGGAGGGCATTGTGTCCTCCAACGTATTCCACATCTGACAGACTCCTAAAGCAGTACCAAGGTAAGGAGGTGGGAAAAGAATTTAGAATTTTTTAGAATCCCCAATCAAATTGCAGCATAGAGGACTGCCTTACCAAAGGCCAACTGTTTCCCATGGATCAAGTCCAGGGAATAATGTTTCACAAAAGTATGGACAGAGGCCCATGTGGCTGCTTTGCAAATATTGCAAATTGAAACACCCCTCTGTTGTGCAGTGGAGGCAGCATACCCCTAGTAGAATGAGCCCGTAAGCCTACTGGAGGGTCCTTTCCCGCCAAACGATAACACTCACGAGATCATCAAAACGACAAGATCTGCTTGGAAACAGCCTGACCTAAACGCCTTCCAGCGTAACCAATAAAGAGTTGATCGTCCACTCTGACCCGGGACATCCGTGAGAGATAGAAACTCAAAGCTCTCCTAGGGTCCAACCTATGGAGCCTCTCCTCTTCCTTACCAAGATGTAGAGGATGATAGAATGCCGGAATTACCACCTTCTGGCTCAGATGGAATTCCGACAACCTTTGGAAGAAAGGAAGGCCGCAACCTAAGGACAACCCTGTCCTTACGGAACACAGTGAAGGGTGGTTTGGCGGAAAGTGCCTGCAACTCACTCTGCGGGTGGAAATAACTGCAATATAGTTTAATAAAAATATAGTTTTAAAAGGACAATAGTCTCAATGGACAAGAATGTAAGAGCTCAAACGGAGTTCCCATTAGGAACTTTAAAACCAAATTCAAATCACATCCCGGCACCTGGAAAGGCTATGGTGGAAACGCATGCATTAGCCCTTTTAGAAACTTAGATATCAAAGGGATTTGAAAATAAGAACATTCCTCAGACGAGCGCTTAAATATGGACATCGCCGCCAGGTAACCCTTAATGGTACCCACATGCAGGCCCTTGTGGGCTAAAGAAAGCAAAAAAGAAAACCAAAGGAATGGAACATTGGAAAGGATCCACCTTCTGTACCCTGTACCAGTCGCAGAACTTGCTCTAACGGCAACGTTAGAGGGATTTCGTTGCGGGCCTTCTGGTCGAAAGCAACACCTCCATCACATCTTCGAGGAGGTCCCAATCCTTATATCTCAGCCTTTCGGATACCAAACATGAAGGTTGAGAAACTTGACCTCTGGATGGAGAACTCAAGCCGCCCTCCCATGAGAGCGGATTTTCTCGGTAGGGAAGACGACGTGGAGGGCAGATGGACATGTCTAGAAGGTCCGGGTACAACACTCTCCTGGCCCATGCCGGAGCAATGAGGATCATCCGGGAACCGAACCTCCGCAACACCTGCAGAAAGACGGGGACTGGAGGGAACACATACAGCAGTGGGAAGGACCACTCCACTACGAATGCGTCCCCCAAGGCTCCTCTTGGAGGAAATTCCTGCGAGCAGAATCTCTCGCACGTCCGGTTCATACTGGTGGCAAAGAGATCCACTTGTGGGGTTCCCCAAAGGGCGAAGATCTCCAACAGAACTTCCTGAGCCAGCTCCCACTCGTGAGAGACCGTGCTCTGCCTGCTCAGAGCGTCCGCCGCCACGTTTATCTCCAGCCAGATGAACTGCTGAGATCGAAATTTCCTGCTGGATGGCCCAGAACCAGAGCTGCATCGCCTCCCTGCACAGTCGGAGTGACCCTGCTCCGCTATTTTTGTTGAGGCAGTGCATGGCCACTATGGTCTGTCATAATCAGGACATTCTTCCCCCACACAGAGGGCAGAAAAGCCTTCAGGGCTAGCCTGACAGCCCGCAGCTCTAACAGATTGATGTGGAGTCTGGACTCTGATGGAGACCATCGACCAGCTCGTTGGCATGAGCTCCCCAACCCGTGAGGGATGCGTCCGTCACGATTGTCACCCCCGGCAATGGTTGCCAAAACGGAGCCCCTCTCAACAGATTTCCTTCGACGGCCCACCACAGAAGGTCCTGGGCAACCAAGGGCAGAATCTGAACGGGATCCGACATCCTGCCGGAGAACTGTGACCACTGCATCTTGAGTGCCCACTGCAGGGATCTCATCCGCAGCCTGGCCTCTGGCACCAGTAAAATGCAGGATGCCATGAGACCGAGCAATCTCAAGAACTCTAACGCCGGGAGACTCTGGGCACGTTGAAATTTGTCCACCATCTGCAGAATGTGATGAGCCCTCACCTGCGGAGGCAAACACTGCCCCAGGGATGTGTCCAGCACTGCTCCGATTCACTGGAGCCGCTGAGTAGGTGTCACATGAGACTTCAAGTTGAGGGAAAAGCCCAACTTGTGAAGGAAGTGGCAGGTGACGTACAGATCCAGGCCTTGCTCGGGAGAGCACGCCATGATCAACCAATCGTCCAGGTAGGGGTAGACGTGAATCCCCCCTTTCCTGAGATGCGCTGCCACCACCACCATCAGCTTGGTGAAGACCCTTGGGGCGGAGGTCAATCTGAACGGCAGGACCCGAAACTGAAAATGCGAGTCGCCAACCACAAACCTCAGGAACTTCCTGTACATGGGATGAATTGGCACATGAAATTAAGCATCCTTGAGGTCGAGAGACACCAACCAATGGGCCTGGAGGACTAGAGAAAGAGTAACCATCTTGAACTGGTCCTTCCTGAGGAGCTTGTTCAAACCATGCAAGTCCATGATGGGTCTCAATCCTCCGTCGTTTTTCGGGATAAAATAAATATGGGGAATACCAGCCCTTGTTCCTCTCCGCTACAGGTACCAGTTCTATGGCACCTTTCTCCAGCACGGATAGGATTCCTGCGCATGGAGCGGATCCGGACACTTCAAAGAGAGCTTCCCCAGTGGATTGTTGTGAGGCCTCTGCCGGGAAGGAAGACAGTAGCCGTGGGCTATGATCTCCAGAACCCACACATCCAAAGTAATGGCACACCATTCTACAAGATTCTGCGCAGGTCTACCCTCAACCGGTGAACCATGGGACATAGCCTCATGACTGAGAGGAAGCGGCAGTGCCTGAGGGCAAAGAGGCAACAGCCCAAGCGGCTTTGGCAGCTTGAGTACCTTTTTTTCCACCTCTGGTACTCCTACGTTGGCCCCTTTGACTGGCAGCTCCCTTTGATCTACCAAAGGAAGAGTAGTATCGAAAGGAACCTCCCCTCCATTGCTGTCCCCTAGGACGAATAGGCGGAGGTTGACGAACTGCAGTGCTCAAAGACTTAGATGCAGCTTTGGAGGTCTGCAACCTCTCAAGGCTGTCAGCCTTGCTGCCAAAAAGATGGACATCATCAAAGGGCATGTTGAGAAGCTGGGACTGTACACAAGGAGGAAACTCCCACTTCCGCAACCACTCAAACCTGCGCATCACGGTGCTCGCCGCCATGGACCGGCTGACAGTCTGCCACGTCCAGACCCGACTGAACAGTTTCATACATGGCATCCTTGACATCCTGAACGAAGCCAAGAAAACCATCCCGTTCCCTCCCTTCGGGAATATGTTCAGCCGCCAATAACAAATCCACCGAGTGTGCGTGAATCTTGCAAGGGCACAAACGGAGTTGGCTGCTTTCAAAGCTATACCCCCAGAAGAAAATACCTTCTTCGCCCAACCATCAAAGCGTTTGTCATCCCTATCAGGAGGGATTGGAGGGTACGCAGCCAGCTTTGCTGGGGCTGCAGCCACCTGCACCACCAAACTCTCAGGAGTAGGGTGCTTAGACAAGTAGCAGGGGTCACCACTGGCTGGGCGGTATTTTTTCTGCAACACCTTATTCACTGCCGGGAGACTCTCCGGAGCAGTCCAAGCCGTTGCGACCCTTCTTTGTAAGGCCATATGAAACGGCAACACCGGGTCAGTGGGTGGACCTTGGTCCAAGATAACCGTCAGGTTATCCTGCAGAAAATCCACAGGTGGAGCAGACCACCCCAGATACTGTCACCCTCGACATGAGGAGCTTGTATGAGGAGTCAGCATGTGTACCAGGCTCAGGCCTGCCAAACAACCTCTGGGGAGGTATCAAGACCACTTGCGTCATGTAAAGATTGACGAAAGTCTTCCAATTGGCTATGACCAGACAACAGGTCATCAACCCCCTCTTCATCAGACCCTTCCTCTACCTCTGAAATGTCCTCCAACGGTTGGAACAAGTCACCCTGGGAGGAGGAACAGAGTATGGGTCAAACATAGGCTGCACAGACTTGCTGAGTGCCTTTCT
The DNA here is from genome assembly GCF_040938575.1 of Ambystoma mexicanum. NCBI lineage: Eukaryota > Metazoa > Chordata > Amphibia > Caudata > Ambystomatidae > Ambystoma > Ambystoma mexicanum. Next base: position 409,084,529 of record NC_090936.1, read on the forward strand.
CGGAGCTTCCACAGATCTCCTGAGCACCTCTGGCAAATTTTCCTCAAAGGGCTTCGAGAGCGCCGATGACTTCGACAACGGCTTTGAAGCTGGAGCCCCGAGCGTGTCCTTCGACGGACATGGCGCCGATGCCTTCTTTGAAGGCCTCACATGCTCCAACGGTCTCGACCCCGTCGAGGACCTGGAGCAGGCACGGTGGCAATCATCCTTGTCCGATCGGGACCACGACGGTTCCCGATGATCGCGCCATGTTAGGCAGAATCCTGTGCAGTGCCCTTAGTGACCACTACACACAATTGAGACAGGTGGCAATACAAGTTTTACCTTTGGTACAAGCCTGTACTATGTCAGAGTGGTAGCAGTGGCAGAGCAGCCAGGCTTATCTCAAGAGTAGATGAGCAGTAGCAGAGATTACACAAAGGGACCACAATTACTGTGACTCAAGCAAACACTGACTCAAGGTTTCAGGTAGAAAAATACAAGTACCTTTATTTTTAAACCATTCGTTATAAACCCAACACTACTTAAACAAAAACCACACGTTAAATATACTACAACTAACCAATTCACTTTGTACAGTATGTCTCAAGGTAAGAACCCTGTGTTTGAATGAACCAGTGTTATACACAAAACACGTTACCGTGAATACGACTGCGATAATTTTTTGACAGTTCGGTCTAACTAAACGCATATCCGTGACATGAAATGCTACCAGGGCAAAAACACACTTAGCACCTGAGATACTGAGAGGTAGTTGGAGGCAAAAATCACAGGCAATATTTTGGTTAGGCAGACAATCGAGAAACGCTCAGACAAGAGTTCAAAATTCAAAGGGCCGGAGCCAGGGTCAAGTGACACCGGGGCCTGTTGCCGAAGATCACACAGTCAGATAGTTCACGATTCATCGTAGCCAAGAGTACTTTGATATTGGCAATGTTCGGAAGCAAAAGTTATAAGGAGGGAGGGAAGACAAGGGCAAGCCTTGGAAACGAAGCAAAGGGGATCACCCAGTTTCCTCAAGCAGAACACAGTACCTTATTCCAATGATGCAGCTGGTGCCCTGGCAGTTCCTGTGGTTTTCCCGCAGACCCACGATTCCTGGAGCTTCGTTGTGAAGGACGACGTCTGAAGGGGGTCTGCACCACACAGGGATGAAGCCGGCAGCAGCGACAACAAATAAAAGGTGCGCTCCTTAAAAACACAGGAGAGGCTCTTCAAATGGCTATCCGGACCACTACAGCTGTGTGCAGCGATTTCGAATAAGGAAGAGGATCCTCTGGCTGTGGAAGACGAGCTGGTTATCCCCACCAGTCTCAAGGGAAGAAAAAGAAAACACCGGACTGGATCTCCTCTTAGTCGTTGAAGGGCAGATAGCTCAGGACTGGGGCAGGGCTTCACCTGGACGGGGTAGTTGCAGCAGCTGTCATTCTCTCCGCTTCTCTTCAGTTCCTTGCAGTTCCAGTGGCGACTCCGACTTCTAGCCCAAGAGACCTGCCTTTTATGCCAAAAAAACCCCATTCACACAGCATGGCTGTCAATCACCCAGCAGGGGGGTTGTCCAGCCCAGACAACTACCCTGACCAATCATGGCAAAGTGCGACTTGGGTTTCCTAGGATACCCTGTGCAGGGGGTGACTACACCCCTCGCTCACATTCAGCCCAACTAGACACCCAGGCGCCTTGAGGAGGGCTTCTAGGTAGAAGCCCGCCAAAAGACAGTGAACAAAGAAGGCAAACCTAGTTAGCCGCACAAAGTAAAACACAAGAAGGACTTAAACAAAAAAATGGCGAATAAACCCAACCGGAGCCAAGAGAAAGACAATTTAGTCAAGCAGGTTTATGTTCGAGGCTAATATAATATCCAAGAATAATACCACGTTTATCCAATATATTCGCGGTAGAAAAGTTAGGGTAGATACGACTGCCACCAGCCATGTCTAAATGTTAAAAGAGCGAAACAATGCTCTAAGAGGTACAGATGAAGAGCTAAGAGTTAACCCTTCCAGCACTCCATGTAAAATGGGGTGTACTGGATATGTGGTTAGTTTTGACTAAGTAAAGATAATGGTGACTTTACCCTTTTCTGGGGGACAGTCACCCAGAGATCCAGCAAAGCTGCTGAGGGAATCAATAGGTAAGGGAAATTAGCCATGAAATGAGAATTCTCCCCAACACGCCGACCGCCCGAGCCCGAAGGCGTGCGAGCTCTGGCTCTAGCACGTTCCTTGCCGGCTTCTCTCGAAGGCGCGGACGGAATGGTGCCCTGCGATTCAAAAATCGCCATGATCTGCCGGCGGAATTCATCCCATTTGGCCGGCAACAAGTGTTTCGTGGGACAAGCCACCCGCTGACTGGCAGAGCCCTCTGACGAGAACGGGGAAGGCGACCGGTGGCTGCGCTTCCATGAATGCCTCAAAGAGGCAGAGGAATGGCGGGACCCACTCCTAGAACAAGACCCCCTGGACTTATGCCGAGACAGAGAGTCGCCCCTCGAATCGTCAGTCGAAAGTCCAGCGGATCTCGACTTACGAGGTTTGGAAACCCTACCTACCGACAGCTTCTTCCGCTCCCACAAGGCCTTCGACATCAAAGACTGGCACTCATAGCAGTCATCGGTGGCGTGGCTCTTGCCTAGGCACTAGAGACAGACGTTGTGTGGGTCCATAAGAGACATCTTGGAACCGCAGTCCTGACACTTCTTGATCGAACAATAGAAGAACCGATTAAAGAGGCGAACCGAGGCGCGCTGAGATTCTGAAGCGAACACGTTCGCGGAAACAACAGAACTGAGGCTACGGGCGTCGTGCGTCCTACATATAACATCCGGTGATGTCGACCGTCGGAGGAGGTCCAAGGGAGCTCATCGACGCAGGATCCCTAAAAAGTTTTCCGAATAAGCACAGCTGTGGTAATCACTGTCAAAGATGTGGAATACGTCGGAGGACACAATCCCCTCGAAATACCTTGCGGGGAGAGGCATCTCCTTGCCCTCCCTCTCTTCCAATAATCACCACCATCTTCCCATCTCCCAACGCAGGCACCTGGGCCAGTGCCCACGAGTCTCCTCGGGGGCAGGCCCATAGCCTGGTGATCCCAACTGGACCAATGAATAGGAATGTCTGGTTAGTCTGTGCCCCGCAGGTGCTTGCGCCTTGACTTCAGTTCCCCTACTTTCCTCCACTACCATGGCTTCTCTTGGTGGCCTTCGTGATCCATTATCCCGCCTTGTACTCTCGCAGCGTTCTCCTCCTCTTCGATGTTCAAGATCTTGAGGCCCTCCTCCAGCGTGTTAATGCGGGGCTGGTGTTATGCTCACCTGGTATCCACAGGGACGCCACCCAGTCGGGTTACTCGCTGGTATGCTTCTCAGCTTTGCCCTGATGTGGTCTGCGGGGAAGGTTCTGCCTGAAAATACAGGAGGACTGTGTTCAAGACTGACCGGCTGGGATAAGTAACCTCCCTCCACCCCCGTATGATTTCAGTCCCTCTGGCACCCTCTCCTCACCTTGTGGTAGAATTAGGCGGGATCTCCATCCTGCCTTCTTTGCAGGGGCGCGTTGTCTTTCTTGGACGAGTGCAGTCCAGTTACTTCTCCGGTAGGTCTTATTGCTGTTCTTTAGTTTTGTTGCTATCCTGCATGCCTTTCTTTGTTTAAAAATGTTTCTTTTCTCCCTTAGGTATGCGGAGCTTCAGAGCGGCAAACTGGCTTGGTTGAGCCCCGCTGGTAAATGATGGCGCATTAAGAGCGCTACAATGCGGTAAGTAAGCGCTATGCGCAGCGCTGCAAAGTCTTGCCTTTGCTAACCTGCGTTTTCCTTCCTTGTAGGTCGCAGTGTTCTTCAGCACGAGTGGAATGTCCGGAGTGGTGCCAGCCGAGAGGCGACCAGCCAGGTAAGCCTTTTGAGCAGTTCGTAATTTGTAAATGCCTCTACTGCTTTCTTTAATGTTGCCTCTATCTTCCTCTTTCAGGTCATTCTGTGCGGGAGACGGGCAGATTCGAGGAAGCTGTTCTCAGTAGCTGCGAGTGTTTAAAGATGAAGACTGCAGGTAAGATGCTGCTGCTAAGGATGTTCCTTTTGTCTCCTTGCAGGTTCTGCTTCTCCGAGGTTCGAGGGAATAGCTGGACACGGTGAGCGTCACGTTGCAAGCTGCAAAGTAACACGAAGCGTGTTGTCTTGCTCGGATGTGGTTTAAATAGCCCCAACAAAATAGCCCAGGTAAAGTAGTCCCTAGGCTACCTCACTCAAAACACTAGACCGCATAGCTTGGTTCTTAGGAACCAAGCTATGTGGATGCCTCCATGTTGGCTGACAGTACAATAAAGTAGTTCCCAAGCACATTGTTTTTCATGGTGTATGAGCCTGGCGACATAGGAGCCAGGACTGGCCCCATGAGGGCTTTTGAAGAGGATGCCAGGCTCTAGAGTCCTGACTCCACCTGGCCAATGGGTTTGCCAGAGGGGGTTTTGGGCAAGGGTTGTGACAGCTGGTGCTCTTCCCACTTGAAGACCAGCCCGAAGGGGGAATGTCCACCTGTATCTCATCTGAGCTTCCGCAAAGGCCTTGGTCACTGGTCCTATTTGCATCTGCTTTGTTAGTGTGATTTTGGCCAAGTCTTGAAATGGTTCTATCGTGGTACCGTTCACCTTGATGTAGGTAGCTTTCCTTGCCGCCTGGAGTATGTGTTCCTTTTGGTCGTATCGCTGTAGGGTCATCACCACCTATCTTGGTCTGGTCCCCGATTCTTCTCTGAGGGGACTCACTCAGTGAATTCAGTCTGAGGATTTCTCCCCTGGTCTCAATGTCCAGCAATTCTTTAAACACATGCTGCATTGTTTCCCTTAGGCCGCCATCGCTCGCTCCCTCTCTCTGGCAGCCCTTCCACCCTGATGTTTGACCGCCTCGAGCGGTTCTCCAAATCCTCCGCTTTGATTTCTAGATTGTGTGTTGGTACCTCTAAGCTGCACCGCAAATGCGTTGATCTTTCGGGTGTCCTCTGAGCTCCTGGATGCCGTTCTCATTTGTGTCAACTCCATCACCCGATTCCTCAATGTCGCTTTTGAGTTATTGCAGAGATTGCGCTATTTCTGTGCACATTAGGCTTAGTTGTGTTTGCATGGTGGTGGTTATCTGGCCACTAAATTCTTTGCAGCAAAGCTGCAGCAACTCACTCATGAGGTCTTATCCTTGTGGTATAATTCTATAATACCCCTGCACTTGTTTCTCTGTCCCGGTTGTGTCTTCATCTTCCAGGGCTTCCCCCTCTTTTCTCCAGAGCTTTTGGAGTGCCCCTTTCTGCTTTGTGTATTTTCGACAAGCAGTGGCTTCTTTAGCCTCTTTAGGTTTGTTGCGTGACATCTTCTGGGGGGGTGGGGGGCCCGCGGTTGCTTGGTTTTGTCCTTAGTTGGAGGGTGCTGCCCCTGGGCTCTGATGATCCTGCCCTCCTGATGCTTGTCTGGAGTGCTGCATGGGGGAAGGTGTCCATCAATCCCTACTGGGGGGTCTAGGGTGTCTGGCTCCCCTTTGTACCCTGTTTTCGCAGCTCCCGGAGGGTGTTCTATGGTGGACCAGTAGTGGGTGCAATCCCGATTCCCACCAGCCAGGGGTCCCCTGGCCTCTGTGTGGCTAGCTTTGTGTTTTTCCTTTCCGGGTCCACAAGTCTGCTGCAGTTCCCCTGGTGTTCCTTTGATGCCTTGCTCATGCCGGATTAGGGGCTTCTTCCCAAATGGTGGGCCGAGAGGAGAACAGGTGTCTTGTTGGGGAAGATGAAGGTGGGGACAAGGCTCGCCCGCCTCTCCTCACAGGCCTGAGCTCCTGGGGGGCGAAAGGGTTCCCTCAAATCGGTGTAAACTCTTCTTGGGAGGTACTGGGAGTCTCTGCAGATTGAAGGCAGCTGCCTTCTGGTTTCGGGGGTAGTTGTGCTGGTTGAGTGTCCTGTAGTGTGTGGGCCCTTTAATGGATCCGCGTCTGCTTGATATGATTCTCCTGCACAACAAGTCCCCCACACCAGAGGGACTTGTTCGGGTGCGTAATGGCTTCCCTGCGGCCTTTCACATCTGGGTGAGCGGAGGCCACAAGGACTGCAGTGCAAGCCCCTCCTTATGGTGTGAATCCCCCGTGCTTGGGCCACCCATGGGAATCTGAGGAGGGGGTGGGGAGGATTGGGGCACAGGTATTGGTTACTGGGGCGTCCGCCACCCCCCTTACTTGCTTGGCTGAGACGCTGGCCTGTTCCACACCTCCTTGCCGCTGTGCGGCAGTGCTCCAGCACTGCGACCTCGCCTCGTCCAGTGGGACACCATGGGGTCCCTTCAGCACCCAGTCATTCCTTGCCTCTGGCGCTAGGCGCCGGCCGATGATGCGGTCACCCGTACAGCCCGAGCGAGGGAGGGGAGAGGCCCTGTGCCCGCGACCGGATCCGCTCGATCAGTCCCCTATGCCACCTAGAGCAGCGCCGCTCCTATAAGGATTTATTTGGCTGCGGGTCGTCCCTAGCTGCTAATGCGAGGTATTCTGTTGGGTCCTTAGTTGTTGGGTTTATTGCTCCTTATTGGGGCCGCCAGGGAGGAGCACTCTCCTCACAGTGCGACGGGTTCGGTGGCCATCTTGGAAGTCCATTGTGACTTTTAAACATTTTAGCCAAATAAAGTTTCGATTGATGTTGATCAACAGTTTCCCTTGCTACAGCCTTGAAAAAAACTCAGTCTGCAAACGTGACAGCAAAAAATTGAATGTCCATCAATCACTGCATGAATTTTGTAAAGCAGTGGAAAGTCCCCTTGATGAGCATTAGCAGAGTATCAACGTGAAGTAATATATTTTCTGACCAGTCATAGCCACAAAGGTGGCTTAGATAGGAGATGCAACAAGCTAGGAAAGCCTAGCTCTTGTGCTCTCCTGAACGGGTGCAAAGGCTCAGAAGAGGCTATTGTGTGGACCTAGATGCAAAGGAGACCATGCCATCTGAACTGCTGAGCCAAATTCACTATCCCATCACTTGCTTTGGATTATGACTCCTACCAGACATATCCCATAAATTATATTTCATTGGGGTGGTGCAGCACTCATGGAGGGGAGAGGAAAGGTTTCACAGTTTGTGTTGCAAGACAAAACAGACAGCATCCTAGTATTAACCCATTTCCTCTCAACTAACATGCTTGCGTCCTTCAGAAAAGATCATTGTGCGCTCCAAAACTTCAAAAAAGGCACTTACTAGGACTTTCTAAAAACAATGTTATCACCTAGGGATCGGTGCCTCATGTATGGCCATGTCCATAATGGACCACATGACAGATCAGTTCTGAGTAAACAGTGTTTCTGGTGACGTCCTCTTCAGGCAAGGGGCCTTTGTCTTTACCGCTCTAGCAAAGCCCAGTGTCAAAAGAGCCCTATTGCGAAAAAAGGTCCAGTCGAACCTGATCAATGTGCAGTCAGTGGCCTTGTCCAAGTGACTTGGGACCGGCCAAACGTCCAGTATCAGTCATTATGCAGCTAAATAGCTCAATACATTAGCCATCAACATTGCCTTGTGCCAATACAGTATCTCTATAAATGGGTTCCTGGTGAGCCTTGGTCGCCCAGGTATACTATAGGCAAACAAACAAAAAATGTCCAAGGCTATTGTGTCACTCCCACCTTTAGTTTTTCAAACCAGTACCATGAAACTTATTCATTTCTAAAAAAAAAAAAATTTTTTATCTTGTATCAGAACACATACTTATTTTTCTAAACAATTCATTTACACACATTCATTAGCCAAAATAAGGCCTTCATACAGTATTTTATACAATAACACACCCATTTCAGACAAAAGATCCAGACCCTGGTATTCCAGACAGATGTTTGAGAAATCAATAAGTTTCACGGCACTGGTTTGAAAAACAAAAAAAGGTGGGAGTGACACATAATAGCCCTGGCGATTTTTTGTTGTTAGCCTGGTGCCAATACAGTCAGTTTACTGAGAACTAAAGGAAATTAATTCACCCTAGGGTAATGGGTTGGTGCTCCGAGCAAGAGGGAAGAAATTGTTATAAAAATAAATTGTCCCAATATCGCTTCCTTGTTTTCTTTTGTCAAGACCATTCCTCCCCCCAACCAAACCCATCCTCTCATAACCTGCCCCCCTTATGTTTTCATTGTGCTTTCATCATTTGATTATTTGACTTATACCTCTATTTAAATTATGCTGAGGTTCTGTGATAGTCCATAACTCCAGGCTCCTCATCTCAAGATATCTATGTAAAGGCAGGAATGGCTAAGATGGGCCAAACTGCAAAACAAGGCACAACCAGGGTAAAACTATCCCAGTGGCAATCCATAACAGCTGCATACTTTTTTTTAAAAAAAACCTTTATTTATTCAGCTTGATAACACACAAGAGCACATGCAGAGGCCCAACCGGGGCCATCACTGACAATTGATGTGTAACTAATTAGGTCACATTACACTTTAGTTCGACAGTTTTAAGCGTGGCTGGCACCGCAGAACAGGAGACACCTGAGCAATCCAAAGTTCAAACCCTGGTAGATGTGATGCAGCTTCAGAGTCGGTCAGCAGGTGCCATATAGGAGTGAAACTTCAGCCAGATGTTCCTGTGTTGGTTAGCCCATGCCTCTTCCATGTCTGAGGCCTAGGTGACTGCCCTGAGCTATTGCATGTGAGAAGGTGGGCCAGGGCGGAGTCAGCATTGTAAGATGCAGCGGACGGCAAGAAGCATACAGAGGCCAGTCAGCTTTTTGGAATCTCAACCCAGAACCGGGAAGTCGCGGAAGAGAACAGTGGGGACAGGGTGATCGCGCAATCTAGAATAGCAGCCATAGTGGCACATACCTCTTCCCAGTACTGCCCCAGTTGGGGACAGGACCAGAGCATGTGTATATATGTGGCGCTATCTGTTCCGCACCTAGGGCATCTGGGGGAATGGTCTTTCGACAGGTGGTGTAATCGAATTGGGGTGAGATGGTATCTGTGGAGGACCTTGAACTGGATCAGTTTAAATCTGGAGTTTAAGGACACATTGTGAGTGCGTGCGCATATACGATTCCAACGTTCATTGGTCATTTCCACTTCCAAGTCCTCTGCCCATTGGTATTTCAATTTGTCAAAAGGGGGGTAGTTCTGGCTTGCAATAGGGCATATAGTCTGGACACTTTTCCCCTGAAGGAATCAAAGTTACATAGCTCTGCAGCCACGGAGTCATCAGGAGGTATCGTAGGGAAGTCAGGGTACCGGACCTTGAGAACTTTTCGGAGGGGGGAGTATTGGAGCCACGCGGACGGTTTCTGTCTAAGGGCGGGTGGACGATCAGGCCACTCGAAGTTACCATTTTCGAAGGAGTCTCAGATAGTTTTGTGGCCTGTTACAGCACACCGTGTATGATGGATGGTGGTAAGCATGGGACCCCTGGGAGGAAATTTCGTAGAGTTAAATCGCCATGGAATGGGTGGGGCACATTTAATAGTTTCCATATTTTGGATAGGGCAAGACAAGTGCCAACTACAGGGTCTAGTGACTAACCAGGTCGGCAGGGGAGAAAGGATCAACAAACTGACGTTTCGGTCAGTGACTGCCATCCTCTCCAGCCTAACATGGAGGGCGGAGGGGGTTGGGGGGTACTTTGTGCTAAATCAGTGGGAGGCAAACTGAGCCTGTGCCACCAGCCAGTTTTAAGGAAATCTGGGGCATTGAATCCCCCACCCTACATAGGGGTGGCCAGAGTCGCAAGTTTTAATTGGACTGCCCCAGAGTGCCATAGAAAGGTATTCATTCTCTGAGTTAACGCTTGAAAGAAGCCGTCTACTGGCCATAATGGTAGGTTGATAAACTTACATAATAGTTGGGGGGAGTACGACCGACCATCTTTAGGATCCCAAACCGGCCAGCCAGGGAATTTGGAAGTCGATTCCAGCTGGAGGCTTTTTCGGCGAGTTTCGTAAGGTACTTTTGATAGTTCTCCTCAAACGATGTTTCCGGGCGATGAGTCACCTCTATCCCAAGGTAGGTAAAGTTTGACTGGGACCAAGTGAACCCCCATAAGGTCTGCAGGGGGAAGCATGCATTCTGTAAGCGGGAACAGGGTGGATTTGCAGCAGTTCACCTCGAGTCCGGAGATGCGCCCAAAGTGAACAACATCCTCCATTATCGGAGCAAGGTTGATAGAGGGGGATCGGACGAAGAGCAGGGTGTCATCGGCATACAATGAAACGATATCCGCTTGGCCCTCTGTACGTAGCCCTCTGCATGCATGGCATTGGCGCATTCCGTCAGTGAGCGGCTCCATGGCTATGGCAAAGGTTAAGGGTGAGAAGGGGCAGCCCTGCCTTGTACCTCTGGCGACTCGGAACAGGGATGAGCATCTGTCCTCGGTGCGGACTCTGGTCACCAGAATGGAGTAAAGTAATTGGACCCAAGAGTGAAACTTGGGTCGAAATTTACACTTTAAGGACCTGCCCCAGGTACCTCCATGACACAGTCGAAAGCCTTCTGCATATCCAGTGTCGCTGCCACTGCCTGGACATTCGGGCTAAGTCTACTTATAATATTAAATAGTCGCCTAAGGTTTAGGGAGGTGGAACGTCCCGAAATAAACCCTGCCTGATCGGGGTGAATGATATGTGGCACGAAGAGGGCCAAGCGTGAGGCTAGCAACTTGGCAACGATTTTTACATCGCAATTAGTGATGAGGGATGGTATGAGCTGCATTGGGTAGGGAGCTTGCCAGGTTTGAGAAGGATCATTATTATAGCCTCCTGAAGGGAAGGGGGGAGCCTACCTACTTCGCAGGCCTCATCCCACAGAGTCAACACGTGTGGGATTAGGAGCTGCTTAAAGAGTTTATAGAATTCTGCTGGGAGGCCGTCTGAGCCCGGGGACGTGCCAGATGATAGTGAGTCGATGGTCTCTGAGAGTTCCTCAGCAGTGAACGGCCTCTCGAGGGAGCCATTAGTCTCGTGGGAAAGTACTGAAAGGGGAAGACTATCCAGGAAGGCGTCAATCTCAGCTGTAGGAGTACTCTCTTCTTCAGAATAGAGGGCCTCATAGAAAGCCAGGAACTCTCTATTGATCTCCTGTGGGAGTGTGGCTAGTCTGCTCTCTATAGCTGGGATGTTGGGAGAACCAAACTCACAACGGATGAGTCTGGCTAGGATTCGGCCTGGTCACTCACCCTCCCCCATATTTTCTCGTGAGTTGGGGGTTGTCAAGAAATGTCACCTCGCGTTCCGCGTGGGCTTGAAAAGTGTCCAGTTCCGCACCCAAGGACACCAGGGGATTGAAGAAGGGCATATTGAGACTCGAGAGCAGCAAGGGTTGACTCGCTTTTTCAGATATTACTCCGGATCACTTTAAGGATACCGCATTCCTTAGAGATGGCTATACCCCTAATGTAAGCTTTAAAGGTCTCCCACAGGGTGGAATGCGTAGGGACCGAATTAGTGTTGATTTCAAAGAAGTCTTCAATAGCCATTTTTAGTTCTGAGGCAAAGTCTGTGTCAAGTAGGTAATGTGGTTTCCTTTTCCACCCCCAAGTTCTTTCATAGTCTGAGCCCCAGACAAGAGAGCTAGTTACAGGAGAGTGGTCGGAAAGCATTCTAGGAAGGATCGACAGCTGTGAGATTTTTCTAATCAGTATGTCCGATATCACCCACCTGTCGATTCTAGAGTGCGAGTCGTGGACTGAGGAGTAGAAAGAGTAAGTCCGAGACTCTGGGTACAGTAGACGTCATGCGTCAACGATGGCCAGCCAGGGTAACAATGACAATATAGTGTAGGCTGCTCTAGAGAGTTGGCGGGGTCTGGAGCCCGACCTGTCCAGGTCTATGTCTAGTATTGTGTTGAAGTCACCCCCCCAAAGTATCAGAACCATTGGGAAGCTGGCTAATAGAGAGGCTAAGTGGAGGTAAAAGTCGGGGTCATCTACATTGGGACCGTAGACGTTCAATAAAACCAGTTCTTTATTTTGTAGAATACCATGGAGTAGTACGTATCTACCCAATGAGTCCGACTGAGGATTGACAAGTGAATTTGAGGCTTCCATGGATGAAGGTCATAACCCCACAGCTCTGGGGAGAGTAGTTGGTATAATATCTGTGGGGATCCCCACCTCATGGCAAATTTCTCACAGTGTTCAGCACATGCATGCGTTTCTTGAAGAAAAAGGATTTTATCCCCATGTCGCTCAGTGTGTAGTTGCCGCTGCCGCATTTTCTTGTAATTCCCCAACCCCCACACATTCCAGCTCAAACATTACATTGTCATGGCCATTTAGGCTAGGGGCACTGGATAGACTTTGGATTTCAGCGGGATAGCAGACGAGGACCATAGGCCCAGAGTGAGGGTGCAGGTCACCTCTCAGTGTGTGACCGACTTGGCGTTGATTTGCGCTGTGCCCATTTTTAACATAACACCCGTCCCAACCGACCCCACCCACATCCCTCCCCCGATCAGAGGGATGACAACCTTATAACCAAATAACCAGATCCAAACCAGTGGCATCAACGCCTGGAGGCCTGCGTGCTGGCCTGTTGGCGATGCTCAGGGCTAAAGGCACATTAAGGATTGTCAAAATGCATTGGAGACATGAATGTAAACAGCACATTGAGTTGTGTGACAGGGAGAACAAAACATAAGGTCAGCGTAAACTGTACGTATATAGATGACTGATAGATCTCCTACACCCATAGGTCAGGGTACACCTTTCATAAAGGCGTCCAAACTTGTGGCAATCGGAAACTGAGTGAAACAGCCATGGAGTTGCTGGTCTATTAATTTGGAGGCCTCCTCCGGAATCATGAAGATGTAAACCTGGTTGGAGTATTCAATTCGTAGCTTGGCAGGGTATAGCATGGAATATTTGACCTGCAGATCACGTAATCTTTTCTTAACTGCCAGGAAGGTTTTGCGTTCCTGCTGAATGGCAACTGAGAAATCAGGATATAGGTGGATTCTAGAGGACCCCAGTAGAAGCTCTCCTTTGGCTCTCACGGCCCTAAGAAGGGCATCTCGATCTCTAAAGTTCAGAACCCTGGCTATGATGAGGCGCGCCGGGTCTGGGTTTCGCTGATAAAACTCGGTAGGCTCTCTCTATTTCAAACTGAGGCGAGAGCCTGGGTGAGTCAAGCAGTGAGAGTAGAGTGCGCTCTAGGTAGTCTTCATAGGTTCCTTTATGCCATCCTCAGGAACCCCAACTATGCAGAGGTTATTGCGCCTAGAGCATGACTCGAGGTCCTCATTCTTTTTGGCCATCTCCAGCACCCTAATGAACAACGAGGAAACCTCCGCCCGGAGTGCACCCAAGTCATCCTCTGTGACGCCAACCTTCAGCTACTCTGCCATCGGTTTTTTCAATGTGCGCTTTAATTGAGGATAAAGAGCCATTTATATCAAACTTGGAGTGAAGGGTGGTGAACCCTTCATGTATATAAACCATCAATTTCTGTGAGTCTATGGAGTCTGAAGGAGTCGAGGTAGTGGGTGTTGGGTCCAGCTGCCCCTAGCCTGTCGAGACGGCGTCTTGGTGAACATATTGATGGAGCTCTGCTTTTGTCCCCCCTGAGCCTTTAGTCATGGTGGGAGTTGGGACTAGTTTGTAAGGAGAGGGTGCAAGGGAGCAGGGAGACCTCAGCCAGAGGGCAGGAGGGCGAGCGGGGTGCACGCAAATAGCTGCACTATGCCCGAATTGGCCTGTAGGATTTTAGTCACTTGGCAACTGGTGGGAGCCCAGAGTAAGTAGCGACGGACCCAGACTGCGGTCCGAGTCACCAAGTCTTGGATTGCGTATGCTGGAGAACTGGGGCCCAGAGGCGTGGAGGAATAGACTCGATTGGATTTACGATGGTCAGGGCCAAAGTGTGGGCAACAGGAGGGCTGGGGCCAGTTGTGGAGACGATATGGTATTGAGGCTTTATGGATTCGGGCGTGTCGATGAGCACATCCCGGAGGACCAGTAGGGCATCAGGTGATCAAGATGGGGTGGGGCAGTTGATGGTTGGGGCTTGTCAGGGCTGGGCAAATTGGCAGCACTTCATGTGGAAAACTAGTGTCCCACAGTCACCAAAACCCTGTGAAACCTTTGTCACAACCCTATGTACAATACATAAGGAGGATTTTTCATCCATATTGCAGGCAGAACATGCAGGGCTTAAGAACCGTCAAGAAACTACATTTCCCAGCAGGCCGTGTGCTCCACAGCCTGCCGGGAGGAAAAGACTCATACGCGAGCCACGCCCAACAAACAGCGCATTCGCAAGCCGCGCCCACGCTTCCCCACTTGCTATTCCGGCTGCAGAGGACAACGGACGTGTTTCCCAGAGCTCCGTCCAGGGTGTTAGGCAGAAACCTGTGCAGTTCCCTTAGGGACCACTGCAAAAGATTTAAGACTACAGGTGTTGGCAGTAAACCCACTTGGTAGCAGTCTGTACCACCCAGATTTACCTGGTAGCTGTGGATGAGCAGTCAGACTTCCCTCAAGAAGAGTTAGGCAGTATGCAAAGTATACACAATAGGCACTCGGGTACAATAATACAAGCAAACACTGACCAGAGCTTGGGCATCAAAGTATATAATTATTTATTTAAAAACACACAGATGAAAAACTCCAGCACTCTTATTGTAAAATATTCTAAACACAGTTACTATTGTAATATATACACCCCTTTTTTCCTTATCAGATAAGTCAGTAAAAGACCACTTATTTTCATACAGAGGTGAGCGCTTAACTAGATTGCGCTCCGATAAGTTAGTGAGAAAGGGAGGGAAAAAGACAGAATATGGAAAGGTACACCACTCTAAGGTTCAGGAACACTTAGCAAGGCAGAGAGCAAAAAGTCACTGGTGAGCCAAAGTCCAACGGCTGGGTCCACTCTTAGAGCGAGCAGAGCACAAATGCGCCAAGATCACACAGTTACACTAGGCTTAGAAAGTCTTGCAGAGGGTTCAAAAAGAGTTTAGAGAGGCTTTAAGAAAGTTTAGCCAGGGTGTCCCAGACTAACCCAGGTTCGAAAGCCGGGGGCTAAATCTACCCCGTACAGTCGGTAGCAAGGGAAGCCAGGCGGGACACGGTACCTTAAGTGGGAAGGATCCTCCTGCGGTGGCAGTTGTTCCTGGTAGTGGGTGCAAGTTGCGTCATTGTCCAGGGGAAGAGAAGATCTCGACTTGGAGGAAAGATGAAGGTTGTTGCACTACCAGGGCAGAAACCAGCCGCAGAATTTTCCGGTTAAAGGTGGTACCTTTGTTTCGCGGTCGTGGTAAAACGTGGTATCCCGGTTGCCGGGGTGCTTGGCACGGGCAAGGCGGCCGCGAGGTACGTCGGGAAAGCGAAAAGACGGTGAAACTGGTTATCCCCACCAGTCAAAGGAAGAAGACTCTCCGGTGGGAAATCTCCTCTGTCGTTGGGAAAAGTGGTGAGACAGTCCAGCAGGGCTCCACCGGTGGTGGTGTCGTGGCAGGTCGGCTCAGCTTCTCCCTCGTCGGATTCTTAGGTCCTGTGGTGACTTCTGAAGTTCCAGTCCCCAAAGCCCTGCTTTTATGCAGCAAACCCCCGTTCACTCAGCCTAGCTGTCACTCAAACATGCTAAGTGGTGAGCTGGCCGGCTAACCACTTGGGCCAATCAGGATGGAGTGCGACTTGAGTTGCCTAGGCAACTCCGTCCAGGGTGCCTAAATTCCCCTCCACCCCTCCTAAGTACCCCAGACAGAGTGGCACCACTTTGGAGGGCTTCTGTGGAGAAGCCCGCCAAAAAGTGGAAAGGGCTCGACTTGGGTTGGAGTTACAGAAGAGAACACAAACGCCATTTTAGAATCAAGTTTTGGCAAAAATTACCAACCGGAGAATATTAAATAAACCGGCGGTATGTTCGAGGCTACCGTAAATAATTAAATAAAGATAGTAGCCTAAAACAATGCGAAATCCCATAGGAAAATATTTGCGGTTGAATATAAAAAGTAGTATCCACTGCCACCAGCCAAAACTCGATCAGGGGGGACGGAGACGTGCCCCCTCGACTAACAGACCCTGGGGCAATCAAATTGCCCCAGCCAGTACGTCCACAATATGATGGTTTGTACTGGTTCTGTTCAGAATTTAAGACTAGTAAAGTCAATGGTGACTTTACATGCCCTGGGAGACAGTAGTCAGTCCCAGGATATGGAGTCTATACTGGGGGGTCACTATGACACTCCTGTGTCACTGCACTGAGGGTGCTGTGTTACATCCCAAAAACACATGAAGCCCTATGGAGTAAAAGACCCCATAGCCCATTAAACACCTCTAGATTCAAAGAAACACACTCAAATCAGGTCCAAGAGTGAGGGTAAAAGAGTCTCACTCTTGGCAGGAGAAAAACAAACCCCAAAAATCCAGCAAAGCTGCTGGGGGACTCACTAGGTTAGGAAATTCAGCCTAAACAGAGAATTCTCCCTAACACAGGGCAAGCCTATGAGGGGCAATTGCCCGCCTTAAACCTTCACAGGCCCCGCGTCAGCTCTGAGATAAGTGCTCTAGATTGTTCCGTGTGCGGAGAGAAAGACTAACGAAGCGGCTGAAGTCGCGGTGCATGCAGACATAGTATTTGGGCGGTGTAGACCGCAACATATGGCAGTACATTAACCCGCATGCAGAGTGCATATTAGGGGGGGACTGACTGAGTGCTAGAACGCCCAGGTTACGTTCCTGGTGAGGAAACACGAAAAACTATTTCCGATCCTCGAACGGGGCAGGGCAGGAGGCACACGTGCGGAGCCTCGGGTGAAGACAACCCGACTCGAGCACGTCAGCGGGTCCTGATTGCCCATAGTTTATGGTACAAGTGTAGTATAAGAACGTGTTTGGCCCAGCACACGCTTATTGTTCTTTGCTATTTTCCAGCAGAATTCGCTACAGAACATTCGGGGGACTTCCTGAGCCGTGCCAAGGAAAACACGACTACGATCTGCAGCTAAGTGCAATTCTGGTTCTTTATCTAAGTGTACATTGTCTTGCTACAAAGTGCTATGTAATGACACAAGGTGCTATGTAATGATACTAATATTGTACAATCGTGCACTTTAGCATGCGCCTTCTGTTACTGCATGAAGGAATGCAGTGGGGAGTAAGGCTCATACTAAATCCTACCCTGGTGAAGCAGTTAGAGCTCCAAGCAAAAGCTCCTAAGGTGTGGTTTCAAGCTCCACCAAAAAGGCTTCCAACTACTGGGCAAAGGTGTGACTGCTGTGAATGGTACGAGTGGGCGGTGAACACACCACAAGAACTACCAGTGGAGAAGGCGGCAGGCGCGGAGGAGCATCTTTCCCAATATCCCCATACCCATCCATAACCTCTCCCTAAACCTTTTCCTGCTGATCCTACAACCCACTACCCATCCACTCTACGGACCCTAACCCTCTTTCCCCGGTGGATCGCGGTGGCCTGTGTTTCCAATTGGGTCCAGGTGCCAAGACTTTACGGGGGGGGCAGGTGTTCGTGCTGCCTCTGTGCCAGATAGAATTGAAGACGCCCGACAGGGCCACTGAGGCTAGGCAGGGTACAGTCAATGTGGCGCAGGTTGTTAAGCAGATGTTCCCGGTGTGTGCAGGAAGGGTACCCCAGCGAACTTCCCATGGGGTGCAGCGCGACCAGGTACCGTATATAGTCCAAGATGCCGGTCCACTGACCACTCCGCACCACACAATGCTCCCAGATGGCCGCTGTGTCCTGAAGAGTAAATCAAGAGAATCGCAGCAGAATGAGGGCAAACAATGCTCCTGGGATCAAGGGCTCCCCAGCCCAGTTATCACTAGGGCCAATTATAGTAGGGTTAATGTTGAGACAGACTCCCCTTTTGAGTAGAAATTCGAGTTAGAGTGAGATTATTATATACCCTATAGTTGTTCAAATCGGTTGTGTCCCCCCCCCCCCCCCCATGTATCATTGGCAGTGAAATAGAAGCTGTTGTCTTTGTCCAGGCACTGAGTGCCGTACTGTGATGCCCCCCCAAGTTTAGTATTACTGCTGTGCAAGGCCCGTGGAGCCAGGGCCCTCGCCCAGATGCGGCAGATTTATTGATTGCAGAGGGCCAGGGAAGGCCACAGCCTCCACTGCGTTATGGATTGTACTGTGGGGTAAGGCAGGCCGTCACTAGGCACGCCGCGTCCTGGGAGTGGTGGTAGGGGTGGGAGGGGGATGGGCCAGCCCGGAGGGGAGCATAGAGTTGATGGCCAGGACAGAAGCCCCCCCCCCCCAGCCCCAGGGAACCACCGTCGGGTTCAGTTTCTCTGTGTGCCCAGGTCGCAGAGGCACCCCCCCAGCCAGATGGAAAGGTATCGTGAGGTGTCCCGTAGCTGCTCCTCTCCGCAGTGCGGCAGAGCCAACCCGCGCAATGCCGGTTGCCCGGGTGTCCCAGCGTCCCATTCCAGCGAGCCGCCAGACCCGGGAAGCGGATTCCATTCAGCCGCGGCGCAGCGACACAGAGGGGAGTGCTCCTCCTCCTCAATTCGAAGGACCCAGGCGAGACCCAAGGTCGTAGTCCCAAGGCAGGAGAACGGGCAGAGGGCCCCTCCCCCTACAGAGGCCGCAAGTCCCCGGCCTCACCCATCGCTCTCCTGGATGTGGCGGCCGGGTCGTCAGACTGCCAGTCCGCCCACAGATGCACAAATCACAGAACGGGGCAGGCTCCCCTTCTCTGTTTCGGCTAGGAGGTAAAGCGGGTGCCCAGGTGCAGGGCTCAAGTATCCCTTTGTCGGATAGGGATAGTCCAACGCCGGATTATACGTTTCAGACGCCTCACAGCACGGAACTCTTCCTTAAGTGGCCATCTTCGCCAAGTGCAACAGCTCCCTCCCCAACAGCTGCATACTTGTATTTTCTTTTATTCACTGACACTATCACTACATCAACTTGCAACTAACTGCCTTTGCCCACAATGACCCCTGCAGCAATACATGGCAGAGGTGATGGGCGTGAGAAAAGCAGTTTTCCATGAAAATAACTTGAGGAGCTTGATGCATAGGCTCAAAGGGGGCTTCCATGAGCCTCGTCAGTACCACGTTGAGTTGCCATGCCAGGGCAGGTGCCTTCACCAGCAGGAACGATTGAAACAGTCCTTTGAGGAATTCCTTGACTAGATGGTGTGAGCAAAGAGAAGACTGTCCCAGAGACATGGTGTAGCAGGAGATAGCCGCCAGATGCACTTTGATGGAGGCATGTGCCAGCTCCGCCTTGGCCAAAGACAACAAGTATGGAAGGATCTGAGGGGCCGTGACCCTCAGTGGTTTGATCTTCTGCATTCTGCACCACGTTGCGAAACACTTCCACTTGTGCCATTGCACTCAAGAGTCGACGACGCTCTGCCAAGGACCTGCCTGCAGTCTGCCAGTAGCTTGTAACCACCGAACTCTAAGGCTGCAGGAGCCAGGCCTTCAGGTTCAGCTATCCTGGGCCTTGATGGAGGATTTCGCCTCCTTCTATGGCAAGCAGATCCACGAACACTGGCAGCTTGAGGAGGGTACGTCGGCAGTCCGAGAAGGTCCAGGTACCAAATCTGCCTCAGCCACGCCAGGGCAATGAGGATCATCCTGCATCTGCACTGTGTCATTTGACTGATGACTCGCAGCAGGAGACACAATGGCGGAACACGTACAGGAACAGGCCTTCTCACGGGAAGAACGCGTCCCCCATGCTCCCCGGCTGATGGACCTGCTGATGGATCTCTGGCATTTGGAGTTAGTCGCCGTTGCAAACAAATTGATCTGGGGACTGCGCCACTTGAGGAAGAGACTGTCCACTTGATCCTGCCAAAGCTCCCACTCATGGCAAGAGCGCAGTTCCCTGCTGAAGGAGTCAGCGATTGTGTTCTTGACTCCCGCCAGGTGAAGAGGAATGAGAAACATCCCCTTGGCAACAGCCTAGTGCCACAAGTCCTGCGCCTCTCTGGAGAGCGCTGGTGATCTGGTGCCTCCCTGCATCCTGATGTAGAACATTGCAGTGGTTTTGTACATGAAGGCCCTCACCACCTTGCCCTTGAGGAACCGAAAGAACGACTTGAGGGCCCAGAACACTGCTCGTAGTTCCAGGACATTGATGTGGAGATCCCTCTCCTCCAGTAGCCACAGGCCTCTGCGGTGGAGACGTCTGGTGTGGGCTCCCCAGCCCTCCAGGGAAGCATCCATGGTGACAGTCTCTTTGTACGGGGGACTCTGGAAAGCTGTGCCCACACCACCTTATCGCTCAACCGAACTCCTCGTTGAGCAAAATCCTGTCTGCAAATCTTCCGGACACCTGGACCCACCGAGCAGAATTCGGGAAAGGGCTGCACCTGCAACCTGCACAGCCTGATCAGGTAAATACACTACAACATCATGCCGAGCAGCGACCTGATGGTCCCTACCATGGCAATATTCAGCACCAACAGCTGCTGCACCATGCCCAAAATTGCTGCTATCCTCTCTTCAGAGGGGGCCACCAGGCAGGAGACGGTTGAGCCTGGACCCCAGGAACAGCACATTCTGCGATGGAATCAAGCAGGACTTTGGATAGTTCACTGAGAACCCCAGATCTGTCAGCAGCCAACGGGCCTGTTTGTGTGCTTGACTGCGATTTCCCTTAAAATGGCCCGGATGAGCCAGTCGAGGTACGGGTACACATGTATCCCTTGCAGACGTAGATGGGCCGCCACTGATGCCAAGCACGTTGTAAACACCATGAGCGCTAACTTCAGTCCAAAGAGGAGGGCCTTTAATTGGTAGCGTTTTCCCTACACAACGAAGCTCAGGAACTTCCGATGCTTCTCGTGAATGGGGACGTGGAAGTAAGTGTCCTCTAGATCCAACGACGTCAGGAAGTCCCCTTCCTTCAGTTGGCCTGAATTTATGGGACTTGAGGAAATTGTTTAAATGCTGCAGCTTGAGAATGGGCCTTCAGCCCTCGGTCTTCCTTACCAAGAAGCATCTGGAGTAGACTACAGAGCACCAGAGTCACCTTGGAAGCAGCTCTATTGCCCCTTTTTTTAGCATGACCCATGCATTTTTTTTTTTAAATGTGTTTATTTTAAACAGACAGGTTATAACAATATAAAGCTTGATCAATCGTGACATGTGGCATGAAAACAATACAGTTGGTCGCCCTTCCCTCCCTTCCTCCGGGTCTTAAGGTCCCTCTTCCCGTCCCCGCTGGGGATCACCATCTTGTAGAGTTCTCCTTGCTAGTTGGGGCTTGTATGTCGGGGCCGGAAAGTTCTGGTCAAAGTCTAAGACCGGGCCCCAGATGTTGTTAAAGCAGTGTAGGTGGCCTGCCCCGGCAGCCGTCACCCTCTCAGCGATCAGGATGTCCCAGACTTTTACCCACCAGAAAGGCATAGGAGTGTCTTCTGCCGTTTTCCAAGTGCGGGCTATCGCATTTCTGCCCGCCAGTAAGCATAGGGATAGTAGTTTGGCTTTGGGTACTGATCTTTGGTAGGTTCTGGGGATCAGAGCACCAAGAAGAGCACCAAGAAGAATGGGTTCGGGGTCTAGGGGCAGCCTAGTGGGTAGCTGCCTGGCGGGTCTGTGGGTGAGCACCAATGGCGCAACTGGCTGTGATGTATGTGAATCTGTCCTGTTCCCGAAGTTGAAAGAGTTCTTTACATCGCTCAAAGATACAGGGTTATCCCCCTTCGAAGAGTTGTCCCAGGGTCTCCAGGCCTCCCGCGATCCAGGACTCAAAGTTCCGGGTGGACAGACCGGGTGAGAAGAACAAGTTACTTCTTACCTTGTAACGTTCTTTCGACGGGATGTTCCTCCGACGTATTCCTCATCTTAGATATCTCCTTCCAGCTCTGCTGGCCTCAGAAATTTTTTTCTCTAGAGGGCGCTGCGCGTCAACGTCCTCCGAGTCGATGTCCCTCGACAGCCGCCGTATCGACGTCCTCCTGCCTATAAATGCCGTGCGCAGCGTCCGTTGCTCAGTTCCGTTTTGTAGCCCACAATAATTCTTTCTGGACTAGACTAATCACCCTGAAGGAGTGTAAGATGCAACAACAAGGGAAGTAGAACTGCTGGGATCGAAGGGAGGGTCGATGAGGAATACGTCGGAGGAACATCCCGTCGAAAGAACGTTACAAGGTAAGAAGTAACTTGTTCTTCGAAGGGATTGTGTCCTCCGACGTATTCCTCATCTTAGATAGGCTCCCATAGCAGTATTCTATTATCGGAGGAGGGAGTACTGACTTCATGCTGTCTTCTATTGATGAATAGAATGCAGTACAGCCCTTCCAAACCTAGTCCATTGATTGGAGGAGGAATCCAAGTTGTAAAATCGTGTAAAGGTATGGACAGACGACCATGTAGCGGCCGCACAGATGTCTTTAACCGGCACACCTCTTTTGAGGGCCGATGAAGCTGCAATACCTCTGGTCGAATGAGCCCTAAGGTTTTGAGGGGGCTCTTTCCCTGCCAGTTTATAACATTCCAGAATGGCTAGAATGATCCATTTGGAAATGGTCTGCTTAGTTATTGGTAACCCCAGCTTGTGACCTTTGTAACCTACAAACAGCTGGTCTGCCCGTCTTATCCTGGCTAGTCTACTGATGTAAAAACTTAAAGCCCTTCTAGGGTCTAGCCTGTGTAACCGCTCTTCCTCTTTCCCCGGATGAGGAGGAGGAGGATAGAAAGATGGTAGGGTAATCTTCCGAGTGATATGGAATTCCGAAACCACCTTTGGGAGGAAATTAGGCTTCACTTGCAGGACAACTTTGTCTTTGTGAAATATTGTGTGAGGGGGTTTACAAGAAAAAGCTTGTAATTCGCTCACCCTTCTAGCAGATGTAAGTGCTATTAATAAAACAGTTTTAAGGGTAAGGAATCTTAACGAACAAGAATGGAGAGGTTCGAAAGGTGTGCCCATCAGGAAAGTTAGTACTAAGTTTAAATCCCATAGGGGAACTTGGAATGGTCTTGGGGGATAAACATTAGTTAACCCCTTTAGAAACTGTATTACCAAGGGTAATTTGAAATAGGATGGTTCTTCCGCAGTGCGCTTAAAGATGGATAGCGCTGCGAGATAGCCCTTAGTGGTGCCAACTTGAAGGCCTGAATTCGCCAAATATAGAAGGAAGGACAAAACCATTGGTGTACCACATGAAAAAGGGTCGATATTCTGTTCTCTACACCAGCTGCAAAATGTGATCCAACGGCAGCGGTATAAAGATTTTGTTGCTGGCCTCCTTGCCGAAAGCAACACCTCCATAACATCATTAGGGAGGTCCCAATCCTTGTACCTCAACCTTTCAGAAGCCAAGCGTGAAGGTTGAGGGTTTGATGTCTGGATGGAGAACCTGACCTCCCTTCTGTGAGAGTAGGTTCTCTCTGAGTGGAAGTCGAATTGGAGGGCAGTTGGACAAGTATAGAAGGTCCGGGTACCACGTTCTCCTGGCCCAATCCGGGGCAATTAGGATCATGGTTCTCCGGAATCTTCTCAACCTCCTGATCATTTGAGGAATGACAGGGACCGGTGGGAACGCGTACAGAAGCGGAAACTCCCAGTCCACTATGAACGCGTCTCCCAGAGCTCTTCTCGGGGGAAATTCCCTTGAGCAGAACAGATCGCATTTCCTGTTGACGCTGGTGGCGAACAGATCCACCTGAGGGGTTCCTCAAAGGGCGAAGATCTCTTGAAGGACTTCCTGAGCTAGTTCCCACTCGTGGGAGACTGTGCTCTGCCTGCTCAGAGCGTCCGCTGTCAAGTTCTTCTCTCCGGCTAGGTGAACTGCCGATAGAGATTCCTTCTTGGATTGCCCAAAACCAGAGCTGCATCGCCTCTCTGCACAGGGGTAGTGATCCTACGCCTCCTCTTTTGTTGAGGTAATGCATGGCCACTGTGTTGTCCGTCATTATCAGGACGATTTTCCACTTGTACAGCTGGCAGGAACGCCTTCAGCGCAAGTCTGATGGCTCTCAGCTCCAACAGGTTGATATGTAGTCTGGACTCCGATGGAGACCAACGACCTCTGATGGTCAAGTCGTTGGCGTGGGCTCCCCACCCCGTGAGTGAGGCATCCGTGACTACTGTTATCTCCAGCCAGGGTTGCCAAAAATGTTCTCCTTTCAGAATGTTCCTGACAGGCCCACCTCTGAAGGTCTCGAGCTACTCTGTCGGGAACCTGAAGATGATCTGTCATTCTCCCTGAGAATTGTGACCGAGTCCTCAGTGCCCACTGGAGGGATCTCATTCTCAGGCGAGCCTCTGGCACTAGGAAAATGCAGGATGCCATGAGGCCTAGCAACCTCAAAAAGTCGAAGGCTGGGAGACGTTGGGCATCTGTAGAATATCTTGAGCCCTCACCTCTGGTGGCGAGGCTTTTCCCAGGGAAGTGTCCAGGATCGCTCCTATGAACTGGAGTCTCTGCGATGGTATCATTTGTGACTTCTTTAAATTGAGGGAGAAGCCCAGTCTGTGAAGGGAGTGGCACACGTGATTTAGTTGGATCTGAGCTTGTTCCGAAGAAACAGCCCTGATCAACCAATCGTCCAGGTAGGGGTAGACGTGAATCCCTTCCCTCCTTAGACTTGCTGCCACTACCGACATTAACTTGGTGAAGACCCTCGGGGCGGAGGTCAGCCCAAATGGCAGCACTCGAAATTGATAGTGAGAGTTGCCAATTGCGAACCTCAGGTATTTCCTGTGTTTGAGATGGATAGGCACATGGAAATAAGCGTCCTGAAGGTCCAGAGATACCAACCAGTCCTGGAACTGAAGGGCCTGGAGGATCTGAGAAAGAGTGACCATCTTGAATTTGTCTTTTCTGAGGAATTTGTTCAATTCTCGCAAGTCCAAGATGGGTCTCAGTCCTCAGTCTTTCTTTGGAAAGAGAAAGTAAGGGAGTACCAGCCCTTGTTCCTCTCCGCTACAGGTACCGGTTCTATGGCACCTTTCTCTAGCAGGTCCAAAATTTCCTGCAAGAGGAGCGGATCTGGAGCTTTATGAGAGCTGATCCCCGGTGGATGACTGAGGTATACGTAGGAAAGGCAGGCAGTAACCTTGGGCAACTGTTTCCAATGCCCAAGCATCTGACGTGATAACCTGCCATACCTCCAGATGTTGAGTCAACCTGCCTCCTACAGGTGTCCTGTGAGGGAAGTCCTCAGAGTGGTTTTGGGGCGGCTGATGCAGATGCCGATGGTAAAGAGGCACTTGCTGTTGCTGCGGCTTTTGAATATCTACCCCGTCCACCTCGGGTAGTTCTTCTTTGTCCCCTTTGAGCCGGTCGTCCTCTACCTCTTCCGAATACGGAGTAGAAGCGAAAGGACTTGCCCCTCGCAGAGGTTCCTGTAGGACGAAAAGGAGTTTGACGGATTGCAGCTCCTATGGATTTTGCTGCTGCTTTTGAAGTTTGCAGTTTTTCTAAACTGACATCCGCCTTTTTCCCGAACAAAGAAGAGCCATCGAATGGCATGTTCAAGAGCCTGGCTTGCACATCTGGGGCAAAACCAGACTTTCTCAACCAAGCGAATCTCCTGGTTGATGTACTTGTCGCCATTGCTCTGCTGATACTGTCAGCCGAATCAATGCCAGTCTGGAGGGATTCGCACATAGCGTCTTTACCATCCTGTATAATATTCAGGAACGCATCCCTTTCTTCTCCCTCCGGGATGCAGTCAGCCGCTGTAGAAGCACACTCCCAAAGTGTATGGCTGAACCTAGCAAGGGTGCAAGTAGCATTAACAGATTTTAATGCCATGCTACATGCTGAAAAGACTTTCTTTGCCATAGCATCATATTTTTTATCGTCCCTGTCCTGTGGGACGGTAGGATAAGCCGTCTTGACATCGGTAGAGGATGCTGCCTGTACCACCAGACTTTCGGGGGATGGGTGTTTAGACAAAAACTCCGGGTCTGTAGAGGATACCCTGTACTTAGTAGACAGTTTTTTATTTACTGCTGGTACGACATCTGAGGTTTCCCAGTTTGTCATGACCTTCCTCTGAAGAGCTTTATGAAAAGGCACCACAGGATCCTCCTGTGGGCCTTTGTCAAGAATATCCGTGAGGTCATCTTGTTGGAAAGATTGTGAAGGTGCAGACCACCCCATGAACTCTGTGATCCTGGCCATTAAGGCTCTATAGGGGGTTTCAGCAGGCTCCCCCGGGTCTGGCCTAGCAAACTCCACCTCAGGGGAAGTGTCTACCCACTTGCCTCATGTAAGGAATCATGAAGATCCTTTAACCTGCGTTCTTCAGAGGAAAATTCCTCTCTAATTGGGGTTACAGGTCCCTGCAAATCAAATGTGAATTGGGATTCTACTCGACAATCTCGAAGCCATCGAGGACCTGGGGATAAGTCACTGGGTGTGTCGTGACCGTGACTTTTCTTGGCGTCGACGCCGGTGTCGAAGCTGGCGTCGAGTCGACAGACCCGTGTGTCGAAGATTCCTTCGACAACGGCGTTGAAGACACCGACCTCGGCGTCGACAGAACCTTCGAGGAAGGTTTGGAGGTCATAGTCCTACTCGAGGGTTCGAGACGCGCTGGAGAGGTTTCCTTCGCCGGGTACTGCGACTCGCGGCGTTTTTGACCTTTGGGTCTTTCGACCAGAGCATCGCTCTCGGCAGTCTTCGAGGGGGTCGAGGCTGCTTTCTCGAAGACGCTCATTATATTTTTGCAGAATTCCTCCCATTCAGCCCGTGAACTATGTTTCGTGGGGCAAGGGATTCTTTTTGGCGAAACAGAGGAAGATGAAGACGGAGAAGGGGATCTTCGACGTCTCCTCTTCGAGTGCTTCGATCTCGAGGAGTGATGGGACCCACTCCGAGACCTGTAGCGCGAATGGTGACGAGGAGACGAATGTCTCGACTTCGTCGACTAAGAAGAAGCTTTAAAAGTCTTACCTTTCTCCAGCTTCCCCCTACGCTCCTTCAGGGCTTTAGCTGTCATGGACATACAGTCCTCGCACTCCGAACAATGATGTTCAGCTCCCAAACACCACAGACAAACTCTGAGGGTCAGTTAGCGACATCTTTTTCCCACAATCTCGGCATTTTTTGAAGCCGGATCGAGGAGTTGCCGGTTCCGACGAGGAAGCCATCGAGTACGGATCGAATAACTCGAGGTAAATAAGATTAATCTGACAAGAACTGAGCAACGGTATTCCGAGGCACTGAGTAAGCGCGGAAAAACGGAACTGAACGGACGCTGCGCGCGGCCTTTATAGGCAGGATGACGTCGATACGGCGGCTGTCGAGGGACATCGACTCGGATGACGTCGACGCGCAGCGCCCTCTAGAGAAAAAAATTTCCGAGGCCAGCTGAGCTGGAAGGAGATATCTAAGATGAGGAATACGTCGGAGGACACAATCCCTTTGAAAGTTGGGTTCATAAACACCGGGGAGGAGTGTTGAGTCCCACCGGGGTCTTTTGTTTCAGCGCTTTGTCCCAGACAGAGATGGTATGTTTGGTGGTCGCCAGGAGTTCCCGCCACCGTCGGCGTTCCGGAGGAGGGATGTGTGGGAGAAAGCGTAGCGGGAGAAGTAGCTGCGCCCGTTCAAGATCCACCCATCTGGGGCGGTTGGTGAGTATCTGCCATGATTGAATGCAGGCCAGCTGGGCGCCATCTGGTATTTCTGTAAATCTGGGACTCCGAGGCCACCGAGCTTTGCATTGCCTAGCATCGTGGTCCCAGGGATTCTGGCTTTCTTCCCCCTCCAAATAAACTGCAACATTTTCTTCTGTAGGTTTTGAAGGGCTGTCGCCGGGATTGGTACCGGGAGCGAGGAACAAGCGTACAGGAATCGCGGTAGCAAGTTCATTTTAAAGGCCGTAGTGAGATCTCTTGTGCCACCCAACGCTTTAAGTCTGCCTATGACCCATACATCTTACAGATGTAATCGAACCCTTGGAGGCCAGTCTCTGGAATATTTGGTGCACTGAGGAGCAGCCTAAGGATATTTTTCAGGAATGTACTGGAATATTTGGTGCACTGAGGGGCAGCCCAAGGATATTTTTCAGGAATGTACTCGCCACCACTACAAGGAGCTGAATAGCCATGTGCCCGTTATGCTCACCTGGTTCCCACAGGGGCGTCGATCGGACCCGGACAGCTGCGGTCTCCACCAACGTGATGCGTAGTGAAGAGAAGACAGTCTGGACTGGCCCGCCTAATCTTGTCTGCTGGACTCTTAGAAGTATTCTCCTGCAAGTGGAGAAAGGGATTTAGCCACCCGTGGACTTTAGGGATGGGCTCCCCCCCCACTGTTCTCGTTCTCCCCACTAATCACCTCAGATATCCCCCCTTGGTAACCTCACCTTATGTTTTTAAATGATGAGCTCTCCATCCTGCATGGCATGCAGGGGCGCGTAGATACCGGTTACTTCACTGGTTTGAAGGTACTGGAGCAGTTCCGGAGGAATATGGACTCCAGTGTCTATAAAGTTCAAAGAGTTCAATATGTCCGATGTTCACTCTTGTTCCATTCCCTCGTTAGGTTGCAGCTGGGTCCAAAAGAATATTGCCTGGAGGCAGCTGATGGCATTCAGGTAAGAGTCTGTATTACCAAACACTGTCCGGTAAAAGTTGCATGAGTTTAACTTGCTGTTTTCTCTCCCTTTATAGGTGCGGCATAGAAAGATGCAGCAAATTAAAGGATAATACCTCCGGTGGTAAAGTAGGTAAGCCTATGGTGGCAAAGAGATTGTCTTCGTCGGTTTTCTCGGCTCACCTTGTTATTCCTTTTGTTTTCCCCCTAGGTGCTGGGTTTCGATGAAGAAAATGATGGAGGCAGCGCAGAGTTGAAAGATGCGGTGGACAGGTGAGTATAACGCGGCGCTGCTGCTGGCAAAGCGGCGCGTGCTGAAATAATGTCCTTTCCAGGCTCAGAGATGTGCTGGGTCCGGAATCAGGTAAGGAATCAAATAATGTCCGTGATCTAACCTCTTCTCCTTTCTTTTCCTTTTGTCTAGGAGCTCCGGATTCGAGGCGGGCGTGGCAGAAGACTGGATGCTGACTTGAAGGCACGGTGAGCGTTACGCTGCTGGATGCAGAATAACACGAAGCATGAGCTGCTGTTCGGGCGTGGTTTAAATAGCCTGTATAGTCGTCCCAGGTAAGATGTTCCCCAGAACCACACCCAAGTAAAAAATAGTCCCTGTAATAAAATAGTCCCATCCAGGCCTCACGTTGGCTTGGACTCATTTGCAGCATGGTCTGCATAAGGTAAGTAAAGTCTGAGCCTGGCGCCTAAGGAGCCAGGACTGAATCCAAACAGCCCCCAGCCGGGGCTGTTGGGGTTTTAATGAGTATCTGGACACCTGCTCTCGGGGCTGATGGACTCGATCCGGATGCATCCGGGTAGGCATCATAACAGTGCCCCCAGACTTCAGCTCCCATACAGAGCCGCTTGACGCGCCTGGCCTTTGTACACCTCAAATGAGACGTGCACCACCCCATTTCCGTAACCCTAGCCAGGGCCCCACAGTACCGGGCCAACCTAATTTTAGGTTTCTCAATCTGCAATGTCCACCCACAATACGCCATGACCCCCAGATAATAATATGAAGCGACCTGCTCAATTACTCCATCCTCCAGGGTAAGAGCCTTCTGTTTCTTCCTCACAATGGCCTTAATCATGGCCTTCGTTTTATTAATGTTCAAGTACAGCCCATTCCTTTTGCTAAACTCAACAAAAATCTTCAACTGCTTGCGGACACCTGCAGGCGTTAGGGACAAAATAAATGAGTCATCCACAAACAGCAAGGCTGGGAGCTTGTCACCTGCACGCCCAAGAGCTTCTTCAGAACTTCAATGAAGATACACAACAATTTTTGAGCCAAAACGCAACCCTGGCGGACGCCCTTCCTGTTATCAATGCTGCTAGTGGTGCTTCAGTAGGCCTCCCCCAATGGACCATTGCAGTGTTCCCTGTATACTGAAAACTATGCAATGCAGCATACAAGGGAGAGGTAGAAGTGGAGGAGTTTGAGTCGCTTAAAACTGAACCACCTATCGGTGGAGGGGAGCCTTGGAGGAAACTCTGCAAGTAGAGGTACAGGACGCGATAATACAATTAGGAAGGGGCAAATCAGCAGGGCCAAACAGGTTCCCACTGGAACTCTGGCTTAAATTGAAGGACATTTTGGAACCACTGTGGGAGATGCTCCAAGAGAGCAAGGAAAGAGGGGTTCTTCCAGATTTTAGAGACTGCATGCTATTAGTGATACCTAAAGATGGGAAGCTGAGGGAATGTTGCAGGTCATATAGACCAATATCCCCAATTAATATGGAGACTAAAATACTTGCCAAGGCTCTAGCAAACAGGCTAAGATCACGGTGGATTTACTGAAAAAAGACCAGTGTGGAATCATCCCAAATAAGTCAACAACTAGGCTGAACATCAGACTGTGCCACCTGGTCCAGTGAGGGGGGCCGGGCGAAGAGTCAACAGCCGCCAGTAGGCATTTGAGTTGGATGCACAAAAATCCTTTGACTTCACCAAGAGAACATACATATTGCTTAGGAGGCTCTTTATAGGCTGGATCCAATTGCTGTATAATGGGCTAACGGCCCAGGTAGAGGTGAGCAATACGATCTTTGACATTCACAGTAGGCCGGGGGTACCAGCCAGAGGTGGGCACTTTCACTTATGTTTGCCCGGGCCCTCGAGCCATTGGAAGGTTTGATTGAACTGTGTCAGTCATGATTTGCATGGCCAGTAGGAATGGTAGGCAGATAGTCGATTCTATCTGACCAACCCAGAAGCCTGTATACAAATGATGACTATGAAAGAAGATTTTGGGCCATATTCCGGCTTGCGAATTAACTGATATAAAGCCATGCACTACCCTGTGGAGTCAGGGGGGGGGGGGGGTAGGGGGGAGAATGAGGTTGTGCCACCGCTGAAAACAGAAAAAAAGATGACATCCTTTGTGGAGCTGAACCAACAGTTCGAGCAGGACGTCCAACAGTGGACAACCATACCCATCTCCTGGATGAGAAGAGTGGCACTATACAAGATGGTGGGGGGTAGAGATCGATTGGTAGATAATTGGAAATGATGGGTAGGAACGGATAGGAGAAGATCTTGTATGGGATACCCCAAAAGGCTGTATGCTTACCACTGACGGCAGCAGTGGGTGCAGTATGGACACAAGCGCACATAGGCACCTGGGATGAGGGAGGAAACTTAAGCTGGCTGTTAGGATTTTGGGAACTGTTGCATTGAGGGGATCCAACATCTGATGGCAAAAGGAGGATGAGGGGGATCAGGTCCTTTCAGGAGTTAAAGGAGTAATGGGGGCTGCCCAGAAACTATCACTATAAGTACTTGCAGCTCAGGCACGCTTTGGCCCCCTCATGTGAAGGGAGTGACAGAGGTTCCACAGGCTTCCCCAATTGAGAGGAATATACTTGGAGGGATTACAGGAAAGCAGATCTCAACACTTTATAAAATTGCTGACTCAAACTCTACGACACCATTAGACAAGAGATGTGTGCGAGACTTGGGGGGTTATTGGGGATGACGAGTGGGGTGGAAGATAAGGTACCCCAAGGAGGTAGCCATAGCAGCCCAAATGCAGATGATACAATTTAAGTACCTGCATAAGGTCTACTACTCCATGGACAGATTTAAGAGAATGGGTACAGGGAGGACGACACCTATCCCAAATGTAAAACCCACAAAGGGATATTTATTCATGTGGTGTGGCAAATGTCCGAAGCTGCAGAGGTATTGCGAGTGGGGTACGACGAGAAGTGTAAGTGGTCTGGGAAAGACCAAAACACTGGGATCCGAAGGGGACAATGCTGGGGATTTGGGCAGTGGATGAAATGGACAGGTATGATAAGAGCTTCATAAACACAGCATCTATAATGGCCAAACAAGTGATTGTTGGTGTTTCAGGGCTCCTCCACTGTTCTGCAATTTGAGCGTGGAGAACAGGGATGGGCATTATGAAACGTTGGAACCAAGTAGTGAATAAAAATAGGGGGTGTCCACAAAAATGAAAAAGTGGGGAAAATGGGCCTGAGGGTGAATGTGTAGGAGATGGAACTGATGGGGGAGGGAGAGGTGGGGAAAGTGGAGGGTGACCTTGGGCCAGGGATATTGGTACCAGTGTCTTAATGTGGAAGACTTCATTGTGACCTCCGATATACCTGTTGTGCAATACTCAAAAAGTAGCTTAAATAAAAAAAAAGGTTTACAGGTTGATTTACTTTGTAAGGCCTACTTTCCCCTTCACCTAACAAACTCCCCTCTAAAATCATGTACAACTTTACACTACACATACACCCCCCCCCCCCACAGACTGCCGCTAAAAGCATAGCGAATACATGAACACTAACCGAAGCATGACTAAGCTCTCCACTGGAGCCCCATTACCCTCTCCCACAGTAGCTAACCAGACGCAGCACTGCAATCCATCAGATCTTGGGCTGTTCTCAATGGATAACGCTAGTTTGTTCGCTTGCTAAACCTATATAAAGCAGATTAGCACAGGAACTGGGTCCTTCCAACCTGCACCAACAAACACCATAGTTTCCACACCGGTCTCTCCCACTGTCCCACTAATGAAACTCCCCTGCCCCAACTCCCTTATAGTCAAGCTCAGCAAGGCCATCAATAGTGGCAGAAGGTGTTAACACGGATTTCTGAACTGGTGGGCAGAGGTTCAGAAGGCCAGCCTAGTTTCTTGGAACAGAGTAACCTTCTGGACAAGCCAGACAAATAATCAAGGTAGCTTGGCGGCGGTCAAGACCAGGTCTCAGAAAGGGGTGAGGGCGACTGAAAGACCTCAATGAGCACACAGAGTAAATGACACTTACAAATCACTCCCAGTCAGGTGTATATATATTAAAAATACGAATACATTTATTCAAGGCCCTATTTCCAACACAATAGTTATTATCAGTAACACTTTAAAACCAACACAACCCTACTAAAATACATATATACAATACCAAGAGGCCTAAAGGGTTAATGCACGAAATGGGTCCACAACCTAGAAAAGGGAAGGAAGCAGGTAGTGCAAATAGTTTTTAGGCAGTTCTGCCACAAACAACCCTAACTGAAAGGCAATCCAGTCCCTACGATGAGGAGCCTAGTGCTCTAATGTACTTGCAAAGCTGGCGCATGCAGTAGTGCAGATGGGCGACACAGGGTCTTTTGTAGGGGTTGTAGCAGCTCAGGAAGGTGGGCGAGGTGATGCAGAACAGGTTCCCACTATTCGGGGGAGGGTCTCCCCATGAGGGCAGAGCAGGTTCCAAGAGTTGGGAATAGTTTGCTAGTTCGAACTAGCAGTGGAAAGGAGAGGGGCCCACAGGGGCCACTCGTGCGTAAAAATGGATGGATGCGGTAGGGGCCACCGGTAAGGGTAGCAATTGCTCACCAACCTCCGGAGCACTCCAGACCAAACCTCGGAAGGCGAGTCCACTTCAGTTGCAGGTTCAAATGCGGCAATCATGCAGCTCTGTGGCTTTCAGCGACGAAGTTAGTGTTGATTCCCAAAAGGGACAGTGGCGATTTCTCCGCTCCTGGTGGATGGATCAGGTCAGTTTCACTGTAGCAGGCTTCAGTGCACAGAAGTTTGTCACCACGGCTGGATGAAATGGTCACCGCGTGTACTCCGGTTCGGGAGCTCCCTTTACTCCAGACCGGAGAATGCCAAATGTACAAAATTCGGTATGAGTGCCATGAACACAGAGCTTGCGATGTACCAGGTTTCAAGGGCCTCCTAGAAACAGCGGCGGTATCAGAGCAAAGGTCCTGCGAAAGCTGGTTGGCCCACGGACACTTCGAGAAGGCTTACTTGCAGGGTTGGATGATGGTGCTCAGAATAGTTGGTCCCACTATTCCAATGGGTCGAAGCATCTTCGCAGATCTAAGACGACCAGACGCAGAGGGGTCCAGCGGGACGACAGCGGGCTCAGGGTGCAAAACCTTCCAGCGGGTCACCAGCGGTTCCTCGACTGCTTCTTAGTTTCAGGATACTTGGATGCTATCCTTTGTTCAGTGAGAACTCCAGAGATCAACATGGTATGGGTGTTTGGAGCCTTCTCTTATCCAAAATCTCCTTCGCACCAAAACGAAGAGGACCCAATGGGAGATCTGCTCACATATAGGCATACCATACGTGGACCAATCATGGACCACGGTGGTCCCAGACATTCACAGCACACCAGACTGTCACCCAGGATGTGTATTGGAACCAGACAGTCCAGCCCACATCCTGGAAGCACACACACACAAGGCATGCAGAAGCCCGCGAAAACTTGGCGTTTCGCAGGAGAATGCATGCCCAAATAAGGACTGACCTGGGTCGGCTCAGCATGGGGAAGGTGCAGGGGCAAGATGGCCCAAGGACAGGACAAAACCTTGTGGCATGGCCATTTTGGGGCCATGCCACCTATTTGTGCCAAACGCGGTAAAAACATTTTACCTGGCACGAAAGAGTTAAAAATACATGAAAAGATAAGCTGCCACCAGCCCTGTCCAAAGTACACCTGCACTTCTCCTAAAGAAATCCTTCGAGTGTATCTATGGTCTTTATAAATGACAGGAAGACCCAAGTGCACTATACTGGAAGTTACATTGTGCACTTGCAACACGTTGCAGAAAAGTTCCAACACTGACAAAGACTAAGGGACACAAAGTCTCCCAGTACTGACGTATTTAAGGGCATGTCAGTTTCCCCATAATAAAGTGAGGGAAAAGCCCAGCGGAGAGCAGCAGGAGGCTGTGCTTCTCTGGCAAAGTCAAACTATGGTGGTTAACAGCAAAAAGTTGGGGGTACACAACTGGGGGGAAAATTACACATGAAATGTAAATCTTTAATAACAAAAGAGTACTTACTATACATGAAGACTTACATTAAGAGATTTACAAATGTGTTAATCCCTTCAGAAAGCAATAAAGCACAGAACTACACCAAAGAAAGCTTAACAGCTGGCTTACTCCCACCCCACGCGATGGACAACAGCAGTCTTAGATTTACTGCCAGCAGTTTATTCGTTGGGCACCTTTGACAGATTGTGTTTGATCCATTAACTTTTTCACATAGGTACTCAAGGCCTTGTTCATGTTTTTATCAACAGGGCTTTGGTATTCTTTATGTTCAATTTAAGCTTCTAAGAAATACATTACTTATCCTCTTGGCTACAGCCATTTTCTGCTTCTGAAATATTTACAGGTTCATACTGGATTCAGAAATTCTAAAACCCACTACCAGAAACCTGAAAATACCGCCCAATAAGTTCTTCCTTGGTTTTATATCTGGCATGCAAAGAGTTTAAAACTGCCAAGAAAGAAAATACTTGGGCCCAAGCAAGGACATAAAACTGCAGTGACTGCAAAGCTAGCAACGATCAGACAAGTCCGGCCAAAACCTATGCAGTGGAGATGAGATGGGCTACATCTGGTGAATAAGGAAAACTGAATCTGGGAATAGGACCACAAAACTATCAATAAACTCCTCCATTATTTAAAAAAATATTGATTATATTTTTAAAGATAACACAAGGAAAAGGGGTGGCAGCGCGGGGGTGGCCGGCAAGTGATGGATGCAGTTGTAAAGCTGTGACTCCCGCTCCAGCCTGTGAAAATACTGGAAAATATCCAGCTAAAAAGGCCCATCTACAGCTGTAATACGGTTCGCCGAGCACTGGAGTTTCCCAGTAATCGGGATAGAAGGATTCACGCATCACACAGGTGCGGATCTCACGACTGCCGGCTGCAAAGTGCCCCGGCAGCGAGGGAGGCAAGATCTGATGTGTGCACTGACCAGAAAATTGATATTAGAAAGTAACAGTGTTTAATAAATGTTATGATGAATTTGGTTTCAATTTGATTGTCTTCATCTTCCCCTCTGAGTTCGTTTATTTAACTCTGTTCACCTTTGGGTATTTTTTTTGTACATCAAATCACCTTTTATTATACCTAGCATCTTGGTGAAAATTGCCTTCCTTTGTTCTCACTAGATACTCGCCTGAAGATCCCTTTGAACAAAAAAGGGGGAACATGAGTAGAGAGTTTAGAAACATGGCCTTTGATAATTAAAGAATATTCACATGCAAACTACCAAATTGGAATCAAGTTTACTTTTGGCTCTCACCATTTAAGAATCTTATCAAGTTGTTTGGTTGGCGCAACTGGAACTATACCAGTTTGTGGAATATGATATGATCTATGCCATTTATAACGCGCCTGTATACAAGTGTTAATACAGGTGCCACAAGACAAGTGGGGGGTGGACACAGAGGGAGGACAAGACAAACTATCTTACTAGGCCTTGTGCCATTCATATTGTGCAAGTGTGACAGTGCAGAAGTGCACAGGGAAGGGAGAGGGGAAAGCGACAGGAAAAGGGGACGTGCAATCAGAGCAGCAATTGCTCTGAGTGCAGCCAAGACAGCGCAGCTCTGAGTAAGTGCAAGGAGGCCGGGGTCTGTAGAGGTTACAGTTACAACCCCCAAGTGCATGGTAGGCCTGGAAGCAGTGCACGGATCATGGAGGAGCCCGGTACCCAGTGAGATTCTGGGGGTAGCCAAGCAACCAGTCGGCGCAGCAGACCTGTAAGTCAGCAGGGCAGAGATAGAAAGCAGGAGAAGAAAAGTAAGGTCTTGAGCAGCTTGCCGAACTTCAGGTGGTCCAACTCAAGTTTGAGAGGGGCAGGGAGGCCATTCCAGAGGCAAGTACCTGCAGAAGAGGGAGATCTACCCCCCCCAGTGCCTGGAGACATGCCTGCTCAGCTACCTCCAACTCAGAGGGTCAAAGGGCTCGAGAAGGAAGGTATTTTGGAAGAGAATGCGGTGTAGTGCGGGCCCTGGCCTCAGAAAGCCTTGTGGACGAAGCAAAGGGTCTTGAAATTGAAACTTGCAGCCACCGGGAGCCAGGGCAGGAGGGGGGGGGATCTTTGGGCTGGAGATACTGTCCCTGGGCTTGAGGCCAAGGGTAAGTCTTGCAGTCATGTTCTGGATTAGTTGTGGAGAGTAGAGGAAGGGCGGTTGAGAAAGAGGATGTGCAGTAGTCCAGCCTAAAGAGAACCAGGGCTACTTCTGGGGGAAAGCAAGTAAAGGAAGAAGGTGCAGTTAGTAGTGGGCCTCCTTGGCTAGGTCCATGATGCGAGGAAAGAGGGAGAGCATGGAATCAAAGAGGACTCCAAGGTTTTTTGCCTCACTGGAAGGTCAAGGGAGAGGGCCCAAGGAGGGCGGCCAGAGTGAAGGGGGGGGGGGGCGGAGCAGGAGCAGAGGTCCCAAGAATGATTTCCGTCTTGCTGGCATTAGGGCAGAGATTGTTGGAGGCGCATCAGTACGGAATTGTGATAGACAAGTCAGGAATGAGCGAGAGAGGAGGCGCAGGGGAGCCTGAAAGGGCCGAGTCACAGCATAACACTGAAAGTTAGAGAAGGTAGAAAGTTAGAGAAGGTAGAGATCAGGGGGGCCAAGTAGACCTTGAAGAACAGCCAGGTTGAAAGGTTAGAGCCTGGGGAACACCGGATGTGGAGGGAAGGGTGGTGGAGCGAAAGGACCCAAGCTGTCCAGGAGGAAGGTCATCAGCCAATCCAGGGCCTGACCTGTGATGTCGAGGTTTGCTTGCAGTAGATTGATCAGGATGGCGTGATTGACCGTGTCAAAAGCAGAGGAAAAGTCCAGGAGGATGAGGACAGAAGATTAGAGAGCAGATCTTCACAGATGTTCGGGAGAACAGTTTGTGCCTCTGGCTGCTCTGAAGACAGACTGATGGTCGTGTAGACAACCAACAGATTTATTGTGGAGACTAAGCTGGGACATGGCCATCTTTTCCAGGAGTTTGCCCAGGAAAGGAGTGATCAACATCGGGCGATAATTTGCAAGACAGACAGGGCCAGCAAAAGACTTTTTAAGGAGGCGGTACACAAGGGAGTGCTTCAGGAGAGAGGGAAGATCCATTGGTGAAAGAGTGATTGCAGAAATCGGCCAAGGCTGGAGCGAGGGTGTCTATGTGGTCAATGATGGTTCTGGAAGAGCGGGGGAGCACCTGTTTGGACGACACTTTCATGGATCAGACATGTCTAGAAACATAGACGGTTGTTCTCTGAGAGAAAGGGGAGAAAGGAGGAGGAGAGGGAGAGGTGGCCAGGGAGAGGCAGTCAGAGGGGGGCCGAGAGAGGTAGCGAGAGAGAGAGAGGGGGCTTGATGTCCTGAGGTTTAGTGGTGAAGCGAGATGCCAGAGCCGTACAGAGGGCCTGGGATGTAACAGAAGAGGTGGAGGTGGAGACTGCAGAAGGATTGGCCAGCTCCTTGCAGATTTGAAAGTGTTTGGCTCTGTTGTTGGAGGCTGCAGAGACGCAGGCTTGGATGTGGACTCTTTTTGGGAAGGACAGAGTCTGTATTTGCTTTGGAGCAGGCAGCAGGCCAGTTTGTCAGGATAGGCGCCGAAGCCCTCCACTTCCTCTCAGGCCTCCCTGTACTAGCGTTTCAGGACAGCGAGGTCAGAGTCATACCCACATGACCCCTTTACTGCAGCAGCTGCATTGGCTCTTGGTAGAAAATAGGATCTTGTTTAAATCTTTGTGTATGGTACACCGGGCATTCAATGGCATGGGACCTGAATACATTCAGGACAAATTCCCACACTATATTCCCACCCGATGTCTCAGCTCACAATCCGTATTTCTCGTTGTGGTACCACACTTCAGATTGATGTGCACTGGCGGTCATGCCTTCTCAGGTGCCGCCACTGAGGCTTTGAACGCTCTTCACTTGCTGCTGCACAAGACCACGGATCACCTCGTCTTTCCTCGCCTACTAAAGACATCTGTATTCTAAGTCCTGGTTGTTATGTTTCTTGTTCACATTCTTAGCGCCTTGTGCCTTCGGGCGTTTGTGCGCTCTACAAATATACGTAACCAATAGAGTTGCACTTGGAGGTAGGCTTCAGACAGATTCTCATGACAGAGGACAAGGATTTCCAGGGTGTCGGCGATAACAAGATGCAGGTTAGAGAGGGCTGTGTCAGCTTGCGAGTCAGGAGTAGGAGGAGCAGAGAAAGTAGAGGCAAAGGCCTCCACTGACACATGCTTCATGGGCCGAATGACCAAGAAGGTAGGTGACAGT
Organism: Ambystoma mexicanum; assembly: GCF_040938575.1. Lineage (NCBI taxonomy): Eukaryota > Metazoa > Chordata > Amphibia > Caudata > Ambystomatidae > Ambystoma > Ambystoma mexicanum. Next base: position 409,123,550 of record NC_090936.1, read on the forward strand.
GATGAGTTGGCTTAGCCTGAAGGACAGTTTCAGATGAGAGGAAATCAGGAAGTTGTCAAAGAGAGGAGTGGTGAGAGGGTTAGAGAGGGGGGATGTCCAAGGAGATAAAAACATCCAAGGTGTGTCTGCCCGAGTATGTCGGACCAGAGGATAGAATGGAGAATGTGTTGCAGAGGTTGCAGAAGAGCCCCGAGGAGGGATTAAAAGCACCCAGGTAGATGTTGCGGTCTTGGCGGAGAAGTTGAGGGGTAAAGACAAGGAGAGAAGGTCTCTCAGAGGAAAAGGGCAACCTGGCCAGGTGGCCTGTAGATGGTGGCCACAGTCAGGCCAGGCGAGAGAGAGCCTGCAGACCAGGCATTCAAAGGCCTGCATAGAAATGACAAGCAGGGACCAACTCCAGAAAGATTAAAGCTACTTCAACTTCGGGTCGGTTGTTCCTGGGCTCAGAGAGGATCTTTTAGCCATCAGGGAGGAGAGTGGCAAAACCTATGATAGAGCTGGCCGTGAACCATGTCTTGGTGAAAGCAAGGACATCCAGGTCAATTTCTTCGAGATGTCAGGAGTGTTTGACAGCAGAGCGAGAGTTTAGAGTAGAGACGAGCAGGTTGCCACATTTGAAAGACTTCCGTGGTGGGGTACAGGCTTGAGGTATGCCCTGCAAAAATGATAGAGGGGCCAGAGAGTGGGCAGAGGTGATAGAAGAAAGTGGCATAGTAGCTAGAGAAGAGGAGGATGAGAGTGGTGGCGTAAGTGTGAGGTGGCATAGGAGCCAGACCAGAGGTGCTAGTAGGAGTAGCAGGAGAAGGAAGTAAGTTGATCAGATGCAGGAGGCGCCTATCGAAAAGGAAATTAGGCTGAGGGCCCTGGACCAAGACAGTGCCATTCAGATACACATTAATGAAGGTCTTCGAGGAGTTCCCGAGTGCTACCATTAATGGGAGAGGAGGAAGGAGAACAGTGACCATATGAGGGGTCCATCGGTCTGGAGAGGGAATGACAAAGGTGGTCAGTGGGAATCCCCTGGAAGCAGAACTGATGTAGGCGTCAGCAATAGGGAGGCCTGGATAAAGACCAGGATGTCCCTTTTGAGCTTCTTCCTTCCCGAATTACTGAGCGGTATAGGATAGGAGACGGAAAGCACCACAGAGGGTGTGAGGAGGAGCAGGGAGTGAAAAAGGGATGCAGAGCACAGGATGCGCAGATAGGCAGGGATCACACAGAAGGAGCAGACGAGTACACACAACAGTAGAAAGGTACTCCAGAGGGGTGTGGACCTAGAGAGTGGGATAGAGCATAATGAGACAGTTAACAGTAGCACAGTTACAACAATACAAAACCAGATTCAACTTTCCTAAAAGGGGGGAAGGGGAAGAAAGGCATTTTTAACAGCAGCAATGCAAAACACCCAGATCGATCGAGATGGCCGTTGGCACCTAAGGCGAAGACCAGCAGGCCAGCCGTTGAGCCACCAGTGTGGGCCTACAAGCATTGGAGAGGCTTTTTCTACACTCTGCTCGCCCCGGTGCAGTGTTGGTGGCACATGGAGGACGACTTGGGAACTAAAGGCTTCCACGCTGGTGCGTGACCAGAGCTGCAACACGGAACTGAGATGGTAGGGGGCTGTCCTGCCACCATAAAGGAGCATGATGTTAACATGACGGTCTGATCTTCCAGGCGGTTGAGCAGCGGACGCCCCTGCTAAAAGAGGACCCACTGTGGAGAGAGGCGGGGAGGCTTGCCATGGGCTGCTGCAACCGAGTGTCCCACCACACGTCGGAAGCCGGCTGGAGACACCTGAAGGAGGCAGAGAACAAAGGGCCTGGTGTATGGTTGGGTAGCGGGAGTGTTTGCTGGTAATTACAAAGAACTGCCTCGAGGACAGAAGAGGTCCAGTGCAGGCAGACAGGTGATGCGTCACACGGATCCTCAGATTGATGCACAGGCAACACGCACGCCTCATACAACTGGAGGTGAAGACCCAGGAGAGGGGTGAAGGAGGCTAAGTGACAGAAATACTCTGGGGCCCTGAATGAGAGGAGAGGGCAGTCACAGACAACCTGGCCAAAAGGTGCAGAAGGAGACCTAGAAAACTAAAGTAAAGGGGAGAAAGCAGGAGCCCCGCAGATACCCTCACTGGGGTGCATCAGAATGGCAGGGCACGCACCACAGGGACACAGCAGATGTCCTGGGCTAGTGAGTAGCACATACTGAAGAGTGAAGGCAAGCGGGCATCCGGAGGACAGAGCAGAAGGCGATAAAGTATTTCTATATGCTGGCGTGGGCCACCAGGTCGCATGGGGCGATACTCTACACAGGGTTGTACCCAGTCCTGGGGTGCCTAAGTGTTTAGTGAAGGGAGTCCCATATCATGAGTGCAGGGGGCGGACAGCATGCAGGCCAGTGGAGCCCCCGCAGTACACTGGTGTGGGCACCCAGAGCACAGACACCTGACCAACAAGACCCATCTGATCAACAGCATTCCAGCTTGGCCCGGGAGGAAGGCATCATAGTGAAAGGCCAACAGAAAATCGAGCACTATGCCGCCGTTAAACAGAAGTCAGCCAGTCAATGAAGATGAGGTGGTGGGGGCAGGCGCGGCGGCGCGGGCAGGCACGGCCAGGCACGGCGGCGCAAGGGAGTCTCACACTGGAAAGCCCAATGGCAGCAGTACAGGAGTCCAGACTGTCCCTAGAAGGGAAGATCTAGTAAGTGGGAACTGACATGTCCCTGGTACGAGCAGACTTGAGAAAATAGAGTGAACGAGTGACAGAGGTGGAAGCAGCAAGTGAGTGCAGTGGACGACGACTTGGTCAAGCTCTAGAACTTGGTACGCGGCCTCATAAGCGTAACAAAGGAACTGGAGGCTTAAGCAGAAGATTCTGAGGGCTGGTATTGCCGAAATAACATCCAGTTAGTGGGTGTCCCTGAAGGAGAGGAGGGGTCAAGTGCAGAAGAGAAACTGATTTTTGATAAGCTACACCTGCAAGGGTAATCAAAGTTCTTCATGGTGAAGCAGACACAAAAGTACCGGGCAGACTCCTGCCACCTGGAGGACATCCAAAGGCGATGGTGGCTAGGCTGCTGAAGTACAGGGACATTATACTGCAAGCAGTCTTAGGGTGGGTCACTGAGGTTGGTAGCGCCAGGATAGTGATATTTCCAGACTTCATAAAAGAGGTCTGGAAGCAGAGAAGATTTTGACTTTGTGCACTGCAAGCTACGGAAGCTGAACTTGTGCTACATGACAATCTTCCCAGCAAAACTGTGGGTTATGGATGGAGGCAAGTCTTACTTTTTCATGTCTCTGTTGGTTGGAACAGAGGACGCTGCAGCCGGCATCGCAAGTGTCCGGGAACCATCCGGTAAGGAATGACCACGATGTGGGGACAATGAGCATGGAGTGAGGCGGCCGTGGCAGGTGACTATCCTAGGGCACCCCGTTAACCACACCCAGAAACAGGTGGGGGCTGGAGGGTTCTCGGTCGGAGAAGGTTGAGAGCTAAGAGATTGAGAGACAAGGGGGTAATGGGAGGTGGGGAGTCTGGGAGGGATTGCCTGGATTAGCAGGACACTGTTTGACTTATGGATAGTGTTACACTATGGGGGGACAAGAGTGAGGTGGGTGAGGGGTGGGGATTGTGTCAGATGGAATTGCGAGAGAGGGTCATTGAAGGAATATAGGGAAAGAAGGGGGAGGGGGAATGTGGAGGAGGAGGGAAAGTAGTTTGGAGGCTACAGTTTAAAGGAGTTTACTGGTTTGTCTATGGTGCAACTATTAGGATGTTTAATGTGGTACGCACAGCATGGGTCGGGGGAGTAACGACATCGGGAATAAGACTGGTTCATATATGGACACTGAAATGACTTACAATGATTAAGATGGGGTCCTGGAATGTTTGGGGCCTGCGGAAGCGGATGAAGAGAGTTAAAGTGTGGCATTCCTGAAGCGGAAAGCAATACAGTAAAGCAATACAGATAGCACTACTCCAGGAGATGCACTAGTTAGGTCCAGACCTGGCAGAACTCAGTCTTAAGCAGGGGGGTTGGGGGTTTGAGTCATTTGGGTCCACATATTCCTCTTATGCGAGAGGGGTCTTGATATGGAAAAGAGGGGATACTCCGATACAAATCACAGATACGTGGGTGGACTCAGAAGGCAGAACTTTGATACTATGTGGGGCACTGGAGGGACAACCTTTCTGCCTGGGAAAACTACTACGCACCACATGCAGATACCGAGATGTACTTCAAATCAGTGAGGAGAGGGTGGGGGAAGGCAGGATGGGGATATTCATCTGGGGAGGTGATTTTTATTGCTGGCTGGAACCCAGGTGGGACAGTTCAGGGAACACTGACCTGATAAGATCAAATTCCTCTGACTTGCTTCATGAAATTGTACAGGACTTCGACCTGGTAGAACTATGGCGAGGATCGGGGTTACTCTTTTTACTCCCCGGTACATGATATGTACTCCCAATTAGATTACTTGTGGTGAGGGAGCACGTGGGAATTGAATTCGATATTTTATTTCTATTGCGCTCATACACAAGTGTTTCAGAGTGCGACAGGGCAAGGGAGAACAAAACAACGATCTTACTAGGCCCAGTGACACTGAGAACGTACAAGTGCTTGGGGGAGGGGAAAAGTGCAGGGAAGGGGGGAGAAGTGGAAAGTGCAGAGCAAAAGGAGAACAGAATAAATAATAAAAGCAACAAAAGTGGTAGTGCAGCCAGCAAGTGGCAAGTGCTGAGTATAAGGCAGCATACAGTGTAGGTCAGATAAGTGCAAGAAAAAGGGAGGGGGTAGAGATACAGACCCCAGTGCACGGGGTGGCCCAGAGGCAGTGCGGGAAGGTGGCAGGGTGAGCAGGAACCTGGGCCCGTAAGACAGAGGGTGGCCAGGGGCACAGTGCCAGGAGAGAACAGATCAGCAGCAGAGAGGGGGGCAAAGGCAGAACCAAAGAGGAAGGTCTTGAGGTGCCTCCAGAACTGGAGATGGTTCTCCACAAGTTTTAAAGTGGTAGGGAGGCTGTTCCAGAGGGAATCCCCAGCCGAGGAAGATCTACCCCTAGCTCGTTTCTTTGAGAACCTACTGATTCTGAGGGAGTTCGAGGTAAAGGAGCGAAGAGCTCGAGAGGGGACGTATTGCATCCACTGGGAGCCAATGGAGAGATTTCAGAGCTGGAGAGATACGATCCCAGGGCTCGAGGCCAAGGACAAGTCTTGCAGTCCTGTTCTGAATTAGTTGCAGGTAGGTTTAGAAAGAGGCTGTTACAATAGTCCAACCTAGAGAGAATCAGAGCTTGGGAGAGACAGCTTCTGGGGGAAGGAGAGAAAGGACAGAATACCTCCGAGGAGGTGCAGTAGGAAATTTAAACTTTTTAGAGACGGATGTGGGTGGAGAAGGAAAGTGTGGAATCGAAGAAACCCTGAGGTTCTTAGCCTCGCAGGTGGGCGTAGGAGAAGGGCCAAAGGAGGCCAGCCAGAGAGTGAGGGGGAAATGATGGAGGTGTCCCGATGAGGAGGATCTCAGTCTTGCAGGCATTCAGACTGAAATCATTGGCGGAACACCAATCATGAATGGCAGTAAGGCAATCAGAGATGGGAGATGAGATGGCCGAGGGCAGCCTGAAAATGAGTTGAGTGTAGTCAGTGCAGCACTGGAAATTTTAGCAGAAAACGGCAATGCAGTGGGCAAGAGTTGCCAGGTATTGGTTGAAAAGCCAGGGCAAGAGGTTAGACCCCTGGGAACACCACAGGTAGAGAGGGAGATAGATGATAAGACCCCAGAATGACCTGGGAGGGCCGATCAGAGAGGAAAGGTCAGCCAGGCCAGACCCTGATCGGTGATACCCAGGTTATCACAGACTGTTGAGTAGGATGGTATGATTGACTGCGTCAAAGGCAGAAGAGAGTTCAAGTACGATGAGGACGGAGGGAATGTTAGAGTCAAGGATGGAGAGCAGATCTTCACAGATATTCAGCAGAGCAGTTTCCATGCTTCTGGCAGCTCTGAAGTCAGACTGGTGTTCATGGAGACAGCCAACATAATCAAAATGAAGGTTAAGCTGGGAGATGGCCAGCTTTTCCAGGAGTTTGCCCAGAAATGGAGTAGTGGAAATTGGGTGATAGTTAGTCGGACAGGAAGGAACAGCTGTGGGTTTCTTGAGAAGAGGATGCACGTGGGAGTGCTTCAGAGGGGAGGGAGGGGAGGGACCCTGAGGCAAAGCAGTGGTTGCAAAAATCAGCAAGGGCCGGAGCGAGGGTGTCAATGTGGTCCTTGATGGTTTTAGAGGAACAGGGATGGACCGGTTTTGACGAGGCATTCATAGATTGGACTTCTCTAGCGATCTCATCGGGGGAGAAAAGAGGAAAGGATGAAAAGGAGTGGGGGGTGGCTGAGGGAGGGTCAACAAGCACAGATGGAGATGGGAGAGGAGGAGAATGGGAGGAGAGTGTGGACAGGAAGTCAGGGGTTTTTGAGATAAAGTGATAGGCAAGGGCAGGCGGGGTAGAGACTGCAGCAGGGTTGGCCAGCTCCTTGGAGATTTTAAAGAGTTTGGCCTAGTTATTAGATGCTGCCGATACACGGGCTTGAATGTGGACTCTCTTCTAAGTGAAGACAGGGTCTCGGTATTGCCTTTGGAGCAGGCGACAGGCCAGTTTGTCAGAATGAAAGAAGCCCTCCATTTCCTCTCAGCCTCCGTACACTTACATTTAAGCGTAGCTAGGTTGGAGTCATACCAGGAATTGCACTTGGCTTTGAACTTCAGGCGGATCCTCATGACGAGGGCAAGAGCATCAAGAGTATCAGAAGTAGAAGAGTAGAGAAGGGGAAGGGCTGTGTCTGGGTGTGAGTCAGCCAAGGGGGGAGGGGGATGAAGGAGGTAATAGGACAGAAGGTGGCAGCAAAAGCCTCAACTGACACGCGCTTCATGGGCTGGATGTCCGAGAAGGTGGGTGGCAATGTAGGGTAAGGCTTGGCTTGAGGGGGGTAGAGAGAGGAGGCAGTGGTCACTCCAGGAGAGAGGAGATGTCAGAGGGATCGAGAGGGGGAGGCCAGAGGAGATAAAGACATCAAGTGTGTGACATGCAGAATGAGTCGGGCCAGAGGGCAGGATAGAGAGGGTATCGCAGAGGTCGCGAAAGACCAAAGATGAGGGACAGTGAGAATCAAGATGGATGTTGAGGTCACCAAGGAAGAGGAGTTGAATGGTTGCGGCCTGGAGGGAGGACGAGAGGTCAGCCCACTTGGTGAGAAAAGAGGTGATTAGACCAGGGGGCCGATAGAGAGTAGTAACAGTAAGAGTGGCTAGGAGAGATTGAAAGCCTGCAGACAAGGCATTCAAAAGAGGGGTAGATCTGAGTGGTAATGATAGTGGCAGGAATCCACTCAGGAAAGATAATGGCTACACCACCTCTGGGCCGGGTGGATCTGGGTGCAGAGAGGATCTTGTAGCCATCAGGGAGGAGTGTCTCAAAGCTTGTGACCGAGCTGGCTGTGAACCATGTCTCAGTAAGACCAAGGACATCAAGGTCCAGTTCTTCGAGGAGGTGGCGCATGTCAGGAGTGTTTGACAGCAGAGCGAGAGTTTAGAGTGGCAAGCAGAAGGTTGCCAGGCTTAAAGACCTTCCGGGAATGGGTACAAATCAGAGGTATGCCTTGCGGAGGAGTGGACGTAGCCTGAAGTGGAGAAGAGCAGGAGGGAGGAGTGGGCAAGCTAGCCAATGAATGAGAGGAAGGGACAGCCAGAGATGAAAGTAAGTTGATGAGGCGAGGTAAACGCCTATCGAAGGGGAAGAGATTGGCCAGAGGACCATGACAGTGCCATTAAGATAGGAAGACTCTGGAGGAGGCGAATGAATCCTTGAGGACTTCCCAGTGAGTGCCACCATTAATGGGAGAGGAGACAGGACAGAGTACAGAGATTATATGTGGGGTCCATAGATCCAGTGAAGGAACGACAAAGAGGATCTGTCTGAGGTGCTGGAATAGGTATCAGCGATAGGTAGACAAGGGTTAGAGGCCAAGATATCCTTTTTAAACTTCTTTCCAAACTTAGTGAGAAGGGAAGGATAGTTGATAGAGAAGCAGTTGGAAAAGATTGGAGGAAAAGAAAGCACCATGGGTGGGAAAAGAGAGGAGGCACAGGGAGGAGTATGCAAGTACAGCAGTATGAACAGTCACTGGGCTAGCAGGTTACAATCTATGGGTAAAGTTAAATGCAAAATACACCCAAAGCTTTTGAATATGGAGTACCTGGGGTGGATATTATCAGATCATGCGCTGTTGGTCACAGAATAAAAATGGTTGAGAAGGCACCCGCCTATAGCATTGTGGCGCCCAAAAGTGGAGGCATTGGAGGCAGAGCCCTTTAGAGAAGTGGTGAGGGAGGAAATGCCCAGTTTTTCGATGTCAATGAGGGGGCTGTGGAGTATGTGGTAGTTATGTGGGATGCCTTCAAGGTGACAATGAGGGGGACATGTATATCTATGGCAGTATGCAGGACCCTCACTGACTCCTTCAAGCAGGCAGAGCAAAACGTTAAACACCTGGCGCTGGGTAGGGGAGGAATTAGCTAGGGAGATGCAGAGGCATAAAGATTTGCAGAAGGCACTCCTCTCATAAAATATGAAACGTTACACTATATGGATACATTGGTAGGGGGATAAGGCGGTTCACCTACTTGCGTGGTTAATTAGAAGGGTGGTGCCCAGGACCACCATCACACAGATCTAGGCTTCGGGGGGCACATGGTGACATTGCAGGAAGGGATCAATAGCGCTTTTCAAGAGTACTAGCAGTGCTTGTATAGTAGTAAGGGCTTATATGTGGAAGAGGAGGAAATGTGGTTACCACAAGTGACGGGGTAACAGAACGATTGAATGGAGGCACCCCTAGACGATGGGGACATTTTGGCAGCTATATGCTCCATGCAGAGGAATAAATCCCTGGGGATCAATGGCTGCCCAGTGGAATTTTATCACACCTACGCCGAGCTGCTAGTTCCCCAACTGAAAGGTGTTTGATGCAGCGTTTGAGAAAGGGGTGCTTGCAGAGTCCATGAGGGAAGCACTAATTATGGTAATATTGAAAAGGGAAAAAGATCTGTTTAACTGCGATTCCTACAGACCAATTTCCCTGATAAACGTAGATGCAAAGATAATGGGCAAGATCTTGGCGAACAGGTTGTCCAGGGTAGTCCCACGCTGGATACAGGAAAAAATTAGGGTGCCCGGCGGGGTCCTGATATACCCAGGTGGGCACATATATAAATATCGAAAACAATCAGGATGAGAGATCCTATAAGCGGTTGTGTGGTTCTGAACATATACATTTATTTCAAAAAACACATTTTTGATGACTTTGTAGTTACTTTACAGTACTTTCGATAAGCACAAGAGTAATAGACAACGGACAGGAGTGATTATATTCAGTGGTAATACAAGGCGGGTATCAACCTCTGTGATATTGAGGTAAAAAAACTCCACATAAGGGCACAATCACATATGATGGTAGGAAAAACCTACAGTTGAACACAGTGCACCCGGGACAGTGAGTAGTCCAGGGCGTGGTTAACACAGGGTGTACACAACAGTTTTTACAGAACATACACGAGAAGGGGGTTTCACAGTTGTGACACAGGGGATCGACACAGGTGTGTTTCGGCCAAATAGGGCTTGATTGGAGCCGGTCTGTGTGTTGGCCTTCATTAGGATGGACACCGGTTATGGTGTTGTCCGCAATATCTGTGGATGAAATAAGGGCTTGTAAGGATCTCGGGAAGTTGTTGTCATTCAAGGAAATTACTAAATAAAGGCTTAATAGTGCCATGATGATACATCACATGGTGTATCAATGTACAGCTTACTTGCTGCTGCAATAGCAGTGGGGTGCTGTGGACAATCCTGAATTGGTTACCGGATTGTGGGTTCAAACCCTAGGTTGATGCCCCCTAGAAGGATGAATTTAGTGTTTGATTTGAGTAGAGAGATTAATAAGGGCAAGTCTGGGTTGTTGGTGGTGCTAGGGGTTCTATAGATTATTAAGAAGTTGATGGTTGTTTTAGGGTCTAAGACTAACTTGAGTGCTAGGAGTTCATAGCCAGGTGGCGATTCAGTTTTACATTCCCTGAACTGGAGTGTGGTTTTGGAGATGATGGCGACACCGCCGACGGTGGTCTCTTGGCGATCTGCTCTGAGTATAGTGTAGTCTGGTGGTATAGCTAGTGTGAGCAGTGGTCCAGAAGCTAGGCGTAGCCACGTTTCGTTATTACTAACAGGTCCAGCTCATGTTCAATTATCAGGTCATGTATATCGGTGGCGTGGGCTCCTAGGGATCGAACATTGAGTAATGCTCCTTTTAGTGATTTTGGATTTAGTGTGCGATTACTAGGTTGGTTTGTTTGCATATATGGGAGGGTGGGGCTTTGCAGTTGCCTTTGATTATAAATTGAATTGGTGAGGGTTTGAGGATTACTGTCATTGCTAGTATAGGTGACGGGATCTTTGATGTTGGCCCGATCATTGTTAATGTATGGGAGGGTAGCGGCTGGTACTTGAGGACTGCCTGGTTTTTCTTAAGGTTCCTTGTATGGGTTTGGTTTCTGGCATATTCATGTAAACTCTGGAAGATAATCTATGAAGGCGTGCTCTTCCTGGAGGGGGCTTGGAGGTTGGAGTGGTAACAGCGATCTCTGGTGTGGGTAAGAATGCTGGAGTGGTAGGCAGGAAAGGTGTAGGGCATGGTAGGGGGTAGTGTCTGGGGCAGAGAAGATTAGCTAAACCTGTATCTAGGTGAATAAATGCCCCGTTGGAGCGTGGTAGGTGGTTGGTGCTGTTAGTATAGTGCATTGGAGACATCTTAAAATGGGCGTGAGATAAGGGCGCTATAGGATTATTAATTATCTGCATTTGTTCTTTGTCCTGGAGTGGAAGATGGAGTAGGTCTAGCAGTGCGCAGAGTATTATGCCTGCGTGTTGGTGGTACTATATGGTGAATGGCTGGGACGATGTGATGGCATAGTTACTTGGACTGGGGGGTGGTCTGATGAGGTGAGTCTGATGAGGTCAGTCTGTGGGTAGATATGAATGCTATAAAGGGCAATGTGTCCTGGTAATATAGATGTGGCAGGAGCAATGGCCGTTACTCTAGTGATAGCGGAAGAATATTCTGCTCTAAGGGTATTTCCAGGGCCTTAACTGGTAATAGTATAGCGATCTGTGTTGAGCTGGTCTGATATTTCACATTGTCTAATTAGCATGTGGGCCTGGCAGGGCTTGTAGAAGCGGTAATGACATACAAATGCTGACGTGGCATGCTAATTGGGAAAGTGAATGAATTAAGAAATGTCAGACTACCGTTTGAAGCGGCACATAAAAATTAATGAGAGGCAGTTCAGAGATGTATATCCTCAATGGTGCCGAGGCTGTGAACATTAATACAATTGGACATTCAAGATGAAAAGCAGCAATAGTGCCGGAGCGGCTCGCCCTAGTTAAGAAGAAATACTTGGGCAGATCGGAAATGTATAATACACAGGTGGCAGTAGCACGCAATGGATCTGCATTATCACAATGTAGGAATATAATCCGTATGATGCTAGCGTAACATACGTAACCTGAGACAATGGGTTTCACATTATTACAGGAATGGATAGAAGTGAGTTATTTGTTGCACTAATGTTAGGATACTCACTTCGCAAAGCAGAGACCGAGGGAGTCATATGTTCAATGGTCCTAACGGCTACAACGGGCTAGGGACAGGAGCCTTTTTTCTCGTGCCTTCGTTCTAGGGCTGGCGCTTGCCTGCCAGCGTACTGTGATTGGCTGATATTCTTTACAGTAGCCAATCAGCACGTTCTTATGTCCACAATGAAGGTTACTTCTGGCTGGGGTGGAGGATGCAAAATGCGGCGGCCATTTTCGGAGGGTCTATCCCTCGTGGCCCTCAATGGAGTAGAGTGCTCCTCGGGCGTAGATACAATGGAAAATTCACTGTTGTGTTCACAGCGAGTAAACCAACAGCTATTGATTCAAATATACGCGCTGGGGGCATCAGCGAACTTCATGGCTGTGGTATCATGATGGGCTTTAAGGCACACCAATATAGTGCCCCAAGCTCACCTACTCATCCTAATGCGGATTCGGGTGCCTGGTGCTGCTCCTGCAGCCTGGATGGCGCGAGGTGAGCTCCTGCTCAGATGGGAAGCACTATGCTTGTCCTGCTCTTTTTTCTTTTTGTATTCCAGAGGCTGATGTAAATAGCCATGGTAAGACTGGATGAGATATATATGTAATTCAATATAATGAGTACCTATGAAAACAAATGGGAGTTTGTCATTCATGCATCTGAATTATTATTTTTTTTTTTACATAGGTAATATCTAAAGGGGGGCTCATATTAATGCAGTAGCGCATTTGCCAATTTATCAACGCAAGTAAAGTAATCGATAAGAGAAGGTTTGGGTGCTGTATGATGAATGCCCTTTTCTTGGATGCTGATGGGAAAGGATCTGATTCATAAATTACTGGATGTAAATAAACGAGTGATTTTGTGACAGATTACTGGATGTATATAAGCCAGTGATACCAGCCACACCCTATAGGTGGTGCTCTAATTAAAATCATTGGGTTTCTATCAGATGCATAGGTCTTGAGCTCTCTACAGACAAGTAGGGGGTATTCGAATAGAAAGGAAAGTTTGTTTTATGATGGTGTTCTAGTACGAACAAGAAAACCATGCTCACCACTAAATACTGCACAACAAAATACCACTAAATTACCACCAATATAAGCCAACAAGGTATGGTCACTAAAATAATATGAGGCCAAACCCAATATAAATGTAAGACTAATTTACCACCAAATTACTGCCAATATTTTTATGGTAAGAAAATACTGCAAAATCCCAAATTTTCACCAATAAGACTTATATCTTACAGAGTGCAGAAAGCAGAGGAGAGGTAACTGATGCATAAGCAGCATCACACTGGCATGGTTCAACTTAAAATAGTCATTCGTTGGCAACCTATTCAAATCAGCCTGCACAAGCCCTCTTTTTGCTGATGCAGCCGGTATCCGTCGGGTGTTAAGTTTTTGGCAATTGCTAGACTCCATTCTATCTGGCCACTACTGTTCCATCCTTTCTTGTTTCAGCTCTTCAGGTCTCTTCGGGACACGGCATCCAATGGGTAACTTCAATTGGTTTTTAAAAGTAACTCACGTTTTTCCTCGAGTCAGAAAAGGACTGTATCCTCGGATTTTAAGCTCAGGCTCGGGAGGGTTGCAGCAGAGATCGAGCCCGGCAACTCCTCTGAGCCTTGGGAATTAGCCGTTGGGTGAACACTTCATCAGTCGTCTCTGCATTTATTTGACAAGGAAGCTGACCAGGAGGATCTTCAGCCTCATCACCGAGCTCTTCTTCCTCAAGCGTCTAGGTAGAAAAATGTAAACAGTCTGCTGATGAATGTTCAAAAGGATAGACCAGTTCTGGTGTGCTGTCAGCACAGGATCTTGCATGGTTAACAGAATGGGAGACTTTAGCCACAGCTCCCACCTGGGTAGCCTTATTCCCGATTGAAGAGGGATGTTTGTCTAGGAGTCTGGCGATTTCTTAAGCAAGCCTGGCTGTTGCTCCCATTTCGATTAGATGACATGATCAGATTTTTAGATTTCTTTGGTCTAGGAGCCGTTTTAGAAGGCAAGCTGCAGTTTTTCCTTTTTTTCTAATTTCGAAAGATCAGAAAGGGAATTGTCGCTTTCCCCGATTCAGTGGGATGCGATACCAATGTTGCCGGGCAAGAAGACTGGTAGGCGGCCAGGAAACAACCCTGGTCTGCGGTGCACCAGGAGGACAAACCTGTGATGCTTTCTGTGCCTTTACTGTTTTCACTCCTGGCCAGAGAAATCCGAGAGCTTGTTGGAAGTCTATCTATGGTGCTCAAGACAGATGCTCATTTTCCAGAAGAGTCGCCTTTGATTTTAAGCGGGAGGATTTCTATACAGTCTGTGTTGCTTAGAGAGGAATCCACTTTATTCTCGGTGGCCAATACATCTTTCTTATTGTGCATCAGGAATTCAGTTGGAGAAGTACCAATACCGAATTTAAATTACACTTTGTCCTCGGTTTCAAGGTCCAAGGCATCTTGCAACTTCTTGATGACGTTTGAGCATTCAGCCGCATGATCCACTTTGGATTGCAACAACATTAAAAATGATTCAACAGAGATGTTTTATGAGTGAATCATGGCCAACAGGGTAGCCTGGCCTTTCACATTCTCGTTTGTTTCATGAAGTTTCATGAAAGGGGCCAACGAGGTGGAAAGAGCAGACATTATGTTACGTTGAGCGTTCAATGTCACCGGCAGGCGGCCATGCACAGCTTCATCCACAACTAGGGTAGGGTAAGCTGAATCATACAAGAGTTGGTTTTCTGGTTGATGCGAGGAAGGCTGTACAGGCAAAGTTGATCAGATGTCTGTTGAGGAGGAGATCAAGGGCTGAGATGAAGTGTTACAGGGGACAGCAGTTCTAGAAGAAACTCGTTGTGGAGCAGGAAGGGAGTAGTTTCTTACCTGTAACTCCATTTCTCCAGCGCTGGTATCCTTCATGGATTCACATGCTGTGAATATTCCCAGTCAGGCTGGGAATCCCTGGTTACTTAGACTTAGTAATTTTCCTATGGACAGCGAGTGTATAGCTCCACCCACAACAGCTTCTCAGATGTGAACCACTCCAGCTGGAGCATATCCCCCTGAACAGGTTTGCTTGTAGCGGTATGCTGGAGGGCGCATGTGAAGATACCAACTCTGGAGAAATTGAGTTACAGGTAAAAAAACGACTCACTTCTCCAGCATTAGATCTTTCATGAATTCACATGCTGTGAATAGATTTTATAGCAGTAGACATGTTAGGAGGTGATAAACCAGGCAAACACAGATTAGCTACTTTTACATTTTCTGCGTTAATGTGAGAAGAAAACATATGCAAGTAGAAAAAGGAAACAACCCCAGAAGCTGCAGGGCTTACCTTACTGGAACAGCCTTTGAAGGACTGCTCCTCCCATTTGCACTTCTTCAGCGCGTTACTGATGTAAGCAGTATTGCCTGGTACATGTGTGTGGCACTGCCCATGCTGCCGCTTGGCAAATGCCTGATGGGTACTCCAGACCAGAGCCGCTGAGGGAGCCGTGGCTCTAGTGGAGTGCACTGTGGTTGCCGTTTACAACAGTCTATTGGCCTTCGAGTGGTAGGAGATTGTAGATGAAACCCATCTTGAAATGTCCTGTTTTGGTATGGATTTTTACCTTGTTGGATGGACCAAAGGTGACAAACAGCTGCTTAGTCGATCTGAAAGATTTTGTGCGATCCAAATAATTTCAATCTCCGTTTGACATCCAGAGAGTGCAGGGCATTCTCTGCTGTTGAAGTGGCATTTTGAAAGAACATGGGCAGAGTTATGGTTGCATTTTTATGAAACTAAAGAACTTTAGGAATGATATGAGGATTAGTGGAAAGTACCACCTTGTCTCTCATGAACCATAGATTCAGGGGGTCTACATTCAAAGCCTGCAGCTCCGAAAGGCGTCTAGAGGATGTAATGACAACTAAAAGCCACCTTCTGCGTGAGAATTTTGATGCGTTTTTGCAGACAAAAGGTTCAAACAGGGACTTCATAAGCGCTGCCAGGACCAGGTTCAGGCTCCATACAGGTGAAATCCTTTTCTTTGGCGGAAAGGTATGAAAAAGCCATTTTAAGAAGTGCTTGTTTAGCCTGTCACTGTAGCGAGGGGAAGATCTTTTCTGTGTAAATCTAGAAGTTGCTGATGAGTTCACTTTGATGGAAGAGATCGCTAGACATTTAGTTAACTTTAGCAGATAAGGAAGGATCTGATGAGGTGTTATAGCCAAGGGCTGCAGGTTAGGCGGTTGTGCAGACCATGCACAGAAACTTTCATTTTCGGCTATAGGAAATGTTGGTAAAAGGGGCTCTAGCTGCTGCTAGAATGCGCCGACAATCTTGATGGATATTCAAATGACCGAATTCAGAGTGGTCAAGAGCCACGCTGTTAATTGGATCGTGATGAAAAAGCATCCCGTTCCAGGATAGAAGATTGGCATGAGATCCTAGATTGATTGGATCGTCTGCTGCCAGTTGTAGAAGGTTTGCGAACCAGATCTGTCTGGGCTAGTACGGAGCTACCAAGATTATTCTGCAACGACTTTTGCACATCATCTGTATCCTTTTCCTGATTAGAGGAAATTTGAGGGAACGTGTATGCAAACACTCTGTTCCATGGGAACGAAAAAAATGCATCCGAGAGTCAGGATGAGGAAACTTACTGGGAAATTTCTGGCACTGCTTGTCGTCAGGAGTGGCAAACAGGTCTAGAGGGGGTTGGACTCCACCTTGAGAAAGCCTTGGCTATCTGGATGTTGTCAAGTTGTCATTCGTGTGACTGAGGAATCACTGCTGAGGATGACTGCTTGCTTGTTCTGTATCCCCGGCAGGTAGAAGATCTGAAGTAGAATTTTGTTTTGGATGGCCCAATGCCAGATCTGTGCTTCTTGGGACACGGGGCTTGACCGCGTTCTGCCTTGCTTCTGTAGATAAAACACAGTGGTCGTGTTTTCCGAGGACGCGAACCACCGAATTCTTGATTAGCGGAAGTAAGGATTTTAGAGTCCAATGCACTACCTGTAACTCCAGCACATTTATGAGGACGGCTTCCTCAGTGGCCCAGAGGCCTTTGACTTGGTGCTTGGCCAAATGAGTCCACCCCCCTATCTGCCTGAGAAGCATCGTTCACAATCGTAAGATGGTAATTTGGTTCCATCAGGTGCATCCCTTTCACCATGTTGCAGGGGGTATTGTCCACCATTTCAGTGTGTTGGATAGAGTAAGTGATGGTAACCTTGTCTGACCAGGAACCTCGGATTTGGGACCATCTGGTAGCCAGAAACATATGCACTGGCCGCATGTGCAGCCTGCGGTGTGGAATTAGAGGAATGCAGGACGACATGGTCCCAAGGAAAGCCATGCATGTGTGGACCGTGAGTAGCTTGTTTGGCATAATCGAGTTCACTAGTACTATCAATTTCTTGATTCTGCCTCATGAGGGTCTGACAAGAGTCTGGTCCATAAGGAATTGAGTACCCAGGAAAGCCAAATTCTGTGAGGGAACTGTGCAGAATTTTATTTAATTCATTTAAAGCACAATTGTTAGAGCAGCGTTTGTTCCAGAGAAGATGAGGCTTGTTGATACGTTGCACCTCGAACCAGCCAATCGTCCTAGTACGGGTAAACGTGGTGGCCCTGTTTTCGGATGAAGGCTGCTACCGGTGCCAGGCACATCATAAATGTACTGGTGCCAATTTCAGGCTGAATGGCAGTACCCGAAACTGATAATGGCTCTCGCCGACCACAAACCTGAGGTACTTCCGGTGCCATGTATGTAGTGCCATGCATGTATTGGCACGTGGAAGTATGCATCCTTGAAAACCAACGCAGTATTTGTGGGGCTGAATGGCTTTTATGACCTCCTGGAGCGTTACCATCTTGAATTTATGATTTTTTGATGTTCCTGTTTAGTCTTTGTAAATCCAGGCTATGGTGCCACTTCCAGTCTAGTTATTTGACAAAGTACCTGGAGTATACTCCCTTTCCTCTTGCTTAAGGAGGAACGCTTTTCATGGCTTGTTTTCTTAGCATCTAATGTACCTCCTTCTGTAAAACCCGATGGTGCAGGTGAGATACCTTTATGGGAGGTATCAAAATTTGTGTGCGTTTGAATTCCAACAAGCTGCCGTACTGGATTGCATCTACATCTAGCACCCACTTGTCCTTTGTTGTTTGCCACTCGTCGAGGTAAAACGCCATGTTTCCCCACCTGTGTGCCCCTAAGGCAGTAATTGTTTGCCTAATTATGCCCAACTCTTTGGGAGGTGGCAGATCTGCGCTTACGTTGCCCTTGATTGTATTCCCTGCTGCGCTGTGAGGATTGGTAATTTCCCTTGTAGCCCGGCAAAAAGTATCCAGGTCTATAGTTCTTGTTGTCTCTAAAGGCTGAGGATCTTGAATTACCAGAGCTTCCTCGAAAGGAGCAAAAGGACCACCTGCCCTGAAGGGCTGCAAGAGACCTAGCAGTGTCCCGAGTCATTCTTCATGGCTTGAAGTGCCTCATCAATGTTGTCCCAAACAGATTTTCCCATTCACATGGCTTATCTATTCATTTATGCAGTACTTCCTGATGAAAATCGGAGCAACGTAGCCATGCTTGCCGTCTGAGGACAGCCCCATTGCCAATCTGAACCCCGGTTCAGCATGGTCTACAGCAATATTGATGCTGTGATTCGAGACTTCCTTCCATTCACACAACAGCATTCTGGCCCCTTTCCTCTGCGGTTCCGGTAAGTGAAGTGTTCCAATCTAGGAGCCAGACGGTGCCACATCTCAGTCATATCGAGCAACTATTACCAGCGCATTTGCTGCTTTAACAGTTGTTGCCCCAATGGTGAGAACCCTTTTTCCGAAGGCATCAATTTTCCTGTTTTCTTGTCTGACGGAGTGGCGCACTTATGCTGCCTTCGAGCCTTGCGGCTTGCTGCCGCTGATACGACTGACTCTGGAGCCGGTTGCGCGGTGAGGCATTTTGGTCTTGTGTCCAGAGCCTTAAACTTCTTATCCGGCCTACCTTTAACCGCCATTTCTGTGAAAGGATGCTTCAGAGTACGGAGACCCTCCTGCCAAACGTGATCCAGAATGGGTATGGAAAACACTGCTATCCTGTGTTTACCCATGTGGTCGAAGAGGAAACAGTCTCTTCTGGAATCGAACCAAACTCCTGGCATGCTTTCGACATCATGGAGTGAAAAGCCCCGATGTCATCTGGAGTCAAAGGTTGAGCTGGGCTACCCTGCACGTCTTGGTGAGGAACATCTGTGTCCCACGTGTCGGCTCTGTGTGGAGACAAGGATGGGGTGGAACTTATGTCCCTCAGACCAGTGTCCTGGTATGTGTCAATCAATTCCCCCTCTTCTTGCTCTCTCCTACGTGGACTAAATCCATGTGGAGGTCTAGGAGGTGTTTGAATCCTAGGAAGTATGTCCTGGTCTCTACAGGGATGGGTTGGATCCCTTTGATGCTGTGGGATAACCTGAGCTTCTCCTTATGGTCAAATTGTCTGAGCTCGAGCGAGTGGAAGCCTGGCATCAAGCTGTCCCAAAAAAGACTATAGTGTTGTAAGCACTTGCAGGCAAAGTAAGGATTGCAGGTTTATAAGGGGGTATTGTGGATGCATACCGCCCATTCCAGCAGGTGTTGGCAGAGTAGGTGTCTGAAACCTTAGAGGTGTCTCTTCCTCTCTAGATGGTCCTTGGATAGGAGAATTGGAAGTTCCTCCTTCAGGATCAGAATCAATGACACCTGGACATTCCTCTGACAGAGGCTTAAAATCTGATGTAATCTCATGCTGCAAAAGGTCTTCTGGAATGATTTCTGGGTAATCAATGTGAGACATTCCTCAGTCCCTTCCTTTTCTCTCTTTATACCCCCCGTCTCGCCCCCGTTATCTCTTTCAGCATTTCTCACCATTTCTACACTGATGACACCCAACTCTCTCCTCTTCTTTCACTCCCGGCCTCCATCAAACTATCTTCCTGCCTTATGGCCATCAAAAACTGGATGTCATCACATTTTCTTTCCCTCAACACTGGCAAGACAGAAGTCCTTTTCTTTCCTGCCAACACACTTGCCCCTACCCCCCCACCTCCTTTCATTCACTTTCCCCCCTTCCAATCTCCCTTTCTCCACCCATGCTCGCAATCTTGGTCTCTACATTGACTCTTCCCTCTCCTTCTCCAACCACATCTGTCGGCACCATCGCTTCAACATCCGCAAGATGTGCTCCTCCCTCAACTTCCACGCATCTAAACTCTTAATCTCCTCCATCTTCTCCTGCCTCTTCTACTGCTCTTCTCTCCTCTTTGGACTCCATGTCCCTTATCCGGCCCCCCTAAAATCCATCTACCACTCTATATCCATACTCTGTCTCTTCGGTCCTCGCAATTCTATCTCCACCTCCCTCTCACAGCTCGGCTGGCTTCCTTTCCTCTCAACTAAAATTTCAATTCTTCTGTCTCGTTTTCAAATTCCTCCATGAACTCGCCCCCCTATCTCTCAGCTCTCCTCATTTTACACTCCCTCCCGTTCTCTCCGCTCGGCTGACCTTACTCACTGTACCCCATGCGCCTCCTCACGCTGCCGTTCCTTTCAGCTCTTGGACCCCTACATTGCAACTCCTTACCCCTTTCTATCCGCTCATCCTTCCACACCTCCTTGAAAGCCCTTCTCCACTCCCCCCACTTACTTTCCTTCCTTACCTACCTACCTACCTTCTCATCTCCAGCTCCCTTGTTCCCACCCTTCCCTTTCTTGCACCCACTTGATCTCAACTCAGTTATTTGTAACCATCATTACCTGCCTCCTCTCCCTTTCCCTTCTCCCTTCCATCTCCCCCCTCCACCCAAGTAAATTGTTCTACATATTGTCTCTGGTTTGTTTCATGATTGTATATATGCTTCTATCATTATTGTACCTTGTTATACTGTAAAGCGCTTTGGATTAAAGCGCTATATAAACCTAATAAACATTCCCAAGGAAGCTTGGTCATACTCCATCGTGGCCCCAGTTGGGGGTTTTCAAAATACCTTTGGGGGAAAACATACTGCCCTGCATCAGTAATTTCGAAATCTGTCATAGTGGTGGTGGTCGACTGGTGCATGGGCTTTTCTCCAGACGATTTATTTTTGGTTGTTACAAGTGTTGTCGATGCCTTCGTCAATGGTGCTGTTGGTTTGTTGAGGTTAGTTGAGGAATGAATTAAGGGTGGCTGCACAGCACAGTTCTGGCTAAACTCACCAGGTGGCCTAGCAGTTACAAAAGGCACAAATGCAGTCGGAAAAGGAAATTCAGATTTCCAAACAGTGGCACAAATGCAAAGCAAAGAGGGCGCAGAGATGTAAAAACTGCACAAACCTAAATTCGAACTTCAAACAGTGGCACAAATGCAGTGAGAGAACAAGTAGGTAAGGCAAGGAAGACAGAGTAAATAGGCCCAGTAGTTGGTTCAGAGAGTCTGTGGAGGTGGCAATAGGAGAGTTCAGCCCCAGGAGTCAAGTTCATGGGGGAGCAGTAAGTCTGGAGGCTGATTCATAGTTTGTGAGGACAAAAAGGTGGAGACCCTCCTCGGCCCAGACAAGCACAGACGGGAGCCTTACTGAGTGTGCCTTGATGGTGTGGGCCAGCTTCCACTTTACGGTGCCTCCAATTGGAGGATGTAGGCAAGGGCTGGCCAATCAGCAAGGTAGAAGCTTGACCTCAGGTACATCAGGAGATCAGGGAAGTACAGAGGGACTCCCACCACCCAGTCTACATCATCCAACTGCCCTGGGTGGAATCACATTCAACCTCAAACATTCCAGTCACTCCGATAGCATTCGATTCATGACATCACACCATGCATTCGCACACCATGCTTTCAGGGAACAGGGACCAAGCAAGGAAAACCAGTCCTAACAATTACCTATTCATAAATCAATTTCGGATAAATTGAAAGACCTCAAAAAGCCTAGCAGAGCAATCATATCTGAAGTTACCGAACCTCCCAGAAAGCTCTCCCACAGATCAATACGATCCAGAGAAAGAAAAACGCTTGAAGTATTTTAGTCATGTAGATTGATGCATGGGACATTCCAGCACCAAATGCTTGATTGTTTCCATCATATTCTCAGCGCTACAGAATTTACAGTTGCATCAAGTCCTCTCTTATATCTAAGGAGAATTTCTTTACTTCGGTTTAGATTCCATCGGAATCTCTAAAATTCACTCCTTACCAACCAACTTGGCTAGAAAGAAATGGGGCCAAAACTCCCAGCTTCATGGGCTGCTGCTAGGTGAGTTAAGGAAGAACTACTGCATTTTTTCAGTTGTTATAATCCAGTCCCATATTCACAGACTTAGTGTTCTAAGTTCTAAAGTGGAGCTCCTCTCGACTGGACCCAATATCTTGCAACAGGCCATCGAAAGGTTACCGAAGGATTTAATAGCACAAAGGGCCTCTGTTCTGCTGGCTGTTAATTGCCTCATTAATATCCTTGTAGAGTATCCGATCTGACGTTCAGGATTTTTCGAAAGGGGTTTAGGTCATTCCAGATCCCCCTACTTCTAAGTGATCGAATACCCAATTCCTATCTTATGGCCGTGTCTGGCAGCAAATTCGGTAGTTTTGAACACGCTGCTCGAATAGCACCTCCATCACTGGCAACAGATTCAAAGTTGAGAGATCATATACCAAATGCCATGAATTAATATTGGCACTATCTTGCCTTCATAAAATTGTAATGCCGGTAAAATGGAAAATGTACCATACACCTTGCTAGAGGTCTTAAAGAACACTGTCTGCTTTATTGGATCTACATTTTAAAGCCTAAATAAATGAAGTGGTTCACATTCTGCAGTTTGTTTTCCACTCCATGAGAATGGCTTCACTTCTTTTTCTAGTGCACTGAATCCCCTTCATTTTATTGGTATGAATAGATTGGCATATATGCACAAGAAAACAACCTAAAGGCATCAATTAGTTTTTGTATCAAACAAAGTAATCCGCATAGGAGAGCCACGTTTACCATTGGTTAAATTTAGGCGAGGCAAAAATTCGAGTTGGCTAGTCACTCTCCCATGGACATGTACATGTTGGAGACAGGAAGCAAGAATGCATCCCTGTCTAACTCCCGAATACGTTGGGATTTTTTCTGAGAATTCTCCATTATGATTCATCCTAATCCTGATATTAGAGTCAGAGTGTAGGGCAACTATAAAACCTCAGCAGACCTTCCGCTATATCCCATCCAGCCAATTTTTGCCATAATATGTTGCCGTTGACCTTGTGGAATGCTGCAGTTAACAGATGCTAAGTGAATTGCATTCCCCCTACCACTCTCCAAATGAGCTTTTGGCCAAATTGGTACTATGGTTCTATTCGAAACCCGGTCTGCCACTTTCATATTTGTCCTTCCTTACCCGCCCAGGCCACAAGATTCTGTTAGCATCCTAGATGGAAATCAGCCTGTCGTTTTTTGGATCATTGCAGTTGCACCTCTAAGAAAAAATATAATTTCACATCTCACGGGAACATTCATGCCAAAAGGTTTCGGCTGTACAGTGCATAAAGCCACAGAGCAACACCATGGGCAACGCACGCCCCATTTACAAACAGATGAGCAATTACCATTGCGCTTTAGCCTGGGGATCTAACCCCTTCTCCACCAGCAGAAGGATGTTGAGCATGGAGATAAGCCATCAGGGGGCCCCAGATTTCCCTTGGCCTCTTGCGCCATATATCATATTGCTAAGCCAAATCACATCCTCAACCATCATATCCTCAACCAGGCTGTAGAATCGGGAGCAGCAGGGCCAGTTCATCGCAGCAAGATGCACCTTTGTGCTCTTATGCCCATAGCCAGCAATTTCCAGTAGCCCTTCGACAATCCCAGAAGCCACCCAAACATAAAGCACAATTCAAAATGAACCTCTTGGGGCAGCATTTGCGTAAAAATCGCTGCCACCTGCCCCCACCGCCCCCAAATAAAATCTTTGCACATGAGAGCAGGGCCACAACACGTGGAGAAAGCCTCCCCACTGCTCCTAGGACACCTTTCACTTCTAAAGGAGTCAAATAACCAAAGGTGGGCAGGGGCCAAGTACACCATGTGAAGGGTCTTGAGCTGGATCAGCTAAACTTGGTATTCGCAGTGCCGCTGTGGGTATCATAACACTGCATGCCCTACTTGTTATCCGTGAATGGAGACCCGATGATGACCTCCCATCTTGCTCTACACGTCAACCTCCCTCGGAGAATCTCACAGGATCAGTTTGTACATGGAGGAAACTTTATGGTTCGCAGAAACCAAATTCAGGCGGCATTGCAAAAAGGGCAACAGGGTGGGTCCAATTGGAAAATACAAGGACCAGGCTTTAAAAGCCATCCGTACTCGAAAGTATTGGAAAAGGCGGAGGAAACCAATGCCCATTATGACTAAATTGCTGCTGGGATACAAAAACCCTGTCTGGATATAAATCAGACATATACCCAATTCCCCCTCTCCAAAACGGTTACATGTCTTTAAAACTAAACATTTTATGAAGAATGTACTTAACAAAACTTTTATAACTAAAAATATAACGTTTTGGGGGAATCCCCTCAAACTGCTGTTTCCCATCCCTAAAAGCCCACCCCAACTGTTTTCCCACAAGATTTAACCCTTTACCCCACCATACATTTGCATTATAAAAGATTTGCTATAAGTGCATTCTTCATAACATTTTCGTTATAAAGACTGTATACCCCGAAAATAGATAGTCACAGGTCGGCTTTAAACACTATATGCCAAAGCCTAAGTGCTGGAGCATAACGAGTATCTGCCTCCAGCCATTAAGAGTCCTGTTCCAAGCATTAATAGTATAAGCCACTGGGTTGAATGTATACTTCTCTGTGACTCTCCGAGATACCAGCGTGCCCTGCAGAGAAAGGAGGCACACAGAGCACTTCTCAATGCGCACAGAAAAAGCAACTGCGCTGCCAAAAAATAATTCCACGTTCAGAGCCCCAATCCCACCTCCATCCCATGACAGTCAGTGTGACCCAGCGAATCCGAGGGGACTATGAGTGACACGCCAGCTTAACCATTAAAGTCTTTAGCTCAGAAAAAAAGGTTTCTCCCGGCCAGATTGCTGTGAAAAATGTACAATAGCTTAGGGACTACCACCATTTTACGTAAAGCCACATGTCCCAGCAAAGTGAGGGGAAGGGTACACCCTTTCTTTTGTCTTTTTTAAACCTCTATTGTTGTTTTTCTTTCTAATTTTCCAAAGCACTTGCTTTTTGTTACAACCGGATGTCTGTTTATGCAGGCATTTGTGGCTAGATGGGTGCTTAAAAAAAAAAAAAACATTCATTTAGAGCGGAGCTGCTCGAACTATACTTCTAAAACTTCCCTCCCGATCCCCACCCTCCCACTTCAAACCCCAAGTGTGTTTGCCTACGATTCCTATACTGTAGAGCTGTGAATGCTTCATGGAGTGTTAATGTTAAAAGGACATTTTTACCGTGCACTATCACCACCGGAGTGGTCCCTTGGCGCTCTGAAAGAGATGGGGAGGTTGAGTTAGTGGGAGGAAGCAGGAAAAGTGCACGAGAGCAGTGATGTGCTGTTGGCGGCCTCCGCCCGGTGGGTCCGTTGGCTGGGCCTGGGGTGTTTGCGGCCCGTAGCCGTTGTGTACTGTTGTGCAAGGCTATGTGTTTTTTGTTTTGTTGTTGCAGTGTAGTGAAGTTTGTGCGGTTTGTTGTGCTGTAGGGTTTGGTTTGGAGTTTGAGAGGTGTATGCAGAAAGGGAAATCGTTAGTAGGGGTTGGTTTGTTTGAGTCTCTATCCTGAATAGAAGCACTCGGCTTGTGTAGTCTCCCCTGTTGCGGCTCTGTCCTGATCTGGGTCTGACTGGCATACAGGTTCCT
The DNA here is from genome assembly GCF_040938575.1 of Ambystoma mexicanum. Lineage (NCBI taxonomy): Eukaryota > Metazoa > Chordata > Amphibia > Caudata > Ambystomatidae > Ambystoma > Ambystoma mexicanum. Next base: position 409,149,118 of record NC_090936.1, read on the forward strand.
TACTCCTCTAGCATGCTCTCCCATAGCTCCTCTCATCTTCCATTCATACTCCTGTGGCCATTGCACCTGCCAATGACAACCTCTCAGATGGTGGGGTGATTGCCAAAATCTCGATAATTCCACACCCATGCGGTACTTGGTAGTAATTAATTAAGGGGCGGGCGAAGGTGTTGGTGGGATTGTCTGGGGTAGTTGACTCAGTCTCTGTGCGTACCGCCTGCGTTCCAGTCTATCCGGTGTCCCCGTCCAGGTGTCGTGAGCGTTACTCTCTTGGGTCCGGGATGTCCGTGTCTTTTTGGTTTAGTCATCCTTTTCCAGTTTTGGTTTCCTGGTTTAGTCTGTGGTGTTGTAGAGCCAGGTTTTTAGTCATTTCCTGAATGGTGGTGGTCTTCCTGGTGATCTTCAGTGTTTTATTTCTTTTGGGATGATGTTCCAGGTTTTTGCGGCTAAGTGGTAGAAGGAGGTGCCTCTGAGTTTTTTCTTCTGGTATGGTTTGAGTTCCAGGCAGATTTCGTTGCTTGATCAGAGGGGTCTCGTTGGTTTCTAGACTGTTATTTTCTTTTGTAGGAATTCTGCTCCTTGTCCGCCGATTGCCCTGTGCGTTATGCACATTTTTTTGAAGGTGATGCAATGTTTTACTGGGAGCCAGTGTAATGTTTAAGGCTGGAGTGATGTGGTCTTTCCTAGATAGTTTGAGGAGTAGTCTTGCTGCTGCATTTTTGATCCTTTGCAGTTTCTTCAGGAGGTATTCTGGTATTCCGAGGTAGAGGCTGTTTGCACAGTCAATCTTAGACATGATTAGGGCGACGATAGGGAGTGCTTTTTGTGCGCGAAGGAGAGGAAAGGTAGAATACTTCTTGCCGTGCGGAGGAGGAAAAAGCATTTCTTCACTGTTGCATTTATTTGTGGTTCCAGGGTTAAGTTGTTGTCCATTAGGACTCCCAGATTTTTTACTACCTTCGATGGTGTTGGTGCATTTCCCATTTCCGTAGGCCATGGGATGGTGGTTTCGTTCTCTTGGTCTTTGGATACGATCATGATTTCTGTCTTTCCTGGGTTGATTTTCAGGTTGTTGGCATCCATCCAGTTGAAGACTTCTTTTAGACAGTCGGTTAGGGTTGGATGGTCGGCATCGGTGTCTGATTTTGTAGTTGATCCGAGTGTCATCTGCGTAGTTGTAACATGTAATGTATTTTTTGAAGATTCTGATGGCAGGAGTCTGATAGATGTTGAAATATAGTGGAGAAAGTGAGGATCCTTGTGGTTCTCCGCAATCGTTGACTCGTGGAGTGGATTTGAAAGGTTTTAGTGCTTGAAAGCATTAGTTCATGTAAGTGCTACTAGTACAGACGGGCTTGCTCGTGTAGTGGCTGCAGTCACCGGGGCAAATAAAGTTTGTACCAGTACATTTCAAGTTATTATGTCGTCGTTTGTATCAGCGTGCTCTGTGTGTGCTGCTTGATGCCATGCTGCTGATTCGGCCAGGGCCCATTTATGTAGGTCTCGCCAGCAGTCTTCTATTCTGGAACACAATGAAGATTCCCAGGACATGGCAATTCTGCATTTAGCCAGAATATATGCCAGATCCATCATCTTGTGCATATGGCGTGTGTTTTTCAGTCGAGTAAATTTACCCAACAGTCCTGCAGCTGACGATATGACGTCTAGCGCCAGCCCTCCCTTGTTCATTTTGGTTGCAATCCCCCCCCCAGTAACCACGTATATTTTGGCAGGACCAGAACATAAGTTGCATTCCCGCTTCTGCGGCCCTGCATCTGGGGCAGCTCTGTTCAGAAGCACCGGGGAATCCTGAAATGTTCAGGGGTGTCATATGCCCTGTGTGTTATGAGCAATTGGATGAGTTGTAATTTTGCATTCCTAGACACCTTTTTGTGATACCAGTACCTTTGGCCATTCAGGGTCCAAGAATGGGGCACCAATGTCTGTCTCCAATTGAACTCTAATTGCTAGTCCTGAGGAGAATCCTGCAGTTAGGAATAAGCCATATATTCTAGATAGTACATGCCCACTTTCCTTGTAAATAGTTCTACTTCTTGTTCTAATGACCTGTTCATGTTTGTAAATATGCTTCTCTCACTTCTGTACCCGTTACATTGTAAAGCGCTTTTGGCTTAAAGGGCTATATAAATTTAATAAACATAACGTTCTGCTACCTCGTACATAAGGTCCATTGTCCGGTTTATATTACTTACTTCGCTATAGGTTGGCCGCCTGCGTGCTATAGTCCGCGTGATCACGTGATGCTGTAAGTACTAGCCTTGATGCAAGCCTGTGTTGTCCCCAAGCCCCTGGAAGGGTACAAAGGTGTTTGGTTGTATCAGATCTCCTATTGTGGCAACACTGCATGTTTCCCAATGGGTGCGTATGTTCAATCTAGTCTGGGGCTACTGCCAACAGGGGAATATGGGTGGAAAATGGATTTACTATTTTGACCAATTTACACGCCCTATTCCAAAGCTGTATGCCCAGTATCACTATGTAAGATTATAGGCAATTCTTTGGTAGTTTGATCCACAATATCTCCCGCAAGTAATAATGCGGTATCCTTGGTTGGAGCAATACAGTGTCTAAAGTGGGTTCGTCTGTTAGCCAGCCCGCCACATTGTAGCTGCGCAGCCAGAAAGTATCACTCGTATTGCGGCACTCCAATTCTGCCTTTTTCGTGTTGTCTTTGAAGGGTTGTCAGTGCCATTATACATCTTTTGTGCTGCCACAGGAATCCTCTGCACAGGGTGTCCAGTGCTTGGTATATTATAGGGGATATTTGTAAAATAATGCAGTAACTTGGGAGGGCCACCATTTTTAGCAATGCTGCTCTACCCATCACAGAGAGGTAATCTTGTCCAGTACGTTGAGTTGTGTGTATGTCTCAAAGCCTTCAGAGTGTTAGCTTTGTATTCGGCCTCAAGGTCATGATATATATTAATAACTAGGTATTTGAATGTGTCTAATTTCCACTGTAGTGCCAGAACCGGTAGTCTGTCGTGCTGTGTTCCAGGTAGTTTTGCCAGCGGGAAAAGGCATGATTTCTCAGTGCCGACTTCAATACCCGGCAGTGCTGCAAACTGATTTAAAACTTCTAATATGGGCTGGAAGTTCTCTTCAGGGTTTTGTACATACAGTAGTGTATTGTCCGCATACATAGATATTAGGTGACGTGTCCTGCCTACGTTTATACCAGTGTCAATGTATCTTGTCTCAAGTACCCCGCTACTGGTTCTACTGCCAGGTTAGAGTAGTGGCGAGAGAGCGGACAGCATTCTCTTGTGCCCTTCGCTAATTCCCAAGGATCCGAAAAGTGTGCTGGTTTTTAATCTGGCAACAGGTTTTGTATATATTAATTGTACCCATCGTTTACAGTTCTGTCCTATTCCGTATTGCTGCACGGTGGCATAGAGCCATTCCCATATAATAGAACCGAATGCTTTGATGGTGTCGAAGGCAGCAATTGCACAGCACGTGTCTTGAGATCTAGTGCAGTCTATAACGTGGTGTAGGCGCTGTAGGTTCCAGGCTATATTTCTGCCCAGCATGTAGCCAGTCTGGCCAGGATGTATTAAGGTGTGAATGACTAAGCCTGTTGGCTAGTAAGGCCATAAGAATTTTACTATCTTGGTTTAGCATGGATAGTGATCTGTAGGATCCACAATCCGTTGGTGCTTTGTTCGGTTTAAGAAGGGGGATGATTATGGATTCTCTCAAGCTTGGGGGCAAAAGTCCTGTCTCAAATGCCTCTGTATACATGTCTAGCAAGGGTGGAGCAGGGTCTGCTGTGAGTTCAATGTAGAACTCACTCGGCAGGCCATCCAAGCCTGGTGCCTAGCCCATAGGTTACAGTCGTATTGACTGTTGTAGTTCAAGGAAATAGGGGCGTCTAGGTTGTCCGAAACTACCGAGTCTACTCTCGGGAGATTAATTTGATGTAATGCTTGTGCAATATCCGCTTGCAGAGTGTGGGTATCTTCCTGGTACACGTAATATAAGAATTCGTAGACTTCCATATTAAACCCTACTTGTGTATTGTATGCAGTGCCTGAGGCATTGTGGGTCGAGTATATTGGTTCACGCTTTGCATCCCTTTTGTATAGCCAGACTAGAAGCCTGCCAGGTTTATCCCCTTTCACTTGTTTCGCCACATAACTAGAGTAATTGTGCTTCCCCAATTTGTCCCAGCAACTTAAGCATTTCTGCTTCAATGCAGTGCTCTTCGCAATGATATCTTGAGTCGTGGAGTTTTGCTGAATATCCTCTAGTTCTCTTTGGTTGAAGTGAGTTCTTTGCAGAGTGTCGCTTGGATGCCTCATGATTTGGCCATCGCCTCCCCTCCAATAACCGCCTTGAATTCCTCTCACAAACTTCCTGCCTCGGGTACACTCCCAGCGTTGTGTAAAGTATGCTGTGATGTTCCATTTAATGTGATCTTTAAATATGTTGTCCTATAATGCCTCACTTCTTAATTTTCATGTTGGGACAGGGGACCTGGGGGGCAGGGGGTAGTGTTGCCAGATAAGGAGGAGCGGGGCATAGTCTAAGAGGACCCTACCTTTGTATTTGGTCTCAATGCGATCATTAATCATTTATTTCCCGACCAAGAAGTAATCTAGTCGAGTCTGAATAGCGGTAAAGTGTGAGTAGCGCCTGGAACCTGGGTGAAGTGACCTCCAGATATAAAAAATCTTGGAGTACTTGCAGGGCCGTGGCGGGAGGTGCTGATGTATTGGCCACGCAAATTTCAGCATTTTCCAAGAACCCATATATGAGCGCCGTGCCATCCTGCCCTCGTCATCCGTTTTGGTTTGTGTTATTCTAAGGGGCACTGAGGGAGAGATGCAGGTCAAAACCCCTCTGGCACAGGCCGAGTATGTGGAGCTTACAATAACCATTTTTTGGTAATCGCGTCCCGTTAGCTGCTCGGAGGTGCGTTTCTTGCAGTAACTCTACATCTATTTTGTTTCGGCGCAAGTATGTATACGCTCCATTTCCCTTTACATTAAAACCCCGGATGTTCCAGATTAGACATTTTAGTTTGTCCGCCATGAGTTGTGATTATATTACTATGGGCCGGTACCTACAGCAACCCCATGGTTGCAACCTGGCCTGTCCTCAATATCCTCCTCTACAAATTGTGCTTGCTTCTGGTCTCTCTCTTTCAGGAACCTTGTCCTCCCTTGTGCAGTCACATTCACATGTGGGGTTTAACATAGGCAAACATTGGTCCTTTAGCACCATTCCAACTTCCCCAACTTGAAACAATCGCCCAGCAAAAAAGTGCATGCTCAGGCGTGTCTGCCTCTCACTTCCTCCCTCAATCGCAGTACTGAAAGGGACAGCGGGTGGGCACATAAACTAGAAACCAGAGAAAGAAAAAAGTGAGGGCGGGGTGTCTGTGGTCAGGTGGCGGCCACATTCCACTGGGTGCTGTAGTTCGGTATGTGGGTTCCATACCGCCAATAGGTCGTCAGTAAGCGGTCCTAGAATGTAGCCAGTCTTATAGATTAAATGCTCATGTGAGCTGTACAGACCTCGGCAGTACTGCAAGGGTAGTTTGGTTTCTCCATGTGCTCCACAGTTGTAGTGGACATACTATTTGCGGTTTTGTCTATTTTTGGTGGAGTAGTTAGAGTGTTCATTCTGTGGGGGGGTGTCCCACTCCTGTGTCCATCCATGTATGTGCTTCTTCAGGAAGTTCGAAGCAGAGTGGTTTCTATACAGGATCTTCAGGCGGGCTGGGTATAAGCATGTACTTCAGGCCTGCTTTCCTGAGTCTGCCTTTTGCAGACGCAAACTGTGCTCTGCGTCTCTGCAACTGTATGTTATAGTCCAGATAAACGGCAAGACGTACTGATGCTCTTTTTAGAGTGCCCCCTGTCCTTGAGAAGGACAAGATTTTCTCCCTACCCTTATAATTTAGTATTTTCTCTATTATCAGTCTTGGCGGGGCTCCTGGAGGTGGTCTCTTAGTCAGGGCTCTATGTGCTCTCTCTACTGTGAAGCCTTGGGTGAGGTTGCCTGGTTCTATTGCCTGTAAGAACAAGTTTTCCACATATGATGTGGGTTCTGCTCCTTCGCCCTCCGGTAGGCCCAGGATTCTGATGTTTCTGCGTGCCCACCCATCTGCTCTATTTTCTAGTATCTTAACCTGTTGTAGATGTTTGTGGTTCTCTCAGCCAATGTTCAGATGTCCCGGTGCAGGAGCTCGACGTCCATCAGAACCACATCAATCTTGGACTCCAGGTAAGTTTTCAGTTTAGCTATGGGCAAGAGGACCTGAATCTGCTCCCACAGGATTTCTCTTTATCTTGCGTCGGCTCATCTTTGTTATCTAAGGGCGATTGAGGTGCATTCTTAGTGCTATTGTCCATAGTGGTCTAGTTTCACTTCAATTAAGCTGGCTTGGAAGGTATCTAAAATATGGAAGGTTTTGGCTTCCTGTTTCAGGCGTTTTAGCTCTAGGAGCTAGATTTGTGAGTCTCTTGCAAGCAGTGCTGTTCCTACGCCCCCTCTCGGAATCTCTGGATTTTCTTCTGCTGTTAGAGTGAGATCATTCCAGTTTCTTGTGCCAGGGGTAATGCGAGGCTTAACCTCTACTCTGCGTCCGCTTCCTAGTTTCCGTTCCAACCGCAACCACTATGTGCTGATCGCAACTAGGACTTGTTAAGCGGATGGCTCGTGGTCCGATGGGGATGTGAGGTGGGTTGGGGTTTCCACTGGCGTGCAGTTAGTGGTGACAGTCTGCCACTGAGGTGGGCTCCCCGTATCTCTCTCTTGTGCAGCGTAGGACGGTCAGGTTGGGCTCGCAAAACAGAGGATTTCAGTCATCCCATCTCTCTACTAGAGTGTAGCCAGTCGTTGCAGCGTCTACTGGGGGGGTCCTAGGCCCTGCACATGCGATTGCCTGAGCCCAGTCACTCGCTCAGTTGCCAGTGAGGTTCCAGGTAGCCCCCAATTACTTGTAAGAGGCCTGCGTGCAGCGTTTGAAATGTTAATCAGGGGTTTGCACTACTGCATACATGCGATATTGTTTGCTGACTGAGGGGCCACGTTACTTCCTGGTGCAATTGCCAAGCTTCCAAAATGGATCGCTATCTAGGAGTTATCTGACTCCTAGTACTCTATAGGCACTTAATTCCCATTATTCACTGCAGCAATTCGAAGAGTGGCAGCTTACCGTCTTGTTTCAGCCTTATTGAGCTTTTCCTTGGCTCTGCGGATATTGCGGCAGTATGCTCCAAGAAGGGGGGGCCTATGTCTGGGATGAGAGTCGTTACTGTGGGGCCTCAACCAACTCAACACGTGAAGGACTCTGTGCAGGTTACCATCTGTGTCACTGTTTGTGCCTTCTGCCGTATGATTGTTATATGGATATCATTTAACCTGGCCGTGTATCTTCAGTGCAGTGGGCACTCACTCTTGGTATTTGGCTACCGTCTCTGGCCTGCAAGGGTTCCACTCTTCCATCTCCCCCTGGGGAGACTGTTTTTTGTGTCCCCGCCAGAGCGGTGCTTTCCTCCGTGAGGAGGGCGAGGGGGAAGGCTATTGACGGACGCATCGCTCTCTCCACACTTTGCAGTTAGATTCCTCTCGCATCTCTGGTGCTTGCTCTAGTGTGTGCCTTCTCCGGGCTACTGATCCAGTGCTCCGGTGACATCTCAAAGAGCTGATGCAAGCGTATCATCGCTACTGCTCCGTAGGTTTTTGATTCTCGGAGGGGCTGCATTTATGCAGGCGCTATCTTGTATTCTCGTTAGTGTTGCCATCAGCACTTTCGGACCTCCGATCTATTAAGGCTAAAGGTTTTAAGAGCCGCAGAGGTTGCAGGCAAGGTCCACGAGCATTCACACAGCTTCTGTCGTTTTGAGTGATGCTCATGAAACTATTATGGCCTTCTGGAGTGGATCAATAACAGATCAGGCAAGAGCTACAGGGGTTGCCGGCCTACACCTTGGCCGCTGGCCACACCCTTTGGTGGAGAAGGGTACACCATCTGTCAATTTTAGCTCATAGAACTGGCAAGTAGGCCAGGCGATTATCCCGTAAGAGTCAAAAACCCTGCTGACCTGCACCCCAAGGTATTTAACCGAAGTGTTCTCCCAACTGTATCCACCAATGTCAACTGGCCTCACCATAGCACCATTCACGGAAACAAAAGTGACTGACCAGTTGATTTGAAGCCCCGAAAAGCAGCCAAGCCAAACTTCACAACCTCACCCGTTAGGGGGGCCCAAACTCCACAACCTCACCCGTTAGGGGTGCCCAAATTAGTAGACGGGTCTTTAAAGTACAACATCGTGTCATCTGTGTAAAAGGAGACCAGCTCATGCACTCTGCCCAGACCCAATCCCAGTTTGCTTGAAATTTGGTGAGCCTAGCCACCAGCGGCTCAATCTCGATCGTGTAGAAGAGAGGACAGGTGAAAGCAGGCAGCCCTGCCTTGTCCCCCGGTCCAGCACGAAAGTGCCAGACAGCTTACCAAAGATGCCTATCCAGGTGGCCGCCCCAGTATAAAATAGGTGTTTACCAAGCCCCTTTTTGACAAGTTGGACTCCAACAGCATAGCTTACACCAACTATGCTGATGATACCAAAGTTCTCCTCCCCCTCACTGGCTCGTATGACCATAACGCTGCAGCCCTTCTCCAGATATACTCCACCATCCAAGCGTGGATGGCAGCCAATGGCCTATGCCTTAACCGAGAAAACAGATTCTCATAGGTCCCCAAGAAATACTTGGCAACCAAAAATACAGTAACTTTATCATGGACAACACCACCATCCCCGTCTCCTTTCAGTGAAGAACCTTGGGGGTCTATCTAGACTCCACCTTGTCCATGGGCAGTTCAGTGGCATTGCCTCCGCCTTGGCCCACACCACCAAATTAATAAACACCAAACCATTCCTCAACAACCAAAACTGCCTCTCTATCACCCGAGCCACCATTGGTGCCAAGTTAGATAACTTTAACGTTCTCCTTGCAGGCACGTCAGCCAAAAACCTAAACCGGCTCAAAATTGTCCAGAATAACAAGCAGCACTCAATTTCCCCAAAAGAGATCACATCACACAGGCCAGACGAGATGCCCATTGGCTCCCAGTTAAGGAAAGAATTACATATAAGACTCTTAACTGAAATGTGTTCGCCTTTCTACCCCCTCATACCTATCCGAAACCATTAACAGAGACACCTCTGCGGAGAACGCACCACTCCAAACAACTGCGCACCCCGACCATCAAAAAGGGATAAAGCAGGGAGTATAGGCTTTCCTCATATAGCCCCCAAACTCTGGAACGCCCTACCCAACACCCTCCGTGCTGAAACTTCCCTCACTACCTTCCGAAAAGCCCTAAAAACGACACTATTCAACGACACTCCCATTGTTGCCTGCTGAACTTTGGACTCGCTATGTATTGATTGTAACCAGGTATGTATAGCCAAACAGACACTCTTGCAATTAAGCTAGTCTTTGCTGGTCTCTAACAGTTATGCTCCCTGTAACAATTCCTATGGGCTACTGTGCGCTTTATAAATGTTAATAAAGCTAAAAACTACTCTGGGATGCCCAACCTGACACAGCACCTCAAACAAATAGTTCCACTCAATCGAGTCAAATGCTTACTCCGCATCCAATAGGGCTGCCACCACCTGTACATTGGGGTCGATCACAGATAGAATAGCAAAACATTGGCGTAGATTCAGCAAGGTCAACCTTCCAGGGACAAACCCAGATTGATCCGGCTGGATTACGGTCGCCATGTACAGAAGCAGCCCATAAGCAAATAGCTTCGCAAATATTTTTGTATCCAAGTTGAGTTAGCCTATAAGACACAGCCTGGGGAGATCTTTCCCCAGCTTCAGTATCAGGGAAACCACTGCCTTGCAGAGCGTAGGGTGGAGCAAACCGGAACACATCACCTCCTGCCACATGCTCAGCATATATCCAGTGACTTCAGAGCCAAACTCGTTATAGAACTCTGCTTTAATGCCATCAGTCCTGAGGGTCTTAGCCGTTTGCAGAATCTTTGTAGCCGCCAGAATGTCATTTGCTGTGAAGAACACAGCAAGCACAACCACAGCATCTGGACCCAAGGTTGTTACGGGTGCCTCACAAGAACCCCCTCCTCTCCCCAGCGAGTCCTCATCCCCCTCCCCCCGCAATGCACAAAGGCATTCATAGTATACACAAAGTATCTAAAACGCTTCCCAAATCAGCCACCACTTGCCCATCCACCACAAGAACCGCCGCTATATCCATGCCACCCCCAATTTGCTTGAGTATTGCCGGCAGATACCAGCAAGGCCTCATCCCCATACTGCAAGGTCATGTTGGGCCATGCCAAATATTTAACCACTCATTCCATGTGTGCGGAAACCGTCCAAAGGTCCCTTCACCACCACCACCCTGGCATCAGCTGCTAGGCAGAAACCTGTGCAGTTCCCTCTGGGACCACTGCAAAAGATTTAGGACTACAGGTGTTTGGCAGTAAACCCACTTGGTAGCAGTCTGTACCACACAGATTCACTTGGTAGCTGTGGCTGAGCAGTCCGACTTCCCTCAAGAAGAGTTAGGCAGTATACAGAGTATTCAGAATAGGTCAAGAGCACACAATAGAACAAGTAAACACTGACCAGGGCTTGGTGTAAAAGATAATTATCTAATAAAACACACAGGGACTAATATTAAGCAGTTCAAAAACACGGTCACTAAAAGATATACACTCCCTTAAAAGACTATTAGACCAGTCTTAAGTAAAGCCCCACTTATTTTCAGACAGCGGTGAGCGCTTAACGCAGATGGCACTCTAATAGTTTGTTTTAAAAGGGAGAGAAAAGCAGAGTATAAATTGGAACAGATCCCAACACTTTCACAAGAACACAACAAGCGAGGAAGGCAGAGTCAAACCATTAAGTTAGAGTTTCAGAAGTACGAACTGTGTCCAAGGTCACACGGTTGAAAAGTGCACAATAGTCTTGAAAAGGTTCAGAAAGAGTTGGACCAAATGAAAGGGACCAGTTAGATGGTCAAGGGGGCCAGCCCAGTCCAGAAGTTTAAGGGATTATTAACACCTTCTAGCAATCTTTAGAAAGGGAGGCCTGGCGGACACGGTACCTTAAAGTGGTGATAATACTCCAGCGGGGGCAGTTGTTCCTGGCAGCAGATGCAAGTCGGTGCTTCGTCCCGGGGAAGAGAGGATCTTGTCGTGGAGGAAGACAGGAGTCCGTTGCACTGCCAGGGAAGAAACCAGCCGCTGAGTTTCTCAAGTACAAGGAGCGGTCCGTTGATTCGCGGTTCAGTGGTGAGTGGCTATCCGGCCGCCGGGGTGCTTGGCACGGGCAGTTTGACCACAAACCGGGCTGGGGTGCGAAGAAAGAAAGGTAAACTGGTTGTGCCCACCAGTCAGGGGAAGAAGCCTCTCCAGCCGGGAGATCTTCTGTCGTCGGGAAGTGGTGAGTCGGTTCTGCAGGGCTCCACCGGTGGTGTCATCGTTGTAGGTCCGCTCAGCTTCTCCCTCGTCGGATTCTCAGGTCCTGTGGCGACTTCTGAAATTCCAGTCCCCAAAGCCCTGCCTTTTATGCAGCATACCCCCATTCACTCAGCCTAGCTGTCAATCAAACATGCTAAGTGGTGAGCCGGCCAGCTCACCACTTGGGCCAATCACACAAGAGTGAGACTTGAGTTACCAAGGTAACTCAGTCCAGGGTGCCTAAATCCCCCCCCACACCCCCTGTGGAACCCAGACAGAGTGGCACCACTTTTGGAGGCGGAGAGAGAAGCCTGCCAAAAAGAAGAACAAAGGGCTCGACTTGGGTTGGAGTCACAGAAGAGAACACAAACGCCATTTTAGAATCGAGTCTTGGCAAAAAATACCAACCGGAGAATTAATATTAAATAAGCCGGTGGTATGTTCGAGGCTAGGAGAATTAAATAATTAAAGTTGGTAGCCTCGAACAATGGGAAAATCCCATAAGGAAATATTCGCGGTCGAATATAAAAAGTAGTTTTCACTGCCACCAGCCAAAACTCGATCAGGGGGGACGGAGACGTGCCCCCTCGACTAACAGACCCCGGGGAAATCGAATTGCCCCAACCAGTAGATCCACAATATGATGGTTTGTACTGGTTTCTGTTAATAATTTGGGACTAGTAAAGCCAATGGTGACTTTACATGCCCTGGGAGACAGTAGTCAGTCCCAGGGTATGGAGTCTATGGTGGGGTGTCACTATGACACCCCTGTGTTACTGCACGGAGGGTGCTGTGTAACACACACAGGAAAAATACATGAGGCCCTATGGAGTAAAGGACCCCATAGCCCATAAAACACATTACCAATCAAAGGAATACCCTTAATCATGTCCAAGAGTGGGAGAAAAAGTCTCACTCTTGGCAGGAGGAAAAAAACAAACTCCAGAAATCCAGCAAAGCTGCTGGGGGACACTAGGTTAGGAAATTCAGCCTAAAGAGAATTCTCCCTAACATCAGCATACCTCACATCTCCAAGCCGAATCTCCAGATCTTATACTGGAGTTCCAATCCTGACAGTTACTGCCGGATTTACATCAATACCCCAAATTCCAGAGACATGCACCTGCCGCACAGGACCACCTTAAAGGCCTCCCATATCGTGGCCATAGACTCAGCCCCCAAATTAACCCCAAAATACAAGATCACGTCTACCACCTCACTGGCGAGCACGGTCAGTCATGGCAGCAGCAGCCTTGAAGTTCCAGCAGGGTCTAGGTGCCCCTCGCTACCCAGGTCTATCGCCCAGAAAACAGGAGAGTGGTCCAACAGTGTCTTTGGCATCAAGGTGCACTCCACCATCATATGACCCATCAGGCACCACAGAACATAATCGATGCAGGAGAACATAGCGTGGACAGACTACTAAAAAGAATATTCCCTGTCCTCAGGATGCATCATCCTCCACACATCCAACAAACCCAACTCGTTCATAACCTTCCAAACTGAGTGCTGTGTGCAAAGGGAGCCGGGCACTTACCACAGATCTAGCCGTAGTCCTATCAAGAACCAGTATTGGGCTTACATTTGTAGCAACTACGGAGAAGCGCCTCATAGAACCCAGGGTCATCCACATTGGCGCCATATATATATATATTCACAAAAGTAACAGATGTAAGCCAGGGATCCGGACACTATTACAAACCTACCCCTGGGATTCACAACCCTCTCGACTAAGCGGAACCCCAGTGACCTATTTTTAAAAATCTTTTATTTCCGTTGGCTTGGGAACAGCATATAAACGGATGCAGCATAGTGATCTTGTCAACAACAGCAATTAGAACCAACACATAGGCACAACTTCAGTACTAGGACAATCCAGACACAGAATCTTCCTTCTTGGCTAAATAGCAGCGCAAGTATGGCCAAATGTTTTTGGCCTACTCAATGGATGTATCAATGTTCCAGACAGCTCCAGGTCGTTTGCCCATGTAATATCACTCAACCAGTCTCATGCTGAGGGTGCACCAGGATGTTTCCAGCTGAGCAGGGTCCGTCTCATAGCCAACAGAAGACACAGATTGAGAAACCCAAGTTTCACCTCTTCCATTGTTTCCGTGATGCTCAATAGTATGGCCACCTGGGGGAGTGGCTCTGTATGGCCTGTCACTTTAGATAATAGGCCACATACGCCATCCCAGTAGGATTGCAGACTGGAGAAGGCATACGACATGTGCAACAGATTGGCCTCTTCACTGGAGAATCTGCCTGAGCAATCCTTTCCAAACTGGCGGACCCTCACCAGGGTGTAATGTAGTCTGCTCGAAACCATGAACTGAATCAATCAAAATGTAGAATGAAAGATTCTTGGTTAATCCACAAGTGGGGCCCATTGTTGAGCCATGAATACCAGTCAAATCACGCTCACATTTCCCTCTGACAGTGGCCTATTATGCAGTAATTTACACAATAAGCAACCATACAGCACCAACACCTGCTTTGTAGCATCTCACATCGCATTTTTGTACATCTACACAATTCAGCTGGGCTTATTTCAGGCTTGCTTGGGTATTCTGCCCACCACGTCCTAAATTTGCCAGTAGTGTAACCTCTGCAATGGGGACTCTCCTACATAATTTTTGAATTCTTCCCAGTCAATAAATTTGCCCTGCACACACATGCACCCCAAAGTGGCAACACAGGCAGCAGTCCAGGGTAGGCAACAGCCCTGCATGACCCCATAGAGGCGCCCCCACTATCATAAGGATGATCCAGCCCCCGTAAATTGCTGCAGTTGACCCCATGCCAACTTTGTAGCAGCCAGTGGCTCTAAGGGACCCGAGAATGCATGTGTAGTGCCGTACATCAAAGTGCACAACTCAGATGTGCCCGCCGCCACCCTCTCAAGTGCCACATGTGGTAGGGGACCATGAGGACCGTGCAATAATAAGCGAAGAGCTCTTGTGCCGCTAAGTAATGGAGTTCTAAATGGGGAGCTCTGAGGCCTCCTTCCTCCCACGGCTGGGTCATTTTTTCCAAACCACACAGATGCCTCTGTTCCCCCAACAAAAGATGTGCATAATGATTGCAGTTCCTGAAAGAATGATGTGCCAGGCCAAACCGGAATATTGTTGAAGTATAATAGCTTTGGAAGAATCAGAATTTTCACCACTGAGCAGCGCCCCATCGACATCGGCACCTTTCCCCAGCTTGTCAGTTTAGGCACCAACTGCTTCATGTACGCTGTATAATTCTGAGCTATAGTCTCCTTCGCCACCTCTTCATTGTTCATATTGACCAGAATTGTTTGCTATCAATGCTTATTGAAGCAGCAGGTTTTTCGAAAAGTGTTTATGCTTAAGTTGAAATGCCAATAATTTTTTTTTTAAATAGTAGTCTTCGCCAACTAATGAAACATGATGCCTAAATATCTGAAAGTCACTCACCACTCGCAGCTCACGCCTGTCCCATCGCCTCTGCCCAGACGTAGCCAACAAGAACACCTCGGACATCCCTATTGAGACACAAACCTGAATATCTACCAAAGTCTTCCACTGCTTGTAGGACTGTTCCTGCATCATCAGCCGGCTCTTTAATATAAAGCATGATATTGTCAGCATATAATGAGATCACTGTAGGCAGACTGTCCAACCGTAGCCCACTTCTACTGAAATCACCACTGAAATCAACCGATTTTGCTTCTGGCGGGTGAGACGCCCACTGAAATGAATGGGCGTGCAGGAGACTTGGCGGATAAAACTATTACCACATCTCTCCTGAAGATCCTTTTGTGATTTAAACAAAGGTGAAACACGTGTAGAGAGGCAAAATTATATTTGAAGAAAAAAAAGAGAAAAAAATGTTAAAAAGAAATAAAATATAAAGGATTTTTGAAAGAACAATCAACTGTGGAAACAATTATTTGGCACTCATGCAAAGGGAAGTCGCAAGTGGAAATGCATAGAATTTGATAAATGACGTAGCCCACTTCTAGCATGCCAGAGTCGGACCAGGTCGGCCAAAGGTTCAATAACAAATGCAAACAGAAGGGGTGGGGAAGGGTGTACCCCTGAAGGGTGTCACCCACCCACCATGATGGGCGATGAGATCGTCCTGTTAGTAAGGACTCTCGCTTTTGAGTCCCCACAAAACAGCTGCACCCACAATCGGAAACCAGGCCCGAACCCAGCATTTGAGCACTGCAAACAGGTAAGGCCATCATACTGGGTCTAATGCTTTCGATATGGCTAGCACATTAGAATCAGAGGGCACCCGTGCCATCACATAAAACAACCGAAGGTTCAGTGCTATAGCCCTATTGGGTATAAACCCCGACTGGCCACTATGGATAAGGTGGGTCATCAAAGGCTGCAGTCGATTCACTATTGCTTTGGCGAATATCTTGGCATCAATGTTGATTAATGACAGGGGGTGTTTTATGACGTATATGCACAGACTACTTTACCCGGTTTCAACAGGACCGTGATCACAGCCGCACGTACCGTTTCCGGAAGAATTCCTCTACTCAGGGACTCCTCCCACCTCTGAACTAAGTGTGGGACCAGCATATCGCAGAACTCTTTATAGAACTGCTACTAGCCCATCGGGGCCTGGTGCTTTGCCAGAGGGGAATTCCTGAATCGCCATCTTCAGTTCCTCTGCCCACAGGAGCTTCCAGTGCCCCATAAGCCTCGGTAGATCACAAGGAAGTGGAGTCCGTACGAAGATATTCCCCGATTTCGGCCTCTGATGCTTCACCTTTGGGCCAGTACAGACTTTCATAAAAGGAGCAAACGTCTGATTTATACCCCTCTCCAAGCAAACCCTCCATCTCGCTTCAGTGTCAATGTGTGTAATTGGCCCCCTACCCACCTCCCTTTTTATCAACTGGGCCAAGAAACGTCCAGGTCCATCTGCATCCCCCGTAATCAACGCGCCATCCCGGGTCTAAGAATTTCACCTCCCTCTTGGCAAGATCCCAGAATTTATCAAACGCACATTTTATTTCAGAAAGCACTTCAAGAATGGGATCTCTAGCATAGCTATCCTAGAGGTCTTTCAGTCGTGCCTCCGCCACTGCCATAACCAGTCTAAGTTCCCTCAAAACACCCACTCAGTTGACATGGCCACCCCCGCACACAGGCCTTCTAATCCTGCCATAACACCATTGCCAATGTAACAGACATCACATTCTGTGAAAAAAAAGAATTCTATGTTGTCACGCATTCCCTGCGCAAAAGCGAGCTCCGTCAGCCCCTCTGGCTTAAAGTGCCATGGAAGCCTAGGGCGAACCGCTTTCCGGGGGCTCGAGATGTGGAGGTTGAACCAGGATTTTGGCCTCTTTACATTTCAGAGCTTCCTCTGGCACTGTGAAAAAGTACAATTTGCCCTGAAATTGAAAGCGCGGTCTGGCCGGGTAGAGCATTGTGTACGATATATTGCGTTTCTGCAGCATCTCTCATCTTCAGCCTATGGGTCAGTGCTCTGTGAGCCCGCAACTGCAAAAACATTGTGGCTCACCCAGTAAGTCTAAGCAACTTTGCCACTGCTGGCTCCATGTCGCTGGTGAGGGGTTCCCTCCGGGACCCCAACTATTCTGACATTATTCCTCCATGAGCAGGATTCAAGGTCATTACACTTGGTTATGACATGTCACCAGAAAGGAAAGGCAAGCCCTCTGGACTGGTGTAGTAATGTCTGGGTAGAACGACATGCTAGCCTCATACTGTCAGGTCTCGGACTCTGCAGAGAATCACATCACGGTCC
The DNA here is from genome assembly GCF_040938575.1 of Ambystoma mexicanum. Taxonomy (NCBI): domain Eukaryota; kingdom Metazoa; phylum Chordata; class Amphibia; order Caudata; family Ambystomatidae; genus Ambystoma; species Ambystoma mexicanum. The sequence continues at coordinate 409,166,360 of NC_090936.1, forward strand.
CTATAATTCAGGAGGCGAGCTATAACAGGTTGAGTGTTCTGGCCCAGCCTAGGTACCTGCAGTGACATCCAGTGCGCTCTTTCCATGAGAAACTGGGATGACAGCAGAGGGCCACCCAACACCTCAGGTATGAAGTCCTCCAAAAAGAAGTGTTGTGTTGCAGCACTGACTCTGGAATACCCTCCACTGGTCTATTGTTTCTACGAGACCTGCCTCGAGATCCTCATTCTTCTCTTATCTCCTTAACTTCATGCTGCAATGTATGGATCGCCTGCGTCACCTCCGCCTCGGTGTCCTCAAGAACCACCCACCCTGTGCACTGCCTCGAAAATCCGGCCACTCTTTTTCTATGCGTTTCTGCATATGATCTACCTTTTACACCATTCCATTCATAATGGAGGCAAATCTACTCACATCTCATACAGCACAATGCCCAGATCTGGGGCAGGGGCGCAGCCACTGTAGCCGGAAACCACATCACCAGAGCAGTCTGGGTCATGTCTCTCCACTGCTACTAGGGGTCTTGACATCTTCTCCCTGCCAGTGGTTCGAACCTCCTTGTGAGAAAACTGCAAGCAGGACTGCCTCTTGCTACCCTTCGCCATGTAAAGGGTGCACTGCGACACCCAGTCCAACCTTTCAAAGTGTCACAGAAGGGTGCAGCAATTCCCAGACCAAAGACACAAAGCAAGTAGGTACCAGCATCGCCCTCAGCAGGCAGATCCCCAGTCAGGGTGACTCGCAGAGCAGTGCCGCCCGCAGCAGGTGCGCCAGACATCACAGGCCCTCGTAAGAAACCCTCCCCCCACCCATGCCCTCCACAGACTGCTGCCACCAAATATGTCACTTGGCAGCAGGAACAGCCCACCTTCAAGTGTCCAAGACCCAGTACAACAGGATCACTGGCACGACATGCAGCAGCACCACCACCACCCTGCCAGCAAAGCAACAATGGCTAGCGCAAATGGAAACAGCCTGCCAGCCTCTAAAAAGCTTAAGTTGTCCCACGGCAAGTGGATCAAAACAGGACGACTAGACAACACAGCGGAGGAGCAGCCACAAAGGAGGTTTTCCCCCCTATATCCAGCGACAGCCCCAGAACTGCACCTCAGCTGGTCTCTTCAGTGCAGCAATGGGGGGCAGGAGGGTGCTAAAGGATATTCTCCCCCCCCTCTCCCCGCCTATTCAACAACCGACAGCCGTCCAAGAGTAGATTTGCAAGGCCCCTTAAGCAGCCAGGGGGAGGGAGTTCGGCCCAGGGCTTGCAACTGCTGCATCGGCTACTGCACCAATCTGCAACTGCAGGAATCCACACTCCAAGCAGAGGCCCCCATCGCAGGGCACCAGGCAGTAGGACCACAAGCGTAGTCGCCGCGGCCACAGCCCCCGAATCAACCAGCTCTGTACCCCAGACCAGGAAACTCCCTTTCTGTTAAAAATATTGGACCAGGTTGCATATTCCCAAATAGCCCGACACCTCAACTTGCACCCTATCCTTAACCCTTTTCAATCGGGTTTCAGACAAGGTTTCGGTACCGAGACCTCATTATTGGACCTTAAATCACAACGCAAAGAGACTGGACAATTAGCAGACCTCGCTACTTATCTCTCTTTAGATCAATCGGCGGCATTCGACCTGGTCGATCATTCCATTCTGGTTTACAGGCTTATGTCGGTAGATAATTGTTCCCAGGCCGCTACCAAATGGCTGCTCTTCATTCTTTCCAATAGAATTAGTAGGGTGTGTGCCAACGAGGCGATGGCACCAGCTATTCAGGTGCTCTTTGGAGTTCCACAAGGAGATGGCCTATCACCCCCTATTCATAAGGAACACGTTACTTATCTGTAACTGTTCTCCAGCATGGGTCTGGCATGGATTCACATGCTCATGAATATTCCCCGTCGTCAGGCTGCGAATCCTCGGTAAAGAAAAAAATCAGCATCAGTTTTGTTTCTGATCTGTCTTTCTTAGTAGTAACCAATCACTGTCTCTGGGTCATACTGCCCCCAGCCAATGACTGCCCTCTCCCTAAGCCCCGCCCCTGGCAGCCATCTTCAGATTTGGTAGCACGTAAAGTGGCAGTATGACCAAGTGAAGAGCCGCAGAGGGGAAGGAGGGAGGGTTTGCATGTGAATCCATGCCACACCCATGCTGGAGAACAACAGCTACAGGCAAGTAACTTGTTCCTTCTCCAGCATGGGGTCTGGCATGGATTCACATGCTCATGAATTTAAGAATACATAGCAGTACACATGCACAACCACGGGAGGTGGCAAGGCTCAAAATTAAGCATTACATAACATTAAGCACCTCTTACCTCCTCACCAGGCTCACCTTAAGCAAACAGGTTGCGCAGCACTGCCTGGCCGACTCTGGACTAGTCCCTGGAATCTCGATAAGGTGTGCGTCGACCTCCACGTAGCAGCCCTGCAGATGTCCAGCAGGGGCACACCAGACAAGACCGCTGTGGTAGCAGCAATCGCTCTGGTCGAATGGGCTCTCGGACGGCCGGGCAGTGGTCGGTTTGCCTACCGATGAAAGTGCATGATGCAGCCGGAGAGCCATCTGGAAATGGAAGCCTTCGAGAGAGCCTTCCCTTGGTTCACAGGTCGAAAGTTCACAAACAGCTGCGATGTCTTCTGAAAACTCTTCGTGCGGTCCACATAGAACTTCAGCGCTCTAACCACATCCAGCGAGTGCAAAGTCCTCTCGGCCAGCGACGAAGGCGACGGGAAAAAGATTGGCAGCACCAAGGGCTTGTTGAGATGAAGTCCGACAGCACCTTGGGCATGAAGCAGGGGTGCATCCTCAGCACCACCCTCGTCTCGAGGAAAGTCAAGTATGGAGGCTTGCAGGAAAGGGCCTGCATCTCTCCCACGCGTCGTGCAGAGGTGATGGCCACAGGGAACGCTGTCTTCCACAACAGAAACTTCAACGGAGCCGAATGCAAGGGCTTGAATGGCAGGCCCACGAGCCTCGTCAGCACCACGTTGAGTTCCCACGCCGGGGCCGGAGCCTTCACCGGCGGGAACGATCGAAACAGTCCTTTCATAAACTCCTTCACCAGGCAATGAGACCACAGGGACCACCGTCCTGCAGTTCTGGTGTATCGGGAAATCACTGCCAGATGTATCTTGATGGAAGCATGAGCTAGTCCAGCTTTGGCCAGCGACAGTAAGTATGGTAGCACTTGAGGGGCTGTAATCCGTAGAGGGTTAATCTTCTGTGCACGGCACCAGATAGAGAACCTCTTCCACTTGTGTCCGTAGAACTTGAGAGTTGAGGACGCCCTGGCTTTTGCAAGAACCTCTCTGCAGTCAGCTGGGATATCGTACCCTCCAAACTCTAGTGCTGCAGGAGCCAGGTCTGCAAGTTCAGCGTCTCCGGGTCGTGATGAAGAATGGCACCTCCTTCTCTGGAGAGAAGATCTGCGTCCATCGACAGATTGACTGGTGGGGACGCTGACAAGTCCAGAAGGACTGGGAACCATATCTGTCTCGGCCACCTAGGTGCGACAAGGATCATCCTGCACCGGGACCTCTTCAGTTGGTTGATGAGTCCGAGCAGCAACAGCAGGAAAGGATACAGTAACAGGCCGTCCCAGGGGAATGAGAAAGCATCGCCCATGCTCCTCGGCTGGGGGAACCTGCTGGCAAAGCTCTGGCACTTGGAGCTTGTCGCCGTCGCGAACAGGTCGATTTGGGGTTTGCCCCATCGCTGGCAGAGTTGATCCACTTAATCCTGGCATGGTTCCCACTCGTGGCAAGAGCGCAGCTCCCTGCTGAGCAAGTCGGCGATGGTGTTCTTTATCCTTGCTAGATGAAAAGGCACCAGAAAAATCCCCTGGACAACGGCCCAGTGCCACAGATCCTGGGCTTCCTTGGATAGGGTTGGGGATCTGGTTCCTCCCTGCTTCCGGATGTAGAACATCGTGGTGGTGTTGTCGGTGAAGATCCTCACCACCTTGCCCTTGAGGGACGGGAGGAATGACTTGAGGGCCCAGAACACTGCTCCGAGCTCCAGTATGTTGATGTGGAGTGGCCTCTCCTCTGGGAGCCACAGGCCTCTTGCGTGAAGATCTCCGGCGTGCGCGCCCCACCCCTCCAGGGAGGCATCCGTTGTCACCGTCACCTGGTATGCTGGGGTCTGAAAGTCCATGCCCGCGGCAAGATGCGCGTGGGTGCCCCACCATCAAATTGCCTGGCGGAATACCTCGTTGAGCGAGATCCTGTCCTCGAAGCTGTCCGTCGCTTGTGTCCAATGGGAGTTGAGGAACTCCTGCAGAGGACGCATCCGGAGCCTGCACAGGCACACCAGGTAGATGCAAGAGGACATCATCCCGAGAAGGAACTTGATGGACCTCACTCGGGCCACGTCCGTGGCTAGCAGACACTGTACCTTGCCCAGGAAGGCATGCGTTCTTTTCCTCCGACAGTGAGGCCAACTGCGCTACTGTATCGAGCTTGGCTCCGAGAAACAGCGCGACTTGCGACGGAACTAGGTGGGATTTGGGGAAGTTGGAGAATCCCTGGTCCATGAGCAGCCGGACGGTCTTTGCCGTGTGTTCGACGGCGAGTTACCTTGTCCCTGCTCGGATGAGCCAGTCGTCCAGGTAGGGGTAGATGTGGATCCCCTGCAGGCGCAGCCGCGCCGCCACTGGTGCCAGGCACTTGGTGAACACCCTGGGCGCCGACTTCAATCCGAATGGGAGGGCCTTGAACTGGTAGTGCCGGCCTTGGACTACGAACCTGAGAAACTTTCGGTGTCCTTTTAAGATGGGGATGTGAAAGTACACATCCTCCAGATCAAACGCCGCTAGGAAGTCGCCTTCCTCCAGCTGTCCCAGCACGTGCTGGAGGGTGACCATCTGGAACTTCTGCGCCTTGATGTATTTGTTTAGCCGACGCAAGTCCAGGATGGGACACCAACCTCCTGTCTTCTTCCTGACAAGGAAGTATCTTGAGTATACTCCAGATCCCCGGAGCCTATTTGGGACAAGCTGGCTGGCTCCTTTCTCGAGCATCGCCCTCACCTCTAACAGCAGTTGAGGGACATGGTTTTCCTTCCTGGTCACTGCAGGAATTCAAGGGCACTTCTTTAGGAATTCCAGAGAGTACCCGTGGGCCAGGGCATCCAGCACCCAACGGTCGGTGGAGATGGACTCCCACACGCTGACTAACTTCGCCAGCTGGCCTACCACCGGGGTGCGGTGGGGCCCCGAGGCCACGGCCGGCTCAGTCTTGTTTGGAGGCAGCCTTGCCTCCTTGGCCTCCCTGGTGACGACCGCGAGATCAACCCGACTTGCCTCGTCCCCTGTAGGCTTCTTGCGACGAGGAACGGCCGCTTGACGGTAGGTCGAGGAGATGCCGCCGAATCCTTTGGAGGTACCGTGCTTGCCTCCGGAGTTCCGAAAGGGCGGCCGCCTTTGCTGCAGAACTCCCAAGGCCCGAGCCGTCTCCATGTCGGTCTTGATGGCCTGCAGCGACTCATCGACCGTCTTTCCGAACAGATTGCTCCCGTGGAAGGGCATGTCCAAAACCTTGGCTTGCACGTCCTGGCGGAAATCCGTTGCCTTGAGCCACCCCCGTTGTCAAAGGCAAATGCTGTTGCCCAACTGGTGGAAACCGGTGTCAACAATGTCCGTGACCACAGTTATGGAGTGGTCCGACGCCATCTCACCCTCCTGTAGGATCGCCAGGGCCTCTGCCCTCTTGTCGTCCGGAAGTCCAACAGGGGGGCCATCTTGTACCACAATTCCCTGTCGTAGCGGGCCACAATCGCTAGGGCGTTGGCTGCCTTAATCGTCATCGCCCCATGGCATCCAGCTTCTTTCCCTCGCCATCCGGTGGGGAAGATGAAGATGAGGCCGATGCCCTCCCCGCTTTCTTCTTGGCCACTGCAGAGATGACTGAATCCGGGGTCGGCTGTGCCCTAAGGCACAACGGGGCGGTATCGGGGACCCAGTACTACTTCACGTGCCGGTCCCTCTTGGTAGGCGTCGTGGACGGGTTCTTGAGAAGGGCAAGTCCCTCGTCCCAGATGTCATCCAACAACAGCACCGCGAGGACCGTCTTACTCTTGGCCTTGTGCCACTGGTAGAGGAAGCCTTCCTTCTCTTCGGGGCAGAGCTGAAAAAGCTCGGATGCCCTGGCAATCATGGCATGGAAGGAGCCAATCTCGTCGGGCGGGGACGCCCGAGGGATAGGAGAAGGTCAGTCCCGTCACCGCCGCCATCCGTCCCCGTCGTGGCTGTTTGTGTCGTCCCTCGGGATCGAGGAAGGCGACAAAGGCTGAGAAGGCCGTGAGGGCTGAAGGGGCACTGCTTAATTCTCCTCTTGTTTGGAGGGCTTCCCGACGGACCCGGATCAGCCGGGTCATCCGTCTGGGGTAGGGGCAGTCTCGTCCTTATCTCTGTGCATAAGGCTTGGATTGCCATCAAAATGGCCGCCGAGTTGTCCTGCGTCTTGAGCTGCGACAGGCGTGACGGGCAAGACGGTTGCTCATCCACGGGAACCTCATCGTCATTGCCACCCTCGCCGTCCCCTTCGTCGGGATTCCTCCCGTGGGACTGGGCCTCTTCCAAATTCTCGGTCAATTCCTCCTCGCAGGTTGTGTCTGTAATTGCCACCGCCCCCCCCTCTTTTTCCACCAGGGTCTTCACTGGGGTCTTCTCGACGGGCTTAAAAGAGAATTCCCTCCGTGGAGGCTGGGAAACTCTAGACCCCGAGGTCGCCTCCACTGGGATAGCCTCCACAGGCTTTGCCAGTGCCGCAGCAACTCCCTCGATAGAGGCCTTAGCCGGGTGGATGAAGGCCTTGCCACCTTGGGCGTGCTTGAGGCCTGCACCTTAGGGGAAGGGTCACCGCCTCGCTCCCCCTCGGCCGGTTCCTCTGACCAGGGCCTCTCCAGAAGCTTAGCCGGGTTCTCGGATTTCCTCTTCCCCGAGCCAGAGCACTGGCTCGTGGTTGATGGCGTCGGTGAAGGCGCGCCCTGCCTTGCAGCCGAGGAGCCCGACCGTTCGGCACAACTCGGTGCCCGCAGACGCGCGGTGCTTTGCCTTCTGTTGGGCCCCTGTCGCTGGGGCGCCATCACAGGACTTAAGACCACTGACTTTTCACCTGCTGGGCTCTTGCCTTCCAGCCAGTTGGAAAGACGGGTCCGGCGATCCCTCATCGTCCGATCCATCATGTCAAAACGCACAGTCCTTCTCCACATGCGTTTTGTCCTCGTGGAGGCAGTAAAGGCATTTCAAATGCTTGTCCTTTAATACATTTTGTAGGTTGCATCCAGGGCAGATCCTGAACAGTTTGCTGGGAGTCGAGCTTCCCTTATCCTGGGCCATGTTCTTCTCGTCCACGAGGTAGGCCTCAGAAACTTCTGGAATCCTCCAAGAAGCATAACTCAATGAAAATTTCACCCTTGAGGGGCATAGGTAAATCCAAAACGGGTCACTGTTGATCGGAAGTAGAAACGGTGGAGCTCGAGGCTCAACTAACCGAAAAAATTAGATAAATCTCTTTGAAAAAGCGCAAAACGCAGTAGAAGCTCGAGAGCTATAGCACGAGGACTCCCAACATTTGAGCGGGCGGTAAAAATCTGAAGATGGCTGCCAGGGGCGGGGTTTAGGGAGAGGGCAGTCATTGGCTGGGGGCAGTATGACCCAGAGACCAGTGATTGGTTAATACTAAGAAAGTTCAGAAACGAAACTGATACTGATTTTTTCTTTACCAGGGATTCCGCCTGACGGGGACTATTCACGAGCATGTGAATCCATGCCAGACCCCATGCTGGAGAACATCTTTATGGCTCCTTTCTTCGATTATCTCGCCCAAGAGGGGATACTTTTCTCCAACTATGCAGATGAGACACAATGTGTCATCCCACTCACTGGTCAGCATGACCTGGATGAAAGTGAACTCAATCGTATATTTTCCATTATTGAACATTGGATGATGCAAAACAACCTCGCACTCAACCAGGGAAAGACCAAACGCATGGTAGTGGGTTCCGAGGGCATCCTAGCTAAAAGTGATCCAGCCTATAAGTACTTTCAGTTGGGGGACGTTCAAATCCCCACCCTCCCTAAAGTAAAAATCTTGAGTGGTTCTGGATCAGTCACTTAATATGAAGCCCTACGTAGCCAGCACAGATGCATCCGCCTCCTACTAAATCAAATTGCTGGCTCACTTAAGACCTCTCATCTCTCAACAGAACGCTGAGTCTATCACACAAGCCATTACAGGTGCTAAATTAGACTATTGTTGTAGTTTACTGGCAGGATCCAGCAAAGCCACCATTAGCCAACTCCAGGAAGTCCAGAATAGAGCGGTAAGAGTCGTAGCTGGTCTCTTATATCGGCCCCATGTATCCGAAGCACGGCGAGCACTGCATTGGCTGCCTGTGAAGGCTTGCATCTCCTTCAGACTCCTGTCATCACCTTCAAATGCTGTATGGGAACTATGCCCCAAATTTACAAAGGTATATAGGGAAAAAACCTTGCCATAGAACAACAAGTTACTCTTACCTGGTAACGTTCTTTCGATGGGATGGTCCGACGACGTATTCCATATCTACGACAGTAATCACCACAGCTGTGCTGCTTCGGAAAATCTTTCGGTGTCTGCGTCCTGCATCGATGACTTCGATACGCCACCCTTGAGAACCTCCTCCGATGGCCGATGTTATAAGTAGAACGCACGACGCCCGTAGCCTCAGTTGTAGTTTTTTCCCAGAACGTGTGGCACCAGTCTTCTGCCAGTTTGACCACACAGCCTTGCGGAAACGTAAGCTGCAATGGTATAAGAAATTCTGTAGTGGGGAAGGCAGGGAGGGAGCGATATGAAATACGTCGGACCATCCCATCGAAAGAACGTTACCAGGTAAGAGTAACTTGTTCTTCGAGGGGATTAGGTCCTCCGACGTATTCCATATCTATGACAGACTCCCAAGGCAGTACCAATGCAAGGTGGGAAAAGAATTTAGAAAAATTTAGAATGCCCAATCAAATTGCGGAGTAAAGGATCAGCTTGCCAAAGGCCAGATCCTGCCCCCGGATGGAATCGAGGGAGTAGTGACGTACGAAGGTATGTACCGAAGCCCAGGTGGCTGCATCACAGATGTGACGAATAGGAACACCCCTCTGTAGGGCAGTAGAGGCAGCCATACCCCGGGTAGAATGGACCCGTAAGCCGACCGGTGGGTCATTACCCGCCAAGCGGTAACACTCAGAAATAGCCAGAATAATCCAGCGAGACAGTCTGTTTCGTCACAGCTTGTCGCAAACGCTTTCCAGCGTAACCAATGAAGAGTTGATTGTCCACTCTGACCCGGGACATGCGTGAAATAAAAAAGCTTAACGCTCTCCTAGGATCAAGCCTATGGAACCTCACCTCTTCCTTACCAGGATGTGGAGGAGGATAAAACGTCGGAAGAATAACCTTCTGGCCTAAATGAAATTCCGACACCACCTTCGGAAGAAAGTAAGGACAAACTCTAAGGCGAACCCTGCCCTTATGAAACAGCGAAGGGTGGCTTAACTGAAAGTGCCTGTAACTCACTGACTCTGCGAGCAGAAGTGCCCGCAAACAAAAATACAGTTTTAAGAGTTAACAGTCTCAAAGGGCATGAATGCAAACGCTCAAACTGAGCACCCATCAAAAACTTGAGAACAATGTTCAAATCACAACCGGGCACCTGGAAAGGTGACGGAGGGAACACATTAGTGAGCCCTTTCAGAAACTGAGAAATTAAAGGAATTTTAAAATAGGAACACTCTTCAGACGAGCGCTTAAATATGGACAGCGCAGCCAGGTAACCTTTAACGGTACCCACTTGCAGGCCCCTGTGGGCCAAAGAAAGCAAAAAAGACAGAACTTCAGGAATGTCACATGAAAAAGGATCCACATTCTTAACCCTGCACCAGTCGCAGAATTTACGGTAACGGTACAGGGACTTTGTTGCTGGCTGTCTGGCCGAGAGTAACACCTCCATCACGTCTTCAGGGAGGTCCCAATCCTTATACCTCAACCTTTCAGAAACCAAGCGTGAAGGTTGAGAGATCGGACCTCTGGATGGAGAACCTGACCCCCCCCTCCCGTGAGAGCAGATCGTTTCGGAAGGGAAGACGTGGAGGGCAGATGGACAAGTCGAGAAGGTCCGGGTACCACACCCTCCGGGCCCACGCCGGAGCAATGAGGATCATCCGGGAACCGAACCTCTGCAACCTACGCAGCACTTGCAGAATGACGGGGACTGGAGGAAATGCGTACAGCAGTGGGAAAGACCACTCCACCACGAACGCATCTCTAAGGAAATTCCGGCGAGCAGAACCTCTTGCACTTCCGGTTGACACTTGAGGCGAAGATCTCCAGGAGAATCTCCTGAGCCAAGTCCCACTCGTGAGAGATCGTGCTCTGCCTGCTCAGAGCGTCCGCCGTCTTGTTTTCGTCTCTAGCCAGATGAACTGCCGAGATCGAAACTTCCTGCTGGATTGCCCAGAATCAGAGCTGCATCGCCTCCCTGCACAGAGGACGTGACCCTGGCCCCCTTTTTTGTTGAGGTAGTGCATGGCCACCGTGTTGTCCGTCAGGATCAGGACATTCTTCCCTCGCACAGTCAGTAGAAAAGCCTTCAGGGCTAGCCTGACGGCCCTCAGCTCCAACAGACTGGTATGGAGTCTGGACTCCGATGGAGACCAACGACTGCTGACTGTCAACTCGTTGGCATGAGCTCCCCATCCCGTGAGGGATGCGTCCATCACGATCGTCACCTCCGGCCAGGGCAGCCAAAATAGAGCCCTCTTCATCAGATTGTCTTTGACGGCCCACCACAGAAGGTCCTTGGCGACCGAGGAGCGCACCTGAACAGAGTCCGACATCCTGCCGGAGGACTGAGACCACTGGAGCTTGAGTGCCCATTTCAAAGATCGCATCCGCAACCTGGCCTCCTGCACCAGAAGAATGCAGAATGCGATGAGGCCGAGCAAGCTCAAGAACTCGAACGCTGGGAGACTCTGGGCAAGCTGAAACTTGAGCACCATCTGCTGAATGTGATGAGCCCTCACCTGGGGAGGAACACACTGCCCCAGGGACGTGTTGAGCACTTCTCTGATGTACTGGAGCCTCTGAGTTGGTGTCAAATGGGACTTCAAGTTGAGGGAGAAGCCCAGCTTGTGGAGGGAGTGGCAGGTTACTGACAGATGATCCAGTACTTGCTTGGGAGAGCGCGCCCCGATCAACCAATTGTCCAGGTAGGGGTAGACGTGAATCCCCCTTTCCTGAGGTGCGCTGCCACCACCATCATGAGCTTGGTGAAGACCCTCAGGCGGAGGTCAATCCGAACGGCAGGACCCGAAACTGAAAGTGCGAGTCGCCAACCGCAAACCTCAGGTACTTCTTGTGCTTTGGATGTATCGGCACATGAAAATAAGCATCCTTGAGGTCGAGAGACACCAACCAGTCCTGAAGTTGAAAGGCCGGGAGGACTTGAGAGAGAGAGTAACCATCTTCAACTTGTCCTTCCTGAGGAGTTTGTTCAAACCGCGCAAGTCCATGATGGGTCTCAATACCCGTCTCTTGGAAATAAAAAAATAAAGGGGAATACCATCCCTTGTTTCTCTCCGCTAAAGGCCCCAGTTCTATGGCGCCTTTCTGCAGCAGGGATTGAATTTCCTGCGCAAGGAGCGGATCCGAACTCTTCAAAGAGAGATTCCCCAGTGGATTGTCTTGAGGACTCTGCCGGAAAGGAAGACAGTAGCCATGGCTTATGATCTCCAGAACCCACACATCGGAAGTAATGGCGTGCCACTCTGCAAGATGCTGCGCCAGCCTTCCCCCAACCGGCGAACCATGGGACATGGCCTCATGACTGAGCTGAAGCAGCTGTGGCACTGCCTGAGGGCAAAGAGGCAACAGCCCGAGCGGCCTTGGCACCTCGAGTACCTTCGATTCCACCTCTGGCACTCCTACGGTGGCCCCTTTGACTGGCAGCTCCTCTTGCTTTACGAAAGGATGAGTAATAACGAAAGGAACCTCCCCTCCATTGCTGTCCCCTAGGACGAAAAGGCGGAGGTCGACGAACTGCAGCGCCCAACAACTTCGCTGCAGCTTTTAAGGTCTGCAACCTCTCAAGGCTCTCGTCAGCTTTGCTGCCAAAAACATGTTCCCCCGTCAAAGGGCATGTTGAGGAGCCGGGCCTGCACATCAGGAGCAAACCCCGACTTCCGCAACCATGCAAACCTGCGTATCAGAGTGCTCGCCGCCGTGGACCAGCTGACGCAATATGCTATGTCCAAACCCGACTGAACGGCCTCACATGGCATCCTTGCCATCCTGGACCATGGCAAGAAAACCATCCCGTTCGTCCCCTTCGGGAATATGTTCAGCCACTAAGGAAACAGTTCCACAGAGTGTGCGTGAAACGTGACAAGGCACATATGGAGTTGGCCGCCTGAAGCGCCATACCCCCTGAAGAAAACACTTTCTTCGCCCAGCCGTCAAAACGCGTGTCGTCCCTATCAGGAGGCATGGTAGGATACAACTCCTGCTTGCCGGGGCCATAGCCGCCTGCACCACCAAACTCTCCGGAGTGGGGTGCTTGGACAAGTAGGAGGGGTCGCTACTGGCTGGGCGGTATTTTTACGGCAAAGACTTGCCCACTGCCGGGAGAGACTCCGGAGCAGTCCAAGCCGCCGCCACCCTCCTCTGTAGAGCCATATGAAACAGCAGTACCGGGTCAGTTGGTGGACCAAGGTCGAGGATATCCGTAAGGTCATCCTGAAGAAACTCCCCCGGGGGAGCAGACCATCCCAAGTACTCGGTGACCCTACACATAAGGCGCCGGTACGATGAGTTGGCATGAGTGCCAGGCTCAGGCCTACAAAACTCCACCTCCGGAGAGGTGTCCAGCCCACTAGCATCGTGCAGGGACTGCCTCAGGTCCTCAGACTGGCTATGGCCCGAGAGAATCTCATCTGGCACCGTATTAGGAACCATGCCATCATCAGAGCCCTCGTCCACCTCTGAAATAAACTCAAGATGGCGGTAAGAAGGCACATAATGTGAACCAAAGCCATTCTTGACCTTGGCAAGAGCCTTTCTAGGGGGTTCCACCGAGCCTCGGGGTACCCCCGTCGACACAGCCTCTAAAGGCATCGAGGGCATCGGCATTGACGCCGAACGCGGCGCTGACAGCATCGATGGTGTCGACGCAGGCCTCGAGGCCAGAGCCCCAAGCGTGTCCTTCGACAGCCTGGGCACCGACGACTTCTTCAGAGGCGGGGCCTCGAAAGAGTGAGCCTACGAACTCGGCGCCACCAGCGTCGACGTCTTCCTCGAAGACATCACAGGTTCACACGGTCTCGAGCGCGTCGAGGACTGGGACCTGGACCGGACATAACGAGAACGATTCCCCTTGTCCATTGCGGGACCTCTCCCGCGAATCATGCCGACCACCTGAGCCCGAAGGCGTGCCAGTGGTGTCTCGACCGATCACGACCGACCCCACTCAGAGGTGCGGACGGACCGGTACCCTGCGATTCAAGAATCGCCAACATTTTCTTCCCGAAGGAAGCCCATTCCTCCGGCGTTGCCTGCTTGGTAGGGTAAGCGACCCGCCGACGGGCAGAGTCCTCGGAAGAGGACGGGGAAGGCGACCGATGACGGCGCTGCCGGGAGTGCCTCGAAGAGGCAGAGGAGTGGCGGGATCGACTCCGGGACCGAGACCCACTGGACTTCCGACGACGTGGAGCCTCGCCTCTCGAATAGTCCGTCGAAAGCCCCGCAGACCTCGACTTCCGTGGCTTAGACACCTTACCTACCGATAACTTCTTGTGCTTCTGCAAGGCTTTAGATGTGAGCGACTGGCAGTCGACACAGTCATCCGTGTCATGGGCTGACCCGAGGCACCAGAGGCAGGCGTTGCGCAAGTCCGTAACCGACATCTTGGACCCACAGTCCCCGCACTTCTTAAATCCCGGACATGGGGTGGAAGACGAGGTAGACATCCTTCACGAAGAAGAAACTTCAAAAAACGAACAGGTTCGAAGAACCGAGAAACAAACTCCAAAGAGTCGAGGCACGCCGAGATTCCCAAATCGAACACGTTCGCGGAAAAAACGCAACTGAGGCTATGGGCATCGTGCGTCCTACTTATAACATCCAGTGACGTCGGCGGAGGTCCTCGAGGGCGGCGTATCGATGTCATCGACGCAGGACGCAGACGCTGAAGATTTTCCGAAGCAGCACAGCTGTGGTGATTACTGTCATAGATATGGAATACGTCGGAGGACCCAATCCCCTCGAAACTTGCACCCTAATAACCAAAATATACTCTACCAGCCCAGATCCAAAACTAAGAAAGCGCAATTGGGTGCCTTCTCTGTGGCCCCTAGGCTCTGGAATACTCTTCCAACCCATCTTAGATGTTCATCATCCCCGAGCAAAGTCAAGAAGGGACTAAAAACCCTCCTTTTTAACTAGTATTCCCTTCTGCTTTTTTCTCTGTCTCCATGGTGCTCCTGGGACAGCTTTTGCCCGTTATATATTGTTTGTTTAAGTCCGCGCCTCCACACCCATGGGTCTATGGCTGCACAGTACAAATGTAATAAAGTAAAGGGGAATCACACCACAGAGGAGGAGTAGCCCGCCCACTGCCCCAGCCACAGCTTCCGGCGCGGGGGGGGCTCTGCCACCAAGCCGATCCAAGGCAGAGCGGAGCTGGCTAACCACTCCGCAATCGGCTTCATGCAGTCCGGGCTCCCACAGGGACACCGGCACTCGCAGTAGTCGCTGACAGCCCTCTGGTCGCTCCACCACACCAGCACACATCCGCACTCGTCAGCCCACGCAGGCCGCCATACCAGGCCGTGGTTCCTTCCTCCAGTCATTCCCCTCCAGATCAATTGCATCCAAAATGACCAAGCAGAGGCCCGGGGCTCCAAGGATGCTGCCTCACTCAGCAAAGCTTCTGCGCATACGACGTAGGTTATGGACAGCCTCCCCTTGGAGAATCGCACCATGGAGCTCCAAGAGCAGTGGGCGTTGCGAGCTCACGAGCGCCCCACTCCCCCTCGGTTGCCTTTCATGCATATAGGAATAACAAAGGCAGTATGCCAGTACAAAAGGATGCTCTGAGAATTCACAACTTCCCTAAAGTAAATTGTCAGAATTGACGTACAGGTAGCAGGGTCATCCCTAAAAACGACATTGGCCAAAGAGTTTGGTCCTGAAGCCCTAGACCTGCTGATGTCAAAAATACTTTCATGGTGGAAATCAAGACGCCAACCCTCTTCTCCACTCTCCGCCAATGAAACCAGTCTCTTCCCGCTCGTGGCCAAAGACTGATTCAAAGTGGCTAATCCACTGATGTTCTATTGGGTTCCATAGCAAAGCAGCTTGTTTTCGTCCCAAGTCATCAATAATGCGCCAGAAAGAGGCCGAATTACTTTTACATAATACTTCCAGCATCATTTTATAGTAGTTGGGCACGGTAAGAGACTCCAATCACAATATACTTGTCTTAACTTTTTAATTTCTTTAATTACAAAATCTGGTTGCCACCATATTGGTTATTAACAGCCCTAATTGTTGCCCTTAATGAGCACTCCTCCTGCTTCACATTTTCATCATACTGATATTTAATATAATGAGATTGAAGTGTTGACTCTGCCATCTTAAGAATGCCATCTCAGAAGTTCACAAAGCTGCTGAAATGGAATGCATTACACTTCCATTCCATATAAGTTGAGGCCAAAACCTCCCCCACTCATTAAGGTGTGCCACTGTCATGACCACGGGTATCCCTCTTAAAAAGATCTCCAAGGTTTCCTGAGTGGTTGCCTACAATTTCAAGTCCAAGAGTAGGCAGAGCTTAGTGGGTTAGCAGATCTAAAACCACTTCCTCATCTTCCAACATGGCGGTCTGAATATGCACCTTGAATGTCAGGCAGCAGTCTAGTTGCTGCAGCTCCTAGAGTATTTAAGCCCCTCCCTCTGTTTGTTCCGCGCTTCGCGTCTGTTATCAGCGACGCTTACCGCGGTCCGGATTCCTGTCAGAGATATTCTCTGATTCCCTATTTGTCTGTCATAGTTCTTGCCCTCAGTTGTCATAGTAATTTTCCCTGTCCTTTCACAGTGCCCTGCCCCTCTACTGTCCTGTCCTTCCCCAGCTCCTGACGTGTGTGAGGTTTCTGAGAGAAAACCGTTCCACTTGTTTTCTCGACTACCTCAGCGAAACGCTAGTACCATGGTGTTGTGAGGAGTTTTATGGTTGTCATTGGCGCTCGTGGTGGCATGCAGTTGTTACAGTAATTCTTCACTTGTTTTTATGAAGTGCTCACCTCACGACCTGCATGCGCTATTACGAGTCGCGCCGCCTCACGAACGAGCGTTCGATAAACCTGCATCCATGTGTCTTGAGGCGCATTGTTTATTCTGACAATTGTTGCATCAATGTGAATATTTTCTGCTTACCATTTCGGATGAAAAAAGGCATATTAGGTTGCTCAGTATTTTCTCTAGAATTCACTGTGGTGTTTACATTGCCTTGAGTTTAGTATTATCCATAGTAGTTATGGTCACGGAACTCTCCTTTATAGCAACCTCCTTGTCCCTCTGTCAGTAAAATACTGTTTTCCAGCTCTGTACGCTATCAATTCCATCTTCAGAACCTGTGCCCTGGCATCGAGCTAGTATCCCATCTTCACAACCTGCGCCCCTGCATATATTGCAGGATGGATAGTTCACCATACCATAATTCAAGGTAAGGGGTTGGAGTCACTTCGATTCAGAATAAGATTGAGATAGAATCACTATTCCTCTCAGTTATCAGGGAAAGCCCCTTAAATAATTCCTGGTATTTTCTCTAGTTGTTTTAGACCCTTTGTGATCTTGAAGATAGTTTCAGCGAAAAGAGAGAGAAAGGGTAACAACGCACTCTGAGAAAAGAGAAGGTCAGTTGGAGTGGTGTTCCCGCAGAGTCTAAGGTAAGCGGTACAGCCACTTTAGGTTGATTCCACATAACCCGGTTGCTACCCCGGCTAATCACTAACCCTGACACAACATCGGCCATCTTTTTTAACAAGGGGATATCAAATTCAGCTGTGATCATCTCATGATCGTTCCATTCACAGGCAACCACCTTGAATGATTTACAGCTATAATACATGCAGTCATTCACAAACACGTGATCCAAGATGGATTGCTTCTGCCCGCTCAACCAAGTTGGCCGACTGTTTATCACCACTCATTGTTCCATTCAGTCGGTGTAAACCCAAGGCCCCCAAGGATTTTTTTGCCACCTTGCTCCATACTTTAATTTAGTGAGGTTATTACTGACCCACATACTTTCACAGTTCCTCCTTGGTCAGTACACGTGAAGTTTAATGCGCCAGCCAGAATGATTGTTTCCTCAGTTTCCGAGACCGAGGTGAATGCCATCACCTGTTTAAGATATGCTCAAGTCAGAGTAAACTATGCCAAAAAATGTTGAATAACCACATCTTCCCAATTACTCAGTTGAGCCTCATAGAAGCCTGGAGAGCTCAAATTAAAATTCCCTGCCCCGCATACGTAGTTTGTTATACAGCAATTCCTGACGTGCTCAATCAAAATTAAAAGACCAACTGACGGCCTCCCCCTGGTACCTTTTACAGCTGACTGGAATGTGACATACCCATCAAAGAGCAGAGCTTCAGTAAGCCAGGTTTCTGGAATAATGATCATTGGATACTCTTGCAGGATTCTCTCCAGTGTCTTATTTGTGAATAAGTGGGAGTTCCGACAACTATTCCACAATAGTACCTGCAGTTTGACAGAACCACTAAAGGTAGGACAATGAGCGTTGCCCATTAAAGGAGCTGGCTACCCAAGACCAAATCAATTTCATTTAACTGTCTCCCCTACACTCCATTTTTATAGCACATTACAACATTCATATGGATCCTGGCTCAATAACTTTAGCTTGTTATTCATTGCTCCCCCCGCTGGTATCACTCACTATTACCATACATCACTTTGAGCCACAGGAGAGATTCTTTCCATATTGTCGAAATGGAGTAAATTCTTGAAAAATAAGGTGGAAAACTATTTTAGAGAAAGGACATTATGGGTGCATCATATCTTTCAGGATAGAAGTCTACTCTCGCCAAATCTTTAGTGGAAACGGCTGAGGTCATTTCCACCAAAAGAGTATAGCAGCTCTATTCATTACTCCGCACCCATTCTCCATGAGTAAGCATTTCACCTTCAGCTTCCAGTAACTATTTTTGCTGTTGTGGTAACTATTTTTCAGTGCCACCTGCTGCATTTTGACCAGTGGGGGGTTGCCCCGCATATCACCAGCCTCCCTGGGCCATAGATCCGGGCCCCTGGCTCCCCTCAACAGGCTAAGTAGTTCTGTTGGTCACCTGTAAATTCTTTTACTTCATGCGTTTTTTTGCCACACCAACCTGCTGAGTAACCCCATCCAGGGCCAGTTGCGGGTTCCTTTCCCGCAATACGTTTCTTGGTTGTTGGGCACTCCCCCTTCAATTTAAAATTGTAAAATCTGCCTGCATGCCATCTCCAGTGGTCGAAGTGAGCGGGAGCGGTGCTACTCTACTTTTTTAAATGACCTTTTACAGCTCCTATACTTTAAAATAAAGAAACCGTTCCGGAATGGTTTTGTTTTAAAATAAAAGTGTAGGAAGAAGTTGAAACCTTCATTTTCAGTGCACTGCACTGAACGTTCCCTTAAACAGCAGGTGCAAGTGTTTGGGGGGGGGGGTGTATTGTGCGTGGGAGGGGTCATGGCAATGGGGTTTGTGGGGAGTGGGTGCAAGCCAGCAGGGAACAGTTCCACTACTTCTTTGCATACACTTCGACCACTGGCCATCTCTAGTTGTACTTTTACAACTAGAGATGGCAACATTTACCCCCAGCTCCCCCGAGATGAAATCTGTTTGAGCCACCAAATCCTTTTTTTCCTCAACCTCTGCTTGCAGGTACACACAGGTCCCTCCAATCTTTCCTCTGACCCATCAGCAAAATTATTAACCAAACTGGTACATCCTGCTATGTTCACTTGTGACAGTCCCCTGTCCGTATTTTTCTTGTTACTCTGAGCTTCTTTCACAGGTAGGGTTATAGATTTAAAAAAAGACCTCATGCACACATTGGAAGTTTTCACTTGTTTCACGTGTTGGGTATTTTTTTGCTGTGTCCCTTTAGATACTGACTGCCATTTTTTTTCCAGAGAGGGCGGATTTTGTTCTGAGTTACCAGCCCTTTGGATTCCCCCAAAATGAGTATTTCCATGTCTTTCACTCAACTGGACGCATAGCTCTCAACCATTTGTCTTGCAAAGGCGGGTGAAATCACCCGATTTTGTTTTTGGCGGGTGAGACGCCCATTGGAATGAATGGGCGTGCAGGAGGCTTGGCGGGTGAGTCAGCCCTTTACAAGGCGGGCGACACCCAGGACGCCAGTAGCCAAGGCCTGTTAATTCTGCAGAATGCTTTTCGTCGCAATAGCAACGCTAATTTCTACATTTACGGGCTTGTTGTTCACTACACAAGGGCTCAAGATCATGCTGTTATGTTTAGCCAAAATCAGGTCTAATAGTGCTGAATTGGTTTTAAAGTCGCGTTGCAAGCTTTCGAATTCAGCCAGCAAGGCGCACAGAACTTGATTCAATTCCTAGAAGATTGGTTCTTGGGTACCCACATGTTGCCTCAGACTTGTTAAGAGTCAACTTTATACACATTGGCAAGGTTAAGTCTCCGGGTCACGGGCCGAATTCACCGTCAGATGCAGTCTCCTGCACTTCACTGCAGACTTTTCTCCCCTTTGCTCTCGCCCATTAAGTATCAGGAACTGAGGCTGGCACATTCGAACCAATAATGCATACATGTCCACGTAGTAATCAAACTGCATACAGAGATCTTTTCATCTGGCAATGTTAGGCCCCAGATGATGTGTTTTGTTGCTCTTTTTTGCAACCCAGGCATGTAATCAAGAGTCTGCTGGAGGCACTGCGCCAAATAGGGCTAGTGTACTCGCAGGATAGGAAGGTTGCCTGTTTGGAGAATCCCCTGTAACAATACCTCTGTGTTGTGCATCTTCTTCAGAGATTTGGTTAGAGGTCTCATCTCCCTGCACTCTGTTTTGAGAGTGGGTGATCCGGTTCTCATGGTGCAGCCCTTGAGCTGCATTGATCGGCTGTTGACAGAGGGTGATCTGGCCAACTGGCCACTGTGATATTCCAGTCCCTGGCCCCCTGGCTTCTCCCTACCTGCAGTACCTGTAACATTGAGTCACGCTCACCAGTCCCAGAGGGGAAAACTAGGCCTCTGGCACAGGGTTCCTGGTTAATGCAGAGGGAAGCAATCAACCGATCTAAGCATTTGTCTGAAGCCTTACAGCACTTCCATCAGGAGTCATCACTCACATATAACCACAGGTAACACGGAAAAAGAAGCGTTTATACCTGGGGGTGTTCCCAGTTGTCAGAGCTACAAGATTATGCTGTAATCTTCTGTTGCGGCTTTTGCATCCACACGCTACGAGATTGATCCTGAAATTAAGGCTGCCCATGTTGTGGTTTGGAGGACATAACTATTACATGTGGTGGAAATGTGCATCTATAGTACGTTTTGGGCTGAAATATATTTAACAGAACGAATACTAACAGAACCCAAAGTGTCTGTCGCGATTAATAGTAAGAAGCAAGAAGAGCAAGTACATGCTCAAGTTTATTTTAGCAGGATTCATGTTTGCCAAGGGCTTCGACGCCATGCAGTGGAAGGCTCCTCATGCATAGTTCACAGACATTAGGACAATGCACTTATTAAGTGGTCTACCGCAAAACAGGCTCCGACACAAACTGGTCCACTTAGTGAAGAAAGCGGTACTGCTCTTTCGAATTCACATGTATATCTGCACTGCTTAAATTTCCCCTTTGTTTCAACACCCTCCTGTGCATGGAATTGCGAGAGAACCTGTAAATTGTGAAAAGTAAAAGTTTAGTGAATTATTAAGGAAGTTCGAATTTTCTAGCTTAATCCTTACAATGCCTGAGGTGGGATGGAATAAACTTTTTTTACTTGCATGCACTGAACAACCATGTATGGTACAATAATAAACTGGTCTATTTTTTTGGTTAAGTATCAAAATAGTTAATTTGACTAGTATTGAGTTTGAATAGCCGGATGGCAGCTTTGGCAAGGTGTGTCCCCTCTTCCCCCCTCCTGTGAGGTTATCGTTTGGGTGAATTACCTCAATTAAAATGAACCTTTTGTCAAGAGCGTCATCTGTTCCCGTTTATTCCTATTCACATCCCCTCAACATTTAACCCCTTCAGCAGCTTATTCATTCTTCTGGGCAAACCAGATTCCCCAGGATAGCACATTGCCCACTGAATGTAAGATAATGGGGCCGGTAGCCTAATCTCCAGAGATTCCCTTGGACCTTCAATTTAACGTTTTCTGATAAGACTGATGAGATGTCAACTAAGAAATTAAGTCTTATTGAAAACCCTGTTCAGCTCGGTTTTATGTTCCACAGGCTGAGCATGGTTGGCCCTGCACACCGATTATTTTCAAATGTTTTTATTAATTTTAAACAAATTACTATTGGTCGATGTATGAATACTCACTGTACATCACTGGATCTATCGTAACTACAGACCAATTGTTAAGTAAAACAATAAAACACAAACAAAAAGAAAAATAACATTCCAAGCATGTTAATTAGGCTCCACTACTTATACATTCAAATTGGTGAATGCAGTGACAGCTTGACTGTCAAAATCCGCTAGAATGTGTACGACCAGGCGACACCAGTAGTAGCTAAAGGGAAGGCTCGGGAGAGGGGTAGGTACAGAGGAGGGCGTGGGGGTGGGTCAGGGGGAACTCATCGGAGAGTGAGGGCACACATAGCCACTCACATCAAACTCAAGGTGTACGCAAGTTGTTCATGGTGGCTTGTCAGATGGGTGAAACAACACAAATGTTTTCCAAGACCCATAGGCATCACCAAGGACCTCAGCTGGGCAATAGTGACCTACCCCATGCCCTGGTCTCAGCCTCACATCAAACTTCAAATGTGCGATACCGCTGCTTGCATTGTGGGCCACCCGTAGATTGAGGACCTGGCAATGGACAGTTCGCAAGTATACAGGCTAAATCCATACATTTGGTAATATGATGGTATTTGCTTTTCCTAGGATAAGTTCCAAGGAGACATTCCATCAGGACCCAGCTATATTTGTGTGCTCCGGCCGCCTTGCAAGTCTGTTCAATCCCAGACCAAAATTCACAGACTCGGGGAATTTCCAAAACCTAAGGATCAGATCTGCATCATCTCTTTTACACCAGGGGCTGGTTGCGTAGCTGCGTTTGTTAATTTTAGCTACTCTGTTGGGGGTCATGTATGTACGATGGAGTACATTTATTTCTATCAAATTAAATCTAGCATTCCGGGATATATTTTTAGGAACACGAAGTGCTCTGTCCCATTCCTGCTCAGTAACTGTAGTGCCCACATCCAGCTCCCATCTTATGCTCCGCTTTGGATTCAAGTGGATGGACCCATTCGGCAAGCAACTAAACATACAATCTAGTTACCGGCTACCAGCAGTCTTCTAACGCATACATTAACACCATTAGTGCTGACCCCTCCGTTTCAGCAGGCCAATTGGTGCAAATACGCTTTGCCACACCTACCACCTTCATATATCTATGAAATTGGCCCTTGGGCAGGCCTGACCATCAAGGTCGCTAAATCTCCTGTTTTCGTACATATCCCTCCCCCATATAGATACACCCAATTTCTCCCAGTGCCCTGCAGCATTGAGATCATACCTGTTCCTACACACATTAGCCACCAAGGGAACTTTTGGTGAGTATGGACAGCGTATCCGAAGCAGTTTCAGCGCCCTGGACCAGACCTTCCTGCCCAAGTCAACAAGTAACGGTAAAGAATTCCTAGTGTTCTGGGAGCCACAGCATTTCGTTAGAGAGCTGGGGCCACCAGCTGTTTAAACAGCAACATTTCGGATGTGATATCATCCGATGACCATTTTCTTATTTTTATCACCTTTAGTTATTCAAGAGCATCAATTACAGACATGCATGCGTTGAAAGTAATAAACAATGGCCTTTCCCATGTCCTCCCCTTTTTTCACTCCAGTCTTTAAGGTCCGATTGCTCATGAGTTACTTATTAGAACCCCCTCTATGCCCCCCCCTCAACATAACCTCAAAACAAATGGGTGGAATATTGCATCTTCCTCTGCTTTCTTAAATGTTCTCCAAATTGAGTCGCCCTTGCAGACCAAAGTTCGCACTTTCAAATAACCAGAATTTTGCTGAGTAATTTAGGCTTGAAATACATCTGTACTTTGTCATTTGTGAATTCATGTCATGGCATCCAGGTGTTCAGGTATTTAGCATAGGAACCATGAGCCAATGCCGTCCCTTTTTCCATGGCCATCACTCCCCATAGTCTCACCCACCACATGGCTATTACCGGCACCTGCTTGTTCTTTCATGCTTGCGCTAGGGTGATTCTAGCTGCGCTCAGCATGTGAGAAATAAGGATGGCTTTAGCCAGCGAGCTTGCATAGCAGCCCTCAACCATTTCCCCCAGTAGAACTACCAGCGGGTCCCAAGGCAGGTGCACCCCCGTTATCTCCTTGATTTGGCTCAAGATCTCCTTCCAGTAAGTTTCTGCTACTGGACATGACCACCACATGTGGATTAGATCCCCAGGTTGTCCACAATTTCTCCAGCAAAATGTGGGGTACCCCAGGCTTATGGAATGCATGCGTGCTGGCGTCATACCACCGCTGGCAAAGTTTGTATGCCCCCTCTTATTGAAACACATTTGGAACTTTTAGCGGCTCTGTGCCAAATTCAACTCCAGGTCTCCCCAGATATTGGTTTCCCCACATCTGCCTCCCATCTTTGCATGTACGAAAGGGATTCCTCTGGGTCCACCACCCCCATCAGTCGATACAATTTTGATACCCCCTTTTCAGGCTGGCCTTCCCGTATCGTGAGTTGCAACCCTACTGGGTCCCTAGTTGCTCCCTCCCGGACCTTCGTATTAGAGATCTAATGTCTAAGCTGAATATAATAAAATCACTCACCTTTCGGTATATCAAACATAGCCTTGCAGCCCTCAAATGTTAGGGGTGTCCCAGCTTCATAGAGATCCTTCAATACCAAGATGGTCTCCCTCCCCTTCCAAGGTGTCCAAAAGTCAGCCTGCATCCCTGGAGTGAAATCTGGGTTATGAGCAACCAGTGCGAGAGGACCTCCCAACGCTTCTACCTTTCTGCACCTTAGTGCTTTGTCCCAGTACCATAGCGTGGCCTTCGTTGCTTCCAGTAATACGCCCTCTTTACTTCTGTGTCTCGCTGCTAGAAAGCCAAGGCTACCCAGGGGAGTCTTAGTTGCATCTCTTTCGATGCTAGCCCATGGATTCTGGTTTTCTCTGGGTGGTCATTGCAATTTGGGTGCGACCTGTGCAGCCCATAAATACCTGCAGAGTTCTGGAACCCCTAACTGCCCTAGAGCCTGTGGCCTAAACAATATCTTCTTGGGGACCCTCGGTTTCTCCCCCCCTCAGATGAAGGGCATCACCTCCCTTTGTAGTTTTTGGATTGCTGGCCCCGGGACACGTATTGTAAGAGCGCCCATAACATACAGAAACTTAGGAAGCAGGGTCATTTTAACTGCTGTTATCCGTGCCAGCCATGATAGGTCCTGCATGTCCCAGCGCTTCAGGTCTCCTGTCAGAGTTTTCAGTAGACCCGGGAAATTAGCCCTGTATAGTCTTGTATGTGGGAGTCAACTGCATACCCAGGTATTTTACCGATTTCTGTTCCCATTTCAAAGGATATCTACTCTCCCATTCTGACACCTGTTCTACCCTCTGATGTTGAGGGCCTTAGATCTAGGACAATTGATTGGGAACCCTGAGACCTTCACAAACCCATCGAGCAGTTCTATGGCCCTTGGGAGTGAGTGTGACGTGTCCCTCAAAAATAAGAGGACATCGTCCGCATAGAGAGCTACCTTTTGGGATTCACCCCTTGGATTCCCGGCTCTTTGCAGACCCTCTGTGCCAATGGCTCCATGGCCATAGCAAAGACGAGTGGCGACAGCGGGTCCCCTTGTCTCGTTCCCTTTCGGATGGGGATACTATCTGAGAGCCGCCCATTAATCATTAGTCTTGTGGAAGGCTGTGTGAAATTAGCCATCACCATTCGAGTGAAGATCGGACCACACCCGAATTTTTCAAGTCCGTTGCAAAAATCCCCAATGTAGGCTGTCAAAGGCTCTGGCGACGTCTAGCGCTAATACAGAGAACCACTGTCCCGTCTTTGTCCCCAATCTATTGTGTCTATGGCTCTACGGATGTTATCGTAAGTGTGTCGCCCTTTCACGAAGCCCGCTTGGTTTGGGTGAATTATCCCCGGGAGGACCCTCGCTAGCCTTTGGGACAGGACCATGGAGTACATTTTTGTATCCACGTTTAATAACGAGATAGGGCAGTAGCTCGTGCAGTCTAATGGATCTCTATCCGGTTTTAGCAGTAGCACTGGTCGCCGGGCTCATGTCTCCAGATGTTCACACCGTGTCTTGAATGTAGTTAAACAGTTTTGTCAGGGGGCCTACTGTTAGGGAGAATTCTCTTATAAGGCTAATTTCCCAAACCTAGTGAGTCCCCCGCATCTTTGCTGGATTTTTGGGGTTTGTTTTTTTCTCCTGCTAAGAGTGACTCTTCCTCACACTCTCAGGCATGATTTGAGGTATGTCTGACCTTTTGTGTGCTTATGGGGTCTTTTACTCCATAGGGTATCTGTTTTTAGTATGTGTGTTACACAGCACCCTCAGTGCAGTAACACAGGGGCGTCATAGTGACCCCCAAACATAGACTCCATACCCTGGGACTGACTATTGTCTCCCAGGGCATGTAAAGTCACCATTGGCTTTACTAGTCCAAAATTGTGAACAGAACCAGTACAAACCATCATATTGTGGAAGTACTGGAAGGGGTTAATTACATTGCCCCTGGGTCCGTTTCCAAGGGGGCACTGTCCAGTCCCCCCTTGTCGAGTTTCTGGCTTGTGGCAGTGGTTACTACGCAAAATATTCCACCGGAATATTTCCTTTGGGATTTTCCCATTGATTTTAAACGCACCACCTTTTGGTGCAATGTTAAAGATACTGCCGGTTTTTTAATATTAAATCACTGGTTTGGTCTTTTTGCCAGAACTCTTTTCTAAAATGGCGTTCGTGTCCGTCTCTAACTCCAACCAAGGTCGGGCCCTTTGTTCCACTTTTTGGTGGGCTTCTCCACAGAAGCCCTCCAACTGGTGCCACTCTGTCTGGGTTCCACAGGATGTGTGGGTGGGGGAATTGGCACACTGGACTGCGTTGCCTTAGCAACTCAAGTCGCACTGTTCCGATTGGCCCAGTGGTGAGCCGCCCGGCTCACCACTTAGCATGTATGAGTGACAGCTAGGCTGTTAAATGGGGGGTTTTCTGCATAAAAGCAGGGCTTTTGGGACTGGAACTTAAGAAGTCGCCACAGGACCTAAAGAATCCGAAGAGGGGAGAAGCGGAGCCATCTGCAACGACACCACCGGTGGAGCCCTGCTGCAACGACCTCACCACTTTCCCGATGACGAGAAGATCTTCTGCTGAAAGGGTTTTCTTCCTCTGAGCTGGTGGGATCAATCATTTCGCCATTTCGCCTTCCAGGACGTCCCTTGGTGGAATAGCCCGTGCCAAGCACCCCGGCGGCTGGATAGCCACGCTTCACCACTGTGACCACGAATACCAGGAACGCACCTTTTAACCGACGAACTCCGTGGCTGGTTTCTTCCCTGGGCAGTGCAACGACTCCCAAGTTTCCTCAACCAGATCATCTCTTCCCCTGGTCGAAACCACGAACTGCACCCGCTGCCAGGAACAACTGCCACCGCTGGAGCTTCCGCAACTTTAAAGGTACTGTGTTCCACCCGGCCTCCCTTTCTACGGTTTGCTAAAGGTGACCCTTAAATCCTTTGCTTTCCAACTGGGTTGGCCCCAGACATTCTAACTTTACCTTCTGAATCAACCAAACCTCTTTTGAACATTTTCACAAAGACTAAGGCATTTCTCAACTGTGTGATCTTGGGCACATTTCACCTTGCTCCATTTAAAGTGGGCCTGGCCTATGAACTTTGGCTCTACAGTAGACTCTGCCTTCTTTAACTTGTTTTGGACTTTTAAAAGTGTTGGGAACGGTTTAATTTTTATGACCTGCCTTTTTCTCTCCCTTTTATGTAATTATTGGAGTGCCATCTAAGTTACGCGCTCACCTCCGTTTTGACAAAAGGTGGTGTTTTGAAATAGACTGGTCTAATAATCCTTAAGGGAGGTGTGTATACTTTTCTGATTGTGTTTTGAACTTGCTTTGATTAATAGTGCTAGTGTATTGTCTAAAGTGTGTTAAATAATTATATACTTTTGATAACAAGCTCTGGTCAGTGTTTGCTTGCTCTACTGTGTTTCTAGCCCTATTGTGTATACTCTGCATACTGTCCTACTCTTCTTGAGAGAAGCCTGACTGCTCAGCCACAGCTACCAGGTAAATCTGGGTGGTACAGACTGCTACCAATTAGGTTTACTGCTTACTCCTGTAGTCTTAATCTTTTTGCAGTGTTCCCCAAGGGAACTGCACAGGATTTGGCCTAACACCTACCAGGTTAGCCCTGAATGTCTTGTAATATGCATTACTTAGCCCATCTGGGCCTGGGGATTTATGCCCTTTCAGTGCCGCTATAACCTCCCCCACTTCTTCCTCCATTTTGGGTGCTTCTAGCATTTGCCTGTTCGATTCACTAATTCGCAGCAAGGTTACCTGATCCAGGAATGCTGTCTGAGTTTCCCTCTCCAGATCTTCCCCCTTCAAGTTATCCATATAGTATGAATGCATAACCTATTTCCTCTTCCCCCCTCACCAGGTCTCCCTCCCAGTTTCTAAGCTGGACTATACGATTTCTGAGTTTCTGCTGTCTCAATTTGGCTGCGAGGAATCGGTTGGTTTTTGCGCCCTTTTATATAATAGAATTATTTGTTCCGCACTAGCAGTTGCACATTATCAGCCATGTGGGCGTCTGCGACCGCCCTAACTTTTTAAAATTCCTGCCATGCTTTTTGTGAGCACTTCTCTTTGTATTCTGTCTCGGCCTCTGCTACCTTAGCTTCCATGTCCCGCTTCACCTTCTCCCGTGTTCTAATGTAATTTGCTGTGTGTGATAAATTCGCCCCTTACTACTGCTTTACTGGCGTCCCAGATAATGGCCCAATTTACTCCGAGTGACATTTTCTTTGAAGTAATTATTTAGGGCCTGCTCTATACCTGCTCGGAGAGCCAGGTCTTTCAGAAGCACCTCATTTAGGCACCATGGTTTGTGGGATCGCTGCGTGGGTTGATCAGTTATAGCTCTAATAGAACCGGCTCATGATCCGAGGTTCCTCACACCAATTTCCAGCCCTGTGACTTGTGGGACCAGTGTGTGAGATGAGCACCATGTCGATTCGGGAGTGACTCCTATGTACCGCTGAATAATGTGTATGCTTTTATTTTTGGGCAAAAGAATCGCCACGTTTCTAATAGGTGTAGCTCCCACATGAATCGTGCTAGGGCCGGTCTAAACGTGTGATCGTTGGTGGTGGCCGGGAGGGTTTTGTCCATCGCCGCATCCATCACTCCATTAAAGTCACGCCCAATCATGATCTGCCCTACTCCCGACTGAGCGATCGTGGGCAGCAGCTTCAACAAGAAGTGATCCTGCCCTTCCGTTGGGGCATAAATCGACACCAGCGTGACCTGTTGCCCCATCAGTTTCCCTCCCAATATTAAGTAGCGGCCTTCCGGGTCTTTCTTTATCAATTGCTTCTCAAAGTCGATCCCTTTCGCCAGCAAGATGCCTACTCCCCTTTTTTTTATCCCAAGGCCCTGTGCCTTAGTCTGTGTTCACCTTCTGTGAGTAAGTGGGTTTCTTGCATCCATACTACTGAGGCCTGCAAGTCCCCCAGCCTATTCATAATGGATTTCTGCTTGACTAGGGAGTTAAGCCCCTGGACATTTAATGTGACAAGTATTAAATCAGCCATCGTTGTACCTTGATGCCATACCTATCATGAAGTGGTCAAACCTCTTCCTCCCTTCTGGATGTCTCGTATGTGCTGTATATAGTCTCTACCCATATAACATAACTATTCCCCTCCCCACCCCCCCCCCCCCCCAACTCAAACTTCCCAATTGAACTCTCGCTATGGTATAACCACATTGATTCACCAGGTCCATTATGCACCTGGGAAACTTAGACTCCGGTTTCCCCCCACCACCACTCAACCCCCCCCCCCTTCTTTAAAAGCTGTTGAACTTTTCTTTTTCGCCCCCCACTCCAGCGGGTTGCGCCCCCAAGCACCCATGTACCCTCCATCTCAGTGCTGTATGTACTGAGCCCAGACAACTCCCTCGGATCTCAGCCTTCAGGTTCTAGGCTGATCCCCCCTCCTCTTTCATGATTGTGAACCGTTGCCCCTTCCATTCAAAGCAGAGCACGGTCGGGTATGCCCACCAGTAATGCACCCCCCCCGGTCCGTAGCCAGTCTGACCACCCTCAGGCGTTTCCTTTTGAGGAGGGTAGTCTGTGTTAGGTCCGGATATAATTGTATAGGGGCGGACCGGAAGTTTATAGGTTTTTTTTTCCGAGCAGCCTTCATAATATTCTCGTTCAGCTGGAATAGGTGTATCCGGGTCAATACATCCGATTAGATTTTTGTTGAGTTGAAATGTGGAATTTCTATGCGTCCGGTCCAATACGATGTCTTTTGTTCCCAATATCCAGGATTTACCGGAACAGCTCTATCACATTACTGCAGGTCGGAATCCACCACGGACTTCGGAATCCCCCGGATTCAAATATTTCGCCTTGACCTGTTCTCAGCATCCTCCCGTTTACTCTGGACCTGCTCCATCTGTTGCTCTAGTTCTAGTACCCGTTTTGCTAGTTCCTCCTACTCTTGCCCTTGTTCAGCCACAGCGGTTTCCACTTCATCGACCCTTCTCTCTACCGCCATGACCCCTTTGTTTAGGTCCGCAATGGACTTAGCCAGGTCAGATGCAGTGTCCTTGATGTCCTTTTTCAGATCCTGCAGCATTGCAAGCCGATCCAACTTTCGGATCGGTGTGTCTTCAGGCTCCTGCGAGCCTTCCGGTGGAGGGGAGTATATTTGGGCCATCGCCTGTAGTTGGCTGCACTTTTGTGTCTCTACGGATTGCATCATTGTCTTGATGTCTCCCGATGCTGCTCCTTTCGATTTCGTTACTTGCTTGGCCATGTTGCCTATGAGAGGCGAGGAGTGTCCCTGCTTATTGTTTCGGCATCGACTATTGGTGGTACTCCTCCTCGGTGACCTCAATATACATTGAGACTGTCCTTGCTCCTCCTTTGTACTCCTCCGTGACCTCTGCGACTCCCTCGCCCTGTCCATCCTCCCCTTTGGCCCAACTCACTCTGCAGGGCACACACTGTCTTCATCTCCTCTGCCCTCCCCCTCTCCATCCCTCTGACCACCTCTCTCCTGGAGTGATCACTCCCTCTCCTCTCCCCCTATCCCTCTCTTCCCCCAAGCCTACCCCAACACTGCCACCTACCTTCTCGGACATCCGGCCCATGAAGCGTGTGTCAGTTGAGGCTTTTGTGCCGCCACTTTCTCACACCTCCCTCCACCTTTTGCTGTCTCACATCCCGACAGCCCTCTCGGTGCTCTACTCTTCAATTTCTGATACGAGTGATGCTCTTGCCCCCATCATGAGGAGCTGTTTGAAGTCCAAAGCCAAGTGCAATTCCTGGTATGACTTTGACCTAGCTACACTTAAACTTAAGTGTAGGGCGGCCGAGAGGAAATGGAGGACTTCCTGTTCATCCTCTGACAAACTGGCCTGTCGCCTGCTACAAAAGCAATACGGACTGTGTCCTCACCAAGATGAGAGTATACATTCAAACTCGTGTCTCAATGGCATCTAACAACTTGGCCGTACTCTTTAAAATCTGCAAGGAGCTGGCCAACCCTGCTGCAGTCTCTACCCCTCCTGTGCCTCCCAGGCTCTTTGCAATGCCCTTTTCTCTCACTTCATTTTAAAAACCCAGGACACCCCGCCCACCCTCTCCACCCACACCCCTCTTCTCCCCTTTCCATCTGTGCTTGCTGACCCTCCTTTAGCCACCCCCCACCATCATTCTTGTCCTTTCCTCTTTTCTCCCCTGACGAGGTCGCTAGACAAGTCCGATCTATGAAAGCCTAGTCGAAACAGGTTAATTCCTGTTCCTCTAAAACCATCAAGGACCACATTGACACCCTTGCTCGGCCCTTGCCGATTTTTGGACCCACTCCTTTGCCTCGGGATCCTTCCCCTTCACTCTGAAGCACTCCTTTGTGCATCCTCTTCTCAAGAAACCCACAGCTGATACTTCTTGTCCAGCTAACTATCGCCCAATTTCCATTACTCCCTTTCTGGGCAAACTCCTAGAAAAGTTGCCCATCTCTCAGCTTAACCTTCATTCCAATTCTGTTGGCTGTCTCCATGACCACCCGTGTGGCTTCAGACCTGCCAGAAGCACGGTAACGGCTCTCCTGAACATCCTTGAAGATCTGCTCTCTAACCTTGACTAACATTCCCTCTGTCCTCATCCTTCTCGATCTCTCTTCTACCTTCGACAGTCAACCATACCATCCTGCTCAACCGTCTCCATGAAAACCTGGGTATCACTGATCAGGCTCTGGCCTGGCTGACCTCTTTCCTCTCAGATCGACCCTCCCAGGTCCAACTTGGGTCCTTCCTTTCATCCATCTTCCTCTCTACCTCTGGTGTTCCCGAGGGGTCTAACCTCATTGACACTTTCTGCTCACATTTCCAGTGCTAAGCTGACGACACTCCACTCATTTTCAGGCTGCCCTCTGCCGCCACCTCTCCCTCATCTCGGATTGCCTAACTGCCATTCAAGATTGGTGTGCCGCCAATGATCTTTGAATGCCAGCAAGCCTGAGATCCTCCTCATCGGCACACCTTCACCATCCTTCTCCGCCCACATCTGAGGTCTCTAATAAGTCCAGTTTCCTACTGCACCTCCTCAGAGGTACTATGCCTTTCCTCTCCTTCCCCCAGAAGCTCATGGTATCCCAAGCTATGGTTCTCTCTAGCTTGGAATATTTTAACAGCCTCTTTCTAAATCTACCCGCCTCTACTCTCCGCCCTCTGCAACTAATGCAGAACAGGACTGCAAGACTTGTCCTTGGCCTCAGGCCCTGGGAATCGTATCTCTACAGTGCTAAAATCTCTCCATTGGCTCCCAGCGGATGCAAGGATTAAATTCAAAACCCTCTGCATTGTCCACAAGGCTTTCTGGGGCCTGCGTCCAAAATACCTTCAGCTATCCCTCTGCAAATACCTCCCCTCACAAGCTCTTTGCTCCTCTACCTCCAACTCCCTCAGGGTCAGTCGATTTTCACACGTGCTGGGGGTAGATCTGTCTTGGGCTGGGGCCTCCCTCTAGAACAGCCTCCCAGCCACTCAAACAAGGAGAACCATCTCCGGTTCAGGAAGCACCTCAAGGCCTTCCTCTTTTCCTCTGCCTTCGCTCCCCCTCTCCCTTGCGGATCTGTTCTCTTGGCACCGTGCACTTGGCCACCCTCTGTCCTCCGGGCCCAGGTACCTGCTCACCCTCTCACCCTCCCGCACTGCCTCCGGGCTACCCCTTGCACTGGGGTCTGTATCTGTACCCATACAGCCCCTCTTTCTTCCTGTACTTATCAGACCTACCCTGTCCGCTGCCTTAAACCTAGCACTTGCAAATTGCTGGCTGCACTACCACTGTTTGTTGCCTTTATTATTTATTTGTTATTTAACCGTTTCTCCTCTGCTTCGCACTTTCCACTTCTACCCCCTCCATGCACTTTTCCCATCCCCCCTCCCATGCACTTGTGTGTTCTTAATGTCACTGGGCCTATTAAGATCACTGTTTTGTTCTCCTCCCTTACCTCGTCGCGCTCTGAAATACTAGTGTACGAGAGCGATAGAAATAAAATATCAATGCGCCTCTCCTGTGCTATATGCGCTCTCAAGGGCCAGCGAGCACGGCCTAGGGGGCTGCCAGCCTCTTAATGCCCCTACAACTTTTGTCCCCCAAGGCTGTCTGCATCTGTACACCCAGGTCGTGAAGCTTCACTGCTGCTCGTGTTGGGGAGGACACGTGGTTCTCCCCCCCCCCCCCCTTTTCTTCCTCGACGCTGTACGGTTGTGCAAGGCTTGTATGCTGTGGGGGTTTCTTGTTCGCATTGCATTGGTGAGGATGGCCTGTGCCTTTTCCGCTTTTCACCCCCGGGCGTACCTCCGCCGAATATCTGCAAGGGAGAGATTTGCCACTTCCAAACCCTCACTGCCCATCTGTGCGATGGTTAACCCTGGTGCCTCATTTCCGCTCACTCAACGGGCATCCTTTCATAGGCTGCAGCTCCTGCATTTGCTCCGTCAGTGCCTCCCAGCCCCCTGGGTGGTGCCTGTTGAGCATGCGTACAGCGGTGGCCCCTGGTTCCTCCTGCTTCTGCTGGGTCCAGAGCCACTCATCCCATGCGCGGGTCCTCCCTGCCTCCTCCTCCTCCTCCTCCTTCTCCTTCTCCTTCTCCTCTCGGCCCCCGCCTCTGGGTCACGGTGGTCTTCCCCCGCCCGGGCCAAAACCTCAGTCCCAGCCGGATGACGCCCGGCACAGTCATGTTGGGACACTCACCGGAGCACCCGCCGAGGGTGCGGACGACCGCGGTTAACCGTCCGGGATGCTGCTCCGCTGCCAAGGCTCTGCTGTGGCCAGCGCGTGTGAAGCCGGTACCGGGGGCGCGGGTACTCCGGGCTCCTCACTGCTCACTCCCCACTCGGCCACTTCCAGCGCCTTGTCACCTGGCCCCTGCAGGCTCCCGCCTGCCTTCGGAGAATGCTCCGATGCTCCTAGCCTGGAACGGGGGCTGGAGGAAGAGGTGCCGCACACCAGGCCACCTCCGCTCGC
Organism: Ambystoma mexicanum; assembly: GCF_040938575.1. NCBI lineage: Eukaryota > Metazoa > Chordata > Amphibia > Caudata > Ambystomatidae > Ambystoma > Ambystoma mexicanum. Next base: position 409,200,464 of record NC_090936.1, read on the forward strand.
CAAGTCGGGATCCTCCGCACACGGTTGCCTGCAGCACAAGCAAGCCAGGAGGGCACCATCAGCAGGCAAGGACACTCGCCGGGCTATATATCTCACTTCCCTTACAGGGACTGGTTCGGCATTCACGAAGCACCAAGCCGGGTCCCGTCGGCCATTTTGTTCTGGACCCTCGGGCTCTCCATTCTTTCACCTCGCCACTCCTTCATGCAGGCGCCTCCGCTCATAAAATTCAAACAGCTCGCCCCCAGGCATTCTGGCAATTGTGGGGTGTATTCCTTCCTTAATTCGATAATTTAAGGGGGTTTTGGGGCCTCGGGCGGGAGAGAGTCCCTGGAGCTCACCGAAGAGGCATCCGTCAGTGTCCTCGGCTAGCCATGTTCCACCCCCTTCCCTCCCCCGATGACCATTTTCATACAAAGCTCAGTTGGGCAGCAAAGTAATAATGTTCCAGGTTTGGTAGTTGCGCTCCGCCGACTCTATAGGGCAGGCATAGCACTGTAAGGGCCAGCCTGGGATGGTTTAGGCCCCAAATAAAATCTCTGATGAACGTATCAAGGGAGCAAAAGGAGGAAGCCTTAATGTAGTAATGGACATTTGTAAAATATAGAAATCTAGGAAGAACTCTCATTTTTACAATTGCTATTCTGCCCATGGGTGAAGGCGGTAATCTGGACCAAAAGGACATGGACTTCCTAAGGTTCCCCTGCATCCTCAAAGTGCTGTGGTTATGTGTGCCCTGAATGCCCAAGTATTTGAAGGAGTGCGACTCCCATGGAAGCCCCAAGTTGAGTAAGGCAGCCGCTCCCATCTTATGAAGGCCCGCCAGGGGACAAAGACAGGATTTACGCACATTAAAAGATATCCCAGAAAGTGTTACAAAATTGTCCAGTACATCAAGGAACATTAGCAAGTTGTGTTGCGGTTCACACAAGTAGAGCAGGACGTCATCAGCATATAACGACACTAAGTGTTAGTGCCACCTATCTCAATGCCTGCATCCAAGTATTCTTGGCGCAAGTGTGCCGCCAGGTGCTCTAGATCCAAGATATATAGCATGGGTTGGGTCCTGCGTCTTATGTTCCATGCTTCAGATATTCGTCTACCAGTTTTCACCCTGGCCACTGGAGAGGAGTACAGCAACGTCACCCAGCGAATAAAACTCTCCCATCCCAAAGCTCTGCAGGACTGCAAACAACCATTCCCAATATAAGGAGTCAAAAGCCTTAATTGCATCAAGGGACACCACAACAGTGTTCCCGGCGGGGGTCTGTTTATTCAATAACATGCTGGAGCCTGCAGAGGTTCAGGGTGGTACTCGGTAGGGGTGTCACGGTATTAGGTTTATGACGGTACGATAACCTTCTTGTCAAATGACGGTATATCATGGTTATCACAGTGTAGAAGGTGGAGTGAACTAATCTTAAATATTTTCTTAAAAAGGTCAAATTGTCAGATTTATCATCACAAACAAAACCAGGCACCGAGGGTCAGAATTGGGCTTTTCAACATACTTTCCACTGAAATGCCACCCCTTGCCTCCACCAAATACAAACACATGTGTGGAGAACAGCTTTTCTTAAGTGGTGATTTAGGCTTTTAGCTCCCCCACTGGCTACTGGTGAAGATGAACATGTTGCCATATTGATAGCCTGCATGCCACAGATCAATGGAGGCTGATTGTAGTATACGCTTGTGCGCATACACACACACACACACACACACACACACACACACACACACACACACACACGCGCGCACTCTTTACGTTACAGCCTTTCCAAATCAGACTGAAAAGCACACAACGGTATAAACGGTATACCGGTATAAACAATGTGACGGTTATTATTGTAAAATTAAGTGTTTCACTGTATCTTTAATGGTATACCGTTATACCATTACATCCCTAGTGCTCAGTCCCAGCACAAAACCAGTCTGATCTGTATGTATTAAGATGGCGATGACCCTGCGGAGTCGTCTCGCAAGTGCTGTGGTGAGTACTTGAGATTCATAATTCAGCATTGCCAGGGGGAGGTACGAGTCACATCTGTCCATTGGTCTCCCAGGCTTAGGTATCGGTATCACCAAGGTTTCCCTAATACTGTCCGGCAGCACAACCTTCATATAGGCCTCCTCAAAGACCTTTAGCAGCAATGGGGCTAAATTAGAGCTGTGTGTTTTATACAATTCTGGGGGGGAGGCAGTCACTCCCAGGCATTTTACCAGAAGAAAGGGAGGAGATTGCCTCCCTCATCGCCTCTACTGTAATAGGTTGATCTAGGAGGTCCCGTTGGGTATCAATAAGCTTTGGGAGCATGGTAAGGGAGAGAGTGTCCGTCACCTCCCTTTGGGGTATTTGGTTGTCGTGACTATATAACGGAGTATTATGTAGAGAAGAGGTCGTTAATAGCAAGCTAGGCCCTCCACTGGGGCCCACATTCATCAGAGCAATGTGTTTAGGGGTCTAGTGTCTTCTCGCTTAGAGCCATGATAAGTCTCCCGGGTTTGTCACCTTTGGCATGCACCCAATTGGTTTGTGTGGTATTATCAAATTTAGACAACCTCTCCCATGCCTCTAGGCAATGATAACGGGTTTCCACCAATTTTTCTTCATCCGAACATCGGGCTTCCTGCATCCTGATCTCTTCTTCCATAGTCGCCAGACCCTCCTGCAATTTACGACGAATGCCCCCCCACCCCTGGTTATAGCCTCCCCTCTAGTCACCACCTTCATGATTTCCCAAATTGTACTCCACACTCGCCACATGTTTAAAGAATTCAGATAATGAGGTCTGGAGCTCACTTTTAAAAATGCCTTGAGTCAAGGCATCAATAGGCATGCGCCACATTGAAATTGGGGATCTAGAGCTGCTCTGTTCCATGCAACTATCAAAGGAGAGTGGTCCGATACCGAACATCCCATAAATTCAGCGCTGCAAAATTCAGTTAACTACCCCGAACCAACAAAAAAAAAAAAATCAATTATGTTGTATAGATTGCAACGGGAACAGTGAAAGGAGTAACCCCCAGCCTAGGATTTAATTCCCTCCAGGCGTCCACCAAATCTAAATCAGTCAGGGCTGTGTTCAGAGCAACCGTCGCTGATGGTCTCCCATGAGGTGGGGACAACTTGTCAAACGCATTGTCTGACACAATGAAAATCACCCCTCCATATGAAGAAACAATCGCGTTGGGATGCAATATGAGTAAGCAATGTGTGTATGTGGGATGGGATACCATGGTTTGGAAAATATGAATCAATGATCCAAACCTCTGATTTAGATAGCCCAGTAATATCAGGTACCACCCCTGCCTGTTGACTTCTAACATCCGGAATGGCAATGAACCATCGATCCATGCAAGCACTCCCCTAGCGTAGAGTACGTAGCGCCGTAGCCCGCACCACCCGATTGGTTCAGAACTGCACCTTGTTCATCATCAGGTAGCAGGTGGGCTTCCTGAATTAATGCTAGAGATTTTTTTTGCGTTTCAAATAAGATTTTACCCTGTTCCTACGAAGGCAAGAGCCCAACCCGCGTACGTTCCAGGTTAGTATTCTAATGTAATAGGGGACATGGTGACGGTACGTGTTAACCAGCACAAGTTTTGCCAAAGTGTCCTTTCCCCCAGCCCAGCATACATAAGTAACATGCACCCTACATAGATGGCAAAGCCACCCGGGTCACTCACACAACTGCAAACAGCACACAACACACAGGCCCAACCCTTCAGATCGACCACCCAACCAGTAATGGCACCATACGAATGCTTGGAGTAGATAAAAACAAAAATTACAGCAATGTTAACCAAACTATACAACACTGCCTAGCGTAACAAATTGCTCAGGCATTTCCGTACTACCAAAGTTTAAATATAGCCATCGAGTACCAGGTAGTGGAAGCCAGCAACAGGCAGGCCACTGTTATGGACTTGGAGCAGGCAGCAGAGATCTGCAGCAGGCGGCTGGGCATTGCTCCCACGGATAGTAAAACAATCTAAGGCAACTTCCGGCTATTACAATGCTACTTGATGTGGAGCACCCAGAGTAGCGCACCAGAGATTCTCAGGTCAGGAAAAATAACATCAGACATTAAAACAAGTACCAACTTCGTCCCCATCAGCTAGATGGTTATGTTCCAACCACGTTTACTGCAGCAGGACGGTCAAGGAAGTGCGACCTGCCGTTGTGGATAATCTGGAGTCTGGCTGGGTACATGAGCATGTATTTTAGGCCCAGTTGTCGGAGCCTCGCCTTGCATGGCACAAACGAGTTACTGGCTCTTTGGACCACAGGTGTATAATCCAGGTAAATAGATCTTCTGGAACAGGTAAATAGATATTCTGGAACAGTCTCTCTGTATCTCGCCCCCCTCTCGAATATCTCAGGATCACTTCCCTGTCCCAAAAGTTCAAAATCCTAGCAATGAACAGCCTAGGCTGGGATCCAGGTGGAGGTTTCTTCTGCAGCGACCTGTGGGCCCTGTTCAACTGAAGCCTTGCGACAGCTTACCAGGCCCAATTTCCTGCAGCAACATATTTTCAATTTACGTCGGGTCCAGGCTTTGTCCCTTCAGGAAGGCCCAGCACACTTACATTGTTTCTGCGGGACCTGCCCTCTGCACGTAGCTCTAAGGCAGTGTTTTTCCTTTCTAGTTCATTACAAGGTCGTTGGTGATTACCAGTTTTCTTCAGCCCTGCTTCTCTCTCCGCCTAATTGTCTGACATCTTGCCTGATTAACTGAACGTCTATTTTAACTTAGTCTATTTTTATTGCTAGCAGGGTTCGTAGGGCAGCTATTGCAGCAAGCACCTGGTCTTCATTAGGGTTCATTATAGGGGTACTCAACTCCTTTTGCATAGTGTCAACTATCTGGGAGGTCTTGCACTGTTTTGGCTTGCAAATGATTCTGTGATGGTTGATTTGACTTTTTTTTTTAGTAGGGGACATTTTGGTGGCCAACAGTCAAGGTAGGCAGGTATATGTGCCGCAGATATGTAAAGCTCAGGCACACAAGACAGTGATTCTTCTGACCACTTCTGCAATGAGTATGCCAAAAAACAAAGGAAACAGAAAAGGGGCTATAACACTTAATCAGGGCTGCCGACACCCCAGCAGAGATTCCACGGGCCAAAGGGTATTAACTAGGTCCAATTCCTGTGAAAGGCTTTCACTGATGCCATCTAGATGGGTACAGTCCTGATTGGTTATGCACTGTGAGCCGTGGAAGCAAACCATGAAGGTCCACAATGCGGTCTAGCACCAACATTCTGCACGCAGTGCAGAGGTTTCAGCAGTGATGGGTTAAGCAGTACCCAGAAAACAGTACAGCCCCGATCATGGATGTACCAAGCATAAGTCCAGGACTCCCAAAGGGAGAAGAGAGATGGGAGTCCGGGCACCCGGACACTGTTGGAGTGTGCGCCCTCCGGGTCTAAAATGCAAGGCGCAGCGCAAGGAGGTTGGCTACTGCACAGCAGGGAGACCAGTCTGTTTAACTGTCAGGGCACCAACTCACCAGGTTGGTACCAACGTGGACAACCAGGCAGCAGTTGCGGGATCCCTGCAACGTTGCAGGCTGGGATGTAGTATTGCACCCAGCCCGTAGGCTTCGCCGTAACTATGAGGAACGGCAAATCTGCCAGGTACAGTCACAGTACTCCCCGAGCACCTCAGGCAGTGCTTTGTAAGAGGGACCAAGATCAGCCAGTCAAGGAAACTACCCAGTCGGATTTCACCGCCAGCAGCTTTGCATTTTGTGGAGGCCACTTTGGGTCGCTGGTTTCAAAACATTGAAACAAGTTACCTCCAGTGCCTCCACTCCGATTCTCGTTGGAATAAGATTTTATAGCGGTGCGCATGTGCCACTTGCAGATAGATCCCTCTGGATGTTAAAATTGGCCACTAGAGCCGCTGCCATTAAGAATCAGTGAGAATCGCAGTGGGAGCTCTGTTCAGCTATACCCTCATCGCATGAGCTCAGTCCACACACCCATGCACACTGGTTATGGTTAAAACTACCTGAAAACATCGACATGCCCCGACACCCTACCCCAAAACTCTGGTTTGGAGAAATCCAGGTCTTGCCTGGCACGTAGTCCCTTCAAATCTTAACAGCGGTTCTTTAGGGTGTGGCGGGGTATGGTTGAGGTATCTGGCTCAGCTTAATGAATATGGTTCTCCTCCATCTGTAATAATGCATGGGTTCTGAATACCAGAAACTAAGCGCTAGTTAAGGAACAAGTTACTTACCTGTAACTGTTGTTCTCCACCATGGGTCTGGCATGGATTCACATGCTCATGAATATTCCCCGTTGTCAGGCTGGGAATCCTCGGTAAAGACAAAATCAGTATCAGTTTCGTTTCTGATCTGTCTTTCTTAGTAGTAACCAATCACTGATCTCTGGGTCAGACTGCCCCCAGCCAATGACTGCCCTCTCCCTAAGCCCCGCCTCTGGCAGACATCCTGAGATTTGGTAGCACGTCAGGAGGCAGTATGACCAAGTGAAGAGCCGCAGAGGGGTAGGTGGGAGGGTTCGCATGTGAATCCATGCCAGACCCATGCTGGAGAACAACAGTTACAGGTAAGTAACTTGTTCCTTCTCCAGCATGGGGTCTGGCATAGATTCACATGCTCATGAATAAAAGAATACATAGCAGTATACACATGCACAACCACGGGAGTTGGCAACAGGCTCAACATTAAGCAATACAACAACTCAACATTAAGCATCTCTTATCTCCTCACCAGGCCCACCTTAAGCGAACAGGTTGCGCAGCACTGCTTAGCCGACTGTGGACTACTCCCTGGAGTCCCGATCGACGCAGTAGAATCTTGTGAAGGTGTGCGTCGACCTCCACGTAGCAGCCCTGCAGATGTCCAGCAGGGGCACACCAGACAGGAACGCCGTGGTAGCAGCGATCGCTCTGGTCGAATGGGCTCTCCGATGCCAGGCAGCGGTCGGTTTGCCAACCGGTGACAATGCATGATGCAGCCGAGGAGCCATCTGGAAATGGAAGTCTTCGAGAGAGCCTTCCCTTGATTCACAGACCCAAAGTTCACAAATAGCTGTGACGTCTTCCGAAAACTCTTCGTGCGGTCCACGTAGAACTTCAGCGCTCTAGCTACATCCAGTGAGTGCAAAGTCCTCTCGGCCGGCGTCGAAGGCGACGGGGGTAGCACCAAGGGCTCGTTGAGGTTGAAGTCCGACAGCACCTTGGGCATGAAGGAGGGGTGCGTCCTAAGCACTACCCTTGTGTCATGAAAAGTCAAGTATGGAGGCTTGCAAGATAGGGCCTGAATCTCTCCCACTCGTCGTGCAGAGGTGATGGCCACGAGGAACGCTGTCTTCCATGACGGGAACTTCAAAGGCGCCGAATGCATAGGCTCGAATGGGGCTCCCATGAGCCTGGTCAGCACCACATTAAGTTCCCACGCCGGGGCAGGGGCCTTCACCGGCGGGAATGATCGGAATGGTCCCTTCATAAATTCCTTTACCAGGCAATGAGACCACAAGGACGCCCGTCCCGTAGTCCTGGCATATCGGGAGATGGCAGCCAGATGTATTTTGATGGAGGCGTGAGCCAGTCCAGCTTTGGCCAGCGACAGTAAGTACGGCAGCACTTGAGGGGCCGTAATCGGCAGAGGGTTAATCTTCTGTGCACGGCACCAGACAGAGAACCTCTTCCATTTATGACCATAACACGAGAGTTGAGGACGCCCTGGCTTTTGCAAGAAGCTCTCTGCAATCAGCCGGGATATCGTACCCTCCAATCTCTAGTGCTGCAGGAGCCAGGCCTGCAATTTCAGCGACTGTGGGTCGTGGTGTAGAATGGTGTCTCCTTCTCTGGAGAGAAGATCCGCGTCCGCCTGACTGGCGGGGACGTTGACAAATCCAGAAGGTCCGGGAACCAGACCTGCCTCGGCCACGACGGTGCGACGAGGATCATCCTGCACCTGGACTTCTTGAGCTGGCTGATGAGGCGGAGCAGCAACGGCAATGGAGGGAACGCGTATACAAACAGGCCGTCCCAAGGGAACGATAAAGCATCACCCATGCTTCTCGGCTGTGGGAACCTGCTGGCGAACCTCTGGCACTTGCGTTTGTCGCCGTCGCGAACAGGTCGATCTGGGGTTTGCCCCATCGTTTGAAGAGTCGATCCACTTGATCCTGGCGCAGTTCCCACTCGTGGCAGGAGCACAGCTCCCTGCTGAGTGAGTCGGCGATGGTGTTTTTTATTCCTGCCAGGTGGAAGGGAACCAGAAACATCCCCATGGCGACGGCCCAGTGCCACAGATCCTGGGCCTCCTTGGATAGGGCTGGGGAGCTGATGCCCCCCTGCTTCCATATGTAGAACATTGTGGTGGTGTTGTCGGTGAAGATCCTCACCACTTTGTCCTTGAGGGACGGGAGAAACGACTTGAGCGCCCAGAACACTGCACAGAGCTCCAAGATGTTGATGTGAAGAGACCTCTCCTCCGGGAGCCAAAGGCCTCTTGCGTGGAGATCTCCGGTGTGGGCCCCCAACTCTCCAGAGAAGCGTCTGTAGTCACCGTCTCCTGAAACGCTGGGGTTTGAAAGTCCGTGCCCGTCGTGAGGTGAGCCCGGGTGCCCCACCATAGGATCACCCGACGGAACTCCTCGTTGAGGAGGATCCTGTCCTCGAAGCAGACCCCCGCCTGAAACCAGCGGGCGTCGAACTCCTGCAGCGGACGCATCCGAAGTCTGCAAAGGGGCACAAGGTAGATGCATGAGGACATCATCCCGAGAAGGGACTTGATGGACCTCACCCTGGCCACGTCCGTGGCCAACAGTCGCCGTACCTTGCCCAGGATGGTTTTGGTCCTCTCCTCTGAAGGGGAGGCCAATTGCTCCACTGTATCGAGCTTTGCCCCCAAAAACAGTGCTACTTGCGACGGAACCAGGTGGGATTTGGGGTAGTTGATGGAGAACCCCAGCTCCATGAGCAACCGGACGGTCCTCGCCGTACGATCGACGGCGGGTTCCTTTGACCTTGCCTGGATTAGCCAGTCATCCAGGTAGGGGTAGATTTGGATCCCGTGCAGGCGCAGCCGCGCCGCCACTGGTGCCAGGCACTTGGTGAAAACCCTGGGTGCAGACTTTAATCCGAATGGTAGGGCTCTGAATTGGTAGTGGCGTCCTTGAACCACGAACCTGAGGAACTTTCTGTGCCTGTTTAGAATGGGGATGTGGAAGTAAGCATCCTCCAGGTCCAGCGACGATAGCAAGTTGCCTTCCTCCAGCTGTCCCAGTACGTGCTGGAGGGTGACCATCCTGAATTTCTGCACCTTGATGTATTTGTTTTAACCGACGCAGGTCTAGGATGGGGCGCCAACTGCCCGTCTTCTTCCTGACGAGGAAGTACCTCGAGAATACTACAGAGCCCCGGAGCCTCCTGGGGACAAGCTCGATGGCACCTTCCTTGAGCATCGCCTTTACCTCCAACAGCAGTTGAGGGACGCAATTCTCCTTCCTGGCCACGGGAGGAATGTGAGGGCACTTCTTTAGGGATTCTAGTGAGTGCCCGTTGGCCAGGGTGTCCAACACCCAACGATCGGTGGAGCTGGACTCCCACACTATGACGAACTTCGTCAGTCGGCCTCCCACTGGGGTGCTTTGGTGGGGGCCCGACCACCTGGCCGGGTCAGTCTTGCTTGGAAGCGGCCTTGCTGCCGACAGAGGGAACCCCCCCTTGCTTGCCGCGACCTCTGTAGGCCTCCTGGGAAGAGGAGAGGGCCGCCTGGCGGTAGGTGGAGGAGCCACCGCTGGATCCTTTGGAGGCACCCAGTCTGCCTCCAGAGCTCCGAAAGGGCCGTCGCTGCTGAAGCACCCCAAGGGCCCGGGCCGTCTCCGAGTCGGTCTTGATGGCCTGTAGAGACTCATCCACCGCCTTACCAAAGAGGTTGTTGCCGTTGAACGGCAAGTCCAACACTCTGGTCTGGACGTCCTGGCGAAAGTCTGTCGCCTTGAGCCATCCTCGTCGTCGGAGGCAAACTCCATTGCCCAGTTGGCGAAATCCGGTATCGGCAATGTCCGTTGCCACCGTAATGGCGTGATCCGACGCCACCTCGCCCTCCTGCAGAATTTCTAGGGCCTCCGCCCTTTTGTCATCAGGCAGGAAATCTAGCAGGGGAGCTATCTTGAACCAGAGCTCCCTGTCGTAGCGGGCCACGATCGCTAAGGCATTGGCCGCCTTAATCGTCGTCGCCGCCGAGATGACTCGTCCCATAGAGTCCAACTTCTTACCCTCGCTGTCCGGCGGGGAAGTGGAAATTGAGGCCGCCGCGCCCGCTGCTTTCTTCTTAGCCGCTGCCGAGACAACCGAATCCGGAGTGGGCTGGGCCCTGAGGCACAAGGGGGCGGCATCAGGGACTCGGTACTTCTTTTCGTACCTGTCCCTCTTGGCAGGTGTCGTGGCAGGGTTCTTGAGGACAGGAAGCCCCTTGTCCCAGATGTCGTCGAGTAAAGGAACTGCGAGGACCGTCTTCCTCTTAGCCTCTCGTCGTTGGTACAGAAACTCCTCCTTTTTCTGTTCTTCAGGGCAGAGCTGGAAGAGCTCAGATGCCCTGGTTATCATGGCATGGAAAGAGCCAACCTCGTCGGCTGGGGACGCCCGAGGGGGGGTGATGACGGGATGTCTACTGCGTCATCGCCGCCGTCATCGTCCGTCCCCGTATCCTTTCCCGGCGAGGGGGATGAGGGTTCCACCGGTCTCGCAGGCACGAAGGGCAGAGCAGGGTGGACTCTCCTCCGCTTGTTCGGAGGGCTTCCCGATGGGCCTGGTTCGGGCTGCTCCGTCAGGGTGCGTGGTAATCTCGTCCTTATCTCGGTACATAAGGATTGGATTGCCAACAAAATGGCCGCCGATCTATCCTGGGGCTCGGGCAATGGCTGCAGACAGGATGGCCGCTCCAGTGGGCCCTGTTCGTCGTCCTTGTCGCTATCCTCTATCACGTCAGCAGGGACCGTCCCCTGGGATCGAACCTTCTCGAACCTCTCGTTGAGGTTTATGAACCTCTTGTTGAGGCCTATGGACCTTTCGTTGAGGCCCCTCTTGGTCTCCACCAGTTCGTCCTCAGAGGTTGATTCCGAGTCTGTAACGGCCACCGCCCCCCCTCTTTTTCAGCCGGGGACTTCCCGGGGGTCTTAGCGATGGGCTGGAAAGAGGATTCCCTCTGTGACGGCAGGGATACTCTGGGCCCAGAGGCCATTTCCATTGGCGTAGTCTCAGCCGGCTCCGTCAGGGTCGCAGAGACCACTTCGGTAGAGGCCTTAGCCGGGTGGATCAAGGCCCTCACCACCTTAGGTGCGTCCTGGGCCTTCGCCTTGGGGGGAGGGTCAACGCCTCGCTCCCCCTTCGAGATCGACCGGGTCCGCTCCAGCGGCCTACCCGGGTTCTCAGACTTCCTCTTCCCCGACCCAGAGCGCTGGCTCGTGGTCGAAGGTGCCAGGGAAGTAGCGCCCTGCTTGGCAACCGAAGAGCCCAACCTTTCGGCGCTCCCGGAGCCCGCAGACTCACGGTGCTTGGCCTTCTGTTGGACCCCCGTCACCGGGGCGCCCTCAAAGGACTTAGAATCCCGCTCAGACTACTTCGCCTTCTCACTTGCAGTGCCCTTCTCCAGCCAGGTGGCGAGGCGGGAATGACGATCTTGATTGGTCCGTTCAGAAAGGTTCTTGCAGAACGCACAGTCCTTCTCCGCGTGCGTCTTGTCCCCATGGAGGCAGTAGAGACATCAATAATGCTCGTCCTCCTTGAAAACTTTATATAATCCGCATCCAGGGCAGTTCCTGAACAGCTTGGATCCGGGCATCAAGCTCCCTTTGTCCTGGGCCATGTCCTTGAGGTAGGCCGCAGATCTTCCGGAATCCTCCGAGAAGTGTAAACTCGACGAAAACTTCACCCTTGAGGGGCGTAGAAGAATTACGAAACGGGTCCCCGTTATCGGAAGTAGAAACGGTGGAGCTTGAGGCTCGATTAAACCGAAAAAATTAGAAATTCTCCTGAAAAAACGGAAAACGCAGTAAAAAAACTCGAGCTAAACACGAGGACTCCCAACACTTGAGCGTGCAGTAGAAATCTGAGGATGGCTGGCAGAGGCGGGGCTTAGGGAGAAGGCAGTCATTGGCTGGGGGCAGTATGACCCAGAGATCAGTGATTGGTTACTACTAAGAAAGATCAGAAACGAAACCAACACCGATTTTTTCTTTACCGAGGATTCCCAGCCTGACGACGGGGAATATTCATGAGCATGTGAATCCATGCCAGACCCCATGCTGGAGAAATACAATTACACTATTGGCTGATGTACGCTAAAAGCAAGATAACCAGAATCTGTACAAAATCGGAAGACTGCTTTCTAGCAGGTCTCCCCACAAACAAGGCATAAGCTCTTTATGGGTGATATCGCATGTGTGCCCCTGCAAACACTCACATGCAAGCACAGGTGAAGACTTGGGAATGGAGATTCATCACACTACCTGAATTAACATATGGCAGAGGGCAGCAAAGATATCACCATCTACCCAAATATCCATCACTTATAAATTTGTTTTTAAAAGTTATTTCACCACTTTGAGGCTTAACAAAATGTTTCAAGAGTAGTTGCCCCCTTGCTGGCATAATCTGAGATAGGGATGGCATGACCTCTAGTCTATTGCGGTATTTGACCACTGTCGAATCAGGTTTTAAATGATTAGATTGTTGTAGAACTCCATAGCTATGACTGGATAATCAAAAAATGTAAATATTGAGTCCCTGTTCAGCTTTCATTGCATATTGCTTCACAGTGGTTACAGTTACTATAGCCTCCTAATTGAAATTTCACAGGGTCATGTCAATTTCCAAGTAGAAGACACACATGAACCTCCCCGCTAAGAAGAACATCTATAATAAAAAAATATTATGCGGAAATATTGCCAACTTGGACTCTTCCAATATGTGGAAGCGAACTGCTTTCTGCAGTGCGATCAGACAGTTTGCATTGCGAAAGGCATTGCATTGATAGATGCATTACGGCTATGCTAGCCTCTTGAATCCCATCATCTGCCCCCCCAAACATACACTGGTATGTGATATCATTTATAACCAGATCCCTGGGGAGCCACTTCAGTAAATAGTGGTGACCACAAAGGTCTCATGTTTACTTCAGGATTTATATTTGACTGCACTTCTGGAAGAAGGCTGTGTAGTAAAAAATGGTTTAAGAACTGAAAGCACAAGTCCTTTTTACAAACGCTGTCCACCTGTTCAATTGACATTGTCCCTTTTGTCAATAACCTAGTTTGACAACAGTCATTGGCATGATCTGTATGTACTATAAACTTCAATACAATTTTGATGGCCAAACATTGTCAACCTATCGAAGAAACAGGTCAGGCATCTGTCAATACAAAAGCATTTCAAACCTCAAAGCTTTTCCCATTAGTGGACTTTCCTTATTAATACACTCAATGAGGATATTGTTCAAGCTAATCAAAAAAACACTGGGAAAAAAACTTGGTAAGTGGAATAGCAAATTGTTCTCTCCCTGTGATAGAATGCAGCATCAAATGTGTCTTGCCGGGAAATTTGATTTTTTCAAATATTTATTTGTACATTTTGCAAAAGAACAATTGTCAATAATAAACAGACAATATAACTACACGCAGAATAGAATATACATATTTACAGTTAAAGAACTAGTATATTTTCAGAAAGTTATCCCAAATCTTTGCATGCAAGATTAAGTTTCCCTTGTCTCCTGTAAATTACTCTCTCCATGTTTGCAAGACAAGTCATCTCCTCAATCCAATCCACAACCGTAGGTGCAATTCGTGATTTCCAGCACCTTAATGTCTTTTTGCCCATACAAGCCCATCTGAACAAATGTTTTTTCGGAGAGACTGAAAGATCCTCAAGTAATGCATCACCTCCTAAGATCATTGTTTTGAAATCCAATGTAATATTCAAATTCAGAATTTGCAAGCAAATGCTGCACATCCTGCCAAAAATCCACGTACTTGTGCACAGTCCCAGAGCATATGTTCCAAGCTACCCACTTCATTCCCACAACACCAGCAGTCATCTGATTCCACCATACCGCTCTTCAACAACCTTTCCGGACTCCAGTACACTCTGTTGAGGATCTTTATCTCGAGCGTTCTTCCAAGTTTATTCAACAAAGCTTTATATTAGCACACATCTCCAACCACATCTCAGATGAAATCGCCCACCCCAATCTCCTGCTCCAATCCGCTCTTAGTTCAGTATTCGCTTTATAATTAGACACAATTTGATTGTACACCCTGCTAGCTATCGATCTGCACCCTGGCTCTCTCTCCTTAAGAAAGATTCTCGATTGCATCACCCTGCTCATCCACGTCTCATACATCTTTTTAATTTCCTGAAGTCACCATTTGAATAATTGTCAATTCTATATTTTGCACATAACTCTTCATCAATCCACTTACCATCCTTATTGATATCACCAATCAAATATATTCCACTTAGAAACCAATCCGGCCAGAATAAAGGCTTACCCCTATCAGCTATCGCTGGGTTCAACCAAATGGAAGCACGAGAAGTCTTCAAAGCCACCGAGCCCAACATTTCATGCACATTTTTCCATGTCTCTTTCAAAAACAGTCATTGGACGTTTCCTACATTGCCTGCCCTAGGAGGAAGTGGGCCCAGTAGACTCCTCTGCCACAGCCCACCTATCTGGGGTTCTTTCAAGAAGAGGACTATAAAGTGACTAGAAAAAGCCAAATGATAAGCTTTGAAATTCGGAACACCCAGGCCCCCTTTCTCCATAGGCAGTTGAAGGTTCCATAACTGAAGTCGCAGTGGTTTATCATCCCAAAGAAATGACTGCAGAAAGCCATCAATATTCTTCCACTAAAACCGACCCATCTTCATGGGAAGCATACCCAATATGTAATTGACTTTTGGAATCGGCTTCATTTTTAGAGTGTTCACTTTGCCCCAGAGCAATAAACGAAACATTAAAATACTTAACAATCCATTGAGGATAAGCAAGGTAGATCTCGTCCCGGACATGGATTCCTTAGGGCTACCCTAGCAGCACTTGAAAATAGAACAGAGGGGTATGTCATTTTAACAGAGGATTTTAATATAGCCTGGGACTCGGAGACAGATGGGAGTTGAAAAGGATCTGCGCCCCCGGGCGCACCGTCCCCATGACTTAAAGAGAAGTTCAAACAATTGGGGTTAGTAGATGTTTGGCGTGCTTGTAGGGGGATGCAAGGGTGATTTAAGTTTTATTTGCATGTTCACAGCACGCACTCGCGCATAGATTTTATCTGGGTGTCCTCCCAACTCGGGGGACACATCCGGGAGGTATCCTTGGGCGCGATCATGCTCTCCGATCATGCACCCTTAGGCACTACTTTAGACATGACATATCGAAGGAGGGGGCTTTGGCACAGGGTTTTACTGGAATGGATCCTGGACTATTTTAGAGAGAATGAGATGTCCGATACCTCTCCGGGTATATGGTGGGACGCCTTTAAAGCAGTAATAGGGGACTGGGGGGTGAATTGAGCGTATGCAAGGCCTTGAGGGGAAAAGCAGAGTAGGCAGTTACAAGAGGACCTAGAGGCAAAACTCAGTTAACTACCCAACGAGGAACACAATGAAAACCTATAGAGCAATTCAAGGGCAGCTCGAGGTACTAAGACGGAGATGACCCCCCCCTCCTTAGAGTAAAGAGTACTATTTACAGGTTGAGAGGTTTTGCTCGCAATAGCCAATCTATGTATAAAAATGGGATGTTGCAAATACAACAGACCTTTTGCGGATTGCATAGATGCAACAGTGCCTCCCTTACGTGATGAATCCCCACATTAATTAGAAATGGTCTCATATCTGTCTCAACCTCAGGGTCTAGTGGAAGATCAACAAAAAATGTAGTACATCTTTTTTTGACATGCAGTGGACATAAAGCAGACTCCTGGGGTTTTCAGAGCTGTAAGGCTTGCTGCAGCCAGCATCCCTAATCTGAAGCAAAAGCATAAAGATTTCTCGTAAGCCATACTAATTAGATCGACATATGCTATTCCGCACTTGAGCAGTCCATTGCCAATATAGTCAGCGCCAGTAGACAATTTCAAGCAGTCACCGATTAAATCATCTCTCACCGGATTATTAATGGCTAAGCTTAATTTCCCTCTTCCGACCATATAAGGGGTCAATGTATTCCAGGTCAATATACCTCTGGTAAGTACAGACTTCGAAGCTGAACAAAGTATATACCTACAAGAACTTGAGTGGTAGAGCAGTCTACAGAGTAAAAGGTTAATGGGACAAAAATCACCATCTGATCAAATTGGTACAAAATAGACAAACCGTTATGTTCGGTCAAGTTTATTGGGATTTATACTGCACACTGCTGCCATGTACATGGTCTCCACAAGATCTGGTAGATCTGCACATTAAGATAGTTAGTGGGAGGATAGGGAGAGCGCACAAGTTCTTATACTGAAGGGGTTGTAGCTGCAGTTCAGAAAAAACAGTGACCATGTCTGTTTGCTTCTAGATGGTATGGTATGGGTTGGTGGGCATGTAGGCACTAGAGTCCATATGGGAAGCCTTGTGCTCAAGTGGTGCAAAACGTGTGGAGTTTGGTTTGGTGCAGGGGGTGTGGAAGGGTAGTCTAAATGCACTGCAAGTATGGCATAGTCTGTCTGTATGTGGAGTGTTTTAGTTCGGGTTAGTGGGGAGAAAAAGGCAATCCTCAGTCACACGTAGCTTGTGTAACCAAACCCATGGCGCTGTGGCCAACAAAGTTTGGTCTCTCTTCAGCAATGGACCAAGGCTTGATGAGTTCGCTCAAAGTGTTAAAAAGCCATATTTTCACTGCTTTCTCTAATGTCAGGGGTTCCTCTTATGTGCATTCTATTGAGGAGTTACGAGTTTTGTTAAGGAACTGGAAAAGGCGTATCCATTTCAATAGAAAATGCTTTAAACAGATCCAGGGCACTGCAATGGGGGCCGCTCTGGCCCCAAGCATTGTGAACCTTAACTTTGAACAGAACGTCATATATAAGGAAACTAATCCCTTTAAAAAACATTTTCTTTTATGGCGACGTTGGATAGATGGCATCTTTGTTCTAGCAAAGAAGAAAAATTAACTTTCTTTACCTGGATTAATTTACCAGAGAGGCAGCCACATTTTACAAATCACAGAACCAAAATAAATTACCTGGATATTACAATCAAAGGGGATGTAGAAAGTGGCAAACAGTTTGTTAAGCCATTTAAGAAACCAACAGACAAACTGTTGCACTACAATAGTTTCCACCCAAGACTCGTACAGGATAATTTGCCCCTGGGACAGTTCTTGACTGAAAAGGAACATCTATAAAAAAAAAAAATAAAAAACAGAAATGAATCCTTCAAATTGCGAGAAAATCTACATGCAAGAGGTTATCCATGCAAATTAACAGCTAAAGCTAGCAAGTAACAACCGCAACACTCTTTTAGAACATCAGAAGCGAGCACCTGGGAGGAAGGGGAGAGTATAGTGTTTGTTAACACAGTCACCTGTCAAATTAAAGATTGTAAACCGAAATTGGAAGATAACGGAAAAAGGGAAATGTCCAATAGAAAGACCTGTGATTGCATATAGAAGAAGCAAAACTATTAAAGATCAGTTCATGCGCAATGGCATTCCAAAACAAAAACAATTAACTTTAACAAAGTTTGGAGATGAAGGCACCAAAAAGGACATTACCCTTGCAGAAATTGTGCCCGTTGTGGACAGACCAAAAAGAGCACAGAGATAGATCTAGGACTCAAAGCATGGAGACAGAAGCGCTGACGTACCGCAACTCAAACATTGTGGTGTATGCCATATGATGTCCCTGTAAAAAGATCTATGTTGGTAAGACAAAGAAAAATCAGGACACGGATCACAGAGCACAAGAGCTGCATAAAAAAAACAAAACCCATACAGTAATATACCAAATAAAATCAGGTAATTATGTCAATACAGACAAAAAGACTGGTGAAAAAAGAAATAATCTTTCTCTTGAAAAGTATGGAAATCTGATTTGAATGATAGATCAGGATAAGAAATTAAGGGGAATTTGTAGTTTCCGAAAAACTTTCCATTGCCATAATTGCTTGAGATTGAGCAGCTGTGAAATCATAGATGGCGTAATCCTCTCTTGAAATTAATTTAACAATCTAAAGTATTTCAACAGGATCCCAATTGAAATCCAAATGCTGAGAGCAGTAGAGACAACTGTAAAGAAGCTAAACTAATTTCAGGAATGCAAGTCTAGCAAGAATCAGATGAATCCAACATTTTGAACAAGGATAAACAAATGTTGCAATCTATGTCAATAGAAAGGTTTTTGTGGATATGCATGCCCTGCAACATTGAAATTAAGATAGGAGACTTCCGTATGCATTGCCATTACGGTTTCCATACAAAGTAGTGTTTAGAACACAATGTGACTTACCCGGCAGCAAGTTACCATAGAAACGTGAATCAAAGCAAACACTACAGTAAAGCACCTCAAAAGCGAGAGCAGAATGTTACTACGGATGTGTAATACGAACGTAACTCTAAGTCTCTAGGGAAATGTAGGAGGACGAGGGAAATATAGGAGGACGCTTGAGTGTCACATGCAGAGGATCCGTAATTGGGCAAACAAAAGATGATACTCACCTGAAGTTTGCGGCAGACTGTTTATGTAGATTATTCTATAGCCACAGCGCGCGGGCTAGCAGTGAGCGTGTGATAACATGTAAGAACAGAGATGAAAGTAATAAAAAGGGCATCAAGATCCTTGGATATATGCAGCAAATTAAGGTAAGGGCCTTGAAATATGATTAAAAAGATATGCACAAGGTAGTGAGGCGGGACCTATTTTTGTAATATATGAAAAAGGACGTGTTTTCTGTTTTTTCACCCGACAGAAATCTAGTGCTAATCCTGGTGTGGATTAGCGAGCCCGATTTAGCGCCATAGAGAAAATAAAAACAAAAGATCACGAATCAGCGATAACGAATGGATTGGTGCTCAAATTTTGCTAAGGTGAGTTACAACGCAACAAGAGTAAAAGAAACCTGACAGAAGTAAGACAAGGTTGTTAGGACATTTTTTCTGAAAGAAGAAACTTTTCTTTTGCCATGCTGACCAACCGATAACACGTGACAACCCTGAGGTAATAAGCTCCGGGACAGTGTAAACTCGAGATCCTAATATCTGGAGAATAAGTGATCAATGCTCCACGAAACCTACAGAGATCGTGAGCATTTTTATAAAACACTGGATAAATTACTAACAGTGGGTATTGTAAAAAGAATATGCAAGGAGGATGCACAATGAGCAATGTGGCCCACCACTCTCCACCCAACTGCCCCATGAATGAGTCTAGAAACTTGTTGCCTTTTTAAGCTGCTGATGTTTAGAGCTCCACATGAAGCGTTAAAACTGCTAAATTAATAGCAGTGTCACGTCAGAAATGGAGTACTCACACAAAAGTGGTCAAAAATGAAGGGAATTAATCTTGCCGTTTGATTAAAAGAACGGAGAATTATAATTAATCTGTAATAAGCATGGCTAATATGAAACCATGCTTTATCCTCTCCTTTTCAGGTATACACCATGACTGATGATAAATTATGAATAGTGAGGAAGGAACAAGTTACTTACCTGTAACTGTTGTTCTCCAGCATGGGTCTGGCATGTATTCACATGCTCATGAATATTCCCCGTCGTCAGGCTGGGAATCCTCGGTAAAGAAAAAACCAGTATCAGTTTCGTTTCTGATCTGTCTTTCGTAGTAATAACCAATCACTGGTCTCTGCGTCATACTGACCACAGCCAATGACTGCCCTCTACCTAAGCACCGCCTCTGGCAGCCATCTTCAGATTTGGAAGCATGTGAAGTGGCAGTATGACCAAGTGAAGAGCCGCAGAGGGGTAGGCGGGAGGGTTCGCATGTGAATCCATGCCAGACCCATGCTGGAGAACAACAGTTACAGGTAAGTAACTTGTTCCTTCTCCAGCATGGGGTCTGGCATGGATTCACATGCTCATGAATAAAGAATACATAGCAGTACACACATGCACAACCACGGGAGGTGGCAAAGGCTCAACATTAAGCATCACATCAACTCAACATTAAGCATCTTACCTCCTCACCAGGCTCACCTCAGGCGAACAGGTTGCGCAGCACTGCTTGGCCGACCCTGGACTCCTCCCTGGAATCCCGGTCGACGCAGTAGAATTTTGTGAAGGTGTGCGTCGACCTCCACGTAGCAGCCCTGCATATGTCCAGCAGGGGCACACCAGATAGGAACGCCGTGGTAGCTGCGATCGCTCTGGTGGAATGGGCTCTCGGACGGCCAGGCAGCGGTCGGTTTGCCAACCGGTGACAGCACATGATACAGCCGGAGAGCCATCTGGAGATGGAAGCCTTCGAGAGAGCCTTCCCCTGATTGACAGGTCCAAAGTTCAAAGAGTTGTGACGTCTTCCGAAAACCCTTCGTGCGGTCCACGTAGAACTTCAGCGCTCTAGCTACATCCAGCGAGTGCAAAGTCCTCTCAGCCGGCGACGAAGGCGACGGGAAGAACACCGGTAACACCAAGGGTTCGTTGAGATGGAAGTCCGACGGTACCTTGGGCATGAAGGAGGGGTGCGTCCTGAGCACTACCCTCGTGTCGTGGAAAGTCAAGTACGGGGCCTTGCAGGAAAGGGCCTGGATCTCTCCCACTCGTCGTGCGGAGGTGATGGCCACAAGAAAAGCTGTTTTCCACGATAGAAACTTCAACGGGGCCGAGTGCAGAGGCTCGAACGGAGGTCCCATGAGCTTGGTCAGCACCACGTTGAGCTCCCACGCCGGGGCCGGAGCCTTCACCGGCGGGAACGATCTGAACAGTCCCTTCATGAACTCTTTCACCAGACGATGAGACCACAAGGACGTCCGCCCCGTGGTTCTGGTGTATCGGGAGATCGCAGCAAGATGAATCTTGATGGACGCGTGTGCCAGACCAGCTTTGGCCAGCGTCAGCAGGTACGGCAGTACTTGGGGAGCCGTAATCCGTAGAGGGTTAATCTTCTGTGCGTGGCACCAGACAGAGAACCTCTTCCATTTGTGTCCGTAGCATTTAAGAGTCGAGGACGCCCTGGCCTTTGCAAGAACCTCTCTGCAATCGGCCGGTATGTCGTATCCTCCAAACTCTAGCGCTGCAGGAGCCAGGCCTGCAAGTTCAGCGACTCCGGGTCGTGGTGGAGGATGGCGCCTCCTTCCCTGGAGAGTAGATCCGCGTCCGCCGGCAGCTTGATCGGCGGGAACGCTGACAAGTCCAGAAGGTCCGGGAACCATATCTGCCTCGGCCACGCAGGTGCGACGAGGATCATCCTGCACCGTGACCTCTTGAGCTGGTTGACGAGCCGGATTAGCAGAGGCAAGGGAGGGAACGCGTAGAGGAACAGGCCCTCCCAGGGGAACGAGAAAGCATCGCCCATGCTCCTCGTCTGGGGAAACCTGCTGGCGAACCTCCGGCACTTGGTGTTCGTCGCCGTCGCGAACAGGTCGATCTGGGGTGTGCCCCACCGTCGGAAGAGGCGATCCACCAGATCCTGCCGTAGTTCCCACTCGTGGCACGAGCGCAGCTCCCTGCTGAGTGAGTCGGCGATGGTGTTTTTTATCCCTGCCAGATGAAACGGCACCAGAAAAATCCCTTGGGCGACGGCCCAATGCCACAGGTCCTGCGCCTCCTTGGACAGCGCTGGGGACCTGGTTCCGCCCTGTTTCCTGATGTAAAACATGGTGGTGGTGTTGTCGGTGAAGATCCTCACCACCTTGCCCTTCAGGGACGGAAGGAAGGACCTGAGGGCCCAAAACACTGCACAGAGCTCCAGGACGTTGATATGCAGGGACTTCTCCGTCGGGAGCCAGAGTCCCCTTGCGTGCAGATTTTCGGTGTGCGCTCCCCACCCTTCCAGGGAGGCATCCGTGGTCACAGTCTCCTGGTGGGCTGGGGTCTGGAAGTCCATGCCCGCCGTCAGATGCGCACGGGTGCCCCACCACCGTATCGCTCGTCGGAAACTCTCGTCGAGCTTGATCCTTTCCTCGAAGCTGCCCGTCGTCTGGATCCAGCGCGCATCCAGGAATTCTTGCAACGGGCGCATCCGGAGCCTGCACATGGGAATGAGGTAGATGCAGGAAGACATCATCCCGAGGAGGGACTTGATGGACCTCACTTTGGCCGCGTCGGCCACCAACATCCGTTGCACCTTGCCCAAGATGGTCCTGGTCCTCTCCTCCGACGGGGAGGCCAGAAGGGACACTGTGTCGAGCCTCGCTCCCAGAAACAGTGCGACTTGCGCGGGCACCAGGTGGGATTTGGCGTAGTTCACGGAGAATCCCAGGTCCGTGAGGAGTTGGACGGTCCTTGCCGTGTGGACCACGGCGAGCTCCCTCGTCTTGGCGCGGATGAGCCAGTCGTCCAGGTAGGGGTAGACGTGAATCCCCTCGCGGCGCAGCTGCGCCGCCACCGGTGCGAGGCACTTGGTGAATACCCTGGGTGCCGACCGTAGTCCGAAGGGAAGGGCTTTGAACTGGTAATGACGCCCTTGGACCACGAACCTGAGGAATTTTCGGTGCCCCTTTAGGATGGGAATGTGGAAGTAGGCATCCTCCAAATCCAACGACGATAGGAAGTCTCCTTCCTCCAGTTGACCCAGGACGTGCTGGAGGGTGACCATCCGGAACTTCTGCGCCTTGATGAACTTGTTCAGCCGTCGCAGGTCTAGGATGGGGCGCCATCCTCCCGTCTTCTTCTTCACGAGGAAGTATCGCGAGTAGACTCCGGAGCCCCGAAGCCTCTTTGGGACGAGTTCGATGGCGCCCTTTCTGAGCATCGCCTTTACCTCCAGGAGAAGTTGAGGGACGTGAAGTTCTTTCCTGGCCACGGGGGGGACGCGCGGGCACCTTCTTTGAAACTCGAGCGCGTGGCCCCGGGCCAGGGCGTCCAGCACCCAACGGTCGGTGGAGATGGACTCCCACACGCTGACGAAGCCCGCCAGCCGGCCTCCCACCGGGGTGCTTCGGTGGGGGCCCGACCCCACGGCCGGTTCAATCCTGCTTGGACGCGGCCTTGCCGCCTTGACTTCTTTGGCGACGACGGCGGGGTCCGCTAGACTTGCCTCGTCCTCTGTAGGCCTCTTGCGACGACGAGCGGGCCGCTTGACGGTAGGAAGCGAAACCGCCGCCGGAACCTTTGGAGGCGCCCTTGCCTCCACCGCTCCGAAAGGGCGTCCGTCGTTGCTGCAGGACTCCAAGGGCCCGGGCCGTCTCAGTATCCGCCTTGATGGCCTGAAGGGAATCGTCCACTGTCTTCCCAAACAGGTTGTTCCCGTCGAAGGGCATGTCCAGGACTCTGGTCTGGACGTCCTGCCGAAAGTCCGTAGCTTTGAGCCATCCACGACGTCGAAGGCAAACGCCGTTGCCCAGCTGGCGGAACCCAGTGTCGGCGATGTCCGTCGCCACGGTGATGGCGTGGTCCGAAGCCACTTCACCTTCCTGCAGGATCTCAAGGGCCTCCGCCCTCTTGTCGTCCGGCAGAAAATCCAGCAGGGGAGCTATCTTGTACCAGAGCTCCCTGTCGTAGCGGGCCACGATAGCCAAGGCGTTGGCCGCTTTAATCGTCGTCGCTGCCGACGAGATGACTCTACGTCCCATAGCATCCAATTTCTTTCCCTCGCCGTCCGGCGGGGAAGTCGATGTGGAGGCCGCACCCCCCCCCGCTTTCTTCCTGGCTGCCGCGGAGACGACGGAGTCCGGGGTAGGCTGCGCCCGGAGGCATAGGGGGGCCGTGTCCGGGACCCGGTACTTTTTCTCGTACTGGTCTCTTCTAGCTGGCGTCGTGGAAGGGTTCTTGAGGAGGGAAAGGCCCTCATCCCAAATGTCGTCCAACAGAGGCACTGCGAGGACCGTCTTCCTCTTGGCCTCGCGCCGCTGATAAAGGAAGCCTTCCTTTTTCTTCTCCTCAGGGCAGAGTTGGAAAAGCTCGGAAGCCCTGGAGATCATGGAGTGGAAAGATCCGATCTCGTCGGGCGGAGAAGCCCTGGTGGGAGGCGACGACGGAAAATCCTCGTCGTATGCCTCGTCGTCCGTACCCGTCGCTGCCGTGTCAGTCCCCGTATCATCCCCTCGGGTGGACGGGGAGGAGGGCTGGACGGGGCGCGACGGTTGAAAGGGAGGTGGTGGATGGATCCTTCTTTTCTTGGTAGGGGGAACACCAGAAGGTCCCGGATCCCCCGACGGGAGAGGTTCCTCCGTCGGTAACGGTAGCCTCGTCCTTATCTCGGTGCATAAGGACTGAATGGCCAACAAAATGGCCGCCGAGTTGTCTTGCGGCGCTGGCAGAGGGGAATCCGACGGGCGAGCAGGGGCCCCGTCGGTATCCTCGACGATGTCGTCGTCACCTGCGTCGGGGTCCATTCCGACGGGCTGGCCTTGTTCCACGCCTAGGCCGTGGCTTAAGACCTCGATCAGCTCCTCTTCTGAGGTTGAGGCCGAATCTACGACGACGCCCTGCCCCCCCTTCTTCCCCACGGAGAGTTTCACGGGGGTCCTATCGATGGGCACAAAAGAAGACTCCCTCCGAGGAGGCAGGGAGATTCTGGGCCCTGAGGTCGCTACCACTGGTGCAGCCTCCACAGGCTGAGCCAGGGCCGCCGCGACCGTTTCGATAGAGGGCTTGGTCGGATGGATCAAGGCCTTCACCACCTTAGGTGCGCTCACCGCCTTATCCTTGAGGGAGGGGGCACTGCCACGCTCCTCCTCTGCCTTAGAGCTCGACCGGGGCCTCTCCAGGAGCTTCGCCGGGTGCTCGGCCTTCCTCTTACCCGACCCAGAGCGTTGGCTCGTGGTTGATGGTGCCGGGGAGGGTGCGCCCTGCCTGGCGCCCGTAGAGGCCGACCGTTCGGCGCTCCCGGTGCCAGCGGACTCGCGGTGCTTGGCCTTATGTTGGGCCCCCGTCGCCGGGGCGCCCTCAAAGGTCTTAGAAGACCGCTCGGATTTCTTCTTCTTCTCGCCAGACGGGCTCTTACCCTCCAGCCAGTTGGCGAGACGTTGATGACGGTCCTTCATGGTCCGTTCCGACATGTTGCCGCAAAACGCGCAGTCCTTCTCCACGTGCGTTTTGTCCTCATGAAGGCAGTAAAGGCAGAAAGAGTGTTCGTCCTCCTTAAAGACGTTCTGCAGCTGGCATCCAGGGCAGACCCTGAACAGCTTTCCGGGCGTCGAGCTTCCCTTCTCCTGGGCCATCTCCGAGACCGGGCCTGAGAAGCTTCTGGAGTCCTCCGAAGTGTAGCTCGACGAAATCTTCACCCTTGAGGGGCACAGACGAATCCGACACGGGTCCCCGTTGATCGGATGT
Organism: Ambystoma mexicanum; assembly: GCF_040938575.1. NCBI lineage: Eukaryota > Metazoa > Chordata > Amphibia > Caudata > Ambystomatidae > Ambystoma > Ambystoma mexicanum. The sequence continues at coordinate 409,225,885 of NC_090936.1, forward strand.
AGGATCGGTGGAGCTTGAGGCTCTTTTGACCGAAAGAATCGAAGTTTTTTTGTGAAAAAGCGCGAAAAATAGCACTAACGCTCGAGAGCAATAGCACGAGGATCCCAACACATGAACGTGCGGTAAAAATCTGAAGATGGCTGCCAGAGGCGGTGCTTAGGTAGAGGGCAGTCATTGGCTGTGGTCAGTATGACGCAGAGACCAGTGATTGGTTATTACTACGAACGACAGATCAGAAACGAAACTGATACTGGTTTTTTCTTTACCGAGGATTCCCAGCCGGACGACGGGGATTATTCATGAGCATGTGAATCCATGCCAGACCCCATGCTGGAGAACTGAACAACCACTATCAGTGCTCTGCCAATTAAAGAACAGAACGTTAAATGTTGATTGATTTTGATTGAACTGTATACCCCTGAAGAATTTCCTGTATACAGTATGTGAAAGAATGAATGAATCATGTTGGGATGAATGGTTGAATAGAGAAGAGGATGATCAAGTAGATTAATGGAAACCCACACTATTGAAGAATTTTGATTGTTTTGTCAATGTTAAGGTCTTTCTCCAAAGAGTCAAAACTACATGGTTAATGTACTATTGATAGGTAGTGGAGATCAAAAACTAATGATACAGATTCTGAGTTTGCTCAATCAATTTAAGCAAAAATGAATGTTTCTAGAAGAATATTTGGTTTTAACATTAATAAAAAATTGATTTTTCGATAAATGCTGAAACTTGTGTGGGTTATTGAAAAAAGATAGGGAGGATATAAATATGTCAAAAACTATCCATCAGCCATACGGTGGGCCTGAGAAGACAGAGGACCATCCAAACAGATTGTATGTACCAAATTTCAATGTGAGGGATTGTTTGGAGAGGTCCAGTTAAATATCCCCTCTTGTCTCTTATTTGTTTATAAGGAAAAGGCATGTCCACCATTTCTTTTTCGAACAACATTTGGGCCTTAGAAGGAAGTCATAGCTATTGGTCCGTCAATGGACTTTTCCATGCAGGAATTCTGCTTCTGGGCTGTGATTTGCTCTGAACAATACAGAGTCTTATTCGTGACATGACAAGTGAGAATGGCAAATGTGTGTGGGAAAAGGCAGGATCAGCCAAATGGCGCGTAGGTGGGAGAAACATTTCTATACTACTGAGTTAACTTCAGGTTTCAATGTTAAGTCTTAGTCTCTAGGAATTCAAGGCATACAAATTCCAATGATTCCGATCAGACCGTGTAGAGCAAGGCAATGGGATACTCTGCATACATAAAACAACCATGCTATTTCTTCCTGATGCAGCTATGCTACACAGATAAGATTAAGCAAACAGCAGGACTTTGGTGCATTCCAAATAATACGGACTAGCTGTACACATTCTGCCACTGTAAGTAACTTATCTGCTGTTATGGGCAGCAACACCATGGGGAGCCCCATGTTGATCATTCGTGGATAGTGCCTCAGACACAATATTAATGTAAGAGGCTAGGTTCTGATTACGCAATTACTTTGGTACGCTTTTCGATTGAAAAGGAAGGAGTAAAAAAAAAAAAAACAAGGATTCGTTGACCAGAAGAACTAATTAGTGTAGGCTGGATGAGAGCAAGTCGAAGTGGGACCATTATACCAGGTAGAGTGTCTTGCCTAGATCTACTTTTGAAAAAGTTAACATTCATGAACTAGTTTAGCAATGTAGTCAGTATCAATTACAACCCAAGTCTACTGATCGTATAGCACTTCGACAAATATTACTCTGACTAAGCATTACAAAAGTGCAGAATCTACAATGATTGGAAATATTTACTGCTAGGTACATCAATCACCTATCAAATGGCGCATGCACTGTGTCTTCTAACAGAGATGGGGCACTATGAAAATTTTCACTAAAAACCTCTGGGGAAAAAAACCTGCATTCCGTGTACATTTCAACTATTTCTCATGCTTGGATACCAGCTGTCAGAGTCACTTGGCTTACCCTTCAACCATTATAAACGTGTCCAATTGTCCTAATGGGTCTGCATATCCATCAAGAATGACATGTTAATTTCCACCACTGAACCCTTTTATGCATTTTCATATCAACTAACTTCAATCTTCTGTCTGAACCTCTTACTTACTGCCCATTAAGACCATCTGGTTTTAAGTATTCTCAGTACTGTCAAATTCATCCGTTAAACAGCAGCAATTTTGCCATGTCCCAAAAACTACTAACTATATCACAATAGATGGCCCAATAAGTTTAACACTTCTGCACACCACTCTAATTGCCTCATTCCTTCCAGACACCCAAATGCAGTCAATGTTGTTGCATTATTAGAGATCCTGGCCTTTCTATTTGTCAGTATCCACTCATTCAACAGTTGTAATATTGCTGAAAATGTTCTGGAAAATGCAACACGGCCTACATTAGCAGTCCCGTGCTTCCCCCCTCAGGCTGCCCAAACTGTCCCAACAGTCTCTGCCAGCCAACTCCTCTTTAGACAAGAACCCCAGGATGGGCAGGATGTTGGATAGTCACTTCAAACCTCAGACCAGCACGGCAGCACACAGTGCCAAGTTAAATGACAGTAATATGTGCAACATTAGTGTGGGCTGTGCTGAAAAAAAGTAACTCATTTGACAGTGATGTTTAAAACTCATCTTTCAGTCCAATGTACATTGGTGCTAATGAAGTAAACACAACATGTTGAAAGCATGCAGTGTAATCACTGCAGATCATAAACAATGGCCAACTATAAACTGTAGTAAACATCCATACCTCTTTGGGTGGAAGCTCAACATTTTGCCTTAGGCTTTCCTTTGGTAGGAGAGTCACTATTCCACGCTGCTTTGGTACTTGCTGAGCTTGCACTGATGACTGTTGGCCTTGAAGCGGTGAAGGTAGTTTTATGTCAACACATACTTCACAAGGCTGTTCCTTTGGAATGAAATTAGAGGGCCTTTTTGGCTTTGGTGTAGTTTGAGCTGGTGGTGGGGGCTGCAACATCTTTGGTTCATCTGCTTTGCAATCAGCATTTTTGTTCCAAGACTGGGGAGGCTGAGGCTTTCCAATGTATTCAGAGACCCATGGTTTTGTCTTGACAAGATCGTTCTTAACATAGTCTGCTTCTGGCAAATATCGTCGATTTAGAAACTGAAACAATATTTTAACAAGTTAGATTTTGCTAGAATAACAATTAGTATAGCATATATATATATAGACACACAACTCCGAGCACAATAGGAGAATATAGCCCTCATGTTTCACTCCCCAATGCAAATTTGTACTGTTAAAGGTTTATGAAACAAATATTTTAAATAGTCTAGTGACCTTATGCATTATACTGTTTGTATTCAACTGACTGAATGAGATCAGGTACACGTAGTGCAATACTACAAGAGCAAACTGCCTCCCTTTCCTGAAATCACTCATTAAAATAATAACTTGCTAAATGGTAGCATGAAATGTAGAGAAAACAGATCTGAATGCCTTGAAAGCACTCTGAAAACTCAATGCCCAATGAATATGTGCAAGTGTGCAACATTTTTAAGGAGGACAGGATTTGTGGGGTCAATATTGGGCAGTTCCACGTGGTTTGCTTCGTTCAGATTTGAGAACAATTCGCAGAAGGGCGAGGGAAGGTGGATGGAAAAGTTAGCAACCGTAGTGACTACTGCACTCCCAGTTAATAGTCCAGTTTCCTCCAGACATATGGGTGGCCGCCCAAAGGGAATTGTCCTCAAAAAGCATTGCAATTTGCGCATGTGCAGGGAGTGGCATTGACATGCGCTAGTCCCGCACACCGCAATGCCAGTCAGTCTGTGCCCTTTTATCCCGGTTTCAGATAGGATAGCCTAGGAGGGTGGGACATAAAAAAAGGACAGGAACTATAGACTAGGAGTACAGTAGTCACTACGTTGAGTAACTTTAATCCATTTCATCCCTTTCTTCCAAGTTTAAGGGTGAATACCAAGCATATCTCCTAGGGATGAAGGAACTATTCAAGCAAAGATTGGCCTGGACTGACTGCCCAAAACTAGAGTGTGTGCTTGAGCTGGCGTTCATAGAAGTGTCTGCAGAATGTGAATGTAGTAGGAAATTTGCCCTTTTTGCAAGGACCAATGGGTCCCTTCTCTGGAATACCACTGAAGAACCTTCACCCTGACTGCATGAGTGAATGCCCTTCAAGGAAGGATTGCTTAGAGCATATACCTCCAATACAGGCCACTAAGCAGCAAGCAATAGATACATTTGAAGCATTGGTAACTAGATGCAAACCTCCAAACATCACTAAAAAACACATCCTTTTTGAAGTCATTTGTTTTCTGAACATAGAACATAACAGCCCTTCGAATCTAACTCCTATGCAACACCCTCTCTGCCTCTGTGCATTGAGAGCAGAATAAAAAGGGTATTGGTTGATGTGAAAAGACCATCCACCAGCGTCTGTAGGGCAACTTTGTCCATGGGAAGGTCTGTATATGGTTTAGACATAGCCACCCAGAATGCCACTTTCCAAGTGACGAAAGTAATATGGCTCGGAAGTGGCTGTTTTGCTGTTCTGCTGCTGGCGTGCGAGTACGCGAGCAGCTTTGCTTCAAATACAGTCCACTGCTGTGAAGATCCATCTCAGTGCTAGCAGTGTCCCACCTATGTCCATCTGTGTTGGTCAGGGGTGCCGTGTTCTGTTATCAATGTTCAATTGAAAGCAAGTCGTCCTAGACGCATAATAAGTGTGCTTATCTGACATGTTTGACAGCAATTGTAGTGCCAAGTTAAACCTTTGAGTGTTCGTTCGTACAGCGTGTTGTATATAGTAACATCTGTTGCCATATTGAGGCTGTGTTGCTGTGTTGCTCAAGCAGTAGATTTATGCAATAGGATTGGAATATCTTTTCCAGACGTGCCTGCTTATAGGCTCTGTTTCCTGTGCCAAGTGTTAAATTATTTTCTCTGTTATTTTCCATGCGGGAGTTACGGTGGGCAACATGGGTATTAATGATGACTACAATAAATAAGTAGCAACGGATTGGTTTGCCTAAAATAATGTCACATCCCAAAAAAAGTGTAAGCACAAGGTAATCCGATTACTGATTACTTTGGTAAATTACCAGCTGAAGGACTGACGCATGAAATTGGTAACAGTGACTCTTTAGACATGGCATCCACTGACCTTGCATCAGAACTGGCAAGTGAGTTGGGATGCGTAAGCACTAAATTGTTGTGCAACGTTTTATGTGGCCAAGTGAATACCATGTCTGAAAGTGTGGAGGTTGATCGAATTGTTGAAACTGCTGCACCAAGCATCATAGCTAGTAACCTTGACCCTAAGGCAGTAAATTGTATGCCTACCATGACAAACAAGTCCTTAAAAACAAGTGTTGTGTGCGCTATGGAATGTTATGGCCAGTTCAACACAATTGGCCGTACTGATGCGCTGATTCACCGAGAGTATACTTGCACTGCTAAAAGTGTGATTGACACATCCAACACCGAGCTCGAAGAACTTGATCCAGAGTGTATGGGAAATTACCCTGAAATGTCCCTCTCTGAGCCAGTACCAACTCCTATATACAATACCCCTCCTAATAAGTTGGCCCAATCGTCAGCGACTGACGCATTACATGACTTTAAAGCTGAGTCAGTCTGTAAGAGTACTGAGTTATACGATATTACGGTACCGCCGGTGTCCAGTTTCAAATCAAATGAGCTGTCCATTAAGTCTGACTCAGCAGTGCTGTCCAGGAATATTGTAACAGATCATGGCAAAGGATTTTGTGAGAATGATCTGATTGATTTGGATACTAGCATGAATTCAGATGATATGTTCAATGCTTTAGAAAACTTGCTATCAAAGTTGCTTGAGAAATGTGTCCATCTTGAAACAAAAATTGATGTGCAATCATTGTGAATCTACTCAAAAATGAGTCCCGTTGTAATGTGTGTGAAAGCAAGCGACGCTCTGAACATGTTCTACCTATTGAAGAAGCATGTACGACAAGAAAGGTGATGAATGTGAGGGAGGGGTGAAAAAAATGTGATTCCGGAAAAAAGGAAACAGCCACGTGTATACCATGTATTTATGTATAGCAACAGAACTGTGAAAAGGAATAAATGCACTCTTGTTGGGGAAAATGCTGTCCAAGAAGGTAACGCACAGCGGGAGAATTAAAGAATCTGTCCCCGAACATCCAGCTAATGATTATCAGGCATCAGTAGAAATAAATCCCCCAAACGAGGTTCCAAAGATAAGCTCCATTGATGTGGGTAACGAAATTGTCCATACACCTGTCCTTACTGTCCATACACCCGTCCTTACTTGTTCCCCTGTTATTAGTAATCAAGTCCAGAAGCAAGAAAACATTGCAGCGTCTATCAAAAAACGGTCCCCTTGTATCCACACAAACAACCATACCTGATGCATGGGTGGTTAAAAATCCTAGTGTAGGAGAGTCCATTGGTAGTACACATGGGGATACTACCAATGGAATGATGCCCGCCTTGCAACTCACCCAGGTACACAAGGACAAACCGTCTTCCCCGTAAAATCGGGCAGCGGTTTTGTGCATTTTTCAAACCATTGTGCCCGTAAGGGTAATTACATCAAAAGACATAAGGTTGGTCGATCAGCTAGAGATTACAAACCAATACACTACTAATATATGTTTTGAAGTTGAATCAACGCTAAACTATATGATATGGCATTTATAACGCGCCTATACACAAGTGTTTCAAGGCACGACGAGGTGGGGGGGGGAGAGAACAAGGGGAGACAGACAACGATCCTACTAGGCCAGGTGTCATTCAGATCGTGCAAGTGCAGGGTGGGGTGGGAAGGGAAAAGTGCAAGGGGGAAAAGGGAGAGGAGAAGTGCAGTACAGGTTTAGTAGAAAAAATAAATAAGGGCCAGCTGGTGGCAAGTGCAAGATCAGTGCAGATAAGTGCTGGGAGGAGGGGCTGTAGGGATACAGAGCCAGTCCCACAGTGCAGGGGTTGCCAGGTAGGTAGTGCAGGGGAGAGTGGCAGGGCCACGGACCGGGGTAGGTGAGTGGCCCTGATGCAGATTCTGTGCAGTTTCAGTAATATTAACAGGGGAGCGGGGGAGAGAAAGCGGAGGCAAAGAGGAAGGTTTTGAGGTGCTTCCGGAACCGGAGATTGTTCTCTTCAAGTTTCAGGGAGGCTGGTAGGCTGTTCCAGAGGGAGGCCCCTGCAGCGGAGAGGGATCTACCCCAACTTGTTGCTTGGAGAAGGGCTGACCCTGAGGGAGTTGGAGGTGGATGAGCGAAGAGCTCGAGAAGGAAGATATTTAGGAAGAAAGAGTTTAAGGTATGTTGGCCCGAGGCCCCAGAAGGCCTTGTGGACAATGCAGAGGGTTTCGAACTTAATCCTCGCAGCCACTGGGAGCCAGTGTAGTGATTTCAGTCCTGGAGAGATACGGTCCCTGGGCTTGAGGCCAAGGACAAGTCTCGCAGTCCTGTTCTGGATGAGTTACAAAGGGCAGAGAGTAGAGGTAGGCAGATTCAGATAGAGGCTGTTACAGTATTCTAGCTTTGAGAGAACCAGGGCTCTGGAGACAGTGAGCTTCTGGGGGAAGGAGAGGAAAGGAAGGATACATCTGAGGAGGTGAAGCTGGTAGTGTGACTTCTTAGAGACGTCAGATATGTGATGAGAAAGTGTGAAGTCAAAGATGACCAAGATTTTTAGCCTGGCCGGTAGGAGCAGGAAGAGGGCCAAGAGAGGCTGGCCAGAGAGCTTCAGGGAAGGAGGGATTGGGTGTGCCGATGAGTAGAATCTCAGTCTTACTGGCATTAAGGCAGAGGTCATTGGCATTACACCTTTCCTGGATAGCAGAAAGACAGTCAGAGATGAGGGAAGGAGAAGAGGAAGCCGGGGTAGCCTGAAAATGAGCTGGGTATCATCCGCAAAGCACTGAAAATTGGGGCAGAGAGCGGCGATGCGGTGGGCAAGAAGTGCCAAGTACTGGTTGAACAGCCAGGGAGAGAGGTTAGATCCCTGGGGCACACCACAGATGGGATTTGAAGTTGATCTGTTGCGCCTGGGATATGCTGCCTACAAAGTGCAGATCCCGGTTGTGAAAGCCCGAACTAATGTATTATCTCAGGGGAGATAAATTCCTGTGGTCCCTGAAAAAACACCAAATAGTCCTGTGAAACAGAACAGGAAAAGGGTAAACGCTCTCAGGTTTGTTATATGGTTAAGGGCGATCCTAAAGAAATTACAGAAAAATCCTTTACAACTGCTGTATTCATGCAACACCAGAGGGCAGTCATACCTCTTTGAAGAAGAGGGTCTTGTTGCATATATGCCATTGTTTAAAAACAGGTGCGGAGTCACTCCACGGCTCGGTGGGGGCCTAGCAGCATAGCACATACCTCTCGAGCAAGGAACACACTCGTCCAGCTCATCTCTGTGCGAACATCCACACAGATTTCTTCCTAGAAACATCCTGAAATTGTAAACAGTAACCACATGTTTACAAGCCTCGACCACGGAGGACCACTGAGATCCTCACTACGCCTAGCAGTTCCTAGAAAATAGTGCCTGTGGAAATAATTACCCATAGAACGCACTACATAACGTACAGCATTTCGTCCTGATGAAGACCGTGTACAAGATTGGGCTAAATAGGTTCTCCTAAACGGTTGAGACACCCTGGTGTAGACGCATCCCTAACCACAGTACATTGACACTGCTGTTAGGGAGAATTCTCTTTAGGCTGAATTTCCTAACCTAGTGAGTCCCCCAGCAGCTTTGCTGGATTTCTGGAGTTTGCTTTTTTCCTCCTGCCAAGAGAGACTCTTTTCCTCCCACTCTTGGACATGATTTATGGTATTCCTTTGACTGTTAATGTGTTTTATGGGCTATAGGGTCCTTTTCTCCACAGGGTCTCATGCGTTTTTCCTATGTGTGTTACACAGCACCCTCCGTTCAGTAACACAGGGGTGTCATAATGACACACCACCATAGACTCCATACCCTGGGACTGACTACTGTCTCCCAGGGCATGTAAAGTCACCATTGGCTTTACTAGTCCCAAATTATTAACAGAAACCAGTACAAACCATCATATTGTGGACATACTGGTCGGGGCAATTCGATTGCCCCGGGGTCTGTTAGTCGAGGGGGCACGTCTCCGTCCCCCCTGATCGAGTTTTGGCCGGTGGCAGTGTAAACTACTTTTTATATTCAACCGTAAATATTTTCCTATGGGATTTTCCCATTGTTCGAGGCTACCAACTTTATTTAATTCTCATAGCCTTGGACATACCGTCGGTTTATTTAATTAATATTAATTCTCTGGTTGGTATTTTTTGCCAAGACTCGATTCTAAAATGGCGTGTGTGTTCTCTTCTGTGACTCCAACCCAAGTCGAGCCCTTTGTTCCACTTTTTGGCGGGCTTCTCCACAGAAGCCTCCAAAAGTGGTGCCACTCTGTCTGGGCACCACAGGGGATGTGGGAGGGGGTTTAGGCACCCTGGACTGAGTTACCGTGGTAACTCAAGTCGCACTCGTGTGATTGGCCCAAGTGGTGAGCCGGCAAGCTCACCACTTAGCATGTTTGAGTGACAGCTAGGCTGAGCGAATGGGGGTTTTCTGCAAAAAAGCAGGGCTTTGGGGACTAACTTCAGAAGTCGCCACAGGACCTGAGAATCCGACGAGGGAGTAGCTGAGCCGACCTACCACGACGACACCACCTGTGGAGCCCTGCGGAATCGACTCACCAATTCCCGACGACAGAGAAGATCTCCCGGCGGCTGGAGAGGCTTCTTCCCCCGACTGGTGGGCCCAACCAGTTTACCTTTCTTTCTTCGCACCCCAGCCCGGTTTGTGGTCGAACTGCCTGTGCCAAGCACCCTGGCGGCCGGATAGCCACTCACCACTGAACCGCGAATCAACGGACCGCTCCTTGTACCCGAGAAACTCTGCGGCTGGTTTCTTCCCTGGCAGTGCAACGGGCCCCTGTCTTCCTCCACGACAAGATCCTCTCTCCCCCCGGAAGAAGCACCAACTTGCACCCGCTGCCAGGAACAACTGCCCCCGCTGGAGCGTTCTCACCACTTTAAGGTACCTTGTCCGCCAGGCCTCCCTTTCTAAAGATTGCAACAAGGTAATAATAAGTCCTTAACCTTCTGGACTGGGCTGGCCGCCTTGACCCTCTAACTGGTCCCTTTTCTTTGAGCCAACTTCTTTTTGAAACATTACAAGACTTTTGTGCACTGCAACCGTGTGACCTTGGACACATTTCGTTTGGATCCTCTTAAAGCGGATCCGGCCTACTAATTCTGAATTCACGGTTTTACTTTGTCTTCCTCTCTTGCTATGTTCCTGTAAAAGTGTTGGGATCTGTTTCAATTTGTTCTCTGCTTTTCTCTCCCTTTTTAAAAAACGAACTATTAGAGTGCCATCTACGTCAAGCGCTCACCGCTGTCTGAAAATAAGTCGGGCTTTACTTAAGACTTGTCTAATATTCTTTTAAGGGAGTGTATATCTTTTAGTGACCGTGTTTTTGAATTGCTTACTATTCGTGCCTGTGTGGTTTTAAATAAATAATTATATCTCTTTTACACCAAGCCCTGGTCAGGGTTTACTTGTTCTATTGTGTGCTCTTGACATATTGTGAATACTCTGTATACTGCCTAACTCTTCTTGAGGGAAGTCTGACTGCTCAGCCTCAGCTACCAAGTGAATCTGTGTGGTACAGACTGCTACCAAGTGGGTTTACTGCCAAACATCTGTAGTCCTAAATCTTTTGCAGTGGTCCCAGAGGGAACTGCACAGGTTTCTGCCTAACCACTGCTTACCACCAAATAGAACAATTGCTTTCCACAACCTTTGTTTTGTTGTTACTATGTGAAATTGTTTGCTATATTGTATTATGTGAATTGTTGTGACAAACAACAACTGTGATGAAGTTCGTCTTACACACAAAAATTGACTTATGCCAGAAAACATTTGGCTCTATGTGTTGTAAATCCTTTAGGCTGTACGTTTTTTGGTTGAGACATTCTGTGATGTCATTATTGAAAGAAATGTTCATTTTATACCAATTTAAAAAAATTGAAAAAGATTAACAATCTTTTCTCAGAAGTAGACTGAGTTTCTTTTTCTGTATGTAGAGGGAAATAGGGTTTATGAGTGTAATTTTTTTTAACTAGTAACCCTCCTGGGTAGAATAGGCTCCCAACCAGGAGCCCATTTATTGAAGCTGTTGGGAAGCTGTCATATGCAACTTATTGAAATTGAGTGAGAAGCCCAGCTTGTGAAGGGAGTGGCAGGTGAGGCTGAGATGATCCAAGGCCTGTTCGAGAGAACATGCTCGGATCAGCTAGTCATCCAGGTAGGAGTAGATGTGAAGCCCCCTCTCCTGAGACACGCTGCCACCACCACCATGAGCTTCGTGAAGTCCCTCGGGGCCTATGTCACCCCGGACGGCAAGACCCGAAACTGAAAGTGCGAGCCGCCAACGGCAAACCTCGGGTATTTTCTGTGCTTTGGATGAAAATAAGCATCCTGTAGGTCCAATGACACCAACCAATCATGAATTCGAAGGGCCTGAAGGAGCTGAGAAAGAGTAACCATCTTGAACTCGTCCTTCCTGAGGAACTTGTTCAAGCGATGCAGGTCCAAGATGGAACTCAGTCCTCAAGTCTTTCTTGGGAATCAAAAAACATGGGGATTACCAGCACTTGTTCTTCTCTGCCACAGGCACTAGTTCTATACTGCCTTTCTCCAGCAGGGTCAAGATTTCCTGCACAAGGAGTGGATCTGGAATCTTCAAAGAGAGTTTCCCTGGTGGATTGTCGTGAGGCAGATTTAGGAAGGGTAGGCAGTGGCCATGGGCTATTGTTTCCAGAACCCACGCATCTGAAGTAATTTGAGATGCTGAGAGTCTGCCCCCAGCTGGCGAACAATGACACCTGGCCTCATTGTTTGAGTAGCTGTGGCAGCGCCTGAAGGCAAAGGGGCAGCTGCTTGAGCGGCTTTGGCACCTCGTCCCCTTCCACTGCGAAGACCCTTACGTGGCCCCTTCGACCGACCCCTCTTCACGCTCTACCAAAAGATGATTAACGAAAAGAAACCCCTCCACTGCTCTCCCCTTGGATGAAAAGGCGGAGGTGGACGCACAGCTGCACCCAAAGATTAGCAGCTGCTTTAGAGGTATGCAACCTCTCAAGGCTCTCGTTAGCCTTGCTGCCAAACAAATGAGAGCCGTCAAAGGGCATGTTGAGAAGACGGTCCTGCACAAATGGTGCAAAGCTCGACTTCCGCAACCACGCAAAACTGCGCATCTCGGTGGTCGCATCCATGGACTGGCTGACGCAATCTGCTGTATCCAACCCAGACTGAAGGGATTTACACATGGCATCCTTGCCATCCTGCACAATAGCAAGGAACCCATCCATTTCTTCCCCCATCAGAAATATGCTCAGCCACCAGGGATACACATTTCCACAGAGTGTGTGAAAATTTGGCCAAGGCACAGGTGGAGTTGGCTGATTTAAGGGCCATACTCCGAGCCGAAAATACCTTGCGTTCCAACCATCGAAACGCTTGTCCCAACCTGGAGGGATGGTAGGGTGCGCCACCGGCCTCGAGGTGGCCGTGGCCGCCTGAACCACCCAACTCTCAGGAGTGTAGTGTGTGGGGATAGGTAGCTGGGGTTGCTCCTGGATGGGCAGTATTTCTTAGTCAACGACTTGTTGACCGCTGGAAGAGACTCCGGGGTGTTCCAAGCAGCAGCCACGCTTTTCTGTAACGCCATGTGCAAAGGCAACACTGGGTCAGTGGACGAACCGGATCTAAAATGTCAGTCAGGTCATCCTGATTGAATTCAACTGGCGGACCGGACCACACCAGGTACTCCGTAACCCTCAACATCAACCTCCTATAGTAGGAATCAGCATGAGCCCCAGGCTCTGGCCGGCAAAACTACATCTCAGGCGATGTGTCCAGGCCACTGGCATCATGTAAAGATTGATGCAGATCCTCCAGCGGACTGTCCTCAGAAAAAGACGATGTCAGGAGCTTCAGGAGTGCTACAAGGAGCATCAAAAGGCTCCAACTCTACATCAGACCTCTCCTCATCCTCAGATATCCTGTAGAGAAAAAACTCCCTCCTAGGTACAGGAGCAGACCTGGTGTCTTGGACAGGGCCTTCGTCCGAGGTTCCACAGCTCTAGGGGCCTCCACCGGCAAATTCAGGCCTGTAGGCCACGATGGCGTCTAGGGCACTGACTGTTTCGATGCAGACAATGTCGCTGAGGCCTCCGAGGGCAAGGCCCCGACAGCTGCACTGGATGGGCACGGCCCCGATGGTGTCAACTTCCTCGACACCTTCCCAGACTTCGACGGTTTTGTCAGGGACGAAAACCGCAACCTGGATCTGGCAGGTCTCTGCCGATCTACCGGAGCCTTGTCCGAATGGGACCTAGACTGTTCCCGAGGTTTACCGCGCCACCTGCCCCGGTCCGAAGGCACACGAGCGTCAGACCAAGACTGCTACCCCCGCCGGCTTCACCAAAGGCGCGGACAGGACAGTGCCCTGGGATTGAAAAATCTTTAGCATTTTCTCCCTGAATGCCTCTCACTCCTCCGGAGTAGAGGATTTAGTGGGGCAAGCCACTTTCCTCACAGAGCCATCATCCAACTAGGATGGGGAAGGTGACCGGTGGCGCTGCTTCCGGGAGTGCCTCGACTAGGAGTGGCGAGAACCACTACGGGACAGATACCCTGGACGCTCTCCGACGGGGAGAGTCACCCCTCGAGTCGTCAGTGGAAAGACCAGCAGTTTTACTGGATTTACGGGGTTTGGATACCTGACCTACCTGCAACTTGCCCTTAAGCTCCTGCAAGGCCTTAGCAGTCAACAACTGGCACTTCGATCCCGCCCAGATACCACAAGCAGATGGTGCGGGTCCGTGATGGACATCTTGGAATTACAGTCCTGCGCGTTTTAAAGCCCGACCACGGGGTCGCATGGGTAGAAGACAACAACATTATCGAAGTAGATAACACGAGGCGCGCCGAATTCTCGAAGCAAAAACGTTTGCAGAAAAAACAACCGAGGCTACCGGCACCGTGCGTCCTACTTATAACATTCAATGTCGTCACCCTTGACGTAGGCCTTCGAGGCACATCGACCCAACGCCAAAGACGCCCTCTGCTGAAAAATTTCCGAAGCAGCACAGCTGTGGACATAACATGTCAAAGATGTGGGGAATATGTTGGAGGACACAATCCATTCAAAATATTGCTTTGTATTCCATCATTTGGAAAGTAGCTTTTTTAAGTAGCACCGTTTGCTGGATGGACCGTATGCTGCTACTTTAATTGGAACGTTGGATTAAGGAATTCCAGTAAAAATCTCGCTTTAAGAAGGAACAAAGCCTCACCCAAAGACTTTGATGACACTCAGTACTATCTCAAATAAGGGCTTTAGCCAAGTATATTGGTCTTTGTTTTAGGTAAATACTGTTTGGAGCCCTGACTCACTTACCTAGAAGGCTATATAACAAAGGGGGCGCGTGCGCTTTTGGCAAGTAGCTTTTTTAAGTGGCGCTGTTAGCTGCTTCGTGTTCTATGACAACAAAGAGCCCCGAGTCGAGTTTCAAGTAAGCGACACGTGATTAGCACCTAGGTGTGTTTTGATCCAGTATTTATTCGAGTTCTGTGTTGGATACAGTTAATAATTTGATTTGTAATAGGAGGCATATTGTGAGCACTGCCGTAGGTATGACCAAACACGCGCTACTTCTTAACCTGCTTTGTGAGCGAGCGTTGCAATTTGTTTCAGTGGCTGTTTGTATAACGTACTCCCTTTATGGTGCTCTTGGCTGTTTTGAGCTCCAGTGCCGCAATTATATGGAAATGCGATCAACTAATACCCTAAAAGCAATCAAGTCGCAGCAAAGTTCACTGAGTCAGTTTGTAGGCACATCCTTTGCTGATCATCCAGCTCGCTCTAGTCGAGCATGCAAACGTAAACAAATTACCCAGACAGGATTATTAACAGATGGAAAGTTAGTAAAGATGACAACTTTCTTTGACGAAATTGAACGCACCATGGGCGTAGCCCCGATCCAACTGCTACTGATGCAGAAAACATGAAATAATTGAAGAAATTAGCTCTACCCTTCCATGTATTGGCTTAAAGTTGTTCTCTCAGGTACTATATAGACCCACTACAAACACAGTAACTCTCCCCATGGTGGGGGGGGAGGGGGGAGTACTTTCTGAAGGGTATGGTAGCAGTGGGAACCATCCTCCTCACCAATTAAATGCTGTGCCAGTCTTGATAACAGTGGCAGACACTTGCTGCTCGAAACCTCCTGTAGTTATCAAGGACCGACTGAGAACTATTGTTAAGAAACTTATGTCTGCAGTCTCATCAGCAGAAAAGATATCTGATGAAATAGCCTTTTTCCTCGCATATAGAAGAACATGAACACAGAACATGAAGCAGTCGTTACATTCCATGTCAGTAAAAATAAGCATTGTTCTATAAATAAGCTGTCCCTATGAGCTAATTCAGACATTTAGTAAATTTACGTCTTCACCAACTGTTCAAACAGCTGTGAAGAATAAGTTTTGTGACTGAAGGGAGGTTGAACCTTCCACAGACCAGATAATTCATAAAATGTTGTTAGATGTCCGAGACATGGTCTCACCAGTGTCCACACTGACTAACTTCGAGGGGAGTGCACATAATGTCAGTATATCTGATACTTCTAATGACCAAAGCTTTGTTAGTATAAACTCTGGAGAACTGTTTGAAACTTTGAAAAACCTGTTAACTACCCTTGTGGATAGGTGAGACAACATTGAGCGCAAACTTCATGTGCACTCGGTGCTGCTGCACAAATGTAGCAATAGGGGTAGGTAGATTCTCAGAGATAATAGTACTAACAACTGTTGGAACCCAAGAATGTGATGCCTGAAAGTGAAGAAAAATAACTATGCATCTGCTCCCCATATGAACAAATTAATACACCATTGCTGAGAACAGCTTCAACTCCACTAACGCTAATATTATATCAGGAATTAAAAATAGATCTTTTAAAAAATACAAGAAAAGAGCTCTCAAAGAAAAGGTACTCCCAAGCTGCGATGTATGGTATTCAGCCTTTTCGACCTATGACTAATGGATGTATAATAATTGAAAATCTGGCTTCTAACATTGTCAGTGTAAATATTAAACAGCAAGCAGCAGATTCTGACCTTAAGAAACTTCAGGATAAGCCCACTCCACTTTCTAGAGAACCGAACTGTAGTAAACACAAGGTGGCGATGCACGTTAATCCTGAGAAATCTCAATGGTCAACTTCCATGGTACTGGCTTTGTCTGTAAACTGTAAATTGCCACTAATACACACACTGGTGATAGTCAACCTATACAACCCCCATAATGGCATATTTAATAAGGTAAATATTGCTATGGTCACAAGAATATTGGAAGAAAATGACCCTAATATTCCCATAATTATCTTAGGAGATTTGAACACCAAGAAAGTCTATACGACTTAACAGAAGCCGGAAGGACAGAGCACTGGGCCGATGGAGCATGGCTTCTCCAACAGCATTGGGCCATCTTGAGTGAATCTATTCATTAGATATCAACTGACAGTGCTAAATGGAAACACTGCTGGTGATTGCAACCGTAGTGCTACTCTAGTAAGTGGATCCAGCCTGAGGACAATTGATTATTTGACATGCATTACTTACCGTAATAGCATTTCTGATTGTATCTGCTTAGATTCACATGCTGTGCATATGGTCCGACATCCAGTGGTAACCGCGGTACTGCATCTAGTCTTTCAGGGCCCGAAAAGGGACGTCGGCATAAGCGTGTCTAACACTATCCCTATCGTGACATGTGTAGTACCCAAAATCCCTCACGCGCTGAGGTCCCTCCGATTGTATTTTTTCTGCGATGAGGAAGCCCCAGGCTATAGTGAGTGAGTACGTAAAGAGAGAAAGCAGTAAGACATCTATGTTCCTTCCACCCCAAGTGAGGAGGTAGGGAGGGTGCATGTGAATCTAAGCAGATACAATCATCAGAAATGGTATTATGGTAAGTAATGCATGTCTTCTGATGCTTGTTAATCTGCTTAGAATCACATGCTGTGCATAGACTAGCGAGCAGTACCCGGAGTTGGAGGTCGGTTGTGAGAAGTAACAGTAGAGAAAATATGTCTTAGTACTGCTTGTCCCACCTGAGAATCAGACCTAGAATGAGTGTCTAGACAATAGTGTTTTGTAAAGGTGTACAGAACTCCAGGTTGCCGCTTTGCAAATGGACTCAAGAGGTACATTTGCAATGAATGCTATGGATTCCCCCGTGCCTTGAGTAGAGTGTGCTCTACACTTGAAGGGCAGTTCCCTCTTAGCAAGAGAAAAACATAGTGGGATGCATTTGACAATCCATCTTGAGATAGCCGATTTAGAGAAAGGGTACCCTGCTCTACCAGCTGCCACTGAAACTAAGAATTGTTTAGTCTTCCTTAGTGGTTTAGTTCTTTCCAGGTAAAACATGACTGCCCTGCGCACGTCTAGTGTGTGAAGGCTTCTTACGGCCATGTTAGTAGGGTTCTGGAAGAAAGTGGGTAGTTTGAATGACTGGTTCACATGGAACTTCCAGATTAATTTAGGGGCAAACCTGGGGTGTGCGCGCAGAACTACCTTATCTTTGTGGACTGTGACAAAGGGGTATAAAACGGAAAGAGCATGTAGTTCGCTAACCCTTCTGATAGAAGTGATAGCCACTAAGAAGGCTGTCTTATAAGACCGGTCTTTCAGACTTGCTTTATGCATAGGCTCAAAGGGAGCTCCCATGAGTCTGGTCAAAACCACATTCAGATCCCATCCAGGGGCTGGGTGGGATGGGAGGATAAATCCTCTTAACTCCTTCCATAAAGGCTTTAATCACCAGTGTTTTCCACCACAATACCTTTTGCTGTGATGTGATGTAGGCTGACGGAGCAGCCAGATGAACCTTTAGGGAATTGAAGACTAACCCAGAGTCCAACAGGTGGGTTAGATACAACAATGTGTGAGGGTGAGCAATCAATGGGATTGATGCCCTTGGAATTGTACCAGATGACAAAACGTTTCCATTTGCTGGCATAGCAATAACGTGTATTAGGTTTCCTCGCTTCCCCGATTATGTCCATGCACCTTTGAGGGAGTTGCAGATGTCCAAACTCTGATCTCAGGAGCCAGGCCGCCAAGTTCAGAGTCTGTGGGCATGGGTTTAGGGTCTCCCCCCCCTGTCCTGAGACATGTTGTACGGGCAGAGCAGCTAGACTGGTGGGCAAAGGGACATTTCCATCAGGTGAGCGAACCAGGGTTGGTGGCCCCACATGGGGGCCACCTGTATCATGGTAACTGGTTCCTGGTGCATCTTGTGCACTATCTTGTTGAGAAGGGGAGTCGGGAGGGGTGGGGTGAGGGCGTAGATGTTAGACTCACCTGGCTCCCACGGGGGCGTCGATCTGAACTGGCCAGCTGTTTCCACCAGTGAGATGCGTAGTGCTGAGATGATGGACTGGCCCACCCAGCTTAGTTTGTTTGACTCGTAGGAATATCCTTCTGTAATGGAGAAAGGGAATTAACCACTTGTGGAGTTTGAGCGCTAACCCCACCTTCCCCCTTGCCCGTAGTTCTTCCCCACAGGCCACTTTTGGATTCCCTCTATGCTCTCACCTGATGGTTTGGAAAGATGAGCTCTCCATCCTGCTTCGAGCGCAGGGGCGCTTAGATGACCAGTTTCTTCACTGGCGTGGAGGAGTTGGTGAATTCCAGAACGGTATTGACTCAAAGAATGCCGGCGAGACGCCGTAAGTCTGTAGTTCGTAAGAGTTCAAAAAACATCTGACCTTCACTCTGTCCAATTCCTTTTAGGTTGCTGAATTGCCCTTATGAAGAGTTCCACGTGGCAGCCGGTAAGATGCAGGTAAGGGTTTATATTATCCGGCTCAGTTCGATAAAATGGTGTCAATGTATAACATGTGGCCTTTTCCCCCATTCAGGCACTGATGTGGTATGTGGTCTTGGGGATTGATGCCTCCAGCGGTAAAACCAGGTAAGTATATTGGGAAAAAATCGGTTTCCCCTTATTGTGCCTTGCTGTTCTGTTTCCCAATAGGGGCCGGGGCACGGCGGAGATGCAGCGGAGGATGCGCCGACCCGAAATGAGCTAAGTACCCCCTGTGGTAAATCAGGTAAGTCTTGGGGGGTAGCTTGTACAGTCTTAGAGTATCCCCTTGGCTCACCTTGCTGTTTTTGTCTCCTTAGGTGTCGGAGAGCGGCCGTGAGATGGCAAAGAGCGTGTTGGAATGCTGAAGTGCTGCAAGGCAGGTGAGTACAGCGCAGCACTGCAGGATGGGAAGTAAGGCGTTTTTAAAGACTTCTTCTTCCAGCTCTGTGGCATGATGGATCAGGATTCAGGTAAGGATTAAAGGTAAAACTCCTGTTCTGACCTTTTCCCTTTCTTTCTTCTTGTTTCCAGGAGCTCCGGACTCGAGGCGGGCGTGGCTGAAGACTGGAAGCTGCTGCAGGCAGAATAATGCGAAGCGTGTGCTGCTGTCTGGGCATGGTTTAAATAGCCTTGGAAGTAGTCCCAGGTAAGTATTCTTCCACAGCCCCACCCGAGTAAAAAGTAACACCTAGGTAAAATAGTCCCTCCTAAGCCTCATTTGGCTTGTGGCTTCTTGCAGCATGGTCTGCATCAGGTAGGTTTTCTACTATGAGCCTGGCGCCATAGGCGCCAGGACTGCACCCAAACAGCCCCTAGCTGGGGTTTTTGGGCTTGCTCCAAATGGCATGATGCCTGCTTCTGGGGTTGCTGGGCCTGGTCTGGTTTCCCGGGGGCAGGCATCATGACAGCAGACAAATTTCCCCGACCAAGTTATCCACAGACCGTTCCCCTTCGATCGGTTCTGGGGGTACCTGGATGCGTAATCTTGGCATTGGACTTTCTCCTGAGTAGCGAACAGGTCGATCTCTGGGAAACCCCATTCTGCGAAGAAGTTGGACACAATGTCTTTGTGCAGTCACCATTCATATTCTTCTGTCAGAGGAAAATCTCTGCCGAGTACGTCTGCTAGAAGATTGAGTTCCCCTGTAACATGTTGGGACAACAAAAACATCTTGTGTTTGAGAGCCCATATCCAAATGTTTTGGGACAGCTTGGATAGCCCTTGAGAGTGAGTGTCCCCCTGTTTGTTCAGGTAATGCATTGCTGTAGTGCTGTCAGTATCAGCACTGTCTTCCCTTGCAGCTGCATCTGAAAGGCTTTCAATGCTTTGAACAATGCTAATAGCTCCAGTAAGTTTATATGATTGGCCGCTACTTGAGGGGACCACACTCCGTGTGCTGTCTGCTGAAGTAGGTGAGCCCCCCACCCGGTGAGAGATGCGTCTGTCGTGAGAGTGGCTGCCACTGCAGGGGTGGTGAAGTTCTTCCCCTTCAAGAGGTTTCCTCTTGACTACCACTGCAGAGACAGAACAAGGGCTGGCGATACAACTACCAGATCTTCCCATTGTCCGCTGGCCTGAAACCACTGGCTGTTGAGCCACTCTTGCATGGGACGCATGCGCAGCCGCGCGTGGGGAACCAAGTACATCCATGACGCCATCATTCCTAGCCAGCGCATTGCTTTGCGTAACGTCACCTTCCGACTGGCTACATATTGAGGGATCTGTAAAAGCATGTTCTGAACCCTCTTGCTGGAGGGGAAGACAAGACAGTCTTCCTTCCGAATTAGCGCTCCCAGAAATTGTTTTACTTGGCTGGGGACTAAGCTGGATTTCTTTTCGCTGATTGAAAAACCCAGGCTGAAGGAGATCTACTGTTTGGGTGTTCGAAAAACAAGCGTCGAACGAGTCCCCCGTAATGAGCCAGTCGTCGAGGTAAGGGTAAACTGGGACTGATAGTCTGCGCAGGTATGCTGCTGCCACTGCCAGGACTTCGGCAAACACCATTGGCGCAGAGGCAATGAATAAATACCCTTGTTTACCTGAATAGGGACAACTTCTATGGCGTCCTTTCCCAGCAGTGCTTCCACCTCTTGGATCAGGATCTCCAGATGGTCCGGTGAAAGGCGCTGTGAGAGCGGCGGTCTGAACTGTGGAGGTCGGGCGAATTCCACGCAATAACCGTGGGTGACCGTCTTTAAAACCCACTGGTCGGAAGTTATCCCCTCCCATGCCTTGAGGAAAGATGTTAATCGCCCCCTGTCCAGGGAGACCTGGGAAGGGACCTGGACTTGGTCGTCATTTCTGGCCAGAGGCTGTGGCTTCTCTGGGATTGGGGCCTCTGCCTCTACCTTTGCCGCATTTGACCCCTTGAGGGGTAGTAAGTGGGGCTTCCAGATGTTTAATGTATGTTGAAGTTATCTGTGCCGTAGTGGTTTTGACCAGCACAGGCTTGCCCTCGAAAGGACTGCCGAGAGTCATTACCGCTCTGGGAGGAGGGTTTGTGTAATTTGGTGGAAGGACTTTGTAGTCTCATGCTCCTTCTTGGCCGTCTCCAATGCTTCATCCACTGCTTTCCCGAAGAGGTTAGTCTCCTCAATGGGTTTATTAATGAGGGAGGCCTGGTCTAAATCCTGATGTACGCAGCCATGCGCGTCTTTTCAGGAGAGTCCCTTGTGCAAGAGACCTGCCTGCTGTTTCTGCAGTGTCTAGGGTGTTCTTCACCACATCCTGGTTAACCAGTCTTTCCTCCGAAACAATGGCGAGAAGCTGTGTCCTGGCGGGTTCAGGAACCTCCTGGTGGCCTTCCTGCAGCAAGTTCCATTGGGCATCAGCGTAGCTTGCTAATAGCGTAGTATTAGCAACCCGAATGGGGTTTGTAGGTGCTGATGCGACACGTTTGCCCAGGGCATACAACCTTTTAGACTCCTTGTCCGGTGGTGATTCTCCCGTGGGAAGGGGTACCCCGGCCCTCTTTCAAGTGGCAGTCACCACCAGTGAGTCTGGGATGGCATGCCCTTTGATATACTGACGGTCGGAAGGAGAAGGTCAACATTTTTCGACTCTCGGGTTCACTGCCCGTGTCTGAGCAGGTGAGACCAATGAGGGAGCTACCCATTTCTTTACAGAGTTAAGGAGGGGGATGGATTGACTCGCTGGAGATTTCTCCTTAATGATATCCTCCACGAAATCCTGCTCAGGTACCGCCTCTTGAGTGGCAATTTTGAAGTATTCAGCTGCTTTGTTCAACATGGAGTTGAAAGCCATCTGGTCATCCACAGGGGAGGCCTGGCGAGCTTTGGTGGACAGAGGAGAGTCTAGGCACAAAATATCAGAGTCCTGATCTTGTCCTTCCTGCTGGGTTTCCTCCCAGTTCTCTGTTGTATCCTGCTGATCTTCCTCCTAGTTCGGGAATAGAAGCTTCTTCATTATAGATGTCTCTATATGTGTCCATATGGACCACGTCTTCTTGTTGGAAAACCTGAGAGTGAACTTCTTGAATTTGGAGGTTCGGGTCTATCCGAGTCCTTTTTGGGGGAGGATGATCAGAAGAACTGATAATCTGCTGCAGCCGTTCCACACAACCCTCACATTTTTCTGTAGTCCATTTAGAGGACCCAAACAGGCCTATGCGAGGAGAAAACGTTCTCTACACTGGCGTCAAGAGGAACCTCTCAGGGTGTCGGAGAGAGGGGCTCTTGACTATCTACGCAAGTCTCATCGGGAACCAAATCCGCTGAAATCTTTTCCTCAGCTTGGCCCTTAACTTTAGGCGGAACCGGAGTAAGGCCCACCGTCGCTGCGATTCTTCCGATGCTACTCTGGTTAGTCGCTGAATCGTCGTGAGACAACAGCCCCGATGATTTGTCGGCAGTAGAAATACCGTCCGCGGCACTAGAAGGCCTACCGGTCGGTTTTCCGGGTAGAGGCCAAGCCGTAGTTTTCAGGCCTACTGAGGCCTTGGAAATCGCCGAAAGCGTCGGGCACCCGAGCTTCGACGCGTGTAGGTTTTGGAGTAGCGCCCTTGGTCTGTTTCAACTGCCCAGGCGCAATGCGCCGCTTCGGATGCGGGCAAGGCTTTGGATCCGACCGATCCGAGGGAACCGGCAAAGTTTTTGGCAGCCCCGTTGGCGCTTTTGCCTTTTTCGACGAAGACGTTGAAATTGGCATAGGGGTTGTGTGCTTAGTGCGATGCGCTTGTACGCCCCTGTCACTGGGTGTAGTCCCTGTAGCAAGACCAGAGTCGAGACTGGAAGGCTCGGGGACGGGCGTGGTGGACCTAGAAGTGTCCTCCTCAAGGTCTATAACATCTGCATTGGACATTTGGTCATCCGAAGCACCCCCGTCACTTTCAGCTGGCGTGGCGGTGGGGGAAGGGGGGCTCCACGAGTGACATACCGTACGCGGCCCACTGCTTTACTCAGCGCTCCTTAAGGGTCTTGGGCCGAAGGAGTTGGCACGCCGCTTCTCGTCGTACTCTAGGAGGAGACCGGCGTTACACGTCCTGTGTTCGTCCTTCCAAGGATATCTGACCCTACACTTGGGGCAGAATCTAAAAGGAGTCCTTTCCATAGCAAAAGGGAAGGATGACCAGACCGACAGGGAAAAGAGGGGAAAGGAGGAAAGACATACTAAACAATATGGCCACCCCGACCCCACTCTCCCTACTGTGTAGGTTGGCCAGAGGGCCCGCCCATGTGGAAAATCCGGCCACCGGATCTTAGGCGCCGAAATCCACAGCCGTAGACTATTCCCACGTAATCTTTGTCAAAGATGTTCTTATTGGGCGAAGTGACTTAACGGGGAATAAACTGACAATTCGGTAAAGATACACAATGTCTCTAGTTAGAACTCCGCTATAGGGTGACCAGTATCTGGGTGGAAAAAAACAATCTGAGGGACCTCGGCGCGTGAGGGATTTTGGGTACTACACACGTCACGATAGGGATGGTGTTACATACACGCCTATGCCGACGTCCCCTTTCGGTCCCCGAAAGACAAGATGCATTACTCCACGGTTACCACTGGATGGCGGACCATATGCACAGCATGTGATTAAGATTAACACGCATCAGAAAATTATTAACAAAAGTTCTAACTCTCTGGTGATGGACATGGCAGTGGGTTGCCAAGAGGCGTGATCATCTACCATATACCTTCTGTTTACACCAAAGAGAAGGTGAAGGTTGGATATCAACTGAATGGGACTATAGGCGTTAATGCGAGGAATCTGATTCTCTGGAACCCTTGCAAGTTGGAAAAAGGGAAAATATTAGCATACCATGAACTTACTAAATTCATAGGAAGTATAGATTCTATACTTGCTGTACACAAAGGAAATGATCCATATGTTTGAATGGATGGTGGGTACCAGCAGAGCAGTTACAATACAAAAGCGCAAATATGTAATAAATAGTGAGAGATGCAATCTGTCACAAGAAGAACTCCTTTGATGCTGAAATACTTTCAGCCAAGAAAAGAGATAAGGAACTGTAAATGGCTAGATGCTACTGCAAAAATAAGACTAGACAAAAAAAAAAAGTAGTGGCAGACACCATCAAATACTTAAAGGCAGATGAGATTTGGCACTCTGTAGCTATTCTTGCTAAGAGTAACAATAACCAAGGAATTTGGTTAGTCATAAATGGCACCAAGAAGAAAACATTGCCAATAAATAGTGTGACTGAACAAGATCGGATTGCTCAAGTTAAGACGACATTCGGTGTTCAATTATTAAAAGAGGAAATTGTCCCCCTCAATGTGACCGTCTGGCAAGGTAGCTATACTCTGGATAGCCTTATCAAATTAGTAAAGAATTTACACAGCTCACAAGCTGTAGTCCCCGACAGTACTTGTAATGCATTGATCCAGCAATCTCCTATAAAATGGGCATAAGCGCTAAATATCTTGTTTCAATGGATAGAAAAGTATGGCCAAACACCCCAATCATGACAAGAAAGCATAATTCTACCAATTTATAAAAGAAGGTGAATGGAAAGATTGGGCCAATTACAGGATGCTTGCCATGCTGGATATCCGTGCCAAAATGTTTGCCAAAAATTTACTTGCAGAATTGAATTTATGGATTTCCACACATTGCATCCTTCCGGTGAACCAATCAGGTTTTCAAGCACGCTCATCTACTACACACAATATCGCTAGTTTAGTAGCGGCTATTGAATATTCTTGGATTAGTCGCAAGCTGCCAGTTTATGTTGCCTTTATAGACGTCACTGCAGCATTTGACATCCGTGCGAGAACGACTATGGGTTAAACTCAAAGCGTGGGGACCTGCTGGGCTTTTATACATGAGCCAACTACTGTCTAGCGACACATCTGTGAGTAAGTCTAGATGGCGAAGGTAAACTATCTGATCCCATAATACTGCGAGGAGGCAAGCAAGGCTGCATATTAGTAGCCAAACTATTTAACCTATACCTTGCTGACTGCACGACTTTCTAATGACAAACTGGGAACTGTGAGGGTGGGCTGGTTGGGTTATGCTGATTACTTCTTGTTAGATTATACCATCAAATGATTATAGATCAAATTAGATGCCCTATAAGGGAGTAGTTTCTTACCTGTAACTCCATTTCTCCAGAGTTGGTATCTTTCATAGAGTCACATGCTATGACTATTCCCCGTTGTCAGGCTAGGAAACCTCTGTCACTTTAACCTAGCGTTTTCCTATGGAAAACTTTGACTGTTTAGTGTCCTATCAACCTCCTTTTTGGGCACTTTAGGCCCACCAATAGGACGTTTGGTATAAATAGCCCCACCCCCAAGGCTTCCCTTCAGATTTTAACCTCCAAAGTAGAGGAAACCCGAACCAGGTTTGCCTGCCGGGGCGGCCGGCGGGCACATGTGAATCCATGAAAGATACCAATGCTGGAGAAATGGAGTTACAGGTAAGAAACGACTCCCTTCTCCAGTATTGGATCTTTCATGGATTTGCATGCTGTGAATAGATTACATAGCTGTACCCTCCATGCATGGCGGAGTTGAACAGGCAAACCAATACAACACTTACATACATGAGACAAACCCATCAAGTGAAAAATTTCAAAATAAACACCCAGAAGCTGCAGTGCTTACCGTATTGGAACAGGTGTTGCAGGACCGCATGCCCCACCTGCACATCATCCACAGGCTGCTGCCCCAGACAGTAATGCCGGGTGAAGGTATGCAGCACCGCCAACGAGGCCGCCTGGCAAATATCCACGAGCGGAAATCCCCGACCAGAACGCTGCCGACAAAGCCGTGGATCTCGATGAGTGAACCTTAGGAACCCCTCCTCAAAGGCTTGCCAGATTTCGAGTGGCACACAGAAATTGTTGCGGAAACCCAACGTGAGTCCTTGCTTGGAGATAGCATGTCCCTTGTTGGACGGACCATAAGCCACAAACAGCTGCTTTGACTTCCTGAAGTCCTGAGTGCGATTCAAATAAAACTTTAAAGCCCTCTTAACGTCCAGAGAATGAAGGGCCCTTTCCAAAACCATAGCAAAAAACAAGCGTAAAACAATAGAAGAGAGTTTGTGAAATGCCATCGGCACTTTGGGGATAAAGTGCGGCTTAGTGGCCAGAATAACCTTGTCCTTCAGAAATCTCAAGTATGGGGGGTCGACAACCAGTGCCTGCAACTCCGATATCCGCCTGGCCAAAGTAATTGCCACCAGAAAAGCCACCTTCCATGATTGAAACTTTAAAAGGAGCCGTCGACATCGGTTCAAAAGGCGGTTTCATCAAACTCGAAAGTACCACATTAAGGCTCTACGCCGGCACAAACTTCTTCATTGAAGGAAAAGTACAATACAACCTTTTCAAAAAAAATTTCACTAACCGATCATTGAACAGAGTAGCATCATGTCGCCTCCTAGTGAACCTAGATAACACTGCCAAATGCACCTTAATGGAGGACAATGTCAGCCCCCCCCCCTCTCCACCAAATGCAACAGGTACGGGATAACCTGTGCTGGAGAAACGTTCAAAGGGTCAACCCTAGGGTGGGCCTTACACCATTAGCAAAATGTTTTCCATTTACGTCCGTATGAGATTTGTGGATGGTGCCCTCGCTGCCTCCAAAATCCATCGACAGTCCCGGGAAATACCTAAATGGCCGTACTCTGAGTGGTCAGGAGCCAAGCCGACCGGCTGAAAGAGCTGGATCATGATGCCACACCTTGCCCTCGTCTTGAGACAGGAGATCCGGAGCCGCCCCCAACCGAATCGGCTCTTCCATCAGCATATGAAGGAGATTGGAGAACCACGTCTGTCTGGGACAGAACGGGGCCACCAGAATCAAAGAACATTGGTATCTCCGAATACACTGGAGGGTTGGCCGAATGAGTGGAAACTGGGTGGGAGGAATGCATACGCAAACCGCCTGTCCACGGGAACGAAAACGCATCCCCCAGAGACTCTGGATGTGCCCCTCTGCTGGTGAACTCCCGCCACTGCTCGTTTTCTACTGCTGCAAAAAGATCCAACAGAGGATGCCCCCATCACCGGAAGATCATTGAAACCTGCTGCCCCTTCAGCTTCCACTCGTGCAGCTGGCGGCGTCCCTGCTGAGTGCGTCTGCCTGAACATTCAACACCCCCTGGCAGATAAGCCACAGTGCTGATCTCTTGAGCCAGAGCCCAATGTCAAACGTCCTACGCCTCCTTTGACAGGACCATGGAATGCGAGTGCCTCCTCCCCCCCCATCCTGTCTGAAAGGCATCTGCCACAATCGTAAACTGGAACACAGGCTCCAGCAACGGCATGCTCTGCACTAGATTGGCCGTGCGTGTCCACCAGCTAAGAGCGTCCACCAGACTTCTGTTGACCACCAACTTGTCTAACCATAACCCGCGACTCTGCGCCCATCGGTCCACTAGGAACTCTTGCATCCGCCTCATGAAGAGAAAATTGGGCAGAGGCGGGATACACAAAGCCATGGCCCTCAACAGCGACATGTAACTTTGGACCAACACCACTGTGCCCTCCTGCCACTCGCCTGCTCTCTGCTGCAACTTGACCTGCTCGCTGGAGGGCTTCACCAGATTGTGCCGGGTGAGAAACTCCACCCCGCAGAAACACCAATTCCTTGGACGGCATCAAAAATGATTTTTCAAAGTTGATGGCGAATCCCAGTCATTGCAAAAGCTGCATGGTTGCCACGGGACTGTCTTGCGCCCTCCCCAGTGACAAACAGCTCACCAACCAGTCATCCAGGTAGGGGTATACATGATGACCTTCCCGTCGGAGAAACGCTGCCACTGGTGCCAAACACTTCGTGAACGTCCTGGGAGAGGACTTCAAGCCAAATGGGAGGACCCGACACTGGTAGAGTTCCTCGCCGACTACAAACTGCAGAAACTTGCGGTGCCGTTGCTGCATAGGAATGTGAAAATATGCATCCTGTAGATCCAACAACGCCAGAAATTCATCTGGCTGCACCGATCGGATGACTTCCTGAAAATTGAGCATCTTGAACTTCAGGCATTGCAGAGTCTTGTTCAACACCCGAAGATCCAGAATGGGTCTCCACTTGCCGTTGAGCTTCTTCACCACAAAGTAGCAGGAGTAAACCCCTTGACCCCTGCTATGCCACCGGCACAGGTTCTATAGCCCCTTTCTCCAGGATGAGCACCACCTCCGGCCGCAGGATTTGAAGATGTGGCTGTACGACATACACCGGTGGAATAGGAACCGGGGGACACAAACTCTAACGAGTAGCCTAGGCGCACCGTGTCCAAAACCCAGCGATCCGATGTTATTTTTCTCCACTCATCCACGTGCATAGCCACCCTGGCCCCTAGCAGATTGTCCATAAGGCAATCATTGTTGCGGCTTAGCTTGCCTCCCCTTAGACACTGCGAACTGCAAACCCCTTTTTCGCTGAGCCTGGAAGTCTACTTTTCTGAGCCGACTGGTCCGACTGTCTATATCCTTGAGGAGTAACTGGATCGAAGAAGCACGGTCTCTGGTGGAAGCAAACTGGGCATTACCTGAAGCACCCCGGAACCGTCGAAAGGAGTGAAGAGCGCCCACTCCATAAGGAACCTAAGGACTTAGCTATTTCCGTGTCATCCTTCATCCCTTTCAGGGATTCATCGATCTTTTCACCAAACAAGTGCTCCCCTTCACAGGGCATGTCAATGAGTGTGGTTGGAGGCCTCTTCACCCTCGCGTACTAACAGCATGGTGTCCTTGCGGTGCCGCTTTGGCAGATGTTCTAGAATTGGGGCCAGTGATGCCACATTTTGTGATCATTTCGGGCCATGATCG
The DNA here is from genome assembly GCF_040938575.1 of Ambystoma mexicanum. Classification (NCBI taxonomy): domain Eukaryota; kingdom Metazoa; phylum Chordata; class Amphibia; order Caudata; family Ambystomatidae; genus Ambystoma; species Ambystoma mexicanum. Next base: position 409,255,136 of record NC_090936.1, read on the forward strand.
CCAAGGAATTTGCCGCCTTGACCGTCATCACCCCAACCGTCAACCCCTTCTTCCCAAAGGCGTCCTGCCTCCTGGCCTCACTGTCCGGAAGCGTAATGCACTTGTGTTGACTTCTGGCCTTCCTGCTGGCCACCGCTGACACCAGTGTCTCAGGCGTAGGCTGTGACGCCAAGCATTTTGGGGAAGACTCCAGAGCCTTGAACTTCTTTTCAAGACGACCTTTGACAGCCGGCTCCAAAAACGGATGGCGCATCGGGCGCAGGCCTTCCTGCCACACATGGTCAAGAATAGGCATGGAGAAGACAGCCTTCCTCCGCTTGCCCGTATGATCAAAAAGGAAGCAGTCCTTCCGCTCTCCTGGTGCCAATCCAAACTCCACACACTTCTTAGACATCATGGCGTGGAATGCCCCTATATCTGGTGGAGAGGTCTGCGCCGGACTCCGAGGTTGCTCCATGTCCGTGTCCCACGCATTGTCCCTCGTCTGTGAAGATGACACAGTAGACAAAGTGTCCCCCTGAAAACTCTCTTGCACAGACTCTGGCAGCTCGCCTTCTTCCGGATGCCACTGGACGGCCTACCTCCACCGGCAACGGTGCTGGAGGAGACATCCTCATTGTTACACCAGGCACTTCGACCACCGGCACAGCTGGACTCACATTCGGAGGAGGCAACCTCACATCCAGCTGCCCCAACAACAACTGAAGCAAGGACATTACTTGTAATGACAAAAGACTGCGGGTTAACCAGAGGTAACCAGACGTACCAGCTCCCATTCCACTTGACGTTGAAGGCCCCACACTTTGGAGACCCAAAGCAGACGGGCCCAGCACCTGATCCTTGTCTTCTTCAACGTCGGATGAAACCGAAAGTCACCGGATCTTGATGCAGAATGTTGTCAGGAAGAAGAGAATCAAAAGGCGGCTGACTGACGAGCCCCGCTCGTCGACAATCCTCCCGTTTCCACTCCGTGGACAAGAACAGCATTGGTTCACTTTCAATCACTGTCGTGGACAGCGCCAACGAGACCGTCGACGGGACCGTAGACTGCAGCCCAACTATCGACAACAGATCCACCGTTGATGAGGTAGTCACCTTTCTCAGCGTCGACTTCACCGGAGACCCGGATTTCTTGGAAGAACTGGACTGGTGTTTGAAAAATGCTCAGCTGGACGATGACCGGTGATGGTCCCCGGATGACGAGCACTTCAATGACGATTCCTTCGGTTTGGCCAAGCCTTTCTCCTGCACCGTCGACTTCTCGGGCCTACCACCAGACCCCCAGGAATGGTCCGACCGACCATGCTTGGACGAAGAGGCACTCGCACCCTTCGACTGCTGCTTGCACGATGAAGACTTACTGTTCTTCCCCACCTCCGATGCTGGCAAAGCAGGACAATGTTTCTTCATCGGAAGTTCAGCCGACGCCACACGGAGATGTTCCGCGGACTTCACCGCCCGCTCTGCAGACAGACTCTGGGCTGACCCCACCTCCGAAGCCAGATACGTGCCTTCATTGAGCCAACATATACGCCGCCGATTGCGGTCCTTCAGAGTCTTCTGCGAGAACCCCCCCCCCCGACATATCTCGCAGGTCTCCGAGTGATGGGGGTAAAGGCAGTAGAGGCAATCCATATGGCCGTCGCCCTCGTACACCTTCTTCAAGCCACAAGTAGCACAAGGCTGAAAAAGAAATGCCATCGTAGCTCTCAATACAAAAAATCGCACGTGCACAAACACGAAGAACACAAGGTGATCCCAACAGTTTGGAGATTATTGAAATCTGAAGGGAAGCCGCAGGGAGGGGGGGGGGGGATTGGGCTATTATACCACATCCTATTGGTGGGGCTTAAAGCACCCAAAAAGGACATTGAAAGGACACTAAAGTGTCCAAGCATTCCATAGGAAAACGCAAGGTTAAAGTGACTGATGTTTCCCAGCCTGACGGGGAATATTCACAGCATGTGAATCCAGGAAAGATCAATGCTGGAGAAAGGTTTTCAGCTGTTAATCACTTAAAAAATTAATAGAGATAAAACAAACAATCATGTTTCATGGTAAAATAAAATCATGTATCTTTGAATTGTAAGTGGTTTATTAATAACCAGCAGATCGAATCCGTAGAATGCTACACGTACTTAGGACTAATAGTTCAAACTCTGCTGAAAAGAACAACGGCAGGAAAATAAAACAATGTATGAAAGCTGCCATGGCATTGAGTGACTTCATAGGTCGCCAAGAAGGTTTTTCCATTAGTACTGTATTAATGTTATATTCAGCTATGGTTGTATCCCGTTTATTGTATGGTGCTGAAATCTGGGGAAAACATTTAAAAAATGAATTAGATAAGCTTGAAGCAGAAATTTAAGGATATTTAGAATGCCAAAATGTTTACCTTGTGGATATATTTTATTGAAATGCAATCTAAAGTGTGTCAGTGATATATTAGACTATAAAATGGCAATGTTATATGTGAAATTAATCCTATTGGACAAGGACATTTATTGTTGTTGAATTTGTGAAAGCTTTTAACAATATGTATAAACAGGACCTAAGAGTAATTGATTCGAAGCGTAGCGTGTACCTCAAATGGGTGAAGGAAAATGTCAATAGACTGCTTGTATAATCCACTATTGGTTTTGTATTGGTAATTATACCTCATAGTGGAGTCATAAGAGCTAGGAAGAGAGCACCAAGAGGGGAAGGAATGTAGTGCAGAGTGAGAGTCTCGGGAGTGGAGCCATGTGTGGAGCTGGGCAAAGACCGGGCAGAGGAAGGAAGGTGGAGCAGAGTACTGAATTGGAGGTGGAGTTAGAGCGGTGAGGTGAATAAGTATTCATAAAACCAATACAAGAACAAAATACTGAACATTTCAATAACAGTTACAAATGTGTGCACACTGTCAAGCAGTCAATGAAATTGCTAAATAAAACTTTTACATACCATAAAAACAAATGTAATCTGGGGAACGTAAACTAATGCATAATATAAAGTCTAGTTAAGAATGATGTTGCAAATGTTACCTTGCATACAGAGATTCCTTATTAGTAAACATTTCTCATGTATACATATAGTGCCCAAGGAATTGATTTATTTGGCAAGGAACCGATGTTTCTGATACTCTCCATGGTTTATCATTCTCTCCCTTAAGGATAGGAATTTAACATTCCTGTTTTGTCCCTTCTCCACATTCACACATTGTGTTTAAGATCCTACACTTTAGTCTTGGTACAAAGACAATTAAGCTGCTTTACTGGAGTGTTCTGGTTACACCAGTCTCACCAGTAAGACTACAGGAAATCTTTAAGGCCTGAGGTTAACCTAAGTAATTCTAGAGCAAAGTTGTCCAATGCCAGTTCGAGGGCCGGAATCCTGATGGGTTTTCAGGATATCCTTCCTTAATATTGATGAAAAATAATTTGCATACATTTAGAATCATTGTATGCAACTGTATCTCATAATTGAAGGGTATTCAGAAAATCTGACATGCTTTTGCCCCCTCCCCCACCACCGAGTCCTGGAGTTTGAAAACCTGGTTCCAGAGCTTTCGAACCAGTTAGTAGAATTCTCAATTGAAGGTTAAAGCTCCATTTCAAGATACTGCTTAATTGATTGGTCTTGTGTGTCTAATCCGCTTGAAATTTAGTGTCCAAGATAGGTCACAAACCGTGCTTTCACATCAAATGTCCTACAGTCCTAATTAAATAGGTCTATTTGAAGGCCAAAAAGGTTAATTGTTAAATTGCACAGTCTACAAAAACCCACCATCAGAGGCCACTTAAAATCCATATTTTGCTGTGGGTAAACAGAGGTATTTCTTCCAGAGCCTGGCCTACAGTTTAATGGGCCAAAGATTAATTTCATCAACAAAATATCCAAAAATGGCTTCCTGTGTTAGGGAGAATTCTCTGTTTAGGCTGAATTTCCTAACCTAGCGAGTCCCCCAGCAGCTTTGCTGGATTTTTGGGGTTTATTTTTTTCTCCTGCCAAGAGTGAGACTCTTTTATCCTCACTCTTGGGCATGATTTGAGTGTGTTTCTTTGACTAGATGTGGTTAATGGGCTATGAGGTCTTTTACTCCTTAGGGCTTCATGTGTTTTTGTGATGTGCGTTACACAGCACCCTCGGTGCAGTAACACTAGGGTGTCAGTGACCCCCCAGTATAGACTCCATACCCTGGGACCGACTACTGTCTCCCCGGGCATGTAAAGTCACCATTGACTTTACTAGTCTTGAATTCTGAACAGAACCAGTACAAACCATCATATTGTGGACGTACTGGCTGGGGCAATTCGATTGCCCCGGGGTCTGTTAGTCGAGGGGGCACGTCTCCATCCCCCCTGATCGAGTTTTGGCTGGTGGCAGTGGATACTACTTTTTATATTCAACCGCGAACATTTCTCTATGGGATTTTCCCATTGTTCGAGGCTACTATCTTTAATTATTTAATTACAATAGCCTCGAACATACCGCCGGTTTATTTAATTATTATTAATTCTCCGGTTGGTATTTTTTGCCAAAACTCGGTTCTAAAATGGTGTTTGTGTTCTCTTCTGTGACTCCAACCCAAGTCGAGCCCTTTGTTCCACTTTTTGGCAGGGCTTCTCCACAGAAGCCCTCCAAAGTGGTGCCACTCTGTCTGGGGTACTTAGGAGGGGTGGAGGGGGATTTAGGCACCCTGGACTGATTTGCCCAGGCAACTCAAGTCACACTCCGTCCTGATTGGCCCAAGTGGTGAGCCGGCCGGCTCACCACTTAGCATGTTTGAGTGACAGCTAGGCTGAGTGAATAGGGGTTTTCTGCATAAAAGCAGGGCTTTGGGGACTGGAACTTCAGAAGTCGCCACAGGACCTAAGAATCCGACGAGGGAGAAGCTGAACCGACCTGCCATGACGACACCACCGGTGGAGCCCTGCTGGACCGTCCCACCACTTTTCCCAACGACAGAGGAGATCTCCCGCCGAAGAGTCTTCTTCCTTTGACTGGTAGGGATAACCAGTTTCACCTTTTCACCTTCCCGACGCATCTCGTGGCTGCCTTTCCTGTGCCAAGCACCCCGGCAACCAGAATACCACGTTTTACCACGACTGTGAAATAAAGGGTAATACCTTTAACTGGAAAACTCTGCGGCTGGTTTCTTCCTTGGCAGTGCAACGACCTTCATCTTTCCTCCAAGTCGAGATCTTCTCTTCCCCTGGACGACACGAGACTTGCACCCGCTGCCAGGAACAACTGCCACCGCTGGAGGATCCTTACCACTTATGGTACCGTGTCCCGCCTGGCTTCCCTTGCCACCGACTGTACGGGGTAGATTTAGCCCCCGGCTTTCGAACCTGGGTTAGCCTGGGACACCCTGGCTAAACTTTTCTGAGCCTCTCTAAACTCTTTTCGAACTCTCTGCAAGACTTTCTAAGCCTAGTGTAACTGTGATCTTGGGCGCATTTGTGCTCTGCTCTCTCCAAGAGTGGGCCCCGCCTATGGACTTTGGCTCACAAGTGACTTTTGCTCTTCTGCCTTGCTAATAGTGTTCCTAAATCTTAGAGTGGTGTATCTTTCCATATCCTGTCTTTTTCCCTCCCTTCTTCATGAACTTATTGGTGTGCCATCTATAGTTAAGCGCTCACCTCTGTATGAAAATAAGTGGTGTTAACTAAGACTTATCTGATAAGGAATACGGCTTGTATATATTATAGCAGTAACTGTGTTTAGAGTGTTTTACAACAAGAGTGCTGGAGTGTTTCAGTGTGTTTTTAAATAAATAATTATATACTTTGATACCAAAGCTCTGGTCAGTGTTTGCTTGTGCTATTGTGTCCGAGTACCTATTGGGTATACTTTGCATACTGCCTAACTCTTCTTGAGGGAAGTCTGACTGCTCAGCCACAGCTACCAGGTAAATCTGGGTGGTACAGACTGCTACCAAGTGGGTTTACTGCTAACACCTGTAGTCCTAAATCTTTTGCAGTGTTACCAAAGGGAACTGCACAGGTTTCTGCCCAACATCCTGATATAGCACAAACTAGACACATAGAAACATTTTATTTGTGAAACCAGTCTACTCACATGCCCCAAAACCTCTGATCCACATGTTGCACTCGGTAGAGATTTTCCTCCATAAATAGGTACAATACTTTCATGACCATATTTCAATATCTCGCAATTAATCTGGGCTATTTGTTAATGACATCTAACAACTCCACAATTCATACTGTCTGAGACAATCTCTAAATAGGAAAACTGCTTAGCCCAATTTAATTTCCTACGGTGGGCTATGCACATTAAAGTTGTTTGTGCGATATTTAGCCAGAGATCAAGCTCATCCATGTACACCACATACCCATGTATTAGTGTCCGAGAGGTTCTAGAAGTGCATGTAATTAAAACCATGTTGTCTGTCTAAAATGAAAGGCAAATGTTAATCATTTTAGGCAGAGCAGTAGTTTATTTAATTCACTGCGAAGAGAATTAAAGTAGATAATAGTGGGGCTAGTACGCATCCTTGCCTGAACCCTAGTTAATAGGTTTAAAAGTGGATGCTGCATTCCTAAATCTTCTAACCAAGTTCATATTTATTGAGGAGTCTACCGTACCTACACCTTCTTGAAACCGTGCTGTTTCATACAATGTCACTTAACCTTGCTCAATGTAGTATTTTATCAAACTATTCTGCCAAACCATTTGGCAGTGGAGTCAATTATTGATATAGGGGAGTAACAACTGGGGGATCTCTTACCCCTTCATAACTGCCCTTCAACTTAATTCAGCACCCTTGCAGAATTGTAGTAAAAATGGAACACAACTGGATTATGTTAATTAACTATGATCCCATCTGATCAATGCGCTTTCCCATCGACCACTGTGGATAAAGCGGTCAGCACTTCAAAAAAGCACTGTCTTTCCTGCAGCCCGATTCTCCTCTCCCCCTCCCCCCCCAACCCTCCCATATTAGCAAACCTAAAATCAGTTGTGGCAATTTTGGGTTGTACACATCACTATAATGCTTTACCCAGTCAGACGGTATGGCTTCATCGCATTGGGTCTGTTCTGTACATGTGCTGTTCCCAAATATAATATAAATCTTCCAGGATTCGACCAAGCATTTGCCAAGTTTTCTGATTGTATCCGTTCACATACTCTGCCTAGGTTATTTCCGTTTTGTATTTGTTTCAGGCTTGCCACCACTACACTATTTCTTGGGCTGCCTTTTAATGCACGTACAAGAACTCTGCACCTCTAAAACATTACTGTAGCATTTCAGGCAGGAATAGCTCACACGAGATTCATTGCATTTTTGACAGAAGCTTTGCAGCTATGGTCCTATGTTAGGATTTCATAATTTCTGCTTTCTGATCAGACAGGGTTCAATGAAAGCTAGAGCAATAATCACGCTTGAAAATAATCCAAAATATAGTTGAGATCCTAAACAGTGGGAGCATACGCAAGATGTGGAATATTTTTCAAAAATGCTAATGTCAGGCTGAAGCAGTAATTAATCCGATCTGTGGAAAGGCATTGATTGAATATATAGGTGCCAAACAGGAGGGGAAAAAAGGCATTCTTTAACATCAAAACAATCTCCCTGAGTAAGCAAGGGGGATGCATTAACTGAGTTCAACCATGACTGTTACAGTGATTGGCAGGCCAAAAGAAAAATCAAAGGCTCTGGGCGCCGGATGATCTGGCCAACGTTCTGAAGGACAATGAAGTGTGGGTGGGTTTTTAAATTTTTTTTAATTTTATGTGTGTTTAATCAAAAACAGATTTTTACAAAATTGTGCTGATATGTAGACTCTCTAAAAATGTGCCCTTGTTGTCGGCTATGGCCTCAGCATATTTACTGCTTCCAGTATTTTGTAAGTTGCTATTTGCCACTGTGTCTTGTCTCCTCCGATCAATCGAGCCCACCACGTCGGTTCATCTGAAATAATAAAGATATGTCTTAGATATTGTTCTTTTATGTGTTGGTTGCTGGCACATTTTAGAAGTAGATGTCGAATAGATTATTTTTCTGTTGTGCTACAAAAGCGACAGAGGTTGGAAGCGGATTTACCTCGAATAGCCAAAATCTCATTTGTTGGCAGCAGATTAAGGCGAGCGCGCAAGAGCAAATTTCTCCCCTTTTTACATGGGAATTTTTTGATGTATTCTTGTAGCTCATTTACTTTCCTGGTGCTTGGAGGCAGATGTGTTGCAAGTTTGTTTTTTCCTGCTGCTTCCGGTGTAGCTATCCAATCTAACTCCTTTAATTTTGATAGGATTTTTCTCGGGTTGGTAATTAGTGTGTCTTCATCAGACTGTATTGATTCCAATACTTTGATGTTCTCTTTTTTCCAAAGTGATGGTCTTTTGCAGCTGTTTCTCTACCTTTCTTGATTTATTAGGTTGTAGATGGACGGCGGTCCGGCATTTCCTGTACAACATTAATGTAGACTGCTCCACTGCGCTTTTTAAAGAGGGCAGACTCGGTTCTCGACGTATGGATGTACCTGGAGAGGAGTTTGGCGAGTTGAGGACTTTCCTCCAAAATTTTGCTTCCATTTTTGGCCAGATATTCACTGGTAGGTTTAACATAGCATCCCCTCCATATGTTAATGTTGGCATCACCACCTTTCTGTAGAATTCTCGTACTGGGACCATTGACTAGCTGCCAATTTTTTATCTATAGCCCTAGCTTGTGCTGCAATTTTGTTGACTTTCGATCTTAATGAGTCTTGCATCGCTTTGTCCCATTTTGTCGAGTCCAGTATGACCCCTAGATATTTAAAGTCTCAAACTTTTTCAATTGGGGTACCTTCGAGATTTACGCATGTTTTTTCTCTTTTTCTTGTGAATGTTTCGAGCGTCAAAAACTTTTTTTTTTCATTGATTTCCAAGTTTTCCTGAATGTAACTTTATAGGTTGGTAAATTGGCATTGTAACCCTATTGGAGTGTGGTCCAATAGGACTAGATCATCCACATAGAGTAGCCTTGTTATTGACGTTTTGCATAGTTTTGGTGGAAATGTTCTGATTTCTGTGTCTGAACTCTTAAGGTCACTGATGAATGCCAAAAAAAGGGCTAGAGCCAGCGGACACCCCTGTTTTACGCCTTGTGATGTTGAGATCGGGGTTGACAATCCATTTTGGTCCAACCGAATACGCATGCTGGTGTCAGTGTACAAGGCCTTTATTGGATCCAGCAGGGCAGGGGGACAGTCCCACGCCTCAAGTTTTGACCAGAGTCTCGATCTTTCTACTCGGTGAAATGCCTGTGTGAGGTCGATGAATGCGATGAAAATTCTCGGTCCTCCTTCCAGGACTTTATTCTTCAGGACGCCAAGTAGCAATATATTGGCTGCCGTGCCTACATTTTTCTTAAATCCTGTTTGGAAGGGGTCGTCACAGGGGGCGTTTTGTGCCCAGCTCTTAAAATGATCTAGTAGCATGGAGCCAAATACTTTCCCCATTACGTCAAGCTACAGGATTGGTCGATAATTCGCTGGGTCTTTTTTATCGCCTTTCATAAATAACCAAACCACTGTTGCCGATTTCCATGAGGGCGGAATAGTTAAGTCGCACATATCCCAAAGATTTTGCTTAGGAGACTAGCCCATTCACTTGGACTTGTTTTTAGGTCGATATTAGTGACCCCCTCTTGTCCTGGGGCACTCGAGTTCTTCAGGGATTTAATCCATGCTCGGATCTCGCCTGCATCATCCACTCTTACCCATGGTGCGAGTCTCGCCCGTGTGCGGTTGTTGTTTCGGGAGCTAAGTACATGCTTTCAAAATATTTCATCCAGGTGTGTCCACCAATTTCACTTGTTATAGACTTTTCTCGACCGTCAAAAGAAGTTCTCAGAGTACTCCAAAATTCTCTTGTGTTTGTCACTTATAGTTTTTAAGATGTTTTCGGAGTCCTGTTGGTATAGGAATAGCCTATGTGCTTTTACCCATGCTTTGTAATGTTTTGATGCAGTTTCTGCTTCCTTATTTGCTGCTGGTGTTGCGATAAGTTTTGATCTGCGTTTAATTTCTCAACTCGTGTTTTGTCGACTAGGCTTTTGTCAAACATGTCTTGGGTGCTCTCCCCCGATCTTTTTCGAGGGTAACTTTTTTTGTACTTTACTAGTAGCGGAGTATAGTGTGTTTTGTTTACGCAATTTGTGTTGGTCATAATATTGAATCTATTTTCCATGTCCCCGATTGACTCCACTGACAGTTTTACTCTATTGCCTTGTGCGCTGATCTCGATCTTTGCTTCCATGTAATCAGTTGGTGGAGCTCTTGCCTCCCAAGTGGTAGAAAGAGGGTTATGGTCACTGGTAACGATTCTTGTTATTTCAAAAGATGTTGTCACTGCCAGGATAGATTCTGATACAAACATGTAATCAATTGTAGCCTTTGCGTCGTTTCTTTCCAACGACGGTGGTCGATTTGGGTCTGGAAAGGCCTCTTGCAAGTTATCTAAGTTCGAGTCCATCAGTCATGACCATCATTTCCCACACTGTCCAGCTGCGGATTTGCTTGCCCTTTTTTCACTCCTGTTATGGGGCAAGTGGCGATTAAGTCACCTCAGATCAGGAAGTATTTTGCCAAATGGCCCGCAAGGTCCTCATCTATTGCTTCCTCTACCTTCTCCAGGTAGGCGGTTTCCATGGTGGCCGGGTTCCAGTAGGTGTTTGCTATTACTGTTTTTTCGTACTCTGACTTATTTTTTGCCTGCGTCATCCATGATGCTTTAACCATCAATATCGCTAGGTTGCTGATCAGTGTCTCTTCTAATTGGATTCCACATCCATTCTTACAAGCAAACAGCAGCCCAGATGGTCTTCCTAGTCGGCCTTGTTTTGCTGGTGCGAGGATTAGCTCATACCCCCTCATGGAGGGTTGCTCTGTCAGCCAGGTCTCCTGAAGGCATATTAGATATGAGCCAATATTCATATTGCCGGGGGATTGTAGGAAAGTGTCCTCTTGTGTTCCATGAGCACATCTTTAGCGTCTGATTTTGTTGGTTTAAGCAATGTCTTCTTTGGTAGATGTGCTCATGTCCCGCGGGTTGCCATCTTTGCTTTTTTTTCTGTCCAGGCTTTTGGCAACCTGGAACGTATCCCTTTCATTGGTGCACATTTCTTTGTAGTTTCACTGTTTTTTGGTTCGGGCCCACTTGTGGACTAGAACTCCCGAAGGTAAGGTTTCTTCTTATATCACTGATCTTAATCTGCCTGGTGTTGATGTTTTGTTTAATAGTCCGTTTATGCAAAACTCGCTCTTGTACCTCACGTTCCTCATCTTTTGGCGTGGTGCCTTTATTGTTTTTCTTCGGAGGATATAAAGGACTAACACTCTCTTTCTCCCTGTTTCTGTAATTTTTAGTTTGCATGTTGCCCCTGCCACTTATTGTCTCTTTTAGTTGTTTATTTGGGTTTTTGTAGACCGGTCCCTGCTTCTTTTCATCCTTGCTTGATCTTTCGGTCGTGCTGTTTGCTGGGTATACTTTTAGCTCATAGCCCACCTCTGATAGTTTGTGTTGTCACTGATGGTGTTTTTTAGCGTTTGAGGCAATATGCAGGAAAGTTCTAGCCTGGCTATGTTTATGGCTGGGCTCAACCACTAAAAGATCTTCTGTCTTAATGTGATTCATGTTTCGGATGTGTTTGAAGAATGTTCGCACTGATTTCCTGTTCAATGTAATCTTATCGTTGTTTTCTTCCACTTGCGTTTAGCCATTTCGCTTGCTCCCATTTTCTTGGTTTTTTGTTATACATTTGTGTCCTTGATCTGTAGTGTGGGCCCGTTGACCTCGGTTCCGTTCTCTGGTAGGACTTCCCTTCATTTTCTCCAAACCTGTGGTACTTTGTTTTGGTGCGATGTTGGGCTGGTGTTCGATGGCCTGGACTGTCTTTTTCCTCGCCGGTCCTCCTGATTACCAGGGAGTTCCTGGTACTGTCTCTTCGTGGTTTGATCATCTACGTGGTCACGGGACCTCAAAGAGGGCCGCCTTTTTCGCTCTTCCTGATCTTCTAGTGATCAACTCTTCCCGTGGTCTCGTTCTGTTTTTCTGTTATTTTTGTTGTCTGTTTTGAGTTTCTTTGCCTCGGAGTATCTGAGGTCTAGTTTTCTTTTTTGTTTTGGTCTTTTGCACCTATCCTTGTTTGGCTTCAGGAGGCTCGCCCGCGTCTCTTCCTTCCTCTCCCCCCCACCCCTAGGTTAACCTCCAGTGTGTCCGTTTTGTCGATGAATTGTATATTCATTGTCTTGCTGGTTTTATTCGCACTTGAGTCTATCAGAGACTGATCTGATAGGTGTTGGCTCAGATTCATCAAATCCTCGTTTGAGGAAGTCTGTGGTTGTTGGTGATGGAGGGTCGATATTTTTCAAAGTTCCTAGTTTTTTCTTTTGCTGGACGTTAGCATCACACGCAGGAGTTTGTTGTTCTTTTTGGCTACCTGGTCGTGTGAAGAATTGAAAAATCGCTTCTGCCGTTTGGATACCAGATTTATCTGTCCTGAGCAAAGTTGTTTTTTTCCCAATGATTTTAGACGTTATCTGTCGTTTTGATGACCCGCACTGGGGCTGTGTCATGTTTTCAGTTCTAGACAGGTTTTCTGTATTGCCGCTTTGTCCCATCAGGAACTCAGTGTTCGCTGGTCCACTTGTTCACTCATTTGCTGTTTTGTTTATTGTTAAATAAATCGTTGTAATGGTTTGTGTACCTGTCGCGTTCCGACCACCCCCTGCCCTTTGCCATGTAGATATTCTTGGGGCTTTGTGAGAAGTAGATACTGGCTGGGCTCAGAAGTTTTTTTTTGTTTTTTTTTTATTCTAACGCCATAATGTAAGCTTCTAAGATGATGACCTGGCTGTGAATCATTGCTTGTAGGGTTGTGTGATCCGAGAGTCTGCTACAGATTCTCTGAGCTTCATGAATGGTGCTAGCACCATCGTCACGGATGACATGATGGAAAGTAAGTCAATCTTTTTGTTGGAAGTGTCCAATGGACTTGACGGCTGTTGCTGCACTGAAGGTCTCCTTATTGGTCAATCAGTTGTAGTTGTTGGCCGATGACTTTTTATCAGCCTATTTGTTTCCAGTGAGCTCCTATTTCTGGTCATGTCTGGGGAAGACAGATGGTTTTTAATCCCCCAGGAGCTTTGATGATGCTGGTAGGGCTGCCTCAGACAGACTTGAGTTTTCCTCCCCTGTTAAATGAGGTTTGTAGGTCTTCTGGGTTTATCTCATCCATTGTCTTACTTGACTGTGTCCTAGACGCGCCCTTTATCTTGGGCTCTTGTTTGGGGCAAGGTTTAGATCCATCTGTTCTTGTGGAGCCGTTGGTAGGGGCGACTGTTGGTTCTGCACCCGACCTTCCCCCTCACCCAAATCTTGTTTTGTTGGACAGGCACTCTCTTCTGAGGGTGAAGTCTGTATGGAAATCAGCAAGTTGGTGTCTTTGCAGTCCAGCCTTCGTTATTTAGAGAAGGGTAGACATTCTCTAATCGCTTCCAGAATTTCCATATAAGATAACTCTAGCGGGTGATGTCTGTTTACAGGTCTGGCTCTTGCTTGTGCTGGAAAATAGTTTGTTACAGGATATTTTGCTGCTTACCCCTCATGTCATTTTACTAGTTTTTCTTTGGCCAGGTTCATTTCCTGCACTGTTTCGGCGTGTTGAGCATTTGTCTTAGAGTTACTTGTTCCCAAGTATTTCCTGTTGTGTCTCAAGGATCTTTGTTTTTATATTTGCTGCATCCTGCAGTCTTGATCTTTTCTTTAGATTTGGCACATAGGAGACGGACCCTTCAGCTTCAATACAGTCCTGCTCTCCCTCATTCGCAGAGCCCCCCCTCTGCATCAGTGTGGATTTGCGCCTCCACCCGGATTGGGGCTAGCGTGGGAGGAGACGTGGCCACGGCTTGGTTGTGCGCCGGAGCCCAACCGACACTTCCTTTCTTCACCAAAGCTGGCGTGACAGCTTTCTCTCCGTGTTCCTCACTCCTCACTCCCACACGGGCGGGGGCCCTCCTCCGAGAGCCACCGGCGTGTGGCACGGTGCTCAAGGGTGCTCCGTGCAGGGGGAGACCAGGTCCGGAGCCGAAGCCAGCACTCCCTGCAGTGGTGTCTCGCTCTGCACCCCCCCGCCGCTCCACTGTTTCCCACACAGGCGGGGGCCCTCCTCCGAGAGCTGCCGGCATGTGGCACGGTGCACACAGGCGCTCCGAGCAGGGGGAGACCAGGCCAGGGGCCGAAGCTGAAACTTGTTGCAATCATCTCTCCGCCGATGTAAGTAATTGCTGTTGGTTTTTTTGTTTAATGCTATCTGCCGCCGATGATGGCTGTTTTTGGGTGCCGCTCGCCACTATTAGGTCCACCACCTCAAGACTCTCCCGTGTGGGACTCAGCTCTTTCGAGGCTATGTGGGTCTCAAGATGGTCCGTAGGAGTATACGCACGCTGCTTCATACTCTGCTTCGAGCTCCTTAAGCACCGGCCTTCCTCATCCTCTTTTCTGGTCACAGTCACATTCAGGTCCATTGGCCTGCTAGCCCTGGCAGTCCTGCCAGTCATGACTGCAGGACTGCAACTAGTCGTCCACTCCGCGGCTGCTCCGCAGGTGTAAGGTGGTTTTATGCTGTAGGTCCACCCACAACACTCAGCACAGTAGAAAAGGAGAGACAGACTCTCCGGCAGCTCAGCTCAGGACTACCACTCGTCGTCCACTCCACTTTCTAACCCTCCAATTTAGGAAGGTGTGTCAAGAGGGTCAAATACTTGACTCATGGAAACAGGCAGTCTTCATTCCAGTCTATAAAAAGAACTTCCAGCATGAGCCTAGCAATTATTGACTGTTGGTAATGCTACATGTATCCGGCAAATGGTATGCAACATTGAGATTCAATGTGCTTAATAGATGGGTCAAGAGGGCCAATATTCCGAGTCTGTATCAGACTGGATTTCGTAGTGGGTAAGCAACTGCCCAAAATATATTGGCCCCAAGTATGCTGATCTGGGCTGCACAGAAAAAGAACCATCCAGCAATGTATGTGGTTTATGTTGACTTTCGCGCTGCTTTTGATTAAGTTGATCAGAAGCATTTGTGGCAGAAGTTAACTGGGGGGCGCTCTGAGGCTTTGTTGAAATTGAGCATCAATCTCAATGAGTGCACTAGTGTATGTGACCGGTCAAGTAGCAGGTGAGCCTGCACCCCTAAATTACCAACCAGCAAGGGTCTAAAACAAGGTTGTGTGCTCCCACCCCTGCTATGTATCTGAAAAATCTGCCAGATAAAAGTTAGTCCCATGAGAAATTGCCCTCCAAAGATTGGCAAAGGTCATGTTTTATGGCCATCATACACAGATATCTTGGCCGACCAGACCTTCATGGGTTTACAAAGATCAATGAGAGATAAGTGTGTATGCCGATAAAAACGGGTTTAACTTAAACCTTGAAAAAATTAAGTTTATGCATTTCGGCCAAAAATAGCGCCCACCCTGTATAGTGTATATATCTGCCGGTCCAATGGAGCAAACTATCAGCTAGTGTTATCTTGGCATGCCCATTAGATCTTCGGAAGGGTAGAAGGATGTTATTGGCTATAGAAAGCATTAGTATAGGGCAACATAAGGAAGTTAACTCATCTAACAGTGGGATACAGCTTGAAGAGGGTGGTGGCGCTATATAAGCAGTGTTACTGTCCTGCCATCAATTATGGGCTGAATCCCTTGCTATGGATTTCATCAGCTTAGGCTGGCAGAATGTACTTGAAGGAAAGCTATGGCGGACCATACTAGGCATCCCTCAAGGTGTTCCTTTGCCCACGTCGAACTCTGCCTGCCCTCACTGATAGGTCTAGCTATTTGTAGAAGAGGTTTACTGTATATTAAAAAGATAAAAACACCTGTATGCCCACTGTTAAGACAACTAGGACTTCCTCAGAAAGTTACTTTACTGAGTGAATTTCGATCTATGAATGAGAACATTTTTCTGAATTTGGTTGGGAGCCTGACTGGTCCAATGACTTCTTGAATTGAAACAAAGCTTTGTAAAAAAAAAAAAAGCCAAGGTTAAGGGATTGTCAAGGGAACTGTCATCTGGCGACCTTGAAGTGATATCACAAGTATTCACGACTGGGCCAGTCCTTAAAAATGCAAAGATATGGAGAGCTATGCTCTGCCTCAGAACCAAGGAGATTTGTGCTTTGATGTAGGTTATCTTCCAAACTTGTCTGTAAAAGGCTCGGAACAGAAAATACCAATCGAGAAAAAAAGTTTGCAGGATACGTGACTGTGCTAACACCCTAGAGACGAATAGACACGTTCCGACTGCCTGAATTACCTTAGGAAATACCTATATGTACCACCTGGAGAGGGTACATTCATGACTATGAAAGCACAAGATATGACGAGTTCTGGGCATATTGTTTAAATGTTGATAGTGTGCCAATTAAAGGTCACCTTATATATGGTTTGGAACCTAGTCAAAACTGTCTCATTAGACATTGACGAAATTGACGTCCTAATAAAATTGCATACGTTTGATGAGTTCTGGGCGTATTGCTTAAATGCGTTTATCTCCCTTGCCTCGTTTATCTCCATCATTGGCCCCTCTTGATTTAAGCCACATTTGTGGCAAGGATCTTGCTCTGATGTTAACATCCCCATCAGCTGTGGACTACTTTCTTGCATGCCACTAGGGAATTAGGAAGTAGGTTCCGAATGTACAAATGTGGAGGAAGGACCAGATATGGTAACAGCACCCTTATGGGATGCAGGGACCATCTGTAATGAATTTAATGGACCCGTTTGGATAGACTCAAGGCTTCTCCCTACACTATCAGTTTAACACATGTGCCCAACAATTTAATGATTGTAATTTACACTCATCGTTGAGGTGAAAGATTTCAACAATCCAGTTTCTCTCCAAAGCGATCCAACAGTAGGCCTTGTTGCAATAGGGCTTGACGGCCCAGCACATAGTTACCATTTGAAGACATCCCTTCAGCTATCACATTGTTCCCCATATCAACATCTAGATATTCTTCATTGCACGCCAAGGGTTTTACTAACCATGATGAAGTTGGCACTGTTTTGCTGTAGCTGCAACAGGGAAGAGGTTTACGATTGCTATTCCCGTGGTCACCCAGCATCACATTGTGATTCCTGCTGCACTACGTCTTATCTTCCCTTCTAGTCCAGCCTCATCTAGCATCAAATCTTCCTAGGTCTCTGGACAGCCATAGCAGCCTTAGTGCTCTGACTTCACAGAACCCCATCAAATCAGCTGCTGTGATGAGTGGTTGCTGCTGGGTAAACAGCCAGGGCTTTTGACACTCTTTGCTGAGCTAGCAGATCACCCCAGTTTTAGTGAAAGCTGTACCCTGTATGGGAGGAAAGGTCTTTATTCCCCACCACTCCCCTCCATTCTCTCCAAACATTCTGACTGATTTATCCAGCAGTCACTTGCGCGCCGGTGGCCAGGGATGCAGGATGACTGCGGGCCGACACATGTGGCTGCAATGCTCATCTGTTAGGATGGTACCAGACTCCATTTTGTGATATACTGACTATTTTGAACATGATAATTTAGGCCTCACTGGCACAAGCAGTCCGCAGGGCTGCAGCTCTCCCCTCCTGACCGCGCACAGCGAGCCCGGTGCGTCCCTCACCCTCCTCCGCTTGGCGGCTCTGCTGCAGGCCTGTTCTCATGGGAGACTAGGCACGAACAAGCTACATTACAAACCCTATCTTTCACCTTCCGCAGTCCATCATTGACCTGCAGATGACCGGGATTAAGTTGGGATTTGAGAAAAACAAGCTATCTCCATAAAACATGTTTTGTCCCCTTCAGACCCCACATTTTTGATATATGCTAAGGATAACCCCCCCCAACCCTGTTCCCCGTTTGAAGTGCCAGACACTAAAGCCAAACCTGTGTGCCACTCTGTTTCACCCTTGCAGATAATCCCCCTGAAGGAACTATAAATTCACTCCTGTGCTTTACCACAAGATTGATTGCATATAATGAAACAAGGAGACCCTCACTTATCCCCCCCATCTGCACACAAACGCCATAACATGCATGTTTAAGACCCTCCCCCCTGATCAAATGGCATTGGTTGCTGTAGACTGCGCAGGGCAATGTTTAACACCAATATGTACTCAGTGATGTTCTAAACATGTATAATTTTCTGCATGATCTATCAGCATCGCCATATGCAGGGCTTGTTATGGTATAGAAGATCTATAACAGTTCTCAATCGTATACATATCTGCTGAAAATTGACTCATGAAACCCATGTAATAGGTGGCGCATTGTACACCCTGTTATTGTACTTACACACTAACCTGTTCCTTCCTCATTCATATGCTCAAGGTGTGTGTGTGTCCCCTGCCCAGCTAAACAAGGCACGACCAGCAACAAGTATAAAGCCTCTTCTCCCCTGTCAAGCAGCGCTGCATACCAGCCCCCACCCTTCTCCCTCTTCTGGCCAGGCTGTGATGTAAAGCCTTGGGCCCACCGGCGATGTAATGCTATGACTGCAACCCCTCACCTGTCCCCTGGAGTCAGCCCTAGGTATTCACCCTTCTGGGCCCCCAGGCCCTTCTTATTCCACCGCCTCTGATGTAGATCATGTGTCTCCTGACTGGAGAGCAGTCCAGTTCACCCCAACCTTGACTGACCATGATGGCCATATATTTACTCCCATACTAACATACTATAAAGATGTCACCCTGCCTGTGCCCCCCCGATAAGCTTCTTAAACCTATGAAAGCTACTCACCTTTGTCTCACCCCTTGTATAACATTCTTTAGAATAACGAAACACTCACATCCAGAGTTGTTTTATGTCTCATGTGATGTTAGAATAACGGTTTGTAGGATTTACATGGCATCTTGAATTATTTTCAACAAAGTGAGTCTGTGAGGCCATAAGTACAAATGGTAGCATAGATGAAGATGTATCGACCATCATAGGACTAAAGCTCCCCTCTGATGAGTTCAGCTGACCTACAAGCATCACACTGGCATCACATGACGTCCGCCAAACCTGGAGGACCGGGCATAAAGATCTTACAGTATCTAGTCTTCACCACCCAATCCCCACAACTTATGTGCCCCCTATAGCATACGCCATTATGATGCAACTTTGTAATAAATGTGAATGTTTGCTGATGTTTCGCCAGAGCGCTCAGAGTCTGCAGAGTTCTCTGCTTGCTCTATATTGGTTTAGATAAACTTTTACCTTTTGAATTCACCCGCACTTGGTCTCATTCCCATTTGGGGTGTGTCCTTCATTGACTCTCACTGGGGAGTTTTAAATGCCTTATTGGGGGACGCTCTTTCAACCCCTTGGTTTCCATTTTGGGGATACCAGCTTTTCTCAGCCTCTGCATTCTGCTCAGAATAGAGCGTAAAGGCAATTTTAAGGGAATAAAAATTAGTTTTCTCCTTCACAAGAGTAAAAAGTATACGAAATCCAGTTGACTTGTGCAAAAAGTTAGCTTTGGGGAAATTAACATGCGGCATCAGACCACATTGTGACAGAAAGGCAGGTGTCTCACACTTAACAGATAAAGCACATGGTGCAGTAGAAAACGCACGGTCTCACAAATGGAGGAGATGAGCGCCAACACCGAGATTCCTTTGCATGTAAAGAAAAGGTACAACACCAATAGAAGCTTTTTAACCCTTCACTCAGACAGAAAAGGTCTGCTTGAGTAGGACCGTCCAGGCTTCATCAAACAGAAAAGGTGAATCTGGGCAACCTCAGTGCAAGCTTTCATCATGTAGAACAGGTGGAGTGGATCAGTGCCAGGCAAAGCAGGGGGGAAGATTTCCACACAGAACAGATTAGGAATAGGTCTTGCTCATATAAAACAAGTATAAGCCTACAGTAGTGCACAAACCACTCCCAATACAGAAAAGGTATAACATGGATCTCAGTAGATCATCCTTCCCTCAGATAGAATAGTAACGTTGTGGGTCTCAAAAACGCAAGAGTTGTGGTTCGGAGCAGAGTAAATTCAACTTGCACACAGAAGCTGCATTGGTGGGGTGATGCAAGCACTTACTCAATGAAGAGGTATATGAAGGGCCTTAGCATTGCACGCTGCACTTGCAAAGAATTGCAGCATCGTAGGCCTGAGCAGCCCAAATTCTTCCCACAAAAAACATGCACAGCACAGGCCTCAGCAATCTAATCTCTCACATAGAATAGGTACAGCATAACCACAGCAGTGACAGCACCATCCACACAGAACATGAACAGTTAATTACCTCAGCAGTGCAGGTTCCTCACAAATGCATTCAGACACTAGTCCAAATACATAAGCTCTAGTAGGGATAAGGTCCGCCTGCTAGGAATTCAGAAAACCATGATCAGAAGGAATTCAACCTTAGAACACCACATTTGTGTACCAAATCCCAGCTACACTACAGCTGGCTCACTTCCTAAATGATGTTGCATAATACAGTGGAAGAAGTCTCAATACACCTTTTATTATTCCTCTAGAAAGGTCTGGACTTTTGTTCTTTTCTGTATATGTTTTAATTAAGACACAGACCAACCTGGCCAATTACACAGAAAAACAAATACTTGGGTTGTGTGTTTTGAGGTTCAATTGCAGATTTGTCTTGATTAATAAAGTATAGAACTAGTACTACTTAATAGTGTGCCCAGGTTATGATACAGTAGTGCAGAGGTGTAAGGGATCAATGCTAAATTATGTATCTAATCTCTTGCTCAAAGGTTGGCTGGACTGTTTGCTTGACATCCCTTCAGAGGTTGGTAAACTCTCCACGAGATAATAATCACAGGGTCTTTGAGGTTGGAGGACCCTGCATGAAGCACTACATAAAAAGTGAAATACCTATATGGATTACCAATACAGTGACACTGTATTGAGTTTCTATTTGAATTACAAATGAAAACATTTAAGCTTTGTTGGTTATGGAACAGCGCTTGCACTGGCTAGAGAGTTCAGTTTTAAATTGTTTTAATTTTAGTCTTGAGTATTTAAAAGGGGCTGTGACCCGTGTGACTGGTGTTATGACAACTTACCCTTGAGAGCAAGGGCCCTGATGTCACTCGTCATTTATAGTACCATTTATCACAATGACTGCAAGTTCATATTGAATGGATATTTAAACTAGACAGTGCATGCTTATCTGTGCACCACATAAGGTTTTCTCTAGGGAGTATTTTACACTTTTCATAATTAAATTATAATGCAGGAGTAAAAATGTATTTCCTCTGCTAGTGTAAAATAAAAGTATGCATCAGGCAACCAAAACATGACTAAACTTGAAAATGTATAGCCGCCATCAGAAATAAAACAGTCGTCTAGCAAAGATGTCTGGCATTAAACAATTACATTTGTGGGAAAACTTAAACTACAAAATGTGTATGAATATACCGCATAAATGCATCTTGATAAATGCACCCAGCACAGGACCTGTAGGGGAATGTATTCATCTCAACTAGGGCTTCACATTTCAGCAAGGGTGGAAGATTGGTCCAGTGGTGAGCAACAGTGTGAGACTCATGTGTGAGACTTATGCTGAATCTAGTAGATGTCAATACTGTGAATACATAAACCACATGCCAGCTAAAAGATTACTTAGAAATTGATACTGCATAACATGGATTTAACTCCATAGCACAGTCATGGACTGAATTGTTGTGGGCCATAAGAATAACATACTAATTTACCTGATCATATAACTTAACATATTCCCTATGTGCCAGGTTAGCTTGTAAATTCAATAAATAAAACGTGCAGAATTAAGGCTGTACTGTGTTTGAATGAAGACTTGACAAGTCAGAATTGTGGATGATCAAATCTGTTCTGATACTTATCCCTGGTAACGTTCTTTCGATTGGATGTTCCTCCCACGTATTCCTGATCACATGATAATTAGCCTTACAGCTGCTTTAGAATTTTCTTTTTGACAGGGGATGCTGTGTGCCGTCTCATCGAGTCGGTGTCCCTAGAGGGCCTCCTTTCGACTGTCAACGTCATCATCAGTATAAATAGCGCATGCAGCGCCAGTTGGCTTCAGTTCTGTTTTCCCCTCCTGTAGATGAATTACCACGAGTACCATAGACCGTAGGTTCCAAGAAAGCATAAAGTGTAAAGATGGTGGTCAGTCATAATTTCGAAAAAAAAATTCGAAAGAATGTCGAAACAATATCGGGGGAAAAAAAAAAGATTTTTTATTATATATTTATTTTGGGGTCCGGGAATAAAAAATGGGTAAAACAAAAATAAATTTTAAAAAGGGAGGTTGGGGGTAACCCCCCCATTTCGAATGAAAAATGTATTTAAAAAAAGTGATTTTTTCGAATATTTTGACTTTCGAAATTTTTGTTTTCGAAATTATCACTATAAACCTGTAAAGATATGTAAATTCTACAGCAGGGTAGGCTGGGATGGGCAATAAGGAATACATGGGAGGAACCTCCAATTGAAAGAACGTTACCAGGGATAAGTAACTTGTTCTTCGAATGGATTGTGTGCTCCCACGTATTAATCTTACGATAGATTTCGAAATCAGTAATAAATTGGTGGTCGGCGTACAAATTATATTTTGTCTCAGTTGTTATCATGATTGAATGAAGGACTGCTTTTCAAAATTGTCCTTGACTGGAAGAAGAGTCCAGGCAGTAATGTTTCACAAATGTATAAAAAAGACAACCAAGTGGCCACTGCACAAATGTGATCGGAATCCCTCTCTGAAGAGCAGCAGAGGTAGCCATGCCCCTTGTGGAATGTGATCTCAATCCTTCCAGCAGGTCTTTGCCCGCTAACCTGTAACATTCCCCAATAGTAAGGATGATCCATCTGGATAGGGTCCGTTTTGTCACAGCTAAACCCAATTTAGGGCCTGTATAGCCAATTAATAATTGGTCATTTTGACAGAATTTAGCCATTCTTCAAGTATAAAAACAAGAGCCCTTTTTGGGTCCAGCCTATGTCATCTTTCCTCCTCCTTTCCAGGATGAGGAGTTGGATAGAGTTGGCAAAATGATCTTTTGACGCAATTGGAATTCAGAGACTACCTTGGGTAGAAAAGAAGGTTTCACCCTGCGAACAAACTCGTCTTTATGGAAAACAGTATGTGGGGGTTTACAGGAAAACACCTGCAACTCCCCTACCCTGCGGGCTGACATTGTTATTAGCAAAACAGTTTAAGGTTAATAGCCTTAATGGGCATGAATGTATTTGTTCACAAGGAATGCAAGGTAGAAAGGTTAACACCAAGTTAAGATCCCAAACAGACTTTGAATGGAACTCGTGGAAATACATTAGTAAGACCCTTTAGGAATTGAACAGATGGATTTTAAAATATGAATCTTCCTCTGAAGAGCACTTGAAAATAAATAGCTTCTCCAGGTAACCTTTAATTGTTCCAATCTGGAGCCCCAGATTTGCCAAATATAACAAAGAACGAACCATAATTTTATTACATAGAAAGGGATCCACATCCTATCCCTGCACCAACTGCTGATCTTCCAACGGCAGCGGTACAAAGATTTAGTTGCTTGCCTTCTGGCAGAAAGCAAGATCTCCATTACGTCATCCGTGAGGTGCCTATCCTTGTATCTCAAACTCTCAGAAACCATGTGTGAAGCTTGAGAGCCTTGACCTCTGGATGGAGAACCAGACTATCATCTCACGAGAGAATGTCCTCTTTGTGGAAGACGCATTGGAGGGCATATCGGCATGTCCAGAAGGTCTGTCTACCACATTGTCCTAGCCCAATATGTGGCAATTAGGATCTTTGATTTCCCAAACCTTCTCAACCTGATCACATGAGGAATGACGGGGACTAGAGGAAACACGTACAGGAGTGGAAACTCCCAATCCACTACAAATGCATCCCCTAGTGCTCCTCTTGCAGGAAATTCCTTGGAGCAAAACAGTTTGCGCTTCTGGTCGACACTGGTCGCAAACAGACCCATTTGAGGGGTACCCCAAATGGTGAAGATCTCTTGAAGGACTTCCTGAGCTAGTTCCTACTTGTGGGAAACCGTGCTCTGCCTGCTCTGAGCATACGCCGCTGTGGTCTCTTCTACGGCTAGGTGAACTGCTGATAGGGAGATTCCTTCCTGAAGTTCCCAGAGCTGCATTGCTTCTCTGCACAATGGTAGTGACCCTATGCCTCCTCTTGCTGAGGTAGTACATGGCCACTTTATTGTCCATTATCAGGACATTCTTTCCCTGTACAGATGGCAGAAAGCCCTTCAGCGTTAGTCTGATTACCCTCAGCTCCAATAGGTTGCCATGAGACCGAGCAACAAACAAAAAACAATTTGAAGGCTGGGAGACACTGGGCACTCTGGAATTTGGTCACCATCTGCAGAATGTGTTGAGCTCTCACCTCGGGGGGCAAGGATTCTCCTGAGGAAGCATCCAGGACTGCCCCAATAAATTGGAGTCTCTGAGACAGCATCATGTGGGACTTCTTGTAATTGAGGGAGAAGCCCAGTTTGTGGAGTGTGGGGCAGGTTACGCTGAGATGTTCCTAGGTTTGTTTAGATGAACGGGCCCTGGAGTAGACATGAACCCCCTCCCCCCAACATCTCCTGAGACTCACTGCCACAACCGCCATTAACTTGTTGAAAACACTCACGGCGAAGGTCAGCCCAACCGGCAGAAATCGAAACTGATGAGAACCGCCAACTGCAAGCCTCAGATACTCTGCTTGTGATGGATAGGCACATGAAAGTAAGCATCCTGAAGGTCCAGTGACACCATCCAGTATTGGAGTTGAAGAGCCTAGAGGATCTGGGAAAGGGTAACATCTTGAACTTGTCCTTTCTGAGGAACTTGTTCAAGCTTCTTAAGTCCAAGATGGCTCCCCAATCCTCCTTCCTTTTTTGGTATCAGAAAATATGGGGAGTAACAACCCTTTTTACTCTCCACCACTGGTACCGGTTCTATAGCACCTTTCTCTAACTGGGTCAACATTTCCTGCATAAGAAGCATAGCCGGCACTTTGAAAGAGTTGCTCCCCGGTGGATGATCCTTTCCGAAAAGGAAGGCAGTAACCTTGGGCTACGGTTTCTAGTGCCCAAGCAACTGAAGTAATGTCCTGCCATTCGCCGGGGTCTTATGAGTCAAGGCCTCAGAGTGGTTTTGAAGTGACTGAAGAGGTGGCCGAGTGTAAAATTGGTGCTGCTTGGGCTGACTTTGCACCTTTCCCTCATCCGCCACAAGGGAATCTTCCATCTCTTTGGCTGGCTTGCCAAATGGCACTAAGATTTAGCTGCTTCTTCCAAGGTCTGCAGCTTTTCCAAACTTTCATCAGCCTTGCTGCCAAACGGCCTCGAGCCATTAAAGGGCATGCTGGTGTCAAGACTGCATATCTGGTGCAAACCCGGACTTCCTCAACCACGCAAATCAGTGCTAGTTGCCATGGATCTGCTGATGCGGTCTGAAGTATACAGACCTGACTGGAGGCATTCAGACATTGCCTCCTTACAATCCTGGTTGATAGCCAGGAAGAAGTCTTTCCTCCCCTTCCGGGATGTGGTCGCTGCCATAGCTACGCAGTCCCACAGGATAACATGAATTTTGAGAAGGCACAAGTTGCATTTGATTAACGGTTTTTTACAGTGACTTGATTCAATGCGCGGTAATCGATGCAAGTCCTAAGGTCACCTACCTTTTTAGGCACGAAGAAAAAGGGTGAGGCCACCAGGGACTTGGACGGGCGAATGAAACCGTTAGCCAGGTACTGGTCTAGATACTTTTTTTAAAATGCAGGTTCTCAGGTTCTGCGAGTGCATAGATTCGACGGCACGCAATCTGTGCACCTGGTATAAGGTCGATCTGGCATTCATAAGATCTATGGGGGAGGGGCAACGTGTTGGCTTGATCCTTCTGGAATACATCCAGATAGTCTTGATATACTAGAGGTAGTAGGTTTGTTAGGCTAATGATTGTTGCCGCTCCTGTGACCTAAGGTTTTTTAGTTTGATAACAAGTTTGAGCACATTCAACTGAGAAGGTCAGCCTCGTAGCACACCAGTCGATGCAAGGATTGTGTGATTCTAGCCATGGCATTCCCAAAATTATTTGCAATTGTGGAGCCTTGATTATATCAAACATGATGGCTTCCCGATGTCCGTCTGGGCACAAAAGTGTCATCTGTCGTAGAGTGCGTTACTGGGCCCGAATCGATTTCAGTTCCGTCGACAGTGGTGACTAAGTATGTTGTTACCTTTTCGCAAAGGGGAAGATTCATCCTTGAAGCCAATTCTTGATCCATATAATTTCAAATGGCTCCGCTATCGATATATGCTCTGACTGCATGCATTTGAGACGGCTGTTGGTGATTTATGAGGATCAGGGGCAATACTAAGTGCGAGGTCTGGGGGGGCGGGGGGGGGTGTGAGTCCTTTATGCTCAACAAGCAGACCTCTACGCTTGTCGGGCGGAGAAGTTTTGCGGCTCAGACTCTGCCTCAACCTTGCCAGCAACCCCTACTGCCTTTTTGGGTGGTTTCACTGGGCACTCAGAGGAAATGGCTGGCTGACCCGCAATACAGGCACAACTGATGTTGTCTTCTCCTTTCCCTTTAAGCCTTGGATAACGGCCCTCGCACTCCTCCAATTTGCATGGTTTCTGACACGTCAGTGGTCTTGGAAGCGTTTTCCTTTGGGAGCATATACCCGAGAATCCATTCTAGCGCGATCTGCCTTACGGTTCTGCAGTCTATGATCTAGCTGGACCACCAAGTCTATGTATTCAGCACAGTCTCTGGGTGGGTTAACCACTTGAGCTAAAACGTCCTTTAACTCCCCTCTCAAGCCACGGTAAAACAATGTTCTCTTGTCATCTGGCCAATCAGTTTCCACTATCAGTCTGTTAAAGGTAGCGATGTAAGTTAGCAGATCCTGATTGCCTTGATGCAAAAACAAAAGCTTGTTATCCAATGCCTGCCCTTGGAAGTGCCGGGCAAACAGCTTCTCCATGTCCAGTTGGAACCTCTGGAAGTCTCGCAAGATGGGATCGTCCCGATTGACCAGCGGTACCGACCAGTCTGCAGCACTGCCACTGAGGTACGAAAGTACAAAGGCCACCTTAGATTGGTCGTTTGGAAAGGCTCCCGGCCTGCATAGGAAATGTAAACGGCACTGATCCATAAAAACCGCATACCTTTTTGGGTCTCATGCGAATCGTTCTGGAGGTGCCAAAGGTACAGCTCCTGGGAGGACCACCTGAACTAGATTGCTTGATGCAGTGAGTACCGTTGACCCCAACCCTGGTAGTGGAGTTTGCCCCGCCTGAGACTGGAGCAGCTGTCTGGCGAGTTTGTCGGTGCAGTCCTTGGCTACAATCAATTCTCTTCTCAAGGCATTAGTTTCCTGTCTAGCCGAAAGTACCTCGGCCTCGAGTTCCCCCAAAAGCTGGGCTAGCTGATCTGTTTCCGAAGTTTCCATTACGCCCAGGTAAAGAATTTGTGTAAGGCTTCGCGTTCTGTCACGCTCACCTGGTCTCCACGGGGGCGTAGCTCGTGGCTGAAGGCTGCTGTCTGCACTGGTGTTGCACTGCTTCTAAGATGGTGCTAGCCCGCTCCTTCCCTTCGTTCTCACCTCAGAAGGCGTTTGCCTGCAACGTCGAAACAAGATATTAGCCAACTGAATGGAGCCGGATTGGCTTCACCACTTTGATTTCCTTTTCTTCTGGCTCACCTTGGGTTTTTAAAAAGGTGGGCTCTGTCCTGCACTCTCTGGCAGGGGCACGGTATGTCCAGTCTTTCCCCAAGATCAAATTATTTCACTGATCCGATGGAGGTTGCTGCTAATTTTGGAAGAACCTGAGTAAGCAGGTAAGTCTCTGTACCAATGCCTTCTTGGAATAGATGCTTAAAGTCTCTGTAGCCCAAGTTTTTAACTAGCGTTTTGTTCTTTTCTTTTAGGCGTATTGTCGAGCGGTTTCCGGATGATGGATTGACTCTCCTTGCAATGTTAAGCAAGTTTCTTGCAGGCGATTATAGCGCTATGCGAGGCGCGTCGAATGTTTGATTAGCCTTTCTTGCTGTGCGTGACTAACCCGCTGTGTCTTTTCCATTCACAAGGTGCGGTGCAATTCCAGGAAGATGATGGAAGGACCGCTCGATGAAGTTCCTGGAAAATTCCAGCCCAGGTGAGGGTGGATGCTCGTGCGGTACCTTCCTTCTTTTCTGCTTCTGCTCCTCAGATGCAGCAGTCCGGGAAATAGCGGAAGGCAAGGCCGGAATGTTCGATTGCAGGTAAGGCCTTCGTCGCTTAACTCCTGTTCTTCTCTTTTCCATTCACAGGTGCCGATGGATAGAAAACTCTGGACAGGCGTGGCTGAAGAGCTGAGCAGACACGGTGAGCGTATGCTGCAAAAGTGCAGAATAACGCGAAGCGTGTTCTGCTTGCAGGGTGCGGTTTAAATAGCCTTGCAAGTCGTTCCAGGCAAATAGTCCTTTAGCCGTATCCTGCCACTTCAGGTAAAGTAGTCCCACAGCCACACCCTGTACAGGAAGGCTCACCCTCACTAAGCCGAGAATATAGTTCCATGAGTTCAACACTTGCTATGAGCCTGGTGCCAGGGACGACAGGACTGAGTCCAGGAGATTTTAGGGTATTCCTTAAGGGCTTGATAAGCCCTTAAGGATGCCAGTGTCAATGGTTTGGTAGCATGCACCATGACAGCTACCAACAGTGAATATTATTCTCACCCAGGCATCCACTCTTATCCCCATCAGGAGGAATAGAAGGATATGCTGATTGTTTGGTCGATATGGCAGCTTGAACCAAACATTCTGGTGTTGTGTTTTGTTAAGTACTCTGGGTCACTGCTGGATGGCCTACATTGTTTTGCAACATTTCTATTTATTGCAGCCACAGCCTCTGGCGTCCCCCAATTTGTTGAGACCCTTTTTTGTGGTGCAATGTGAAAAGGTAAAATTGGATCCCTTTGGGGCCCTGGTCCAAAATTTCCGTCAGGTCATCCTGTTCAAAAGAAGTTGTAGGCCTGCTCCAACCTAAAAATTCTACCACCTTGCTCATTAGCTGCCTATACGAGTCGTCAGCATGGTCAGTTTGATCTGGCTTACCAAATTCCAGTTCTGGAGAGGTATCTATATGACTGGATGATTGTAGGTTATCATACAAGTCTTAACCTATACTTCTGAAATCAATTCCTCTGGCACACTAGGGGTGTCACATTGTAACCCAAATGGTGGTGTATCATCTGAAGGCTCATTGTTTTCATAGATTGAGGTTAAAGACTTGAATAAATCTCTTTGGCATGGGTTTGAAAACCTTTTCTTGTGTTACTATTGGCTTTAACAACTTTGAAGTTGTCTTCTACAGATTTATTTGACGTTGGAGTCGATTTTGTCTGAGTCGACTGACACTGGCGTAGACGGCTCTGATGCCGATAGTGTTCCTGAGAGTTATCAACTTTTTATGGTTTTTAGAAGGAACCCTCGATGGACTGAATTCCTGACTTGTCGAAGCCCTCGACAATTTCTCATTGGATAAAGATTTTTCTCGATGAAGTTCCATTTTATGGCTCCTATTCGAAGATTTTAATGATTTGGTCCTCAACTTCCCTTTGTCTTGATGCAGATCGACAGGGGCATGGGATTTCTGCTGGTCCTTCGAGGGGGTCTGGGACGCATTCATGAGGACTTTAAGCATTTCTTTACGAAACACATCCCATTTACCTGGGGAGTCTTCGTTGGACATTTGATTACCTCGACCAAAGAATCACTAGAGGTCGAAGGTGACCTATGAAGCAGTTTCTTGGCCATCTTCGAAGAAGACGTAGAATGGCGCAATAGACCTCTCGATCAAGATCTTTTAGATCTTTTCTGTCGAGGAGAATCCCTCGACTCATTGGATTTTCTTTGAGCTCTTCAAAGGCAACCTCCCCACCTCCAATTTACCTCTACACTCCCTCAGAACTTTTTGGTCATCGCCTGACAGGAGTTAGTCAGTTATAGTCAGAGGTTCGGTGACTGGTACCAAGACACCAGAGACCTATGCTGTGGGGGGTGGTGATCTTGGCAGACGCCAAGCATGGGAGGGCAAAAGTCATCAACATGCAGTGAGGCCCAGCCCAGGATCAGACAGTAAAAAGCTTTCCTTTGTTTAGCTAAACAGCATGTGAGATGCAGAGGTGTAGACCGGGAAGGGCCTGAGAGGGAAGAGAAACAGGTAAGAAAAAAAAGTTTTTGTTTGTGTGTTTTTGTAAGTAAGGGATGGGTGTCTAGGTGCATGTGTATGAATAAATGCATTGTGAATGGTGTACATGGGTGCAAGTGTGCTTGTGAATGAGAAGGCAGTGTGAATGTTCTGGGTGCTCGTGTGAATGACAGAATCTGTATGGTGTGTGAATGTATGTATGTGTGGGATAGGCTCGGACTGGGTGAATAACATTGTCTCACGCACCAATGAAAAAGTGACCCACAGTTGCAAATGGCAATTCATTCCTTTTATGACAGACTGAATAGTACCCAAGGGAGAGTTTTTTGATCAAATGTGATGCAAATTGTGCATTGTAAAGAATATTTATCTAGCAACACTGGTCAAAACTACTAGCCGCATAATAAAGTAACTCTAACTGGCCCACAAAAGTGGCCTTTGACCCAAAAAACTGTCCCACACTAGCATTTTGTGTTTCTGGTTCAGGCATTGCCCTATAGGCCAGTCCAAGCATATGGAGCATGAACATTTTTGCCAGGAGCATGGCATGTTTTACTGGAAATTCTGGGCAAGGCAAACTTGAGTTATTATGTGAAGGAGGAGGCTGCAGTAGGGGGATGGGTACTGCTACAGGACTGGATGGGTCCTACTGTGGCACTGAATTTTGTACTGGCATCAAGGATAAATACAGCTTTGTGAGTGCTCTTACATGGGGGAGGGCATGTTTCTTTACTGTGGCATGGCATTGTTTTACAGTTGTTAAAGTCAAAGTCAACTACGTGTTCTCACATAGGCCATGGGGGGGGGGGGGGGGTTTGAGCAGCCCGTAAAACAATATTTTCTAACTGTTGCTTGACATTTTCTACTGGCATTAGAGGGCAAATACGACATGCTTTCACCAAAGCACTGTACAGAGAACGGATTTATATAAAATTATCACCCAACCAAAGTTGGTACTCATTTCTTGACCACAGAAGGATGAAATGCTGAGTAGGCCTTGCTGGGATTTTAACCTACGGCCGGTAGAGCGCACACAGATTTCAGCAGCAAGGGCTCAACCCACTGAGCTACTGTACCAGCTAACTAACAAAGGCATGTTTTCTTACTGTGGCATGACCTTAACTGGCATTAAGGCAAAGCCAACAAGATCATGTTCTTACGTGGGGATACAGCATATATTAGAGCCAACATGAAAATGTTTTGTTATAGTATCATTACTGGCATCATGGGCAAAGCAAACATGAGTAGTTTCTGATGTGGGCATACTGGCATATAAGAGCATCGGAATGGATGTGTTTGGGCACAATCAGTAGGAAAATGTTTTTTACACTTGCAAAATACTGGCATACAGTGGGCAAAGGCATTATGAAAATGTGTTTGAAAATGCCCATGTGCAGATTTGATGACAATTTTCCATTAGATGCCAAGTCATGTCAACCTACAAAACAGATTGTGAACGTGTACTGTCAAATTCACCATTTCAACCCCTTACTTAAACTTTTTTCTCTGGGAGAGAACCCCTCTGAACCCATCTGGGTCAGTTTACTCTCCCTCGCTATGCTTGGTAGGTCCAGAAAATTCGGTCAGGGGCAGAACAAGCCCAGTTCCCTCTTCGGGCTGCCCTTAGGGTGAGCCCTACTACATTAGCTCAAGACCCCACTAGTTACATAATCCTTCATAGGTCTCTGGTGAGTTTGGGGTGAAAGATGCATCTAAAGGGCCAAAGGAAGGAATAATATCTACTCAGCCTCGGCTCCAAAGTGGGTATCAACAGTGAAATAGCTTTAATGACACCCCTCGCTAACAGCTTTGAAAACTGCCATCTAGCCTCCCCCCCACCTCTACAAAAAAGGTTGTGGCTGGCTCCGCTCCGGTCGGTGATCGACATCTTCGATCCAGTCTTGGCACTTCTTGAAGCCTGTCTTGGGCATTGATGGAGCCAACTGGGAAAGACATTTTTGTTGATCGAAAATAGCTTCAGTGAAAAACTAAAGCGCAATGTAATTCTTCGAAGCGTTCGCTTGGAAAAATGGAGCTGAAGACTGTCAGGGTTCCCTGGGTCTTATTCTGTGATGGTGGTTGATTTAGGGTGTGATTAGTTAATTATTGCTATGCATTCTTTCATTGTGTGCTGGTTGGGCCTTAACTATCATTTAGAGTGTTGATAGAATCCCAAGTCAAGATGGAGGGTCATAGCAGTGATCTGATAGAGAATTCCTTTTGTTCAGTTGGAAGGAGTGCTCAACTGCCTTTCATTGTCTACCATCAGCTGAGCAAGTGAAGTACTTTAGAAGATCCAGTGGGGGACCTGGTCTGCCTGGGCCTGGCCTAGCTTGATAAAGCCAAGAAGAAAGTTTTGGTGTTTTACTGGAGAAAACAGGAATGAACTGTGAGCTGTGGACGCTTCAAGTAAAAAAGATAAGTGCCTGGCTGACTTTTACCTCATCATTTAATGAACCGTTGTTATGAACCATAAAACTGACTGATACAAGTAAATATGTAGTTATAATCAGATATTATAATCTGTGAGACTATGCAGTAAAGCAGGTTTTATTTTTTGTCACGTGTGCGCATATCTTTGTCTGAGCCAGCGCTATGAAGAAAGTTAATTCTTTCCTAAAAGAATTGTGATTGAATGTAATTATTCCTTGAGAAATATACGCCAATTTTTAGGCTAGCGTAACGTTAAATACTTCAGCATGCCCATAAATTACAACCCCAGCGGCCACTGAGGGAATACATTTTAATAAGTTAAGTGATAACATAACAAAAGCGTTAGTTTATAGTTATTAAACAAGTATGCAGCCTAGGTGTAGTTAGTAAATAATTAAACAGTGGTTAAGGTTATAGAGTTAAAGGACTTGTGATAATTTAAAGACTTTGAAGATCGCAGTGACTTTTTATCCATCAGTGGAGACAGGAGCGCGGAAGACTCCGTATTCTGTTTGCATCCAGGTCCACCAAAACAATTTGTTTTAACAAGAAGTTTAAAGAAAAGAGGTTGAAAAGACAGAGCTTAAAGAGCAACCATTTTTCTGTGCATATCTTTATTTTTTGGAGTTAAGACAGACTGATGGTTTGTGAACAGTTTTTCAGCCACTCTAGGGAAAGCTGTATTACCTTTAATTTGGTGAAGCTTTAATGTTTCCAACCTCTGAGTAGGCAGCAGAGGATTAACAGGTACAATAGTTATTCAGCAGTTCATTATACTTTGAAGCCAAAGTTAAAGTTGATTTTGTATGTTGACTGCATAATCTTCGCTTCCTTCCTTGCTGCAGATATCCTGAGGATCCAGAGGTCTGGAAGGAGTCTGTCTGTTGGTTTTTCCACTTCCCCTTCCCCCCGCAACCCCCTCACCCCAGCCCCCGAGGTGTGGAATATTTGGCTGTGGAACATTTTGATTGAGTGTTTCACAACTTCGAGGGTCTCTCGGGGTCCAGCAGCTTTCGCAGATCAGACAAGACTCAGCCTGACAATGCCAAAGGGCGCTCCATATTTACACTGAGGTTGACAGTCAAACAGAGGCCCTCGAGGGACATCCACTCGACGAGATGGCACACCGTGCCCCCTGTCGAAATAAAAATTCAAAGCAGCTGATTGGACACAATCCATTCGAAGAAGCTATTTTCTTCCATTGCTACCATTCTAAGCTATCAAGAGGAACACTTGTCAGAACTTTCCAGATGGTTGGCAGAGTTTCAAGGGAGGTGGTTCTCACTGACACGTTACATCACAGAAAAAGGCTGGCACTCTTACATTTCATGTAGGTGAAACTTATGTACATGGCAAGTCTTAGTTCAGAGGGTTTAAACAAGACTAGCAGGAGGGAGGGCTGTCTCATGGGCTCCTGAGCTGGGGTTCCCCCCTTCCTCGCTCTCTGGCTTTGGCTTCCTGCCGCCTCAGTTAAGCATTTTGCTGACCCTGGGAGAAGTGTACAAGCAAGCAGTGAAAGAGGATCTCGTATGCCTTTTCCAAGCTAAGAAGGGAGTGTCAGGCAGCTAGACGGGGGCAGTTGGGGACACGATTAAAGATTTCTGGCAAGTTCAGTTAACCGACGAGTGAGCTAATGAGTGAATGCTTAGTATTTGATCATCCAGGGTGGCAAATATTGTAAACTTGTCAAATGTGGATAATTCATTTTAAGGTGATGTACAGTGAAATAACCGTGTTTATATTCTTATTCATGCAACAAAGTTCAAATGTAATAGAAGTTTAGTTTCATGCCAAGACTGGTTAGAAGCTGTGAGGAACTCCTGGTGACAAGAAAGAAACGCAAGTGATCACTGTTCAAGGGCGTTTATTGAACAATGAATGCTGTATGCAGGTGCAAACCTAAATCTAAGATGGGAGCAAGCTTCGACCATCAAATGAAAAATAAGGCAATCCTAGTGGCGGTGTCAAAATAAAAAGCCTATACTACGAAGCCTACTGCCAAACCTCAACGAATACAAAAAAGGGGTGTGGGATAGTTCTTAAGAAAAGAAAGAAGTGTTCTCAAATAATATGTCAGGATGCGGTAGCCTGGGTCTCCCTTCCCCACGTTCTGGACACTGATTCAGATGAGAGCTTGGAGCACAGTACTGTCTCGGGCTTCTCCAGCACAAACCTTTTCTATTGGCAGCCTTTGGGTTTTCAGCGGTCAGGGCCGTCAATGGCCAAATCTCATTTCTCTTGAAAGTCGATTGCCTTAAAAGGACCCGACTTGTTCAAATACCAAAACAAAAGTTCCTTTAACAAATTAAGTTTGTTAGGGTGATAATTCACCCCTGGGTCCCTCGCCTAGGCGTTGACCCGTTTCAATTATTTATCACAGTTTCATGCAGTGTTACTGCTTCACCCCTGGGTCCCCCTCTTCTGGGCGCTGACCCTTCTTGTAGCTTATTCCACAATTCTTAATGTCTTGCTACACGGTTCCAAAGGCACTGTTTCTTGGGATTTGCGTCCCTTTCTTGCACTTAGTTTACAGATCAAAATATTATAATTGTACAGGGATTTTGCTTGACCCTCTGTATGACCACTTTGACCTATGTCACTGGCCCTCCTACGCCTTCTGGTACATGTAGTTTCGGTCAGATGGGGATTGACAAGAGTCTCTTGAGATCGCACCCACGCAGTGCCAATTTGCCTCTACCGCTGGCCCCCCCTTAACACTGGTTATAGTACTTTAGACTGTTCATTGAACTTGGTTCAAACTTGTCACTTTGCATTTCTCATTCAACACAGACAGGTTCTCATCGATTCTCCGCTCGATTCAACAGCTGTGATGAGCCACTAGGCTTGCCCTGTGTACTGTTGACATCTGCCACAAGACACTGTTACTATTGTCCGTGGTCTTAGGATCTCTTCCACAAAGGTTACGCTGTTTTGGTATGAAAAGGGCAACGTCACTTCTGTCCAGTCTATTCCTGCCGCCTTTCTCCTTCGTTTGGACTGCTGCGTCTGCTTAGCCGTCTCGTCATGCTGTCTGCCGTGCAAGTCTTGTTCGCACTGCTCTCCGACTCCAGCTTTTATCCCTGTGGGAAACGGCCGTCACGTGTGTGTAATTCTGATAAATTGCCTGACTTTACCTCACATGTCCCAATACTAGGGTCAAGTAAACGGCTCTGGTGCAAGTCCATTGTCCTTTGTATTGTGCGAAAGTGTTAGTTAGAAGGGGGAGGGCAGTGTTTTAGAAGGTCCTCCGTGAGAGGATGGGGAAAAGGTGTTAAAGGAAAGGGGATACTGCGTCTCACCAGTCGGTGTCCAACTCCCAAAGGAAACCCTGCCCCCATGCAGGTAATCCTGCGTCACTGGTCCACCACACAGGAACTGGATCTAATAGCGATGGCTGTGTCCTGGCCACCTGGATGACAGATTCCCCCCCACCCCCCGCACCTCCTGCGGACCAGCTAGGGAGACACCTTCAGGTTTCTCACAAAGCTCAAGGTCACTTTCCACAGGGAGCTGGCTAGTTACCAAAATACACTGTTTTGAAGCTCATTGTGGGCCAGGCCCATTTTATTGCAAAGACCACTTTGAAATCTATCTTAGCAAGGCCCTTTCATTGCAGAGAAAAACGACTGCAAGCGAATAGCACTTGTTTATTTTATGATGTGCAAGCCATGTGAACATTTTGCATTGTATGTTAAGTCTGTGTATCTTGCATATTTCTAACTTCTGATGGATAAGAATTCAAAAGTTGAAAAATCTCAATATTTATTACGCATTTTGATCTGTGATGCCAACACGGGGCACTGGGGATAACCAATGGCCTTAGGTCAGCAAAGTGCTTCAGCCAGGAGGATTCCGCAATACAATTTGATTGGATTACAGTTTGTTTAGCATCATATCCACTTAAGAAGCCAAATTCTTTTGCCATCACACCTCACTAAATCCCTAGTCATCCGATTTACTTTTAGATATTTATTCTATGTTTTACTCCAATTTTTTTAAGCTTGCGCAATCCTCCAGACCTACACACTTCTGGGCTCGCTCCCAAGCAAGCTATCATGTAGAGTCTATTCAAATATGGTTGCATTTTCCTCTTTATTTCTTATCGTCACATCAAATGGGTTTTTATGTGAAGTTATAAACTGACGCCGACTCAAACTTTCGTCATACTCTGAGCTAATATCTGCCAAGGTCTTGGAGAAAAACTCAGGGCCACAATGTACTGCTCGCTCTGAAAGCATGCAGATATTTCACCACCATAGATACTCACTGAATTTCATAGGTTCATACAAATCCACAACAAATTTGATTGTTCACAAGGCCTCTCTACACACTGAATTTCCCACTACTTTAGTCTCTACCTCCCAATTACTTTAAGGTAAAAAAAATGCATGGACACCATGGTCTGTGACATTTAAAGAAATTAACTTATCAAAAAGGACCATGGACACAGTCAATGGTAGCAGAGGATCCCAACCCATAACGTGTGGCCTGGATAGGGCCGTCTGCTTCCACATTTCCATTTACTCTTTAGGTCCCAATTTTGCATAAACTCGGGTCATGTTAGACCTCTAGAACCTTTTTTCTGGAATAAACAGAACTCGCGTTTCCCGCAAACAAACTTTATCTTCCAAGCCTTACTCTATATTTGGACAAAAACAATTAAAATCCCCTGCACATGCAACACTCTGACATGAGTGGGTAGAAATACAATTTAGTAACTTTTCCTCGATCACTGATCTTACTCAGGTTTGCCCTTCCTACTACTCAATTGTGCCGCTAACAAATAAGACATTTGATTTAAGCATTTCTAGAGTAAGCCCAACAATTCTTAACAGTGATTAGTAGTTTTCCTGAAAAATGGCCCCTTCCTTTGTTTCATAACCATTATTTAAAAAGTAACAAGTCTATGTTAGGACTATCACTGAGCCAATCTCTGAGAAGCAGCACATCATTTTTTAAATATTCCATCATACGTGAATTTAAAGCAGTTATTTGGCTCAGAGGCAACTTTGGTGTACTGTTCTCGCCCCCAATTATAGTTTGCATGGCTTACCCACGATCCTACATTTAGCTAGAAGTATGCCCCCCCCCTGCTTCATAGTATAAGCTTCCTACTCTCTGTGAATTTAACTTGGTTTCTTCCCAGGGCAAGGATTGTTGGGATCTGGATCTAGGTGGTAAACTTAGTGATATCGAGTGAGATTTAAGATAGACCTGGAATTGAGAATAACGCAAGAAAGGATCAATCATTAATTGGTCAGCATGAAAGTTGTGGCCCTGTAAATTAAGTTTAGATGGTTTGTGTTGAATCGCAAAAGCGTAGTGGGTACCACTTTACACATGTTTTGGTCATGTCAAAATACAGTATTTCTAGGCAGATTTCCTCCAACCTATAGATCTTGAGTTCGGTCTCTCCCTCCCCCGCACACCTTCGATATGGGTAATGAGTTTATTCCCGGCTGACAATTTGTCTGTTGGTACACTCTCCTGGGTCTACAGCGCTCGTGTGATGGCCAAGAAGCATAATCTGTTGCATTGGAAGAGCGATGTTAGGCCCAGCGTTGAGTGGCTTCACAGCATGTTGCTCCTATCCAGAAGGGAGAAAGGGTCCTTCCAGTTTAAGCAGCAACACAAGTATTCAGCCATTGACCGGAGCTGGTCAATGTCCATTGACATGTGGAAACCTGGCATCAGGCTGACGGAAAAGGCTGTGTGGCTTGACTGCATCAGTATTCTTTAGGTCCTTTCCTCCAATTGAATTTGCTAGTCTGCCAGTGTGCATCGCCTCAGGCTCTCTCCTCTTGGAGGAGGGCGGGGGGCTGTTACTGTGCTTCACCTCGCTGTGTTTTGCCACACTCTGCTGCACCCACAGAACGTTTGGTTTGGTGCCCTGAGCCTCGGGATGCCTTGCTCATAGCCTGCAGGTTTGCTTTTTACTGTTTCACTGTTCTTTAGTCAGTGACCGCTTTCGCTTTTAAAATCAGCGTTCTTTTGCCAAAGCACTCTGCGTTCAGTTAGTAGTTGCAGTGCTACTCAATGATGCCTCAATCTAATCTCTTGGCTGCTTCTCCGGTCTCCATGCCGGTTTTAAAAAATATAGTCTCTGAACTTTTAGCCCATAGCTCTCGTAGAAGAGAGCACATTCGTACCAGGCACTATGAGCCAGTGCCGGACTCCTTAGGCTCTCCAGAGGTGTCCCGCATGATCTGATGCCGCCTGGCCTCTCTCCTACGGAGCCCAGTAACTACGGGCATAACTAACAAAAGTCACGTAGCTCATGGGGTAATCAGCGTTGACGGTCCTAATTCGCAGGCTGACAATTCTGGTCCTTTTTTCCTACCTTACCAGTAATGTTTAGCTGTGAAGACACCAATAAGATTTTCCAAGTGCCTCCTTCAACCTCTGAAACCAACAGGGATTGGCTATTCCCCACCATATTGGCACCCTCTTTCTCAGGGGGAAATGTGAACATTCTTACCCCCAACTCGCCTCTGCCTTCACTTTCTGCTTCAGTGAAGAATATCGACACGATTTGTATGCCTGATCACTGGAGCCTTTGGAAAGACTTGAAACAAAACTGAATAACTGCAATACTTTTGAGGACTTTAACGCATGGCACGTGTCCTTTGTTATCTTTACAGAAAAAACATGTGCTCCCTTTTCTTAGAAATACACAGGCAGACAATGCTCCACCTATAATGGGGTCACCTAGTATCAAAGTATCTTGCTCCTCCCAAAACGATTGGTTAGAAGCAGATCACTCCATTCAAGAGCGTATGGCCTATGGTTAAAGTCAGACAGATTTTCCTTATAAAGAAGCTGAACACCCACCCGATGAGGGTTCTGTGCACTGGTGTCAGGGTTGACCTGTGCCCCCCTCAAAAAGATGCATTATCTTTTCCTTCTCATTTAGTGAATGAGTCACCACAGAAGCCCAGTTTGTTTCTGTCGGAACTTCCTACAGTGCCTGTGCCAGCATATTCGGCTAGATATCAGGAGTCTCGGAAATCCAAAAACGACAGACAGTAAGGACAGTACGTCTTAGGAAATTCAACATGCCACCTCTGAAGAATGAAGACATTTAGGCCCTGATTCACAGAGCATTTTCCAATGGAGGTTTGCCTTTATAAAATACTTCCATGAATTAGGGCAAAAGGCCCTGGTGTTGGACAATCTGAACTTTCTCATTTCTAATGTCCCTAAACTAGCTAAGAACCGACCCAGAGACCCACTCCGTAATAAAGTCCTTGCCTGGCTACGCACAAGAACAGGGAGAAGCGTAGTGCATTCTTCTGAATTGATTTGGCCAAATTGTGTTCCCAAGGGAATAGTGACTGTATCCTGGTGGGTTGTGGAACTGGCACTTTTCCCATGTATTTGAAACGTAAATATCTGCCTATGGGCTCTACGAATCTTGAGCTTATTGTTTGATGCTGCTGCCCATTTGTAGTAGTAATTTGCTGTATCTTGTTTTAATTGTTTCTTCTTATTTCTCCTTTTTCCAAGACCAGTGTTGTGTTACTTAATGTCTCCAAAATGCCCATGTATTTATAGATCCGTCTGATGTTCTCTTTTTTTGGTTGTTACTATGTATTTATTCTGTTATTTATTTTATTTATGTTTTGCAAGTTTTTGTGTAGCGCTCTGAGGCCTATGGGCTAGTAGCGCTTTATAAGAATAGAATCAAATCATTTGGAAAGCCTTCAAATATTTGTAGGTCTAGCATCTAGTTTTCTTTTGCCCCAACATATTGGCAGGCATGATGATTAGGTTTTATATTTCTTATGTAACTGCCCATTGGGTATAGGCTCCTGTTCTCATGAAAGCAATAAAATATTTTTGAAAATAAATGGAAGCTATTGAATCCTCTTGTATTCCAGAGTGGAGATTAAAAATCTGGGTGGGAAAAAGATTAAGAAAAAGAAAACTGGGTGGGACCCAATCCATTTATTTACTGCAAGGACTGTCAGTAGCCATGCGCGTTCTTCTGTATGTTCTGCGGCAGAGTTGCTGGTAAAAACAGGGCTGTCCCATCTGATTTAATGAAGAACAAAACATTTCAGAGCAATCCTATGATCTTTCACCTCGTCTCGCCGTTTACAGCTATCCTGAGTAAACCCCTAAATATTTGCCTTAGGAAGATGTGTAACGAACTAGCTGCTTACCTGTAACTCTTGTTCTCCAGCATGTGTCTTGCATGGATTCACATGTTCATGAATATTCCCAGTCAGGCTGGGAATCCTCTGTAAAATTAAAGCAGTTTAGCACTAAGATAAAAACTGCTCGTCGCTTGTACAGCCTCTCAGTGCCACCTTGGGTCATACTGTCAAAGTCAATGACACTCATCCTCCTAGCTCCACCCCTGGTGACCATCTTCAGATTTGGTCACGCACGTAAAGTGGCAGTATGAACCAAGAAGAGCCATAGAGGGGAAGGAGGGAGGGTTTACATGTGAATCCATGCAAGACCCCATGCTGGCGAAGAAACTAGTTACCTCTAACTCTTGTTATCCAGTATGGGTCTTGCATGGATTCACATGCATACAATTACACACCAGCACATATACATAACTATGGGAGGTGCCAAGGCACACAGAAGCAATCTACTTCCCTCTGGAACACAACTTTAAAAAAACAAAAAAACAAACAGGTTGCGTAGCACTGCCTGGCCATCCCAGGACTACTCCCTGGAATGCCGGTCGACACAGTAGAATCTTGTGAAGGTGTGGGTAGACCTCCACGTAGTAGCCCTGTAGATGTTGAGCAGAGGAACACCAGAGAAACGCTGTAGTGGTTGCAATGGCTCTGATGGAATGAGTTCTCAGTCGGCCTGGAAGGGATCTGTTGGCCAGATTATGGCAATGCATGATGCAGCCGGAGAACCCAGTGGAGATTTAAGCCTTCGACCGGGCCTTTCAATGTCCTACAAGTCCAAAATTGATCAAAAGTTGAGAAGTCTTTTGGAAGTCCTTTGTGCGTGCAACATAGAACTTCAAGGCATGCGCAACGTACAGCAAATGCAACAACCTTTCAGCAGGCGGAGAAGTATTCAGCAAGAATACTGGCCAAACCAAAGGCTTGTTTAGATGAGTGACTGTACCTTTGGCATAAAGGAAGGAGTTCGAAGAACCACCTTATCTGAGTGGAACAACAAATATGGAGGTTTACAGGAGAGGGCCTGCAGTTCCCCGACCAGCCTGGCCAAGGTGACTGCAACTAGAAAGGCGGTCTTCCAGAACAGAAACTTTAAAGAGGTCTGATACATGGATTCAAACAATGCCCCATATGTTTAGACCGTACCAGGTTTAGCTCCCAAGCCAGGGGAGGAACTTTTACCAGAGGGAGACTCTTCAGGTACAGGAGAAGCTGCAGAGGTGTTATGCGCAGTGGCGAAATGCTCTGTGGCTGGCACCACACTTTAAAGTGCTTTAGATTGTGTTTGTAGCAAGCAAGCATAGAGGGGACCCTGTCTTTGGCTAGAACTTCTTTGCATTCCAAAGTCAGCAAGTACGGTCCAAAATCTAGGGCTGCAAGAACCAGTCCATGCGGCTCAAAGACACTGGTTTGTGGTACAGGATTAACACTCCTCCTCTGGAAAGGAAGTCCAAAGTGGAGGCAGTTTGATGTCTGCAACCACCGACAGATGGAGAACATCAGAGTACCAGATCTGCCTGGGCCATGTCAGTGCTACGAGGATCCTCTCCACCCGACCGACTTCTTCCTTATAAGAAAGAATCTGGAGTACACGCCAGAGCCCCAAAGGCGCTGAGGAATGGGTTCTATTGCCTCTTTGCTTAGCATAGCTTGAACATCTTCAGTAGCTGTGCAACACAGTCGGGCATTGTCTGGGAATTCCAGAGCATGCCCTGTTGAAGGGATAGGACCAATCTTTCTATGGAGATCTTTTTGTCACTGGTCAACCAATTGCGATAGCCAGCCTCCCACTGGGGTGCAGAAGTGGGGGCACGCATCCTGGGCTGGTTCAGGCCTGCTTCAGCATCTGCGTCCTGGCTGTGCCATGATGCTGGCTGCCACTCCCATAGGTTTGTGAGCATCCCCTATAAACCTCTTAGGTGGTAGAATGGGAGGGTTTGGCATAGAGGTTAAAACCTTTGGTCGACCTGGAGACTCTCCCTTTAGAGGAACAAAAGGACAGCCTCCTTTGCTGGAGAGTGCCCAAAGAGCACACTCAGTGTCAGACTTTATGGCCTGCAGTCTCTCAGTGACCACCTTTCTAAAGAGGTACTCTACATCGAACGGCATATCGAGTACCTTTGTCTGCACATCTATGTGAAAGTTGGTGGCTTTGAGTCAACCCTGACGGCTGAGATCAACACCATTACCCATTTGGCAAAAGCCAGAAACCGCGATCTTGAGAGCGACTGATCGCGTGGTTGGAGGCTACTTCCCCTGTCTGTAACAGAGCCAAGGTCGCGTCTTTATCTAGGATGAAGTCGAGGATGGGCCCAAACTTGAAAGAATGGCAAAGCTGTTGGCGGCCTGGATTGTCGATGCTGCAGTGGTGATGACTTCCCTGCTGCATCCAGCTTCTTACCTTCTTGCACCGGAACCACCATAGACGAGGAGGACTGGTGGGGCTGAGACCACAGAATTTGGCAAGGGCTGGAATCTAAGGCACTTGGGGGCAGAGTCTGGTACCTGGTACTTCTTTCCCAAGCAGTCCCTTTTTGCAGGACCAGTATAGGAGCCTTCATGACTGACAGGCCATCTTACCAAATGTCATCCAACAGGGGAACTAAAACAGTAGCCACACTTGAGGATTCTGGTTACTCGAAAAGGAAATGTTCCTTTTTATTTCCCTCCAGCACTAGGTTGCACAGTTTTGCAGCCCTAAAGGTCATGAAGTCGAAGAACTGGATCGCGTCTAGGGGAGAGGCCCTGGAGGGCGCATCGATGTCGGAAGGTTCCCCATACGCAGGAACATAATCAAAGTCCTATGTGCCATATGCACCTGCGTCAGTCTGAGCTACTTCCTCCACCACTGTGGGCAGTGCAGCTGGCAATGACAGAGGTAACAGGAGCTGGATTAAGCAGCAGCAGCTGAGCCGGAGGAAGCCTCGGACTCCTTGTTGGTTACAGGAATAGGCGCAGTGGGTAGTCATTGCTGGATTTCAGTCACCAGTGTATGCAAGGTGGTCAAAATGTCCAAACGACATGTCTCTTAGCGCAAGTATGGGAGCAGGCACTGGAGCAGAGCCCAGGAGGGAAGGGTTAAATGGCTGAGAAGGCTGATTAGATGGTGCCCCTTGCTGAATAATTTGCAAAATGGGGTCTGGCTCCCCTTAATGAAGCTCCTGATCAGAATTAAAACATTCTATGTAGTGTGCTGGGGACCCTCCTAGGGGATTGAGAAGGGGCCAAGGTGAAAAGGAGCGAGGCCTTGGTGGACCTAGGAAGAAAATCATTAGCCAGAGGCATTTCCCTCACCAAATCCTACCCTTTTGGGAAAGAGGCTGCGACTGGAGCCTGCAGAGCAGGAAAAGGTGCCGTCATCAACGGGACTGCTGTCGGGACCACCGACTGAAGACTAGGCTGTAAGGGAACAGGGCGGGGTAACCAACGTAGTGGCAACGTGACTTGTCGATGAGCCCCTGGCCGAAATCTAAGGCGTGGATGAAAGACCAGTCTTTGCATACAAGGTAGACTAGGTACTCATCTATAGGGCAGTCGTAGACAGGGCAACAGCACTGATGGATGAGGTTGACAAGGCTCGGGTCAATAATTGGAGCTGCCGACGGGTCTTTGGATGACTTGCCCTTTGACAAGGACTTGTGTTTAGCCAATGGCGTTAGCAATTTTCTTACGGATTAAATTTGCTTGCCTGCCGGTAGGCTGTCTACAGAGCCTGTGATGTCGACTGTTCCCCCCCCCCACCCCTTCTCCAATCTCGGTCTGCAAGCCACAGCAACAGTCGACGAAGGTGGTGTTGGAAAATGTGACGATTTTGCCTTCTTTTGGATCTTCAGCAGGGAAGCATCCTCAAAGGACCTCCACCACTTTGTCAGAGGGAGCACCTCCTTGGATCTGCCAGCATGGGAAGAGCAAGGCCTA
Source organism: Ambystoma mexicanum (assembly GCF_040938575.1). Taxonomy (NCBI): domain Eukaryota; kingdom Metazoa; phylum Chordata; class Amphibia; order Caudata; family Ambystomatidae; genus Ambystoma; species Ambystoma mexicanum. The sequence continues at coordinate 409,299,810 of NC_090936.1, forward strand.
TGCCTGGAGGCCGCGTCAAAGGCCTTCCCTAGTCAATCCACGCCACTAACCTCCGATGACAGTCCCTCCACATCTTGGAGGAGACAGCCTGGAAAATCTAACATCGGTCCGCATTGTGGTCGGGATGTAGGCAGTCGATGCACCAGAGATGCTGATCTTCGTTCAAGATATTCTTCAGGCCACAGTTCTCACAGGCCCTGAAGACACTTTTCTTTGTGGCATCCGCCATGGTGTTGAAGTAAAGTCCCAAGCCTGGGCGTGTGGTGCCATGAGCTGGAGATTCGTCTGAGGATGCCCTCTGGCAATGGGTCCCCGCCACCGGCAGTCAAGTGACAGAAGACTAGGAGCTAGAAAAGTCGAGGCGGATTCTTGCGAAAATAGGCAAAAACACAAGAAAATCTGAAGATGGCCACCAGGAGTGGAGCTTAGGAAGATGGTCATTGGGTGGAGATGTAGGACCGAAAGTGACTGATGGACTATACAAGCGACCAGCAGTTTTGCTAGAGTGCTTTAATTTTACAGATGGATTCCCAGCCTGACTATATTCATGAGCATGTGATTCCATGCAAGACCCCATGCTGGAGAAAAATTCCCCTTTGTTAGAGGTCCTCATGTACCGATAAAACCAAACCCCAAGACAATTTAAAACAAAATAGACAACACATCCATCAACATTAAAATCATAAAACCTGCTATGCTTCAAATATGCTGATGTGAGTACAGACAACGAGCAGGATAGCCCTTAGGATAGACAGACTTGCCCTATTCAAGGAGACCCCTTGATCATCCCCAAAAAGGAGTCTAAAACATTTAATTTCCGGTTTGATAATCGTTGACATTAGACACCATTTAACCTCCCAGGTCACAGCCCCTTTCCGAGTGATAAGGAGTATACTACTACTTTATCGCATTGCTATTAAGGGCGGCTGTGACCTCATGGTCTTGACTATTTAAACTGCCCAAAGAATCAGTGCCTTGAGCCAGAAAGATCTAGACCTGGAGGAAAAAAAATTCTTAAACAATACAGCCTTAACGAACGAGAACACCTGCAAACGATAAACAATTTGAAGAGTTTAAAAACATGACTATTAACAAAAAGACTAACTATCCAATGACATCAAGGACTTAAAATTGGACATATCGTATTTCCATATACAACTGATCAAGCCATTGATGCTGCCAAAAATCAACAAGCAACTTGGAAACAAGGACAAGGACGGAAGAGATGGGTCACATTTTCAAACTCAAGCAGCGATTCGGACGACCGGACTCAATACAACCAAATGCACAACCTTGGCAATTTCCAATATACTCCTCCACCACCACCTTTTTTAGGAAGAGGCACAATGGACGGCCCAGAATGGGGGCCAGCGTGGTTCCAAGAGTACACACCAATGACGCGCCAAAAAGGTTGTCGACGCCGAACATGGAAGTAAATGAACAGTCTATGCCAATTTCCAATCTGGCCAATCTGGAATTATCTGCAGGTCATTTGTACCGACACAGCAAACTGATTGGTTTCAACCCCGAAATGGAGATTCGTAAATTGTTAGAACTTTAAGATGAAAGGTTTTCTTCCAAGATGAACGACCACCTAACAATCTGATTCAGGATTCCGCACACAGTCAACCTCCAGCCCTCAGGACAACCAGATACCACCAGAAATCATCACCTTTTGAAATGTGTCTTGAAGGACTTAAACAACCTCAGGAAGCAGAAAGAGAAATTCTGATACAATATCACTAAGTAAGAGAATAATGTTATTACTGAACTCTCCAAAAACCAAACCCTGGTTATTAAACCAGCAGACAAAGGGGGAGGTATTGTTTTAATGAGATCTGCACAATACTTATTGATGATTAACTCCCAACTCACGACCCATGCTATTCAAATTTTTGAGTATCTCCCTTTTGACCAATCCAAACAAAGACTGGTCTCTATGGATATTAAATCACTGTATACCAGCATACATCAAGCAAAAGCAAAATAATGTATGAGGCACTACCTTAATCATCACAGACTACAAGAAAGAGTGCCAGAGAACTTAATCATAGAATTAATGACCCTGGCATTGTGTAAAAACTACTTTGAGTTTAATAGACAATTCTTTCTTCAAACGAAGGGAACGGCGATGGGGCAGCCTTCGCTCCCAGTCTTGCAATTCTGTTTATGTCAAACCTCAAAGAAAATAACATCCTGTCTGAAAACAACCCCTTCCATAACCAGATCTCGCACTGGAAGAGATAAATCGATATTCTCTTTATTTGGAATGATGGTACTGCAATGGACCTTGATTTATTCCTACAATGGCTCAATGTGGACGATGACATCAAATTTACTATTGAACAAAGCAAGACTGAGTTTAACTTCTTGGACCTTAAAATCAAACATTGAGGAACAAATGCGATCTATTCCATAAACCGTGACCGAAATACATGGTTACACTTTTCTAGTGACCACCCGAAACACATCTGGGAGAATCTCCCATACGGGCAGTATTTACGGATCAAGAGGAATTGTACGAACAAAGAATTTTTACAAGCATGCAGAATATCTGGCCCACAGACTCACCCAAAGACGATATCCTCGTAAACTAATCACGAGATCTAAAAAACGTGCCAGATACTCAGACAGCGATGGCCTTCTCACTCCAAAAGAGGGAGGAGAACAGGACGAAGCAAGGATTACATGCATCATGACCCATAGGTCAGACTTTTCAGATTCGGAAACTCAAATCCAAATACTGGCAACTTGCTAAATTGAGCCTACCTAACGAACACCTACCGAGGTTCGCATTCAGACGTGCTAAAAACCTTCAGGACCAGTTGGTTGATTCCAAATTCGTGAAACCTCTCCCCAGACTGGGACTCTGGAATTTGAGAACTACCATCAGGCACTACCCATATGGTAGCTGTACCGCATGCAGATTCACCAAGAAATAAAAGGACTTCTGTTTCGATGGATGAACTTGGACACTCCAAAAACAATACTAACTGTAAAACTAAACAGGTTATCTATTGTATAGAAAGCCTGTGCGGTCTAAGACGGTTTATAGTGATAATTTCGAATGTCAAAATGTCAAAAGTCATAATGTCGAAAAAATAATCTCCAAAAAAAGTCACATTTTTTTATGACGTTTTTTATTTGAAATGTGGGGTTCCCCCCACCCCCCCACTTTTTTCCTTTGTTTTACCCATTTTTTTATTCCCAGACCCCAAATTAAATATATAATTAAAAAAGAGGGAATTCAACTTTTTTTCCTCCGAGATTATTTTTTCGACATTTTTATTTTCGAAATTATGACTGACCACCGTCTAAGATATGTGGGCCTGACCATGAGAGCTGTTCACATTAGGATATGTGAGCACAGGTCGAGGATCAGATGCAGAAAGCTCACTGCACCGTCAGTAAATCATTACATTGAATTCCAGCACTCTGAGGATATGTTATGGTGGGTCCTGGATGTGATCACCCAATTCACAAACATCCAAAGCAGTCTGCAAGTGGAGGAAGCAAGATGGATACAGACTGGACTCCTACCACAGGGGCCTTGACGAGAAATTCACACTGCCAGCCTGAGTGGTGACCAGACAGCCCCAAGCACCCTGGTACTAATGCAGGTTGAACGAGCGTTTGCTGAGTTCAAATGAAAGATGGACTAATGCGTCCCTCTAGTGATGTAGAAAATTGGATCACTACATTTCAATTCTCATTCCATTTCCAGCAAGGACCAAACTCTGGAATTTTTTTTCGCATCACACTGGACGCACACATACATTCTCCTTAATGATCATCCCCCCAAATTGGTGCTGCTGCACCCATAAACATCTTTCCATTTCCAGCAAACTTGGAAGGAGGCACATAATTTTTAAACCACCACCAATGACACTATGTGCCCGCCTTTTGCTAATAAAGCACACACGGTGCAACAAATATAAAATATTGTCTCGACCATTTTAACAAACAAAACGTACAAAAGTACGATTTTTTTTAATTTAATTTTAATTTTTTACAAGATGCTCCACCTTGGAGCACCAGCAGACCAACCATATAGTCTATCCGTTGCCAGATCAGAATACTCACTTCAGCAGAGCAATTCCAATGGGACCCCTCGACTGCAGCTATGATTACAAACCATTACCAAGGTAGCGCACAACAATGATTGAGACAGTTTGTGCACAGCCTCACATTCACGCCCTGATTGGAAGACTAGACAAATTAAAGTTTCCATGGCAACACTACTACAACGCAGGACACCACATTTTTTGCGGCCACAAGCTCCTAGCTATAAAGCTACCCTGTTACCATGACAACACAGGGGTTTCGCGAGACTCCAACAGCAGTTGCACGCTGTGCTGCACGCAGAAATTTTCATTAACAGGCGGCTAGATCGTGAGTTAATTTTTGCTACCTCTCTTTACCACCCATTACACAGCCAACAGCAGTGACGCCTGCAGCCCTAACAGATTGATCTTTATACACATTTACAGATATGATGCACGATAATCACCTGACATCCATGCCACAAACAGAAGTGTGCTTGCCACTTTGAGTACGCACACCCACAGGCGAGCAATGCAAAGGTATGGGACTCCATTTCCCACGCAATTTTGACATGTGGTCAAATGTACTTTAACTACATAATGGTAGGGACCCTAGCCCTCCATTAGATTGGTAGCTGATGTAGCAGCAACCAACTCAGTGGACTAATCTCTACAATTTGTTTGCTTGCAGGGGATCATGCCATCTCCAACCATGGGTTCCTAACCCAATTATTTAGAATTCTGGGACAAGCCATTCATTGCTGCCGCTCTGGCCACATGAAGTAGGACCCTGCCAGGTATCACCTTCTATATGTGCAAGCTATACACCCACTTTAGGCCAGTCATGAGTTGTTTATTTTGCACTTGTTCTCCTGCCTTCTACTTTCTAAACTAAGGGCATTCCCTTTTAACATATAGATTGGTCTACAACCCCCAGTTGCCAGTGCAATAGAGTTGAATTGGAGCCAGAAAGAGGGGGTCTTCTTTCCCCACCGTCGTAGGAATTCCACAATTGTGGCCATACCACATCACATCCCTGCACATCACACATGGTAAGTGACTTGGTGGTATTTTGAAAAATCAAGGGCCTGTTAAAACCATTACAGTAGTATCTGATTACTAGTGTTTCACAATTAATTTCCCCTCTTTCTGCCCCCCCCCCTTCCGGGTCCCTTTCTTTCTGCACCAAGAAAGGCTTTGAAAGATGCCACCATCCATAGCACACCGAAACGTGTATTAATGCCCACGAGACGAATGGTGGCACTGTCAAAAACTTGATTAGAATCATGCATGTAGGCAGTCCTATTAAACATGATCCTTGATTGATCGTGCCCAAACACCTAGGGTAACAATAAATGTACCCTGCATGTAGCTTTTCAGGCACGAGTACGGTTAAATCATGCCGAGTAATCTAGGGTAATGTAAAATACACCCTATAGCAACTCAAAATTTTAAGTGAGCAAAAACTATTCTGTGCATTCTCTGTTTCCTTTGAATTGGATCTATGGTTACAACTTGGTTTGTACCTGGTTTTAGAATTTATGTCAGATCTATACCATTGTTTTTTACTGTTTTGACTTCACATTTGTTTCACAATTCACATTATGCAACACATGTTTTCTGTTGGATAGGTATGCTACCACAATAAAAGAATGTATTGAGAAACACATGGGAGATTCTTCGTGACATCTCCAGCACAATATCAAATCTATTAAATGATTAGAATAGATATAACACATTAAATTGCTTCGCAACCTGGTTATATGTTTTTTTTCTTTAAACCAAAGCCCCTTGTGACTGGACCACATCCTTCCCCACCAACTCATCCACATTGCCACTCGTTTTATCTTCACTATCCAACGCGGGGGGAGTCAAGACTGGTTTCATTCTGAAGTTCTCGTTCTTCTGAGGACCATCAAATCATCGTCTGTTGCTTCGGCATGCTGAGTCTCTCCAGAAGATTTTGCCTGGGAGAAAATTCCACCCCTTTCTTTTTTAGACCATTTTGTTACATTTCTTTTTGCTTTGACCTGAATTCGCACGAAAGTCCCCCTCCTCACTAACGGTTTGCTCCATATTTTCATCTTGTGGTTGCACTTGAATATCCAGTATAGTATAGTAATTATCTCGGAATCCTGCTGCCTCACATTAGTCACTAATTTGTATGGCCCGGAAAATGTTTCTCAGGAATTTCCTTGAACCTGCTCTGCTGTACAGCTGGCCTGGATTTGATATACAATTAAGGATTTATGCATCGCTTTTTCTGTCTGGCCTTGCTTGCATTGAATTAAAGTAGGAGGGTCTAATATTAAAGGCTTTTGAATAACATGCATGGAGGCAGTGAAACCATTTTCTGTAATTTCCTCTATGGAGGCCGGTCAATGTTCCACTGACACCAACTGCTCACGCAGCTCAACAATACTGGGTTTGTTTTATTTTTTTGTGTTTTGATCAATGCAATGATCTTTCCCAAAATACATTTAAATAAAACAGACAGCCTTTCAGAAAGTCATTGATAAAATCAGTGCAATATAATCAAATATCGCATACATTCAGATAAAGCTTAATCAAATCAGACTTAAAACATTTCAACTTTTCAGAGTAAAACCCAATTCAAGCATCAGTCTTTCAATTTCTATAGTTAAAATATTTCATTTCCCATGTTATTTTGATTCCAAATACCTTGTGTGGAGACTACATCTCCAATAAAACAAAAGAAAGTGACCTAAATAGCATGTCCTAAGATCTTTTAGCCTAGAGCATTCAACCATTAAGTGTTTTAGGAGTATGAATCCTGCCTGGCTCCCTACAATATTGAAAAACCAAATTACAAGGGTTAGAAACTATCTTAAATAGATCAGATTTTGTTGGTTGGCAAAGGATTTAGTCGAAAGCGGAGGAATTGGTTTCCAACTCTTGCACAAGGGAAATGCACCAGATATTTGGGGAGTTCCAAGTGGTTTATCTATAGTAGAAGAGTGGAAAAAACGTAACCGCTCACCCATCTTCTAGTGTTGATGCAGTCAATTTCCTTTAACCTCCTTTTAACCCCAAATCGGTTAGTCCTTGGGTCATCACGCTGTTTCCCGCAAAGTTCCAGCAGATTATTGGTGCACAATTTACAATCCGGCAAAACACTGGATACCTTGATAAACAATTCAGCAGACAGGTTTTTATACAGATAATTCCTCTTGAAGGCATGAGGTGGCGCAGGGGGGGGGGGGGGGGGGTATTTTACCCATCCATGCTATTACACTCCACTGAAACCAAACATTGAGGGATGGCAGCCCAATTCATACTGGATTGAAGGCATCGGATCAGAACAAGGGAGATTGAGGACCTTTTTCCCCATCCAAGGAAGCATGGTCATGGGATAAACTAAGCCATATAAAATCTTGGGAATTACTTTAACCAACATAGTATTGTAGTAATGGTTTTATGGAAAACTTACAATATTTCAAGACATTTTTTTTCTATTTCGAAATCAACTGGTCGCTTTTGGCCGCCAAGCGTTTGATGAAGTCATCCCCATTTGATTTTGTAGTCCCCTTTCCTCCACAGTGTATGGGCGTCCCTACCAAGGGACGGGAGACAGAACCTTTTTCACCAGAAAAAACTTCCCTTTAAATTTAGAGGCACACGGGGCGCAGCCCAGGGAGCATGCACTGTCCTGACTCCGCCCTCCGGCACCACACCTCAGTCCCCATTGACGTGTCGACAATAGATTTAACATTGCCTAATGACACCAGTATTATTAGGGGGGAGGTTGGTGGGACGTATGGAGGAAAAGGGGACTATGGACTAAGTACGTTATTCACTACGGTGAGTAACTTATAATCACCCTTACGTCCCGTCCCCTTTCCTCCATACTGTATGGGCGATTACAACTGAGTGTAGCCCCAGGGTGGAGAGGCGACCCTCCTTAAGCAAATAGGTTCCTGAAAACCGCATGTCCGAAAGCTGCATCAGATCTAGAGCCAGCATCCAAACAGTAATGCTTGGAGAAAGCCGAGGGGGAGGCCCAGGTGGCCGCCCTGCTTAAGACTTGCCACGGGACATGGCGCTGGAATGCAATGGCCGTTGCCTTGACCCTGACTGCGTGGGCATGCATGTTGGCCGGGAGCAGCCTGTGCAAACCCTCATATGCTTCCTTGAATGCAGCAACCATCCAGCAGGATATGGAAGTTTTTGAGGCCTGGTAGCCTGGCCTCGAGCCACCAAACGTGACAAACAGGGTGTCCGACTTGCGGAAGCCCTTGGTCCTGTCCAAGTAGAATTTGAGGGCACGCCCGACATCCAGGGAGTGCAGCACCTTCTGTGCATCATCCTTGGGATCGGGAAAGAACATAGGGAGGACCATTTCCTTGTTCAGGTGAAATGCGAATGGAACTTTGGGCAGAAATGCCGGGTGCATCCGCAGGACTACCTTGTCCTTGTGAAAGGTGGTATGTGGTTCAGAGGCAACCAGCGCTTGAATCTCGCTGGCTCTGCGAGCCGAGGTAAGATCAACTAGTAAGGCTGTCTTGATGGTGACCAGCCTAATGTCCATGGACGCCACTGGCTCGAATGGTTTGTGCACCAGGGCGACCAAGACTAGATTAAGGTCCCACACAGGGTGCGGTCCCTTGAGGGGTGGGTAGAGCCTAGCGAGACCCAACAGATGTTGGACGATAGGGTTGGAGGAAAAAAATGCCTTTATCCGAGTTCCTGTATGTCCCAATGGCTACAGGGTATGTACAGCAGGTGTCAACCTGTATTCCCGAATGAGCGAGGTGCGCCGAAAAGCAGAGCACGCCATCCAAATTGCAGACCAAGAGGTACATTCCCTTGGATTCTGCCCATCGGCAGAACTTAGTCCATTTGCTCTTGTACTGGGCCCTGGTGGCTTTGCTCCTGGCACCCTGTATGATCTCCAGATAGGCCTGTGAGAGGCTAAGGTGCCTAAGCGTTACCTGCTCGGGTACCACACTGAGGGCTAGTTTCCCTGGCGCAGGGTGGATGATTCTGCCTCCCTGCTGAGCCAGAAGATGTACTCGGCCCATCTGAAGGTGCATTGCTGGAACCTCCGAAAGGCTTGAGGAGCTCCATAAACCATGGCCTGGCCAGCCACCATGGAGCTATCAGAATGATGCAGAGTCGGTGAGACACCATCTTGCAAATTACTCTGTGTACCAGAGGAGTGGGCAGAAAGGCGGAGGCTTTGATGCCGGTCCACTGTAGGTGAAATGCGTCGCCCAGCGAGCCGGGGCCCTGCCCTTGCCAGGATGTGAACTGGGGGCTCATCTTGTGCCAGGTGGCAAAGAGATCCACGTGAGGGTGACCCCACCTGCTGAAGATCTGAGTAACGAGGTTGTTTGGCTGCCACTTGTAATTGTTCGCTACCAGCCTGCTGAGTGTCCGTCTCCAGGTTGGGTTCTCCCGGGGAGGTGGACTGCCGAGAGGTACATTTTGTTTCCAAGGCCCATTCCCACATGCTGATCGCCAGTCTGTACAGGGGAGGGGATCTTGTGCCTCCCTGCTTGTTGACGTAGTACATGCTGGTCGAGTTGTTTGCCTGGATGAGGACAATCTTGCCCTTGAAGAGTGGGAGGAATGCTACGAGCGCTAGCTCGATGGCGTTGAGCTTGAACCAATTGATGTGGTATTCCTGCTCCTGTCGAGTCCAGGTGTTGTTCGTCCAGGGTGGCTCCCCAGCCTTCGAGCGAGGAGTCTGGTGATGGTGGCCTGTGAAGGGGGCGGCCGAAAAGGCTTGTCTGTCCGTAGGTTGCAGTCCATGGACCACCGAGTTAGGTCCGGGCAAAGCGATGGAGGAACGCTGATCATCTCCGATTGTGAGCCCCGCTCCCATGAGGCCGTGAAGTGCAGCTGAATCCTTCTTATCCTTAGTCTCATACGCGGCACGGCTAACAGGACCGCTGCTAGTAGACCCAGTAGAAGTTGGTACCACCATGCCGAGGTCGCCGCTCTTCTGAGGAACTGGGCGATGGCCTTCTTGATGGCTGAGATCTTGTGGAGTACGTCCCCCAAACAAGTCCCAGGAATGTCAGTCTGCATGGGGAGCAGCTGTGACTTCTTGAGCGAGAAGTCCAGGACGTGTAGTGTGTTCATAAGGGCATGGGATGAGTGGTGAACTGCCTCCAGGGACGTAGTCCTGAAAAGCCAGTCGAGGTATGGGTAGCTCTGGAGCCCCTGCGCTCTGAGGAGGGCCGCTGCAGCGTTCATGAGCCTGGTAAAGACCCTGGGTGCCGAGTTGAGGCCAAACGGAAGGGCTTTGTACTGGAAATGGCAGCCAATGATTCTGAACTGGAGGAAAGAACGATGGGGCTGCCAAATTGGGACATGTAGGTATGTGTTCTTCAGGTCCAGGGAGCACATCCAGTTTCCCTTGTCTAATGTCTTCGCTATAAAAGCTGGCGTAACCATCTTGAATTCTTGCAGGGGTAAGGAGATGTTGAGGGTGGCTTGCCTGGTTCTTCTTCTGAATGGTGAAAACTGGAATAGAAGCCAAAGCCTTGCTGGGAGGCTGGAACTTCCTCCACTGCCTGGCTCTCTACGAGCAACCGGATCTCCACCAACAGAGCTGCTGTTCCAATCTGTGGGAGGGGAGGAAGGAGGAGAGGCTGGGGAGAGGCTGGGATGGGTAGGCGGTACCCTGTGGATGCAGTGAGGATCCAGGGGTCCACGAAATTCTGGCACCAGAAATGTGCAAGGAGAACAAGCCTGCCACCCACCGGAGACACGTGGACCCGAAGGGGCGTGTCATGCCTTCTTTCCCTCGGAGGCTGAGGGGGACTGGAAAAAGCCCTTACTCTCTCCCCCCCACCCTTTTTGTTGTTAGCACAACCTCTGGGACGGCGAGCGGTCCGGCCGCCTGGATCTGTGTTCCTGGAAGCCGCAGAACCCTCCATATGTACGACCCTTCTCTGAGCGCTGCTGAGATTGGGTGTAAGATTTGGGCGTGGTCTTTGCAAGAATGGACAAGGACTTGCCGTTTGTGAGCTGTTCTTGTCCAGCTCTTCGTCCGTATTGGGGTGGAAGAGCCCCCCACCTCTGAACAGCAGATCTAGGATGCGTTCCTGGACGTCCGGGTTGTATTTCATCGCCTAGAGCCTGGCCGTGCGCCTCATGGCAATGCAGATGGTACAGCCCGAGCTATCGATTTGCGCTGTGGATTCCATAAGGTCGTGCGCCACAAGCTTGGCCTCTGCTAGCCCCGCCTTAAAGCGAGATTGGCATTGGGAGGCGAGTTCCGTTAGGAAGTCTGCAATTTCCTGCCATAACCGTTGGTTGGCGGCAGCAAGCATGGCATTTACATTGGCCTGATGCAGGTGCAAGGAGGCGTTGGAGTAGATCTTCTTGCCGTAGGCCTCCAAGATCTTCTCCTTGCCTAACAGTGCCACAGGAGTAGGCGGCTGAGGACGACAGGCTTGGAGTATAGTGATGCCGCAGGGATCACCGAGGAGTGCGGCTGAGGATGGGTAGAAAGCAAGAGTGTATCCCCCCCCCTCCATCTGCCTGTACTTTGCGTCCAGGCATCTATTGACCGGCTGGACAGAGTAAAGCTTGAGCCAACCCTTCTTGGCCAGGGAGACTACATCGGTTTGCAGTGGAATCCCTGTGTTGGCAGAGGGACGTCTTGAGGACTTCAGCCAGAACCCCCTCTGCCGGTTGTTCGACCCTGGGCTGAGGGAGGCCCAGGTACTCCACCAGGCCAGCAAGACATTCATGGAAGGCCCTAGCTGAGGATGGAGTGTCCAGATCTTCCTCCTCTTCCGTGTCCTGGGGATCCGGAGGATGTTGCGGAGGAGGGGGGGGTAGATGGAGCCGGAGGCTGGGGTACAGAGACTGCAGCCGGAGGCTGAGGAGGCAGCTGAGGTTGCGGAGTTGGCTGTGGAGCCAGAGGAGGCGGCTGCACCGGGGCTTGAGGGCCCTATAAACATCTGTGGTGCCTCTAGCATAGCAGGAAGGACTTCCCTAAATGCCTCATTGATGATAGCCCCCATCTGCGGAGACCTCATAAGGCCAAGGAATTTGTCGAAGAGCGCCTTCTCACTGGCCAAAGAGGTGGTAGGGGGTACCGATGGGGTAGCGGGGGACTGCTGGAGCTGCTGCATACCCACTCCGTATGGAGGCAAGGGAAAGCTGCCCTGCGCATATGAAGGGTAGACTGTAGGCCAAGTACCTGGTTGCGACCAGTCCCACCTTGACACTCGTTCTTCGCCGAATTTGTGGAATGGCATCGGACGGGTGTTCCCAATTGGCGCGGTGACCATTTTGACGAGCTGCCTGCCACGTGCCTGAGACATGATGCGCAGCCCACTGGGTCCGGCCTGGTCCAAGACTCTAGTGTGTGGCTCACTGAGCCTACCATGCTCCTCGGGTAGGTCCAGAAGGTGCGACACCCTCGACCTGGGGTTGGTAGTGCTACATATAGGCACCCCCTCAGACGTATAGCCGTATTAGGGCATAGCCCCTTAGCCATCTTGCCGGTAAAAGGGCGGAGCCCCTCGGGTGTAAGCCCGGTACAAGACCCATCTGGTCCCTCGACACTGCGCCCGGGAGGATCCAAAGACCCCTAGACGCGAAGGCCGGTAGCTGTAGCAGCCTTGGTGCACGTGCCGGTAGAAGGACCTGGCTGGTCCCTCCCGTGCGGATGAGTCACTGGGAAGGAGTCTCCCTTGCAGGGTGCGCTGGAAAATATCAGCCCTACCTTGGACCTGGTACGAAGCTTCACAAAGTTCTTGAGATCCTCTGGAGGCGACTTCTGGAAGAGATCCCTCCACCTGGCTAGTCTGTTCTTCAGAGCCTTCAAGGACAGCGAGTCACACGCCGAACATTGCCAACCATGATCTGGGCCAAGGCAACTTAGGCAGAGGGCATGCGAGCATAAAGTTGGGAAGAGCCTGTCGAGGATGGACACCTGCTGAACCCTGTAGAAGTCGACATGCACTGGGGAGGAGCGTGACGCCCGAGGACAGAGTACCTGAATGATCGATAAGACAAAGAAGTATCCATGCATGGAATTACATGGCCAAACCCAGGAGTGCTGGTGAATTTGGCCCGTTCCCGTCAACGGGGTAAAGGGGACTGAGGTGTGGCGCCGAAGGGCGGAGTCAGGGCAGCATTCTCCCTTGGCCGCACGCCTCTAAATTTAAAGAGGAAGAAGGTTTTTCTTGTGAAAAAGGTTCCGTCTCCCGTCCCTTGGAAGGGACGCCCATACAGTATGGAGGAAAGGGGACGCGATGTAAGAGTAAGGTACAAATACAAATAATTTAACTTATGGGCTATCTTGATCTCATCAAACGTCCATTTAAAATTATTTTGGTATGCAATTTAGTAAATCTAATAACTTGACATGTCTTTATTTATAATAAAAGAATTCAACTTTCCATATTTGCTCAAAGTTGATTGGTCTTTATAGACCAATTGGGGTGTTAGTAGAGCAACGTCATCAGCATAAACCCATAGTCTGTCATTCAGGGTATCCTTAAGGACGGCTAAGATTGAAAAGTCAGGCTCCCAGGATGCAACCCTGCCTCAAGCCTCTGATTGTTATTGGATTCGACAAGGTGCCTTTAGTATCTGATCCAATTCTTGAGTTTCATGGTGAATAAGTTCCAGTATGGCCAAAAGGGACTATGGAATTCCCAATTTTTTGCCATAAAAGGGCCAGCTCCACCATGTCAAATGCTTTTGAGAGATCAATCAGCGCTACATATAATGAAGCATTAGGCCAATTCTTACTTGCCTCTACTTTACCCTGAAAAAAATCAACCATTTAGTGTTCATGTTCTTCCAAAAACCAAATCTGAAATGTTGACAATAAGCCTCTCTTCAGAGCCCATTCTCCCAGATGCTCTAATACTATAGAGAAATATTTCACTATTAGGATCTAAAAGTGATATTAATCTATAGCTAGTAGGATCCACTTGGTCGCCTTGTTTATAAATGGTAATAATAGATTTCAAGTCTGAGGACTCATTTTGGCAGATACTATCTTTAAACAAATAGTGTAATAAAATAGACCATAAACCTTAATTTGATTTTAATATTATATTTGACAGGCCATTGGGGCCAGCTGCAGCAGATTCAGAGGATTTAGCGATTAATCGTTCAATGTCCTCTCTCAAAATACAGATTCCAAGGATCTAATTTTCGACCACTAAATGCATTTGCAGTTTGTTGTAAATTAACATTTATTTTGCTCCAACATCTGGACCACCTACCTTTGCTGACACTATTACACAGTTGGTCGATTTATGGATGATCAAGTTAATGTATTAGAAGCCTAAAAATGTGTATTTCTTTTTTTTCGAGCAACGTTTTTAACATCCTTCTGTGCCATCATGCATCTACAAGACCTAATCCAGTGTTTGTAAGCCCTGGATAAAACTGGTTTCTTTGTCATATACATGTTTCACTAGAAGTAAGGTTTAAACTAGGTAATTGATGTTGCTGGCGCCATTTTTTTTTCCATCCAGACATCAAAATTGTGGGTATGACATGATTTAAAAGAGCCAAGAAGCTTGTCCCTTTCCTTTTCCCAAATTAACTCCTTTAAAGGTTCTATAGTACAAGGCGATTTTTAGCTAATCATGTTAGAGGACAGAACAAATTTCTCCAATTTAGCCATCAAGAGTGCCTTTTCTTGTGAACTTTCGAATCCTGCTACCATTTGCTTTGAGTGTGTGCATTTAGACAACAGTCACCAGCATGTTATGATAACAGTGTTTTACCTCAAAATAGCTACAGACATCCAGCCAGTGGTTTGGAAAGTAGAATGTAGTCTATAATAGAAGATTGGAGTCCCCTTTTCAATGTGGAAGCATTAGATGGATCCTTGTCCAGAGAGCAATTTACAATGTGTAAGTCCCAATCTTGGAAAAGTGATCTCCATTTCTTTCCGCTGAGTCAGGAGTGGGAATTGGACACTATTCAAATCACCTGCTAAAAGCAGAGTCTGCATTTAACAACCATCAGCTCTAAGATATGATTTATAAAGAGATCCAAGTTACCCATTACCCGATTCCAATACAGTTCAACCACCAATACTTTTATCCACACAGGGGATTTCAACTACTACGGCTAGAATACCCGTAATGGTGTTCAACGCTATTTCCAAAGATTTTATTTTGGAATTTCTTGTTGCTATTAGAAGGCCTCCTGATGGCCTTCCAGCATTTGATTTGTTTGCAAATTGCTGGATTACTGTAAAGCCATGCAGCTATATCTTAGTAAACCAGGTTTCTTGAAAACAATGTCAAACGTGTCAAAGATTTGATTTTCCCCTTTATTTGAATAAAGCTGCTGAAACCCTGTATGTTCTAGTTCAGGCAACATATACCATCAATTATGAAAGCCCTTTAGTGGGCCCACTATGGCCAGCCAATTGTTTCTTCAGAAATATCAACAACATGGTCCACAAACCTGCATCCCCGGAGGTGGTCAGATTTATTGTCGGCCCCCGGGGAAGGCCCAGGTAATTGCATTTCATCAATGCAGCTGTCCAACCGCCCCCTCTCACCAAGGACATTCTTCTTGTGTTTTCTACTGGCATACAGCATCGCTTTAGCTTCTTTGCCTCTCCAAGTAAACTAAACAACCACATTTCAGGAGCTCGTTCCTTTCATCCAGTAGAATTCACGTTTAATGAAGGACGATCTCCAATGTACTTCCACTAAATCAAAACATTCTTCAAAGGGGAAACTCACATAATCAATGTCCAGTGTTCATAGAGGTTTGTACGGTCAACGCTATTTCGAAATTAATGTCAGGACATATTTCGAAGTATAATGAGTTATTCTCCTCCACACTTAATTAGCTGTGTCCCTTTCCCTGATGTGTATCCCTGTCCACTAGGACTGAGGATTCCTCTTGTTGGCCAAATCTAATCAGTTGATCCGGGCCACCCAGGACACCATCTAGATTGTCCAACTGATCGGGCGCTGCCCCAGTGCAAACCGAGACCGCTGACTGAGTATTGAGGGTCTGCACAGACAATGCAGGAAGGGAGTAGTTTCTTATCTGTAACTCCATTTCTCCAGCTTTGGTCTCTTTCATGGATTCACATGCTGTGAATATTTCCAGTCGCCAGGCTGAGAAACCGCAATAACTTTAATATAGCAGTTTTCCTATGGAAAACGAGTGTGGTATTGAAGTCTTCATAGGTGCTGTAGGCTGCACCAATAGGACATCCAGTATAAATAGCCCAACCCTGCGGCTTCTCTTCAGATTTTAACCTCACTAAAAATGGAGGAACTTGAAACTTAGGTTTGCCTCAAGGGGGATGGCCAGAGGGCGCAAGTGAATCCATGAAAGATACCAACGCTAGAGAAATTGAGTCACAGGGAAGAAACCACTCCCTTCTCCAGCATTGGAACTTTCATGGATTCACATGCTGTGAATAGACTACATAGCAGTAGGGTAACCTGGAGGTGCATAACAGGCAAACGGGACCCATGCCCCAGGCAATCATGAACCAACAATAGACAAGCATACATTTTCAGATATAAAGACCAAAAACTTCAGCAAAATCCAAACCCTGGAAACTCTGGGCCTTACCTTATTGGAACAGGCGTTGGAGGACCGCACGCCCCACCTGTACATCCTCCGCATGTTGAAGGACCTGACAGTAGTGTCTGGTGAAGGTGTGTGGCAACACCCATGTTGCTGCTTGGCAAATGTCACTGAGCGGTATCCCGACCGAAAGCGCTGCCGACGATGCTGTGGACCTCGTAGAATGGGCCCTGGGAGTCTACTGCAATGGCTTGCCGGCCTTGTTGTGGCAAAAGAAAATCGTAGACACCAAACGAGAAAGGCCCTGCTTCGAAATCAGCTTCCCCTTGTTGGAGGGGCCGAAAGCCACAAATAGCGGCCTCGTCGTTCTGAAGGACCGAGTTCTATCCAGGTAAAACTTCAATGCCCGCTTGACATCCAGGGAATGTAGCGCTTTCTTCACTGGAGTGGATGCCTTTGGAAAAAAGGTGGGGAAGGCCAACAGTGTTCTTTTGAAACTCTGAAGGAATCTTTGGAATAAAGTGAGGATTCGTAGATAGGAGAACCTTGTCCCTCATGAAATGCAGATACAGAGGGTCGATAACTAGAGCCTGAGGTTCGGAAACCCAGACGTGATGGCCAACCAGAAAAGCCACCTTCCACGTGAGAAACTTCGCCGCCGCCGTGGACATGGGTTCAAACTGTGGTTTCATGAGGGCCGAGAGTACCAAGTTGAGACTCCAGACTGGAGAAAATGTCTTCTTCGGAGGGCAACGTCCTGAAAAGGCCTTTGAGGAAGTGTTTAATCAGTGTCACTGAACAGCAGTGTTGTGTTGCACTGCCTCGTGAACCGAGATGGCAGCCAAATGGACCTTGATCAAGGACAACGCCAGATCCCCACCCCACCCCCCTCTTTGCCAACAGCAGAAGCTAAGGCAGGAGTTGTGGAGGCAAAAACTGCAATGGCTGCACTTTCGGTTGCCGCGCGCACCAGGCACAGAACCTTTTCCACTTCCGGCAGTAAGACCCGTTGGTAGACAGCACCCTTGCAGCCGCCAAGATGCAGCAACAGTCCTGTGGAATGTTTAGGTGTCCAAATTCGGAGTGGTCAGGAGCCACGCTGCAAGGCTGAGGGAGTCAGGATCGTGATGGCACACCTTTACTTTGTTCTGAGATAGAAGATCTGACTCTGACCCCAGATGGAGAGTTGTCACTGCCAGGTGAAGGTCCGATAACCAGGTCTGTCTGGGACAGAACAGGGCTACCAGGATCACCCTGGACGGAACATTGTGCACCATCTGGATCGTTTTACGGATCAGAGGAAACGGACGGACCACGTATGCAAACAGGCCCGTCCATGGGAATGAAAATGTATCCCCCCCATGAGTCCGGATGAGCCACCCTGCTTGTGAAGAGTCTGCACCACTTGTTTTCTGGACTGGCGAATAAGTCCAGCAGGGGGAGTACCCCATTTCCTGAATATTCTCGCCACCTGGCCTTCATTCAGTCACCTTTTGTGCATCTGGACCAAGTCTCTGCTGAGAGCATTCACCTTCTTGTTCTGAACCCCCGGCAAATAGTAAGCAACCAGTTGAATCTTGTGTGCTATGGTCCAGTGCCAGACCGCCATAGCCTCCTTGGATAGGGGCTGTGAATGCGTGTTGTCTGGCAGAACCTGGACCACCGAGCCCAGAATGAGGGGCAAAAAAAAAAACGTTTACCGCCCTCAACTCCAGAACGTTGATGTGCAACAAAGCCTCCTGCAGGGACCATAGGCCTTGGACATGAAACCTGTCACGGCAAGCTCCACAACCCACCTTGGAAGCATCTGTTACGATCATATACTAAAAGTCTGGCTCCACCAGGGGCAAACCCCTTACTATGTTGCCGGGGCAAGTCCACGATTGCAGGGCGGCGCCCAGCAGATGAGAATCTTTTCAGGCCAGGAACCTAGAACCTGTGACCATCTTGAAGCAAGAAACTGCTGTACTGGCTGCATGAAACGCAGACAATGCAGAATGAGCGGGATGCAGGATGCCATGAATGGAGCCTAGAAGCAACATGAATACCCGGAACGTGATCGCAGCAAGGAACCCGCCATGGACGACAGCTGCTCTATCCTTTCCACAGATGGCTTCACCAGATTGAAATGCGTATGAAAATGAGCCCCCAGAAACACCAAGTCCCTTGAGGGCATCAGATACTGAGGCGGAAAAGCCCCCAGGCTGTCCGACGTAGATTGAACCACCGGCCATAGGCCCAACGCCCAAGGGGCCAGGAACGGGCGATACTCCACCTCCGGACTGGAGGCCAAATTGCAGGTGGAGGGATCCTGCAGTAGAATCTCCATCGGTGGGAACGGTGCAAAGCCTGTCCCAGACTGCCACAGCACCTCCCCGAAAGGCAATGGCTCTCCATCAGACCCCAGCGGAACTTCTGCTGCCTAAACAGCCATCGTAGAGGCAGTAGTCAATGTCGTGGTCGCCAGCCAGGCCATAGCCGAGGGAGTCGTCGGCAAGGTGGATGAAGGGATCAGTGGCACCACATTGGTCGAAGATGACCGCTTGGAAGCAGAGCTGGAATGGCATCTAGAAGACGCTTTGCTCAACGGCGAATGACTACTGTCCTTTGACAATGGCTTCTTAGTCGTGGATAAGGCGGACGAATGTGACTGCGACTTCTTGTCTGAAGACCAGGGCCTGCGCGATGGATCCCCAGGCTTCTCTGGCCGGCCACTGCAATCCTTTGACCTCAGGCTGTGGTGCCAGCATGCCTGGAGCAAGGCCTCCGGACCCCATGCCTTTCTGCACCAGCATTGTCCCATAGACTCACCGACGGGTCTGCCCCTGGGCGTGGTTTCTTCAGTGCTGGCTCCGCCGATTGAGCCCTCTGGCACGGAGGAGACCTCTTCGCCGAAGAAGCAGAAGACTTGCCCCGTGGGCTGAATCAACCTTCAATCCCGAATAAGCCCCTTCGTTCAACCAGCAAATGAGCCGCCGGTTAGTCTTTAAGCGTCTTCTGGGAGAACAGCTGGCAAATATTGCAGTTCTCCATGAAGTGATTGGGGTACAGGCAATACAAACAGTCCGCATGACTGTCCCCTTCATACACGTTCTTGAGGCTGCAGGTATTGCATGGCCGGAACAACAATTTCTTCGGGCTCACAGATGACATGATGGGCCTGGAACACACCATAGCAATGATGCTGTACAACATCGGAAGAGCAAAAATTATTCTCGAGAGAGAACACGAGGTGATCCAAACAGTTTGGAGACGGTTGAAATCTGAAAGGAAGCCACAGGGGTGGGGCTATTTATACTGGACGTCCTATTGGTGCAGCCTAAAGCACCCATAAAGACGTCGATAGGACAAAGTGCCGAAGTTTTCCACAGGAAAACTGCTATATTTAAGTTAGCAAGGTTTCCGAGCCTGGCGACGGGAAATATTCACAGCATGTGAATCCATGAAAGATCCAATGCTGGAGAACCGACTTCACAACGGAGGTTGGAAACTGGAGTGAATAGATTTTTGCTCTGGCCGGATGGGCATATTAAAAATAAAGGCCCATCTGTTGTAAGCCAACGTCGGGCAATTTATGTAGTGCACGGTTTGCAATCACTATGGTAGGGTTAGTTACACTACTGGGAGCTCCTGCGGCCTCAGCAGATGGGACCTTGTCCTGAGGGATTTCCGAAGGTTCTCCGGTCTCTTTGCTCAAAAGTTCACTGTTTGTATTTCACAAATTGTTTGGGTTGAGGCTGTGTGCGAATGAGTGGCCACCTGAATGCGGCCGTAAATGGAGTGTGGGGAGGATTTTTCCAGTGACTAAGTGGCCATTTCATGGTTATTTTATTGGTTTTGTCATCCCGCCCTCCCCAGGAATCTGTGTTGTCAGGGAGCCGGGGGGGGGGGGGGTAGTCAAGGGGAGGTGGAGTACCAAAGTTAAAGCAATGCAGTTGCTGTTGTACGAGTACAGTGATTTCTCTATTTCAGGGTGAATTTACAGGAACTCAACAGTGCGTGTGTGTTTTTCCTGGAACTATGTAAAGGTGTTTCATGCGATTCTGCCCATCATAAATGTGCCGGTTCCTAAGGAACTTCCTAGAGTGGTTTCACAATCTATTTCTCCTACCGTTCTTAGACTTTTTCAATGCTTTTTTGAACATTTTTGCAACTGGTCGGATACCCACAGATGTTATTTTTATACAGTCATCAACTTCCCTGAATCTCTGATGTAAATACTTAGCGTCGCTGTTATCCGGCCCTTGTGCTAAATCATTTGAGAAAAGACGCTCTACTAATTGGGAGGATGAGCACGACTGTCATTGTCAGTAAATGAAGAATCAATTTTTCTCTTCTGAACGACATTTGAACCACCAATTTTTACCGCAGGATTCAAATCATTCACCACATTGCCACATTTTTATTACAACCAGTGTTGCTCACCCCGTCCAAAAAACAGATCTCCGGTTGCCCAATGCGAGACAGTATGTCAGCCTCAGTACTCGATCCTGCAGGGGGATAAAAATCTTTATAGGAGTAAAGGCCTGGGATAATACAGTCTGATGATTTCTTTTGCAAACTCCAAATCGAATACATATATTCCCTTTGGGCTCGTGACTAGCTAATTAAAAATCAGTAGCCCCAAGTCAGTTCGGATTGTGCTCAGAGCTAATTCTTTGGTAAATGATATCATGGACACAATTGGCCAATATAACAGAAGCCCTCCTTAAGGTGCCTGAAAGTCTGGGTAGGGAGGATGTGAGGGAGATGTCTTGGGATCCCTGCCATGGGTTCCCTTGGTAACCCAAGTCGTACTCCTGTTTGATTGGCTGGGTGACTGTCCTTGCCAGGACAGCCACTCTGCTGTGTGATTGAGAGCCAGGCTGTGTGAATGGGGGAAAACTGCCTTTCCAGTCCCAGAGACCTGCTTTTTATGCAGAGTCGCCACTGGAACAAAAGAACCGACAAGGAGCTGATGAAGAGGACCCCTACCACAACTGAACCGCCGGGTGAAGCCCTGCTGAAGGTCCGAATCCTCAAACTCCAACGACAGAAGATCCTCCAGGGATCTTCTTCCCTTGAGCTGGTGGGACCAACCAGTTGGCCCAAACTTCAAGCCAGGGCCCCTCCTCTGGTCTAATTTGCTGTACAGTGCTACAGTGGGCCGCCAGATAGCCAGTAAGGTCGGACCATGCTTGGGTTTTAAGGAGTGCACCTTTCATTCGTTTTGCTCTGCTGATGGTTTCTTCCCTGGGTAGTGCAGGACCCTCCAGTCTTCCTACTTCGTGTCAGTCCGACAGTCGCTTAAAAAACCGTGAGCCTGCTGGAACTACCAGGAACGTCCGCCTCAGCTACAGCTTCCTCTCCGTTTTAAGGTACTGTGCAAATCCGGTTGCTAGTTTCGTTCAACCGCAGTGAAAGGGTTTGAAATCTTTCTCCAATCAGAGGGCTTGTCCTTCTCTTCAAACTAACTTTTCTGCCAACCAACATCGGCCGGAACCCGTGGCACGAACTTTACCGCGAACTACCCTGAACCGTGTGATCTTGAGCAAAAGACTTGACCTATTGACTTTGGCCTCAAGCCTTTTCTCCCCGATTCTATCACAGTAGTTCTAGCTCAATTGCCCTGAGTACTTACCTGTTGGTGTGGTTCAATTTCTGCCTAACTTTGTCTTTCCCTCCCTTTTGAATTTCTGGAGTGCCATTTTGCTCACACTTCATTTTGTGAGCTGAACTTGTTGGGAGAGGTATGGTGTATTAAGAGTGATTTTTAAACTGCTTTAAGATAATGAAAGGTTATATAACTAAAGAGTAAATAAATGTATATTCTTTTACTTGGAAACCTTGAGTCAGTGTTTGCTTGAATCATAGTAATTGCTGTACTTTGTGTAACTATTTGATACTGCTCACTTGCTCTTGAGATAAATCTGGCTGCTCAGCCATTGCTACCACTTTACTGTGTAGTAGAGGCTTGTACCAAAGGTGAATGTGTACTGTCACTTGTAGTTTTAATTGTGTGTGGTTTTACCAAAAGGGTACTGCATATAATTCTGCCTAACAGTGGATGTATGAACAATTCTTAAACAAATCTACTCAAAGTGTACAGCACTCTTAATGTGGAAACATGAACAATTCCTTGATATTTCCGGGTGAATCTTTTGCAAGACAGAGCGCTGGGAGAAGTTGTGTAAATATAAGTGGATTCATTTACTTTTAGAAAGATAAATGAATATGAAAAGCAGTTTAAAATGAACTAAACATTCTGTGCACAGGACATTGTGCACCATTTTCAGAACAGCTTTTTAGCACAATGCAAATGCTACCAGGTATAGGGATAAACATCTGAGAGATAACAGGGAGGTCTGGTTTATGGTTGAATTATCCACTCTCAACGTAATGTGTTTACGTTTTGTCTTCTAGCTTCCTAAATGACCTCCAAACTCTGAAGTTGAGCGGGAGTGAAGCGTCATCTGGCTGTTATTTTATCCTGTGAGGTGTGGAGAATGTAACTTAACTATGTATAGTATACTCAGTTGCAGGCTGTGCACTTCTAGGGGGGTTAGCAACCTCTGCAGGACCACCAACTGGAACCGGAAAGTCGCCTGAGGATGCAGCAGTGGATGAGAAAATACCTTCCCCAGTGTGGGCCTTTTATGCGAGGCTTGAGGGAGGGGTAGGGTTACATAGTGAAGCTGTGCTCTGGTTCCAGACCCAAATTACAAAATTGAGAAAAATACAATACTTCTTGCTAAGCAAAAACATACTGGCCCCCCTCCAATGGATTAGATCCCCATAAGAATGGGAACGGAGGAGACCAAGTATCTAGATTTACAGTATCAGTAGTCGTAGAGAATGATGCAACTGCCAGCTCAATTACGAGCTGCTGTATTATGCAGTTTGACTGTTTTCCTAGCCAGCTGTTTTTTTAATTCAAGGTCTTGACTTGACCTAGATGTCTCTACAGTCCAAAAATTGTTTTTAGCCTAGACCCTTTGGCAACAAATTTCAGATTTCCTATTAGCAGCATTACCTGCATTTGCCAACTCACATTTATGCTGGCCAGTAATTTGAAGGGCAAAAAAATGGGTGCAACTCAGTTGACCGTTTAGACTTTAAATGTCTAAACAGTCTGGCACCTTATTGGAATGGTCTGCTACATACCAGGAACAACCTCAGATGAGAACAGTGATGCAGACCCACTGGCTGAACATTGCAGTTTTGAAGTTCAGATGTAATGGAATCTCACAGAAATACAGCTTCAAGGTTGGCACCTGATATATTTTTTCTTACCGTTTCATTCTACATTTTCTCCTCCTCCCTTCTCCCTCTCTTCCTTTACTTTTTTTCTATGCACTTTGTCAGAATTGTCCCTGGAACTAGTATGATGGCAACAAATGTTTGTCTCCGCCCCCGCCCCTCCCAGCACTCTGAAATGTCGTCAGGCCTAGTACGATAGACGATTGAGGGGGAGGAGAAAGGAGGGAGAGGAACAAAACACTCACCTCTTTTTAATCTCTGGCTCTACCCGAAATGTCGTCAGGCCTAATACGGTAGTTGCCCGTCTACTTCCCATTGCCTTTGTTTTTTTTTGTTCTTTATTCATTTGTTTTTGGTACAATGCACCTTTACAAATGTTTCTTACAAACCTTTTAAACAAATATTTCTTACATACTTTAAAACAGCAATATAAACATATTTTATCTTAACACATACGATTATTAGTAATCATGATCCTATTCCACTAATAAATTAAAATCAAACCAAGCTTCACATCTCTTCTAATTAAGATTAACTAACTTCCTGATTGCAACTATCTCATTACATCCTATCTGTGTTTTAGCACTTGCACTATCTGAAGTGTTGTCAGGCGGAGTACGATAGTTAATTTCACATTCTTGTTCATTGACTGTATTCCCTTGTTCCCTCCCTTGCCGTGAAGCGCTTGAAACACATTGTGTATAGGCGCTATATAAACTCCCAGTTTGCCACCTTAGAAGCTCTGTTCAAAGACTGCTTCCCTTACCACCTCAAAGTAAGCAGACGTTTTTTGGGTCAATCATGTCGAATGTCTTTCCACTAATCAAAGTGAGTTTCTGCTCTTCCTTTAGATCCCAACCTAAGACCTTATGCCACAAGATGGTAAGTGAAGAGTACCACAAGAACCTTTGGGGCTATGAGATGCTACACAGCGTGAGTGTACTTATCACTCTACAGAGTATTCATTAAGACTGCTGCTTGAACTCATGGCAACTTTTCCCAACAGCCAATGCTGCATCCCTGCTCTTTAATGGGCAGCACCTTCGTCCTAGTTTCACAAAACTTTATATTGTTAGGTCTTTATTATCCATAGTGATTCTCAGACTGTGCTGTTACTGTTCTAGTGTCAGACTAACTGTAGGTAGCTATCACTATACAGTTGCTTATCTTAAGCACTCATCTGATCCTCCAAGGGACTAATTAATTCAGTTTCCCTCAGCAGAGATCAGATGGGTCTTCATTGACACTTTTAGAAATACATTGTGTTTTTAAATCAAAAGTTGGGCCCACGGACTATAGGCCAATAAAGAGAATTTGCCATATAGTGTCCCGAAACCCACCACATCGATTTTTTACATGCAAGGATGCCAGAGGTTGAAATTTAGGGAAGCAATGAATGAGACTGTACGGACAATTAACTAGTAGGTTCCTGCCTATATATACCAGAAGAACAATGTGCAAATCACCTTATTGTTCTTTTTCTATCCACATTCATATAAGCAGCACACCAGCACTGACTAGGGATAGTGTGTGGCAGGCAGGACAAGCATAGAACCGCGCCCCGTCCCCCTTTTCTTCAAGAATGAAGCATATATTTGAGCAGTTCAGCACAGACAGGACCCGTTTTATCTCCTTCAGAATGTATGATTGTACATAGTCAGTTGAACGATAAATTGTCAAAGGCTATTTGCCCCCCCCAACAAGCTGTCAGAGTGGACTCAATTTTAACATCTGTGTATACTGGACCTTATAACGTGCATGTCTTTCCTTTCATGTATTCTTTTTCTTGGCCACTCTAGTTGTTCCACCGTAGGTCAGCTATTTGACCATCCCTTTCATGCACGGCAACAATTATGGGTTATTTGGGTGCACACACAAGAAGTTGACACCTTAAAAAATGTCAGAAGCTATGCTATATTCCTCCGATCAGCTCAGGCTCACTTTGTGACCTTTGACTGGGACTTTTTCCACTATTCAATGGCACCAAGAGGGGCAATACACACCCATTTACATTGCACCTTAAGATGCGTGCGAGGGCAGTACCTTCTATCCACACCCCCTGTCATGGCCCTTCTCACATCCCTTATATACAGGACAGTGCAGTCTTTCTGGTTAAGCTACATCCCTGATGCAATCTGCAGAACGCAGACCCTCCCTGCAGACTGGTCCTCGAGGTTTCTCCAGGTAGATCTTCACCTGTGCCACCTAAGCCACAGTCCTTTATAACCCATTGTCAAGACTACACCTTTCTTTTTGAACATATTCACTGTTTTTGCTGGTTGGTATTTCCCATTTCCTGTGGCTCCAGGATGAAGAACCAAGCTTTAGTTGCATCCGAGAGGGAGGTGGGGGGTGGCGTGGTGGTGCAGGGTTCGGGGGATAGAGTTGCCTTATAATAGAGTATCAAATAACAGTTTATTGCTAGGTGTGCCCCTGATCAGTTGCTGATAACTTAACCGCTCTTCCATGCTGTGCAGATCTGATCTGAACATTGGCTGTGCACAGGGTGTGGTCTGCTTTCTGCCTAATAAGTAACCCCATAGCTGCAGACGGGCTTTAGGCCGAGTGAAGAGCAGCAATAAGGTAGGACGTCAGCATTTATCTACAGTGTCTGCCAGGCACCCCTTGCCAGCTAAAGTACACTTTTCAGTTTTTCAACAAGCTAATTGCCTTGGTTGCTTATCAGGCCTTCACAAACCCCATTTCACTAGTCCTTTTGGTGTACGATTGGTTCCAAAAGACATCGAGCTAGATCTAGCCTTTATTACTTCCCTGAGAGCAGTTCTTCTATACAGATATTTTGCATTGATGGCAGGCATTTTAGGTTTTTAAGTAGGATATCTGATATATTGCCAGACAGCTCAAACACAT
Organism: Ambystoma mexicanum; assembly: GCF_040938575.1. Lineage (NCBI taxonomy): Eukaryota > Metazoa > Chordata > Amphibia > Caudata > Ambystomatidae > Ambystoma > Ambystoma mexicanum. The sequence goes on from NC_090936.1 coordinate 409,326,479, forward strand.
GTACTAGTTGGACAACTGGGTTAGTGTTCCCACTCATAAGATTAGGCTGTTGTGTGTAGTGAGCCAGTCTAGATGAGAAGAGCAGAAGGGGCGGGTGGGGGATGAAGTCAAAGACCACTTACTATTTGGGGATTCCAGTGAATAGTGATCATTCAGGATAAGAAGCTTGCAGTGCCTGCAGTCACGTTTGAATCCCAGACTTCCTTTGATAACACCCATTATGAAAATGCAAAACAGTTCATGTTGTGGAGAATGCTATATAAATAGCAATTCTGTATTGGGCAATCTACAACTTGAAGGTGCATCTCAGAACTTCCAAAATAGCTTCAATATATATCCCTGCAGACAAGGCGGAGAGCTCACACAGAGCAAACAAGTAATCAAAGGGAACAATTTCTGCAAGTGCCACTTCTCTACCCAGGAGATGGGGTGCATGTAAAAAACGACATCAGGAAGTGAAAGGGAGCGTTTCACAGGCCCTCGCACTGACATACTCAACACCGATGGCGATCGACGGCCGGTGAGAATGGGTCCACATCACAGATGTGCACAAAGACAAGAGCACCACCTCCCATTGGCAAAAGGAGTCGAGCACATCATAATGGGAAGTATTTGCAAATTTTCATTACATTTTTTTTCAGCAATCAGACTTTATAAAAAGCCAGCGAAGGAGAATGATTTTAAAGACAATGGGTCTTATAACAAGTTTGCCAGTCCAGAAACAAGGGTGCTGGTAGGCTCACCAGCACCCTTGTTTCCAGACCGGCAAACAAAAAGTTTGCCTACCGGGGCCGCTGCGCCTGACAGGTCTGACCCTGCCGGGCGCAGCAGCCACAGTAGGCAGACTTCACAGAAGCAACGGCACTGTTAGCAATGGTGCCAGCGCTTCAGAGTCGCCACTCCCATAAAGTGGTACTGGACTCTATGGGAATGGGGACTAACATTTTACCAGCGCCAGACTTCCCGGGCCGCTTGATTTGTAATGTCCCGCTGACACTGGAAGTCAGGTGCCAGTAAAATATTACGAGTCCAGCGACAAACCGCCGGAAGCACCAGCAGTGTTACCGCCGGACTCATGAGGCCCAATGTCATTATGAAGAGACAGCTTTTTGGAGTGTGATAATATTAACATGTCTTAATATTAATATTTTTGTTTTATTGGGTTTCGAAAGAAAAAAGTGGTAAAGAGGTGTTCAATGGATGAAGAGTTTTTTTATAAGGACACTGAAAATTGGCAAAGTTTATCATCTGGGAACATTTGGTACGACAAAAAGATGCAGGTGGGAAGAGAAAGGGCAAACCCACTTGATTAGTTTGTTCATTCATCCCACACGTAATAGGGGCGCACAAACTTCTGTCTCAAGAGTGCATCTTATGAGGAAGCAGGATGCCTAATGCACCTACCCCTCTAAACAAAAAGGCCAAAAATAGGGAGACACAAAATATGTTAGTGGAAATTATAACTGAAAGTTCTAAAAAGGGGAAGAATTAAAAATAAGTGAACACAAAAAACTGCAGTGCATAAATAAGGAAGGGCAAAGCATTCCCTGGTGTCACACGACAATGAGAATAAAAGGGTCAGTGTGGAATGATGGCCAATGTGAGGGGGTAATAATGCAGTGTCATGCTGAAGGGTTGGTGGCATATTAACAAAGCCTGGCAGCCAAAATGACTACAGTTGTAAAGCAATTTGGGGAAAATATATACATGCTTTGAGCTTTACACAATTTCCTCTGTTTCAGGTCGAGTGGGTCTAGCCATCTGGGGAATAACAGGCTGTGGCAAGGTGATTAGGAATGTGGCGCTGGTGGAGGGGCCTGCAGCAATCATGGATGTGTGGTGGGTCTGTGGATTGAAGGCATACGCCCAGCTTCCGCCTAATTGGAGTGGACTCTCTGCAATCGTCATTCTGCACAGCGCTGCCCTGGTGGTGCCTCGAAACAGCACAGAAGTGAAACCTACGCTGCAGGAAAAAGTGGCACAGCAAAAAAAAAAGAAAAAAAAAAAGCTGCACAGAAGGAAAAAGGGAGAATAATTATTTGTAAAAGAAAAGTGCTGATAATCTAGCGGCTATCCCTGATGAATTCTGGTTACCCAAGGCTGCAACATTCTTCACATCACTATTGCTTCCAGATGTGCAGGCTGCAGTAAACGTGAAATGGTATCAACTCGCGCACTATGTATGAGATGCTGCTGGTCAATTCAACAGCAAAAGGCCTAAATGCAATAAAGGAAAAGATGAGCACTAAATTTAGTGGCCCTCCAGAATAGTTAAGTCCTTGACCTTCCAACTGCTATTGAAGGTGGAGTTTGTGCGAAGTTCTAGAGCAGCTGTTGTACCATAACAACTGATGGAAAGGCATTGAACGGGATATTGAAAGCAGCAATGGAAATACAGACGCTCCATGACAAAATGACAAGTGAAGCTAATGGAGTGCAGTCAAGTAACTGACTGGACAGCACTTTCACATGGGTGCCCACCTGGCTTTCTGGAGTGTTTTGAGTGACTCCTCGTTCTCGTCACCTTCTGCATTGGCAAACTTCTTTTGAGACTTTATACCAACAAAGAGAAAAATGTATGTTGCCCCCCGAGCATTGATAAGGTTAAGAAAAAAAGACTGGTACTAATGAACCAATTGTGGAAAATGCAGAGGACTATCTTGAAATATGATATGGCATTTATAATGCGCCTATACACAAGTGTTTCAAGGCGCGACGAGGCAAGGGAACAGAGGGAAGACCATGATCCTACTGGGCCAGGTGTCATTCAGATTGTGCAAGTGCATGGGAACGGGAAGGAGGACAAGCTTGTGGGGAAAGGGGGAGAGGACAGTACATGGGATAAGAAATTAACTACACAATAAGTAAAAGCACGGCCAGCCGGTGTCAAGTGCTGGTAGTGGGACTGTAGGGATACAGAAAAACAGTCCAAGAGCTGATGGTTTGCCAGGAAGGCAGTGCAGGAGTGCGACTGGCGGGGGAGTGGATCTGGGCCCGAGATCAGAGGGCGGCCAGGTAACCAGTTCAGTTTCAGTGTCAGCCAGGAAGTCAGCAGGGGAGAGGAGGAGAAAAAGCAGAAGCAAAGAGAAAGGTTTTGAGGTGCTTCTGGAACCGAAGATGATTCTCCAAGTTTCAGGTAGGCAGAGAGGCTGTCCAGAGGGAGGCCCCAGCCGAAGAAAGATCTACCACCAACTAATTGCTTGGAGAAGCGACTGACCCAGAGGGAGTTTGAGGCAGAAGAGCGAAGAGCTTGAGAAGGAAGGTATTTAGGAAGAGAGTTGAAGGATTGAGGCCCCAGGCAGCCTTGTGGAAGATGCAGAGGGTTTTGAACTTAATCCTCACAGCCACTGGAAGCCAGTGCAGAGATTTCAGTCTTGGAGTTATACGATCATGGGCTTGAGGCCAAGGACAAGTCTCGCAGTCCTGTTCTGGATTAATTGTAAAGGGCGGAGAGTAGGAGCATGCAGATTTAGGAAGTGGCTGTTGCAATAGTCCAGCCTAGAGAGAACCAAAGCTCTGGAGACACAGCTTCTGGGGGAAGGAGAGAAAAGGAAGAATACCTCAGGGGAGGTGCAGCTGGTAGTGTGACTTCTTAGCGACGTCAGAGATGTGAGGAGAGAAGGAGAGTGTAGAGTCGGAGATTACCCAGAGGTTTTTAGCCTTGCAGGTGGGAACAGGAAGAGGGCCAAGAGAGGCCGGCCATTGAGCTACAGGAAAGGAGGGGGCAGGTGTGCCGATGAGGAGAATCTCAGTGTTACTGGCATTAAGGCAGAGGTCATTGGCGGCACACCACTCCTGGATAGCAGACAGTCCGAGATTAGGGAAGTAGAGGAGGCGGCCAAGGGTAGCCTGAAGATAAGCTGGTGTCATCCGCATAGCACTGAAAGTTGGGACAGAGCGGCGATGCAGTGGGCCAGGAGTGCCAGGTATTGGTTGAACAGCCAGGGAGAGGTTAGACCACTGGGGGACACCACAGGTAGAGTAAAAGATATCGGAGAGGAAGGACCCAAGTTGGACTTGGGTTTGTTGGTTGGAGAGGAAAGAAGTCAGCCACGCCAGAGCCTGACCAGTGACACCCAGGTTATCACTGAGACGGTTGATCAGGATGGCATGGTTGACGGTGTCAAAGGCAGAAGAGAGATCAAGCAGGAGGTGTTAGAGTCAAGGTTGGAGAGCAGGTCTTCACGGATGTTCAGGAGAGCAGTTTCCGTGCTTCTGGCCACTCTGAAGCCAGGCTGATGGTCATGTAGACAACCAACAGATTCAGTGTGGAGATTAAGCTGGGAGATGGCCAGTTTCTCTCTGAGCTTGCCCAGCAAGGGAGTGATGGAGATTGAGCGACAGTTCGCTGAGCAGGAGGGGTCAGCATAGGGTTTCTTAAGAAGGGGGTTCACAAGGGAGTGCTTCAGGGGGGACGGGAAGATTCCAGTGGCAAAGGGGTAATTGCAGAAATCAGCCGGGGCAGGAGCCAGGGAGTCGATGTGGTCCTTGATAGTTTGAGGGACATTGATAAACCTGTTCCTGCGAGACTTTCATAGATTGGACTCGTCTAGAAACCTTGTCTGCGGAGAACAGGGGAAAGGCAGAGAAGGAGGGAGGTGAGGTGGCTGCAGAAAGGCCAGAGGAAGAGCAGGGAGTAGGGGAGGGAAGAGACAGGAGGAGAGAGGGGACAGGATGTCCTGAGTTTTAGACATGAAGTGAGAAGCCAGTGCCGTACAGAGGGCCTGGGAGGGAACAGGAGAGTTAGACTTTGGCAGAATTGGCCAGTTACTGGCAGATTTTAAAGAGTTCAGCCTTTGTTGGATGCCGCATAGGACGTGGATAGGAGCCCTCTTCTTGGTTAGGACAAAAAGCCGGTATTGCCTTTGCAGCAGGCCAGTTTGTCCGAGGATGTACATGAAGCGTGCCATTTCCTCTCGGCCACCCTATACCTGCATTTTAGGTAGACAAGGTCTGAGTCGTATCAGGAGTTGCACTTTGCTTTGGGCTTCAGGCTGATTCTCATGACAGGGGCAAGGATATCAAGGGTATCGAATATAGCAGAGTGGAGAGGGCTGTGTCAGGACAAGGGTCAGCCAAAGGGGGAGGGGTGGTGAGAAGGTGGCGGCGAAAGCCTCAGCCGACACGCGCTTCATGGTCGGATGACCGAGAAGGTGGGTGCCAGTGATGGAAGTGGCTTGGCCTGAGGGGTAGGGAGGGTGAGGTGAGAGGAGAACATGATGTCATGATCTCTGCTTCCAAAAGGTCAGGGTTTTCCCAACTCCCTTGGAAGCAGATCCATGACCCAGGTTCCGAGTGCCAACCAGCCCCAATTGGGACCTTTTGGACCCAGTCCTGGCGCCAGTGGCACCAGGCTCATAAATATGCCCAGTCCCAGCGCTGGAAGCGCCGGGCTCATAATGCTTGGGTGGACTTACCTGCAGCAGACCATGCTGCTTACTTGCCTGCCAGTTGAGCTTCTGATCCTCTTCTGTTTGGAACTACTTTTCCTGTTGGGTGGGGCAGGAGCCACTCCCTAGATTCAGAACACTGGAACTCTTCTGGAAAGCAGGAACTCTTTTCTTACCTAGGCGTGGCTGTGGAAGGAGAAACCTAAGCACTACAGGAGGCTATTTAAACCACACCCGATGGATGAATCTTGCTTTGCGTTATTCTGCATCCTCTGCAGCAGAACGCTCATCGTGTCTTCTGCATCTGATCCTGGGCCTAAGGAAAAAGGCTTACCATCCTGAATCCAGTCTTCAGCAACACCTATAAAGACAAGAAAGAACAGGTTAGCATTACGGTCTTCAGTGACAGCTCTTCACTTACCTGGTCCATCGGCTGTCACCAACGCCTCGCGCTGCATTCCGGCATCTGAAAGACAAAGGCTTACCTACTCTTCGTGCGCTCCGGAGGTCTTCACAGTGCATTCCAGCATCTGAAAGACAAAACAAGGTGCGTTTAAAGACATTGGGGAACTTTAATACTCACGTGCCATTACTCCTTTCCACATCTAACACAGTGGGTATTCCGGCACCCTGCAGCCGCTCCGAACTTGTACCTGCAAAATAAAAAGACAGTTAGAGCGCATCGTGAAGCAGGCAACAAGCGCTTACTTACGTGCTTCCAGGCGCTTCTATTCATCACACGGGCTCCATCTTCAACTTACTTCAGCCCGTCATCCGCCATCGCCGGAACCCTGCAAAACAAGAGACATCATTACTAAAGACTTTAAAGACATTAGAATTACTCGTAACTTACCGTTCGTGCAGTAAACGACGGACAGCAGTCCTCTGAAGTCAAGAGGCCTGCTCCCCTTATCCAGTGAAGAAACTGGTTACAGCACCCTGCCCCGAGGCAGATGGAGAGCACGGCGTTCACTTACCTAAGGTGAGAGCGTTAACCTTTGGGGTTCTACAGGAGAAGAGAAAGGGAAGAAGAGACATTCAATAACCCAGTTCCTTAATCCCATATTTTCTATTTGCAGACATCTTACCCTTCGAGTCAGACATACAGTGCACAGAGGTCCAGCCCAAAGAGCCAGCCGTGTGTTACACATCACCTTTGAAGATACAGTATAAGCCCAGTCAAGACCGGCGCCTCTACGGGAATCAGGTGAGCGTTACACATGATCACTCCAGGAAACAGGAGTGGTGAGAGGGACAGAGTGGAAGGTCTTAGGAGATCAGAACATCAAGAGTGTGCCCTGCAGAATGAGTTTGGCCAGAGGGCAGAATAGTGAGTGAGAGTCGCAGAGGTCGCGAAAGAATCCAGGAGGGAGGACAGGCGGCATCCAGGTGGATGTTGAGGTCACCAAAAAGGAGGCGTTGAGTAGTTGCCACAGGAGTGAGGCAAAGAGGTCCGCCCACTCGGAGGAAGGATGAAATCTGACCAGGTGGGCGATAGAGAATAGCCACAGTAAGTGAATGGCTAGGGGGGGGAAGAGCGCCTGCAGACGAGGCATTCAGAGGAGTAGGCCTGTGTAGGAGTGACAGAGGCAGGAATCCACTTGGGGAAGATCAGGGCTACAACCCCACCAGAGCAGTTGGCCCTGGGAGCAGAGGGGATCTTGTAACCGTCAGGTAGTAGCGTATCAAAGCTTGTGACAGAGCTGGCCGTGAAGCATGTCGCGCTGAGACTGAGGACATCAAGGTCAAGTTCTTCCAGAAGGCGGCAGATATCAGGAGTGTTTGAAAGCAGAACAAGAGATTAGGGTGGCAATATGGAGAAGGTTGCCATCCTTGAAGTACTTCAGGGAGGGGTACAGATCAGAGGTGTATAAAGAGCCCGAGAGGGGGCAGAGAGGGAAGGGGAAGGCAAGGTAGCTAAGGAGGAGGCAAAAGGGGGAGGCGAGGTAGTCAAGGAAAGGGGAGAGGGCACAGCAGGAGAAGAAAGGAAGTTGAGGCACGGGAAGAAGGTTGGCCTGAGGGCCTTGGACCAGGACAGTCCCATTAGAGTAAACATTAAAGATGATCTTAGCATGCAGTTCTGGGCAAGATTGCCCTTGGCGATGATGGGGCGGGGGGCTATGCTTAAGATGGTAGTTCTGCCCAGACTCCTACATTACTTTAGTAATATCCCATACATAATACCCAAGAAGTTTTTTAGTAAATTGAACAGCATGTGCAGGGATTTCCTGTGGCACGGTACCCGAAACAGAGTGGCGTTTTGGAAATTGCAGAACTTTTATGAAAAAGGAGGCATCAGACTGCCTCATTTTGAGGTTTATTATTTGGCGGGACAGTTACAATATGTAGCTAAGTGGCTTTCTGATGAAGTGACCCCTGAGCACAGGGTGCTTGGACAGGACTGCGCACCGTTTTATTTGAAAGAAATGATTTGGCTGCCTGATACCGTAATGAAGGGGCGTCCTGCGATGTTGAGGCTTGGATGGAAAGTTTGGCGTAGGGCTTGTCGTTTGATGGAATTCCCATGCCCGTGCCTCCCGCAGGTACCGCTGGTTGCTTTGGCAGGAGGGGATAATCAGTTGAGGATGATTGTTAGGACCTACTGGGAATCGGTGGAGCTGGCAACGCTAGGCGATGTTTGGCAAGAGGGATCCATTAAGGAATTCATAGAACTCAGCGAAGAGGCTGGACTACACACGGGCCAATATGTCACGTACATTAGGTTGGTACGGATGATTAAGAACACCTGGCCAGATACAGTTTTGATAGAAGAACCAGATGCAGTTTTGGGAGCAATATACGACATATCCGAAGAAGGTCATGAGATCTCGAGACTGTATGAGATGGTGATGGCTAAGGCGGGGAAAGATTTGACACATCTGAGACTGGACTGGGAAGCGGAAGTGGGTGCCCCGATGGAGGATGGGAGCGTGCCCCCTGGGCTACCACAAAAAAGTGTCTAGGAATGCCAGATTAAAACAAATACAGCTGTATGTAACGCATAGGGCATACGTGACCCCCTTGAGGATATCTAAGTTCCGAAACGCTGGAATACAAGTGTGTCCTTAATGTAACCTGGAGAACGCTGACATGACATGTTTTGGTCGTGCCCGATCATCAGGTGTTTTTGGGGAGAAGTGGCGCAGAAACTGGCTGATAAAGGGGTTACTCTTGTCACAGACACGGCCTGGGCCTGCTTGTTGGGCGGGTTTCCTAGGCCATGGAAACTCAGGCATATTGAGAAACTGAGAAATCTGGCGTATGTGCTGGCGAAACGTAGGATCGCCATGGGGTGGAAGAAATGCCACAAACCTAAGGTGGATGCATGGGGGAAGGATTTACAGAAATGGGCGGAGGCTGAAACGGTGGCATGGCAAGAAGCGAGTAGCCGGGCTGATGAAGGGGAGGCGGGCACCCTGTTGGCTTGGAAAACGCTAATAGCAGAATTGTTTGGAGTAATATCAGATCCAACAGACTCCGAAGAGAACGAAACCCAGCCACAAGTGCCAAACATTGAATGAGAGCGACAAATAGGCTCACGGGGGGAGGGAGGGGTTGTGGGAGCAGTGATTAAGACTACTTGATGTGTAATGGAACTTATGATTATGCTGCTCGTTTGGTTTTTGCTGTTTTGTTTGCATAAAATCACTAAAGGAAATTAAAAGAAAAACATTAAAGATGACCTTAGAGGACTGGAAGGATGCCAGGAGGGCGTCCCAGCAGGTGCCACCATTAATGGGAGAAGAGGAGAAAGGGGAGAGCACAAAGACCATATGAAGGGTCCATAGGTCTGGCAAAGGCACGACAAAGGATGTCAGTGAGAGTTTCCTTGGAGGAGACACTGGTGTAGGTGTCGGCGATAGGGAGGCCTGGGTTGGAGACCAGGATGTCCTTTTTAAACTTCTTCCTACCAGATTTAGTGAGGAGAGCAGGATAGTCAATATAGAAGCAGTTAGAAAAGATGGGAGAGACAGCACACCATAGAGTAGGTGGGAGAGGAGAGAGGTAGACGCGAGAGACAAGCAAGTTGAGCAATAGGACAGGACAACGAAAATCAGGGTTAAAGAGCTCACAAGAAGCACATTTTTAAGACACGAGAGGGTTGACGGCTGTGAGCTGGCTTCCCCTGCTGACACCTGCAGACACTGTAGGGAGCCGTCCTTTGCCTATGGCCCTTAGCTGAGGGGCTGCCGGGCAGAGGTTGCCCAGAGAAGGTCAGTGATAAGGGAGGGGAGACCAATCAGGGGGGATAGGCGAATTAGGAGGTGGGAAGGAAGGGACACAAGCGGGAGGAAGGGTAACAGGGGACATGGACGGCAAGATTCCAGACCAAGGTAACAGGCAGAAATGAGGCAAAACATGCACGCAACCTACTCAAAAGCCGAGAAGGGCAGCAGTGTATTCCACATTTGGTGGGTGGGTCAGAACACGCCTGATTTAGAAAACTACAAGCAATTTTGGATCTCATGTCTTAAGGATGGACAGGGGGTGTATATGGGTGGGGGACTCATTGGATGGTTGGAAGCTTGGGGTGACATGACGAGATTAGAATAGATATGGATCCACAAAAATAAGGTAGCAGAAAGGGAACAGGGGGGAAGTTATGGACAGTTCAATAAAAGGAGTGAATAAAGTGGTAAAAATGCAAGTTCAGAGCGGTAAAAAGGCAAGAACTTACCAACTGTGGGAGTAGCACTCTGAACAGGGAAGAGGCCTTCCTTGATAGCCACACAGTAATTTGAACTAGGCTGGAGAAATTATAAATTACTCACTGTAGTGAGCAACATACTCCTAGTCCATAGTCCCCATTCCTCCATACTGCATGGGCGTCCCTCCCTAGGGACGTGAGAGAACTTTTTCACTAGAAAAATCTTACACTTTAAATTTATAGGCGTGCAGGGGCGCGGCCCTGGGAGCATGCAATCCCGATTCCACCCACCAGCGCCACTCGGTCCCTTTGAGGCGTCGACAATATTAACATAGCCCAATGACACCAGTTTTATTAGGGTGAGGATGGTGTGACGTATGGAGAAAAGGGGACTACGGACTAGGAGTATGTGCGTCCCAACAGTGAGTAACTTATAATTACTCCTATGTCCCGTCCCCTTTCCTTCATACTGTATGTGGCGAGTACAACCGAAAGTAAACCCAGGCTAGAGAGGGGTTCTCTTAAGAAAACAAGTTCCTAAACACAGCCTGACCAAATGCTGCGTACGACCTGGAACCAGCATCCAAGCAGTAATACATGCAGAAGCCCGAGGGCATAGCCACCTCGCTTATAACCTGCCACTGGACGTGCCTCTGGAAAGCAACTGCTGTGGCTTTAGCTCCGATTGCATGGGTATGCATATTTGCTGGAAGGGGTTTGTGCTGCCCCTCGTAAGCCTCCTTGATGGCCGTAACCACCCACCTTGCTATGGAAGCCTTGGAGGTTTGACAGCCAGGCCTTGACCCACCAAAAGGTGACAAAGAGGGCATCTGATTTGCGGAAGCTCTTGGTCCTGTCCAAGTAGTAACTCCGCACACGCCTCACATCCAGACAGTGAAATACACTCCAAGTGTCATGCTTAGGGTCCGCAAAGAAGGTTGGTAACAATCTCATTTAGGTGAAACGAGGAGATAAGGTAAGAATGCAGGGTGCGTTCTAAGCACCACCTTATAAAAATGAGTAAAAGGCTGAGGCCACCAGCGCCTGTATTTCACTGATCTGGTGTGATGAGGTAAGGCCCACCAGCAGGGCCATCTTAATGAGGACTAGTCTGATGTCCACAGACACCAAAGGTTCCAATGGTTTATGCGCCAGGGTGCCCAACACCACATTGAGGTCCCGGTTTCTCGATGGGCGGATAAAGTCTGGTCAGGCCTGCCAAGTGTCTTTTAATCACTGGGCTAGAGTATGAGAAAACCTCCTCCAAGTTCCTGTGGGCTCCAATGCCCACCAGATAGGTACTGCATGTGTCGACCTGCACCTCAGAGTGTGCAAGGTGCGCAGAGAAGGATAGCATGTTGTCTAGCGTGCAGGTCAATGAATCCTCCTTTGATTTTGCCCAGTGACTAAACATGGTCCACTTGCTTTTGCACTGGCTCCCAGTAGCATCACTTCTAGCCCCCTGTATAATATGTAGGTTAGCCTTCGACAGATGCAGATGTATCAGTGCGACTTGTTCAGGAACTAACCATTTTGAGGGCCAACTTCTGGGGGCAGGGGTGGATGACCGTGCCCTCCTGCTGAGAGAGGTGGTGTGCTGGGCCCAGCAGAAGGTGTGCAGGGGCCTGAACCGACAGGCTGAGTAGTTCGGAGAACCATGGCCTTGCTGGCCACCATGGAGCCATCAGGATGATACGGAGGTGCCGGGCCTCCCAGATCTTGCACATTACCCTGTGCACCAGGAGAGTGGGAGGGAAGACGTTCACATTGTTCGACTGGATCCGCATTGCATCACCCAGAGAGCCCCTGCCCTGCCAGGACGCAAACTGGGGGCACCTCATGTTGGCCCAGGTGGTGAAGAGATCCACCTGAGGGTGACCCCACCTGTTGAAAATGCCCTGAAGGACCTGTTCATTCCACTGCCTCTCATATTTGTCCACACCCAGCCTGCTGAGCCTGTCCACCTCTAGGTTGGAGTCCCCACGGAGGTGGATTGCTGTCAGGTGCATGTTTTCGAGAGTTGTCTCCCAATTGTGGACTGCTAAAGTGCATAGGGGAGGGGACCTGGTGCCACCCTGCTTTTTGACGTAATACACGCTGGACAAGCGGTCCGTTTGAATGAGTATCGCTTTGCCACTGATCGGGTGGAAGGCTTTGAGGAAGAGCCAGATGGCCATCCACTCGAGCCAGTTGATGTGGGCCCCCTGCTCCAGGCGGGACCAAACCCCATACACACTGTTGCTGCACAAGGTAACCCTCTAGGAATTAATCCATGGTGATGGTAACCTGAGGTGCTGGTTGACGGAAGGGCTGGCCTATCAGCAGGTTCCTGTCTGTGCTCCACCAGACTAGGACCTGGCAGAGATTATGTGGTATGCTGACCTGCTCTGCCTGGCAACACCTCCTGACTCCACGAGGCTGCGAAGTGCAGCTGTAGCCATCTCATTTTGAGTCTCGTATCCGGCACTCCCATGAGACAGGATGCCCGAGAGGTGTTGGTATCACCATGCCGAGGTCACTGGTCTGCTAAGAAAATGCCCTGTGGCCCTCTTGATGGCTGCTTTCTTGTCCGGTGAGGAAAATCCTCTCAGAGATCGTATTCCAGATAAGGTCCAGGAAGGTTAGATTGTGTGTGGGCGCCAACGGTAACTTGAGATGGAACTAGTTACTTACCTGTAACTGCTGTTCTCCAGCATGGGTCCGCATGGATTGACATGCTCATGAATATTCCCCGTCAGGCTGGGAATCCTAGGTAATGAAAAAAAAATCAGTTTTGTTTCTGAACTGTCGTTCTCCTAATAACCAATCACTGGTCTCCGAGTCATACTGCCCCCCAGAGAATGACTGCCCTCTACATAAGCCCCTCAGGCAGCCATCTTCAGATTTGGTAGCATGTAAAGATGCAGTAGGACCAAGAGAAGAGCCGCAGAGGGGTAGACGGGAGGGTTCGCATGTGAATCCATGCCAGACCTATGCTGGAGAACAACAGTTACAGGTAAGTAACTTGTTCCTTCTCCAGCATGGGGTCTGGCATGGATTCACAGGCTCATGAATACAAGAATACACAGCAGTACACACATGCACAACCACGGGAGGTGCAAGGCTCAACATGAAGCATCTTTTACCTCCTCACCAGGCTCACCTTCACATGAACAGGTTGCGCAGCACTGCTTGGCCGACTCTAGACTCCTCCCTGGAATCCCGGTTGATGCAGTAGAATTTCGTGAAGGTGTGCGTCGACCTCCAAGTAGCAGCCCTGCAGATGTCCAGGAATGCCGTAGTTGCAGCGATCACTCTGGTCGAATGGGCTCTCGGACGGCCAGGCAACGGTCAGTTTGCCGACCAGTGAGTGCGTGATGCTGCCGGAGAGCCACCTGGAAATGGAGGCCTTGGAGAGGGCCTTCCCTTGGTTCACAGGGCCAAAGATCACAAACAGCTGTGACGTCTTCCAAAAACTGAGCGATCCACGTAGAACTTCAGCGCTCTAGCCACATCCAGCGAGTGCAAAGTCCTCTCAGCCGGCGATGGGAAAAAAACGGGCAACACCAAGGGCTCGTTGAGATCAAGTCCGACTGCACCTTGGGCATGAAGGAGGGGCTGCATCCTCAGCATGAGCCTCGTTGCATAGAAGGTCAAGTACGGAGGCTTACAGGAGAGGGCCTGGATCTCTCCTACTTGTTGTGCGGAGGTGATGGCCACCAGGAACACCGTCTTCCACGACAGGAATTTCATAGGTGCGGAATGCAGAGGCTCGAACAGAGGACCCATGAGCCTAGTCAGCCCCACATTGAGCTCCCATGCCGGAGCCGCAGCCTTCACCGGCAGGAACGAGCAGAAGTGTCCTTTCATGAACTCCTCAACCAGGCGATGTGACCACAGCGACGATCGCCCCGGGTTCTGGTGTAGCGGGAGATAGCCACCAGATAGATCTTGATAGAAGCATGTGCCAGCCCCGCCGCCTTGGCCAGCGACAGCAAATACGGCAGTAATTGAGGAGGTGTAATCCGTAGAGGGTTTATCGTCTACGCACCGCACCAGACATTGAACCTCTTCCATTTATGTCCGTAGCACTTGAGTCGAAGCAGCCCTGGCAAGCACCTCCTTGCAGTCCACCGGGATCTCGTATCCTCCAAACTCTAGCGCTGCAGGAGCCAGGCCTGCAGGTTCAGTGACCCTGGGTCGTGGTGCAGAATCACGACTCCTTCACTGGAGGGGACGCTGACATGTCCAGAAGGTTAGGGTACCAAATCTGCCTCGGCCACGCTGGTGCGACTATCATCCTGCACTGGGACCGTCTGAGTTGACTGATGAGTCGCAGAACCAACGGCAACATGGAGGAAAAGGCCGTCTCAGGAGAATGAGAACGCATCCCCCATGCTCCCTGGCTGGAACCCGCTGGCGAACCTCCTGCACTTGGCGTTTGTCGCCGTCGCAAATAGATCAATCTGGGGGATTGCCCCATTGTCGAAACAGCAGGTCCACCTGATCTTGCCGAAGCTCCCACTCGTGGCAAGAGCGCAGTTCCCTGCCGAGTGAGTCAGTGACAGTGTTCTTCACTCCCGCTAGATAAAAGGGTAACAGGATCATATTCTGGGCAACGGCCCAGTGCCATAGGTCCTGCGCTTCCTTGGAGAGCTGGGGATCTGGTGCCCCCCTCCTTCAAATCTAGAACATTGTGGTGGTCTTGTCGGTGAAGACCAGCACCACCTTGCCCTTGAGGGCCTAAAACACATCTTGGAGCTCCAGAACATTGATGTGCAACTTTCTCTCCTCTGGGAGCCACAGGTCCCTTGTGTGGAGATTTCCAGTATGTGCGCCCTGTCCCTCCAGGGAGGTCGTCCATCATCAATCAACTGATGCGCTGGGGTTTGGAAGTCTGTGCCCGGCGCAAGATGCGCACCGACACCACCACTAAATCGCTAGGCGGAAGGTCTCGTTGAGTGCGATTTTTTCCCCGAAGCTTCCAGCCGCTTGCATCCAACAGGCGTTGAGGAACTCCTGCAGTGGCCGCATCCACAGCCTGCACAGCTGAACAAAGTTGATGTATGACGAGATCATGCCGAGCAGGGACTTTGACTTCACCTTGGCAACCTTCATGGTCAACAGCCGTTGTACCTTGCCCAGGATGGCTTTTATCCTGTCCTCCGACGGTGAAGCTATTCGCACCACCGTGTTGTCCGGCTCCCAGGACAGAGCGTCCTGTGATGGCTCCAAGCAGGACTTTGCATAGTTTATTGAGAACCCCATTTCCGTGAGCAGGCGGACGGTCCTCGCTGTGTGTTCGAGAGTTCCTTTGACTTTGCTCGGACGAGACAAACATCCAGATAGGAGAGAAGTGGAGCCCCTGCAGGCACAGCCGCGCCGCCACAGGTGCCAGGCACTAAGTGAAGACCCTTGGGGCCAACTTCAACCAAAAGTGAAGGGCCTTGAATTGGTAGTGCCGCCCTTGGTCCACAAAGCGCAGGAACTTTCGATGCCCCTTGAGAATGGGATGTGGAAATATGCATCCTCCAAGTCCAGCAACGACAGGAAGTCGCCTTCCTCCAGCTGTCCCAGCACGTGCTGAAGGGTGACCATCCGGAACCTCTGGGATTTTATGTAGTTGAGGCAGCGAAGATCTAGAATGGGCCGCCAAGCGCCGGTCTGCTTTTGGACGAGGAAGTACCACGAGTATACTCCAGGGCCCCAGAGCCTCTTTAGGACGAGTTCTATTGCACCCTTTTTCAGCATTGCTCACACCTCCAGCAGCAGCTGCGGAATGTGGTTTTCTTTCCTGGCCACAGGTGGGAAACGGGGACACTTCCTTCGGTATTCCAGAGTGTGTAATTGGGCCAGGACATCCAGCACCCAACGGTCGGTGGATATTGACTTCCACACGCCGAAGTTCGCCAGCCGGCCTCCCACTAGGGTGCTCGGTTGGGGGCCCTGCTTCCCCGAGGCCTTACCACCTTGGGCCCCTTGGCAACGACGATATCCTCTGGCCTTGCTGCAGGCTTCCTGGGACGAAGAACGGGCGCTTGATGGTATGAAGAGTTGCCACCAAATCCTTTGGAGGCACCCTGTGACTTGCTTCTGGAGGACCGAAAGGACGGCAGTCGATGGAGCGTGCCCAAGGAACGGGCCGTGTCGGTGTCTGCCTTGCAGTGACTCATCCATTGCCTTGCCGAACAGGTTGTTCCCGTAGAAGGGCATGTCCAGTACCCTTGCCTGTACATCTTGACGGGGGTCGGTGGCCCTACGCCAACCACACCGGCGAAGGCAAACGCTGTTGCCCATCTAGTGGAAGCCGGTGTCAGCGATGTCCGTGGCCACCGTGATGGCGTGGTCCAAAGCCACCTCGCCTTCTTGCAGGATTTGAAGGGCCTCTGCCCTCTTGTCCACTGGAGGAAGTCCTGGAGGGGGCAATTTTAAACTGCAGCTCCCTATCGTAGCGGGACACGATAGCGAAAGCGTTGGCCGCCTTAATGGTCGTCGCAGAGATGACCCAAAGTCCCATGGCGTCCAGCTTCTTCCCCTCGCCGTCCGATGGGGAAGTGGAGGTCAATGCCATCGCCCCTGTCGATTTATTCTTAGCCACTGCTGAGATCACCAGGATGGCCGCGCTCTGAGACACATAGGTGCAGAGTCTGGAACCCGGTACTTCTTCTCGTACTGGTCTTTCTTCGCCGGGGCCAAGGATGGGTTCTTCAAGAGGGACAGGCCTTCGTCCCAGATGTCCAACAGCAGGACCGAGAGCACGGTCTTCCTCTTGGCCTCTCGTCGCTGATAAAGGAATCCCTCCTCCTGCTCTTCGGGGCGTAGCTGAAAAAGCTCTGAGGCCCCATCGATCATGGCGTGAAATGAGCCAATTTCATCGGGAGGTGAAGCCCGTGGTGGCGACGACGGGAGATCTGTACCATCGTCGTCCGTCCCAGTCTCGTCCCTTGGCGGAGGGGATGAGGTGAAGGATGGCAGAGTGTGGACTCGCCTCCGCTTGGATGGAGGGATTCCTGACCATCCAGGCGGCGCTGTATCACCTGACGGAGGCAAGAGCATCCTTGTCCTTTTTTCTGACCAGTGTGTGCAGGGCTACCTGTCCGTTGGTGGTGGCAGCGGTTACGACGGGAGCGTCGGCAGCAGCGTGACGACCTCTGGTTCCTTGTTGACCTGCCGTTCCTTGCAAGCTCCCTCATCGCTCTCCACGTCCGCCTCGTCGGGGTCCTTCCCGTAGGACCTGACCTCGACAAACCTTTTGTCAAGAACTAACTTGAGGTCTGAAAGCTCGTCCTCGGAGGAGATATCCGAGTCCAGTAGGACTATCGTGCCTGCCGCCCCCCCCCTTCTCAGCCCGGGGCTTCACAGGGGTGTTTCCGATGGGCAGGAAAGACTATTCCCTCCGGGAGGGCAGGGAAACTCTTGGCTTGGGGGCCGTCTCCACTGGGGCCGCCTCTGCGGTTTTCGCCAGTGTTAGGCAGAGTCATATGCAGTACCCTTAGGGACCACTGCACACAATTAAGACAAGTGGTAATACAATTTCACCTTTGGTACAAGCCTGTACTACACACTAAAGTGGTAGCAATGGCTGAGCAGCCAGACATATATCAAGAGCAAATGAGCAGTAGTAGAGATTACACAAAGGACTACAATTACTTTGACTCAAGCAAACACTGACTCAAGGTTTCTGGTTAAAGAATATAAGTACATTTATTTTTAAACCATCTGTTCACAAAACACTTCACTTCTATTAAAATAAAACCACACTCCAAATATACTACAAACAACCAATTCCCCTTGTGCAGATCAATTCAAGATAAGTACATTGGGATTTGACAAACCGGTGTTGTGAAACAAAGACGTTACCGTGGGTTACTACACGATCACTTTTTGACAGTAATGACAGTTCGGTCTTAAGAAAAGCGTCCCCGCAGGAAGAAATGTAACCGAAGTCAAACACACTTAGCACATGAACTAACACAAGAGAATCGGGGATACAAATCATAGGCAATACTTTTGTCAAGGCAAATAGAATCAGAAGACACTTTCTAAAATGTAGATAAAAGTCAATAAGCCTGCGAATCCTGTTGTCGAGGATCACAAGGTTAGAACAGTTCACGATTCGAGATTTCCAGGATTACTTGGATATTGTCAAAAAGGGAAAGCAAAAGTTATAAGAGGGAAGGAAGAAAAGGACAAGGCCTTTGGTGAGGAAAAAGGGTTCACCCCAATTCCTCGAAGTCGGACAGAGTACCTTATTCGTTGGAAGAAAGCTGGTGCTACAGCAGTTCCTGCAGACTCATCGTTACTGGAGCTTCAGTCGTGGCGACAAGGGTGATGTTTGCAGCAATCTGCACTACCCAGTACGAAGCCAGCAGCAGCAAAGCAACAGTGGATAAAAGGTGCGATCCTTTAAAACAGGAGAGGCTCTTCAGATGGCTATCTAGACCACTACAGCTGTGTGCAGCGATTTCGACAAAGAGGATCCTCTGGCTGTTGACGGTGAGCTGGTTGATCCCACCAGGCTCAATGGAAGAAGACTCCAGACTGGATCTTCTGTTGTTGAAGGGTAGATAGCTCAGGACTGCAGCAGGGCTTCACTGGGACTCGGGAGTTGCAGCTGCTGTCTTCTCCGCTTATCTTCGGTTCTTGCAATTCTAGTGGCGACTGACTTCCAGCCCAGGAGTCTTGCCTTTTATGCCAAAATCCCCCATTCACACAGCTGGCTTTCAATCACTCAGCAGGGGGGGGTTGTCCGGCCCAGACAACCAGCTCAGCCAATCGACACAATGTGCGACTTGGGTCTCCAAGGAGACCCTGTGCAGGGGTTGACTAAATACCTCCCTCCCATTCAGCAGACCTAGACACCCAGACGCCAAAGGAGGGCTTCTGGGCAGAAGCCCGCCAAAGGACGGCGAACAAAGGCGGCAAACCTGGTTTGGCACGAAAAGTAAAACACAAAAAGGACTATAACAAAGAAATGGCGACTAAACCCGACCGGAGCCAAAATAAAAAGTATTTGGTCAAGCGGGTTTATGTTCAAGGCTAATACAATAGCCTAATACAGTACCACGTTTATATTGTATAATCGCAGTAGAAGAGTTAGGGTAGGTACCACTGCCACCAGCCAAGTCTTAATGTTGAGAGCAAAACAAAGCTCCAAGAGGCACAGAAAAAAGGGGTAGGAATTAACCCTTCCCAATACTCCATGTAAGAAGGGGTGTACTGGGTCTGTAGTTTTAAAGAGACTACATAAAGTTAATGGCAACTTTACATGTTTCTGGGGGACAGTAGTCAGCCCCAGAAAAACTGAGTCAATGGGTAGTCTCAAAGACAACACTGTCACTGCACTGAATGTGCTTTGTAACACAAAAGGTGGGGCTCATGAAGTGGTGTGGCTCCAGAGCCCAAGATCACACAAAAAGTAGAAATACACATGGCAAAACACATTTAAGAGTGGTACAAAAGGCTCACATTCTTACCAGGTAGAAAAAATAAACCCCAGAAATCCAGCAAAGCTGCTGAGGGACTCACTTGGTGAGGGAAATTAGCCATAAATGAGAATTCTTCCCAACAGCCAGGGACGCTACCACTCCCTCAATCAAAGCCTTAGCCTGGTGAATCTGGGCCTTCATGACCTTAGGCACGTTGGAGGCCTTCAGCGTGAGGAGGGGGGGAGGGGGTCAACGCCTCGCTCCACCTTGGCTTTCTCCGGAGCCGACCGGGCCTTCTCCAGAAGCTTAGCCAGGTTTTCAAACTTCCTTTTCGTCAAGCCGGAGCGTTGGCTTGTGGTTGACTGCGTCGGCAATGATGTGCCTGGCCTGGCAGCCACGGAGCCCATACCAACGGCCCTCCCGGTTCCCAGACTCGCAGTGCTTTGTCTTAGGCTGGGCCCCCGTCACCGGAGCGCCCTCAAAGGTCTTAGAAGCCCGCTCAGATGCGCTCTTTGGAGAGGTACGTTGCCAGGCTCTTAGTCTCCAGCCGGTCAGCGAGTTGCTTGGGACGGTCCTTCATTGTACGGGAGGACATGTCTTTGCAGAACGCACAGGCCTCCATGTGAGACTTGTCTGAGTGCAGGCAGTAGAGGCACCGGGAGTGCCCATCCTCCTTGAAGACGTTCTGTAGTCCACATCCTGGGCAGATCCTAAACAGAAGCGTTGAGTCTCCTTTGTCTTCGGCCATGTCCATGAGGGGTAGGCCTCAAAAGATCTTCTGGAATCCTCCAAGAAGCAAAATTAGACGAAAATTCGGCCTTGAGGGGCGTAGAGATATCCGAAACTGGTCCCCATTAAAGGCATGGTCTAGTCAAAATGTTTATTGTCCCTACGGGTCGGCCATGTTTTTTTAAGCCTAAGTGGCTCGATTTTAGAAAACTTTCCTATGGACCTTACCCAAGTTTTCGTCCATTAAACGCACGCGAAAACAGGCACCAGGGAGCTGCCATTTTGTGATAATCCCATCATTTCCCCCCATCGCCCTGGCTGACCTGCTTTTGCGGCACTAAATCATATCCCCCGGCCCTGAGCCTGTCATCAGTAGACTCGTAACGCCCATTTCCCAACGCCAAAGCACGTCTTGTGTCAACATTCGCTGCGCTTCAGCCAATGACGTGTCGCCATGGAAATGGCAGGACGCCTCTTTCCTCAATAAGTATAAACAGACCGTTTCACAACACACAGCAGCAGATTTTCGATTCCATTCCTCTCTGTTTTGAGTATTCTGTGACTCGTTTCTGTGCTCTGGTCAGCTACCTTCGCCGCTTGTAGCCTGTGTGAACACCTGTACCATCTCGGTAAATTATTTTACTTTGTTTACCACACAATGGCTACAATAATGCCCTACATGTACGAGCCCGAGTATACCGAGGAGGAACTACTGGAAAGGGAAGCACGTGAAAACAATGGGGATTCGGACGGCAGTTGGCAAGACGAATCAACAGATGAAGGGCCAGGGCCTAGTCGCATGGATGGCGTCTCCACCTGGTGCACATGCAATCGGTGCGAGCTAATGCCAACTGAGGAGGAGAACTGCTGCTGCCGAGAAAACCCGGGATGCCTGGCCTACATTTCGGAAGGCGAGCCACGACCGCAATGCATCACCGAGCTGCCAGACTTCAGGGCAGCCTGCCTCACACGGGCCGTGTTGAGAATAATGATGGTGCTTATGCACAAACTTCACGCAACTGTTCGTCCTCGTAATCCGAGTAACGAGTAAGTATACACTGCTTGTCATGCCACTCCTATTTCATGTTCTTCTACTATATCCAAAATTACATCTACATATCATTGTAACACATGTAAGTCGTTCAATAGTGTGCATTGTCTAGATAGCATTTGTCCGTGCAGAATGCCATTCGTTACAAGAATTGTCATTGACAACAAACGCTTATTAAACTTATCTTGGTCATTTAAAAACAGTTTGTTTCATTCCTTTTCACAGGTGGTACAGGCTGGTGGCCTATCGTTCCTTTACATGGTGGCTCCATGGGAGGCTTGGACACCGCGTTCGAAGAGTGATACTCGCCTGTGCCGTTCGTGCCATTAGAGAAACGTTCCCGAGTGACAGCGGTCAATACAGGGGATTTTCTCTCGCTGTGCTGCAACCTGACCTGTATAATCTTTAAAGTCTTGTATTTTTGTGTCATGAAAATAAGATGGAAAATAAAACCACATATATTTTAACAACGGTTGTTTCGATTTTTTAAATGAATCAAGTGTGTCTCCATTCAAGGATGGACGTCAGACATCTGTGCTCCGAATGGGTGAAGGTCTGGTCGCTGTGAAGCAGGGTGGTCACTATCTAAGCTAACATAACATTCTCGATAATGCATGCACTAAACACTTGTTCAAAGTCTTTCAGTAGGTTATGTCTCTATAAGTCACATATCTATACTAACAATTACCATTGGATTATACAGGCCTTAGGGTCTTGACCACTATAATACACCGGTTGAAGTGTGGGTCTATGCTCACAAGAATCTCCGGTATGTGGCATTTGTTCTTGATAAGCAACGATATACTATCAAAGGCGGTTAGCGCCAGTGGATGAGCGCTGGCATGGGGGGCTGTCAGGGGCGCGAAAGGCCAAGGTGCCAAACTGCATGTACACTTCAAAAGGTATCCCACGCAAAGGGGCCATCGGTCACATGGCCTCCTCAGACCATGCGTCTCCAGCCAGGCCTCCCCTTGAAGCAGGCCACCCCCTATGACCACGACATACATATGTCATTCATTCACAAACATACCCCTGTTTCTAATACTTTATAAACCACTTGATGTCTCATGAGAACATCTTTGTGCTTTGCAAGTCAACTCCTGAACGTGTTACCTGGCAACCACTGAGATCTACGCTAATCTGCTAGTTGTGCTATCCGTGAACTTCTGTGAACGCTTAGAGCAAACCCATCAGTGTGCTACCTGTGGCCACCCACCTATTCTCCTGCAACATACTGCTCTGCTTGCTGAATCCAACTGTTTGTTGGTCAAGGTAAGGCCATGTATCCTAGTCATATTTCGCAGATTTTTAAATTTCTATCTATTTGCGAGTAGAGTACACAATAGTGCCATGTTCATTGGTCTCATTGCTATTGACTTGAATTTCCATTGCTATGCTATCAATAGATCTATTTATTTTCATCTGTGTCTATTGTCATCGAATTGCATCCTTCGGGGGTCCAGTCTATAATGTAAGCATGTTTCCTTCTCGTGCAAGACAGAACATCCAAGGGACGAGTCACATGTTCAGATTTTAGTCACATCATTTATACATTTCTGCAACTTATGCAAATACTAAGCCGCACATAATGAACTGGTATAGTTCCTGTGACCAAAACAAACCTTGTATTGATCATTGTATGATTCATTTACTTTTGTATCAAATCTTTATTCTTGATTTATCAACAATGCCTGCCTGTTCGATTAGCAGTTGCCCTTCGAAGACCCATGCGAAATCTGAAGGCACTACAATGCATGTATTCCCGAAAACTGTTGATCGAATAAGAGAATGGGTCAGACTTTGCGGATATCCACTGGATGAGCTGGAAAGTAGAGTCCAACAAGTCGTACAGGACAAGAGGGGTGATGGATACCGCATCTGCAGCTGGCACTTTTCCTTGGACATGTACACATCATCTTGGGTAACAAGAATAAACGGCGACCGACACGGAAATTGCTAGAAAACGCTATTCCCACTCTATTCGTCCACATTCCGCCAGCGGGGAGTCAAGTGTCCGGATTTAGCTTTAGGCCTTGCGGTAGTGTGTAGGTAGCCGAACGGATTAATTGATATTGTAGGTGTTCTATCCCTTGTAATAATTTCGATATTGATATGAGTATAGTTTGAATAATGACATTTATCAATATATTCTTTTTCGATTTCATAACCCACAAATGCAATGTATATATATGGGAACAGGGAACTGTGCTGTATTGAGCATTTTTCAAGTATTCTGTCGCCTTACATGGCTATTTTTAATATTGGCATTTCATTATCAATCATTAATTTACCTTTACAACTTCTTGACTATCCCTCGAATCTGAAGCAAGAACATTCTACATCCTTGACGTGGTCGCAGTTAACCACTTCTAGTGCGTATCAGGTAATTTTACTTGGCTAATCCGCTACAGACTTGTTTTATGCATGTCAAGTAATAGTTTTATTCTATCGTGTAATTATTTTACTGAATGTTTGGTTAGTGCTTTCCAATTGATATACACCTTAGTTATCGTCCACTGTTTGTTTTCAGTTATAATTAGTGTTATCCATACTAATGCAAGTACTGTCTTTCAGGGAGATGCTGAAGCGTCCGCCACATCTACAACATTTCCAGATGTTCTTCACCAGCAGGAGGTATGGATACCGACAGCTCCATCGAGCGTCATCATCAGAGCTGGAATTCTTGTCGTTTGATTGTTCTACACAATGTTTCATTCGTGGTTAGCCGTTGATATGTACATGTGCTGTCGACCACAGGTGTGTGTTATGTTTTCAGTATTGTAATCCTCACTAATGCAAGTACTATGTTTCAGGCAGCTGATGGAGCGTCAACCCCTGCACTTGATGCAGAGCCTGACATTCAAGTAATTCCAGGGGAAGTGGAAGCGGGACCATGCATATACGAATCGGCGCAACAGCTTTCAGAAGTGCGCACTACATTTGCAACATCCATAGATATTCTTCAGCAGCACGAGGTATGGATACTGACAGCTCCATCATGCGTGATCATATAACGTGATTCCATTTGCTATACTTTCTTCCCTATTAACGCAAGTGCTGTGTTTCAGGGAGACGACGAAGCTTCCACTACAATCACAACATCCAATTTAGATGATGCAGATGTAAATAAATCAGAAAAATAAGTCGATGAAATGTGATCATATTTAGATCTTCCTTGATTCTTTTGGACAATGCATCATTTGTGGTTCTCTTTATATGTACCTGTGCGTTCGACCCCAAGTGTGTGTTATGTTTCCAATATTGAAAACCATACTAATGCAAGTACTGTGTTTCAGGGAGATGCGGATGCCTCCTCTCCAATACAACCATTCATGGTAGTCCATGCAGAGCCAGAGGTATGGATACTGACAGCTCCATCGAAATAGATAATCACTGGTCGAATACTTGTCGTTTGATTGTTGCACACAATGTTTAAATCGTGTTTGGCTATTGAGATGTACTCATGTGTTCGTCCTCACGTGTGTTTTATGCTAACAATATTTTGATACATAGTAATGAAAGTACTATGTTTCAGGGAGACGATGGAGCCTCATTCCGTGCGGTCTATGCGGATACAGAAAATAGTCGTTGCAGTGCAAGAGGAAGGAAGGACATGCGGAAACGAATCAGAGCTACAGCGTGCAGATGTTGAAGGTCGAGTCAAAAAAGTTGCAAAGAAAAAAAACCAAAAAAAGGTTAGTTACAAACAGTTCATAACTTTAAAAAAATGTTTGTGCTGGGACTATTTTATGTTTTTTTCCAGTCAATTGGACTACAATTTATCTTTTGTTTAAACTGAACATCTCTTTTCCAATCTCTCCTCCAGTTACCCATGGATGTCAGAACTATACATACACAGACCGTGAAGCGACAGAAATGTTGCTTGCCAGACCATGTAGACTTCGGAGGAACTATTAATTGAGGCGAGGCGTGTTCAGGCTCGAGATGCTCATGTCCAATGGCCAGAACATGAATTAACTGTGTTTGGAGACTACAGCAAAGTTGCATTGGACCATAGCTACAGTGCGAGCGCACCACCACAAGAAGATGTTATTGAATGTATTGAAGATAGCTCTGAAGTAGTTGCAGATCAATTCACACAATCTACACCCGCCAAAAATTTGCCACCCAAAAACCTGTCGACATTGTTGTGTTCTCCCATCAATGTTGAAGTAATAGATGTCGAAATGACAGAATGAACCAGCCGCAGCATCCATAGTTGCATCAGAAATTGATATCAGCGATATTACTTTCCAATGTGTTGAAATCTCCACAACGTCACAGGCCGAAACAACGTTGACGCAGGACGACAGTCTAATGAAAGAGAGCAAATACATTGTATTCAACAGTTTGATGGAAATTAAGTATGCTGAAATGTGTGCATTCCATTAGAGGGAAAGTATGTGGGAAGCCATTGATTAATGTGACTCGTCAAATAAAAGGCAGTAACGTCAAAATAAATGCCGCCTGTAGATTAAATCATAGGTTCTCATGGTCTGCACAACCGATGCTGGGGAAACTGCCAGCAGGCAATCTACGGTGTGCAGCTGCATCACTTTTTAGTGGCTCCAGTTTTAGAAAGTTAGAGGCTTTCTTTCAGTTTGTGGGACTCCATTTCATTTCTAAAGCGCTGTACTACATATACCAACGTGATTATCTGTTTCCGGCCATTAGTGATGCTTGGAAAATTGAACAATTGTCTCTAGCAAGTACATTCGAAGGCAAACGATTCAGGCTAGCCGGCGATGGACAGTGCGACAGCCCTGGATTTTCTGCCAAGTACTGCACCTACCACTTTCAGGACATGGATAGGAAGAAAATTGTGAGTTCGGTGGTCGTGCAGGTAACACAATGTACATCGTCAGTGGCCATGGAGAAACTAGGATTTATAAAATCAGTGGAATATCTACAATCAAGGGGAATGCACATCGACCTCATAGCCACGGACAGACACGTTTCATTTGTCAAGACAATGAGAGAGCAGTTCCCACATATTAATCAATTTGACGTATGGCATCTTGCTAAATCAATCAGTAAGAAAATCTCGGCTGCAGGAAAAAAAAAAAGGTTTTGAAAGTATTTTGCAGTGGTCCCATTCTATCACCAACCATCTTTGGTGGAGCTCAAAAACTTGTGAAGGGTCAGTGGAAATACTACTTGAAAAATGGAGGTCACTGATGCACCACTGTACCAACTTTCACCGCTGGACAGCAAATCAACATTTCCACCAATGTGAACATGGCCCTTTGTCCCCAGGAGG
Organism: Ambystoma mexicanum; assembly: GCF_040938575.1. Classification (NCBI taxonomy): domain Eukaryota; kingdom Metazoa; phylum Chordata; class Amphibia; order Caudata; family Ambystomatidae; genus Ambystoma; species Ambystoma mexicanum. Next base: position 409,352,964 of record NC_090936.1, read on the forward strand.
AGGCACGGAAGAAGTGGTTGATTCCATCTTCACCGACACACAAAGCCATTGAGAAGATTGTTTGACAAAACTCGATCAAGAGATTTGAGAGGACTGACAGAATTCTGTCACAGGAGATTTGGAGGTGTTCCACAATATGTGCCTAAAGTACAGGCCAAAGCGCTTGCATTTTAGCTTTCGGGGCATGAAACATTGCACTCTACTAGTGGTCTTGGCCCATAACAGCAATGTCGGACGTGAACAATCTAGGACTAGGGGTAAAGTAAGGATGCCTCGCTACACTAAGGTAGTTTCAAAACAAATTAAGCAACGGTTGATCAAACCAGTCTATGATGAAATGCAGTTCGACTTTGTGAAAGGCCTTATTGTTGCTGTGTTAGAGAAGCACAGATATGGAATTTTGGACGTTTCTGTGCAGAGCAGTGATCCATTGCCACCGAACATTGTGACTGTGCCATGCCCACCCAAAACACAGCTGGTTGTGAAGTACAAATCCCGGTTTAAATAATTGCAATACGATTGTCTTTTTGTCAATAAATGTTATTGTACAGTACCTGTAACCCTAACTACCTTCACAATCATGGGTGGCGAACAAGCTGGGTGTCATCTTTGAATTCTCTCTATTCACCTCATATGTTTATGTATATATTTTTCTCATGTCTCATCTCATGTAAATGTAAATGCTGCGCACTGTTAATGGAGGGGAGGCTTGCGTATTGCAAATAATAAAACAAACAATAAATCTCACTTTTAACTCAACTCCTGTGGTACTTTATACTTTCCCTGACCTTCCGCCAAAAATTAAATGTCTCAATTTGGGCTGCAAAGCTCGCAGACAACGGGGACAAAATTGGGGCACTTAGGACGCGCCAGCCAAGCGGGCCGTGGCATTTGGGAGAGAAGCCAGTTCGCATTTGCACATTGAGGCGCACTACATAGACGCATTCAAACTTCAAGTTCTCACAGATGCCTATACTACGTGATGTTGCAAATAAAGAATGTGAAGGACAGCGGCTTTGATTTTCAGCTAGCGCCCAGATGAGGCCCACAAGTCACACTGGAAGTATAAGGGTCTATTGTTTTTTGACCTTGAGACAGGGACCATGCCAAAAGAACTACATTTGAAGGGGGTGCGCAATAACGTAAGAGACGATAAGGCAGAAAATTCAGAAACTAGACCGAGTTTCATTTTATTTCAGTATACGAAAAATCGTTGTCAAGAGCACGGTCCGTTTTACAGACTGCATTACGAAGAGACACAATGGAAATTTCAAATATAATGTAAGTAAATCTTTACACGCTTTTATACCGGAATGAAGATTTAATGAATGGATGCATGAATAAATGAATGAAGAGCTAGGAAAAGCAAGGAAAACGTGTTTGTAGTGGGCACATGGGCATGCAGGTCCACTGGTCTCACCGATCTCTGTCCTTGGCCCAGCCACTTTTCCCTGCACTGCCTACCTGCACTACGGGACTGTCTCTGTATCCTTCAGCCCCTTCTCCCGGCATTTACCTTGCACTTGCCACCAGCTGGCCCTATTTAATTTGTATTCAACTAACCATGTACAGCACTTTTACCCCCCTCCCCCCTTCCCCATGCGCGATCAGAAAGACACCTGGCCTAGTAGGATCGTTGTCTGTCTGCCTTTGTGCCCCACCTGCCTCGTCGCGCCTTGAAACAATTGCGTATAGGCGCGTTACAAATGCCATATATCATTCCTCACGCATGTAGACTAACTGTAGTTTATCATTGTGTGTTGGCCTCGATTTATTTCGTTACTTTTCGCATTGATTTTAGAGCCGAACATGCTCCATTGAACTATCTTCGCAAGCAAATAGTTTGATTGGCTGTAATAAATAAAATGAGTAATCTTAATGAAGATCGGCTGGCGAGACTAATTATAATTTTTTTGTTTTCATAACAGGTATTTGCTCCCCTTCTGCTACTGCCATCGGTTTGAGACACCAGATGATGGCTTTTACAGTAGACACCTGCAGCTTCGTGTGAACAACTGGAGCACACTGACAATTTTATGGGACGATCGCCAAGGGCCCACATGCCCTTACGCTGTACTAGTGGCTAGAAGCAACATATCAACCTTTACGATGGACTAGTGCCTAGTTGATGGAACAGCCTTGCGGTTCACCGTGCTTCCAAAGTGCTTCTTTTAACGAAAAGCAACACCCTGTGTACCATGGCGGATACAGATAAAAGAAAATAAATGGCTTTCAGAGTTCATATGGCAATTGCTGAATATTCTCTAAACATTTAATGTCAAATAAATGTACTTTACCAAATGTACCGTGTTGCTGTTTGATTTTAAAGTACAGTTTCATATTCCGAATTGTGGCGCGCTGTGTTGTGAGATGGTCTGTGTTGGTTTCCGGGTTCAGTGTGGAGTCGCGTAGAAGACGACTGGGCGCATTTGCCTACGCAGCACAGTAACGTCAAGGAGAGAGGCGGAGAATATGAATGTCTGGATAATGTCAGGCTCAGGGGCGGGGGAATTGATTTAGTGCTGCAGAAGCAGGTCAGCCAGGGCGATGCGGCAAGTGATAGGATTATCACAAAATGGCAGCTCCCTGGTGCCTGTTTTCGCGTGCGTTTAATGGACGAAAACTCGGGTAAGGTCCATAGGAAAGTTTTCTAAAATCGAGCCACTTAAGCTTAAAAAAACATGGCCGACCCGTAGGGACAACAACATTTTTTACTAGACCATGCCTTTAATCGGAAGATGAATCGGAGCTGGAAGCTCAATTATACCCAAAATTGAAGTAAACTCTCTGAAAAAACGCTACAGCAGTAAAAGGTTGAGAGCTAAGCACAAGGACTTCCAACACTTGAAGGTGCAGTAGAAATTTGAAGATGGCTGCCAGAGGAGGGGCTTAGGTAGAGGGCAGTCATTGGCTGAGGGCAGTCAGACCCAGAGACCAGTGATTGGTTATTAGGAGAAAGACAGTTCAGAAACGAAACAAAATGATGTTTTCTTTACCGATGATTCCCAGCCCGACGACAGGGAATATTCATGAGCATGCGAATCCATGGCAGACGCCATGCTGGGGAATGATGGAAAATCCCTGCTCATGTAGTGTACCCATGATGGCAGAGGCCATATGTTGTATTGCCTCCGGAGATCTTGCCCTGACTAGCCAGTCTAGATATGGGTAAATGTGGTGACCCTGCGCCCCGAGTAGGGCTGCCACCGCGTTCATCCATCTTGTAAGGGGGCCGAATTCAGGCCAAAGGGTAGAGCCTTGCATTGGAAATGATATCCCATGATCCTGAACCTCAAGAAGGAGCGGATCTTGACGTGTAGGTAGGCATCCTTCAGATCCAGGGAACACATCTAGTCTCCCACACACAATGCCTCCTCTATTAGAGCGGAGGTAACCATCCTGAAATTGTGGAGAGGAAGAAAGAGTTCAAGGTGGAAAGGTCAAACAACTCCAGCCAGCCTGGTTATTTTTTGTGTATGTCGAAAATCCGGGAATAGAAGCCCAGATCCAGCTAAGAGGCTGGGACTTCCTCCACTGCCTGACTCTCTACGAGCAAGCGAATTTCCAAACGGAGTTGCCGTACCAATCTGTGGGAGCGGAGGAGAAAGGCACACGTATACAAAAGCTTGTGGATACTACGGAGAGGGTCCATGAACTTTGTCCACCAGCAGTGAGCGTGAAGGGCAAGCCTGACCCCACCTGAGACTTGTGGATCCGGATGCATGTTTCATGATTTCTTGCCCTCTGCCTATGCTGGCTTGGGATCTGCCCGGTTGTCTGGACCTTCCCTCTTGGATGCCCCTGACTCCTCTGAAGGACCGACGCTTGTCTGAGCGCTGGTGCGCTTGGCTATATGCCTTAAGGGTAGACTTGGAGAGGATTGCTAAAGACTTAGTTTGGGAACTAATATTCTTCTTATTGAGTTCCTCATCTGCTGTTGAATGGAACAGATCGCCGCCACCTCACCCCCCCCCCCCCCTCAAAAGCAAAGTCCAGTATACGTTCCTGGACATCAGGGTTGAAATTGGTTGCCCTTAGCCGAGCAGTCCTTCTCATGTCGGTAGCCATGCAGCTGGCACGACCTGCGGTATCAATGTGAGCCACCGTGTACTCCATTATGTCCTGTGCCACTATTTTGGCATCAGCCAGCCCAGCCTTGAAGCAAGTCTGGCTCTGTACCGGGAGTTCAGGTAGGAAATCTGCGAACTTTCACTAGAGCCTCTGGTTGAACGCCACCAGCGTGGCATCTGCATTGGACTGGCGCAGATGAGGGTAGCATTGGAATAGATTCTCTTTTCAAATGCCTCCAGGATCTTCTCCTTACCCAGGAGTGCTGAAGCTGATGTAGTCTAGAACTATTGAGGCTTAGAGTAGAGGGATATTGCTGCTATCACCAAAGAGTGTGGCTGGGGGTGCACTGACAGTAAGAGGGGGTCCGCTTCCATTTGCCTGAACTAAGCGTCGAGACACGGATTGGTAGGCTGGGTAGAATGTGGTTTGGCCCATCCTTTTTGGCAAGCGCCACCATGTCCTTCTGCAGTGGGATTCCCATTCTAGCCATGGGGAATAGAGTAAGAACCTCTGCCAATACCCCCACCTTCAGTTCAACCTGTAGCGGTGGGATCCCCAAATACTCAGCCAGGCCCACCAGCTGTTTGTGAAAGGCTTTGTCTGATGGAATGTGTGTCCACCAAAGTGTCTTGCTGGTCCGGTACAACCGTAGGAGTGGTGGATGCAGGAAGCTGTGGCATACTGATTAACAGTGCCAGAGGCTGCTGCAGCAGCATAGATGGGGCTGCTGAGACAGGGACATGCATCGTATTCAGTGTCGTAGGGACTAGCCAGGTGCCTGGGGCTGCGCTGGACCCAGAGGTGGCGTGGCCGTGGCTGCTAGCAGCTGTGCCAAAGGGAGCATGTCCCTAATTGCATCCCCAAGGATGGTGCCCACCTGTGGGGCCCTCGTGAGTAAGTAACTTCTCATAGAACCAGTCTTTACAGGCCGGAGGAGTGCTTGACTGATTCGGCATAGGTGCGGGTCCCTGAGGTTTCTGAGACCTAACCGCACTCTGTCTCACTGTATGGGGCGAGATGCATCTGCCCTGCACAGTTAATGGGTAAGCTGTGGGCCATGTACCAGTTGACCAGTCCCACCTGGAAACCTACTCCCCTACCTGGTCCTCAAAGGGAGATGTGCTGGGCGAGTAGCCATATAGTCCAGCTGCATGACACTGCCTGCGTTGTGGTACCTGCTGCGCTGGTTCCGGCTGTCTCCAGTACACGGAGTGGTGGAGGTTGAGGCCTACCCCGCACCTCAGGACGGGGGCCTGGTAGACGGTGTGCCCTTGGCAGTGGAGCTGGTAGTGCTGTGTTCAGGCGTCCCCTCAGAAATCAGTCCAGTGTTAGGGCGTAGCCCCTCAGGTTGAGACCCGTCAAAAGAACCTTGCGGTCCCTCAACGGAGGGAATGGCAGGATCTTGCGATCCCGTGGCCGTTAGCTGCCTCAGTGCTTGTGCTGGTAATAAAACCAGTTAGGCCGCTTCCACTAAAGCGCTTTCTGGAAAAGGAGTCGCCTTTGCAGGGTGCAGAGGAGAACAGTGCACCTAACTTGGGCCTGGTCATCTGCTTAACAAACGCCTTTAGGCCCTCTGGAGGTGAACTTCCAAAGAGCTCCCTCCACCTGGCTGGTCTGTTCTTTAGGGCGCACAGTGACAGTGTTGCACGCGGTACAGCCGTCCCAGCCATGGTCAGGGCCAAGGCAGCAGAGGCAGAAGGTGTGGTGGTCTGACATTGGGAAGGGACCCTCACAGGCTGGACACCTGCTGAAGCCTGCCGCCCTCAACATGCGCCAGGGAGGAGTGTGGCGCCAGAGGACAAAGTGCTACCTTATTGAAAAAAAGTACTCCTCTGGGGGAGAGCGCGTGGAATTAATAGGCCGGAGGCATAACGCAGGAGCGCTGGTGAAAGCGGTCTGATCCAGTCAATGCAGAAAAGAAAACTGGGGAGTGCCACTGGTGGGCGGAGTCGGGGGAGCGAATGCTCCCAGGGCCATGCCTCGCACGCATCTAAATTTAAACGGCAAGATGATTTTTCTGGTGAAAAAAGTTCCATCTGCCCTCCCTAATGAGGGTTGCCCATACATTATGGAGGAAAGGGGACGGAAAGTAGGAGTACACCCTAAATAACACGGTCTTGCCTTTAAAGAAACAGATCATAAAGATGCGTCACAGGTAAGGGTAATAAGGTTTAGCATTAGGCTGAGGAGTGGTAAACAGGCTTCAAAGCAGTTTTTTCAGACGCGTGTGCTCGTTTCATTAATTTGCTTAGAAGCTGCAGCGGCTGGTAGCACATTGCTTTCTAATGTGCAATCATGGGATCTGCAAACATTTGTTACTTTCGAGGTCATAAAGCAGAGTTTGCGGGTCCCACTGAAAGGCAATGAATGCAAATCCATTTTATAATTCAGCATATTTAATTTACGAAGTCTGATCTACTGGCCGTTTCAGAAAGCCCATGGCAGTTTCAAATTGCCCCTGAATACATTTCTGCCTCGGAAGAAGGTCCAAGAGTTCTTAATGTGATACATTTACACAGTAACTTGTTCTTGGTTCAAGGCTCCGACACTCATGGTAGAAGGCTTTCTTAAGAGAATGAAGATGAGAGGATAGGCACAGATGAATAAAGTACCGCTGGTCATCTCTTGGCACTATGATGTGGGAATTGGGGGTTGAACTGTAACGTCACAAGGGGGAACCAGGGGTGGTGTGGTAAGGGCTGCGGGACCCATTCCTAGAAAGTAATGTATGCCCTTCTATAGGGGTTTGATATGCAATCACCAATCAGCTTGCTGTGGGGATACTAAGTTGCAAAGGAACTGATAATTAGTTTAGAAGATTATAAAAATGTTTTAGGGGTGTTTCTTTGACCGCGCCTTTTCATGCAGTTCTGTTCCACGTTCTCGTTGAATATTGCTGTGCCAGCTGCGTCTGGGGCCCTGAATAAAACTTACTTCTTGCCTGGCGTACACTCCTTATGGACTACTTTTGTAATTTTTTTTTTACTCGTTGAGTTTCAAGGCAGCCCCATGAACAGTCCAATGCTATTTTGTCTTGTGCACTCTTCTAGGGCGAATGTCAAATGAACTACATTTGTTTATTTTTTATCTTTTGTCATTAGTTTTCATATAACAACCAAGCAAAAGCAAAAACACAAAGTTCCATGGCAATGCTTCATACAAACATCAAGCTTCAAATCACATTGCTACTTACTACTCCTACACTCCCGCCCCCCCCCCGTTACTACTCCCTCTCCACACTTGTGTCCACCAACCCACCTAGTGTCAGTATTTCTTTCCCTTTTAACACCCAATTCCCTGTAGTTGCCCATGGGTTCTACCCCTTCCTCCCTCTCTTCGGTCTCCATCCCAAACAGAACCTGCAGCACCCCCTCTCAGGCCGAAATACTCGTACTTTCTCCGTGACTATGCTGTACGCCACCCCCCCCCACTCCAAACTGCTGTTTCTGCTGATGCCCAGATCTTCATATCCCACCACCATTCCTCTTAGTCAGGTCCTCTGAGAGACTTCCATGCCATCGCAATTCTGCATTTAGCCAGTATGTATGCCAAATCCCTCAATTTGGCAACAGCTTACACGCCTTTAGGGCACGGGAAGCAACCCAATAGCCCAGCTGCTGGGGCCTCCACATTCAACACCAATCCCCCTGTATTGATTCTGCTGGCTATCTTCTGCCAATATTGTGTCACTATCAGGCACGTCCAAAACATATTAAGCAGGTCTGCCTCCGCACTCCTACATCTGGAGCATACCTGCTCTGTTGAACCTGGGAAGGAACAAGTTACTTACCTGCAACTGTTCTCCAGCATGGGTCTGGCGTAAATTCACATGCTCATGGATATTACCGATCAGTCTGGGAATCCTAGGTAAAGAAAAAAATAAAGAAAAAACGGTTTCAGTTTTGTTTCTGAACTATCTTTCTACTAATAACCAATAATTGGTCTCTTGGTCATACTGCCCTCTACCTAAGCCCCTCTGGCAGCCATGTTCAGATTTGGTAGCACGTAAAATGGCAGTAGAACCAAGAGAAGAGCCACAGAGGGGCTGGAGGGAGGGTTTGCATGTGAATCCATGCCAGACCCATAAGAGAACAGTTACAGGTAAGTAACTTGTTCTTTCTCCAGCATGCGGTCTGGCATGGATTCACATGCTCATGAATACAAGAATACATAGCAGTACACACATGCACAACCACGCAAGGTGGCAAGGCTCAACATTAAGCTTTTCAATAACTCAACACTAAGCATCTCTTAACTCACCAGGCTCACCTTCAAGTGAACAGGTTGCGCAGCACTGCTTGGCCGACTCTGGACTCCTCCCTGGAATCCCGGTCGATGCAGTAGAATTTTGTGAAGGTGCAAGTCGACCTCCACGTAGCTACCCTGCAGATGTCTAGCAGGGGCACACCAGACAGGAACGCCGTAGTAGCAGCGGTCGCACTGGTCGAGCGGGCTCTCAGACGGCCGGGGAATGGTCAGTTTGCCAACCGGTGACAGTGCATGATGCAGCCGGAGAGCCATCTGGAAATGGAAGCCTTGGAGAGAGCTTTCCCTTGTTTCACAGAGCCAAAGTTCACAAACAGCTGTGATGTCTTCCAAAAACTCTTAATGGGGTCGACGTAGAACTTCAGCGCTCTAGCCACATCCAGCGAGTGCAAAGTCCTCTCAGCCAGCGACGAAGGGAAGAAAACAGGCAACACCAAGGGCTGGTTGAGGTGGATGTCCTACGGCACCTTGGGTATGAAGGAGGGGTGCATCCTCAGCACTACCCTTGTCTAGTGTAATGTCAGGTATGGCGGTTTACAGGAGAGGGCCTGGATCTCTCCCACTCGTTGTGCGGAGGTGATGGCCACAAGAAACGCAGTCTTCCATGATCGGAATTTCAGGGGTGCCAAATGCAAAGGCTCGAATGGTGCACCCATGAGCCTGGTCAGTACCACGTTGAGCTCCCACGCCGGGGTCGGAGCCTTCACTGGCGGGAACGAGTGGAACAGTCCTTTCATGAACTCCACCAGGCAGTGGGACCACAGCGATGACCGCCCCGGAGCACTGTTGTAGCGGGAGATAGCCGCCAGATGGATTTTGATGGAGGCATGTGCCAGCCCTGCCTTGGCCAGCGACAGCAAGTACAGCAGGACTTGAGGGGCCGTAATCCATAGAGGGTTGATCTTCTGTGCACGGCACCAGACAGAGAACCTTTTCCACTTATGTCCATAGCACTTAAGAGTTGATGATGCTCTGGCCTTGGCAAGTACCTCCTTGCAGACCGCCGGGATATCGTAATCTCCAAACTCTAGTGCTGCAGGAGCCAGGCCTGCAGGTTCAGTGATCCTGGGTCGTGATGCAGGATCGCGCCTCCCTCCCTGGCGAGATTATCTGTATCCGCGGACGCTGACCTGTCCCGAAGGTCCGGGAACCATATCTGCCTCAGTCACAACGGTGCGACGAGGATTATCCTGTACCTGGACCGTCTGAGTTGACTAATGAGTCGCAGTAGCAGCAGCAACGGTGAGAATGCATAGAGGAACAGTCTGTCCCAGGGGAAGGAGAATGCATCCCCCATGCTCCCCAGCTGGGGAAACCTGCTGTGAACCTCGGGCACTTGGTGTTTGTCGCCGTCGCAAACAGATCGATCTGGAGACTGCACCATCGTCGGAATAGAAGATCTACTTGATCCTGCAGAAGCTCCCACTCATGGCAAGAGCGCAGCACCCTGCTGAGTTAGTCGGTGACTGTTCTTCACTCCTGCCAGGTGAAAGTGTACCAGGAACATCCCCTGGGCGATGGCCCAGCGCCCCAGATCCTGCGCTTCCTTGGATAGAGCTGGAGATCTGGTGGCCCCCTGCTTCCAGATGTAGATCATCATGGTGGTGTCGGTGAAGACCTGTACCACCTTGCCCTTGAGGGACAGAAGGCAGTACCTGAGAGCCCAGAACACGGCCCGGAGCGCCAGGACGTTAATGTGCAGTGACCTCTCCTCCAGGAGCCAAAGGCCTCTTACGTAGAGATCTCCGGTGTGTGCGTCCCATCCCTCCAGAGAGGCATCTGTCGTCAGTTTCCTGATGCGCTGTGGTCTGGAAGTCCATGCCCGCCATGAGATCCAGTGGTGGGGCACCCACGCACATTGCTTGATGGAAAGTCTTGTTGAGGGAGATCTGGTCTTTGAAGCTTCCCGCCACTTGTATTCAACGGGCGTCGAAGAACTCCTGAAGTGGCCGCATCCGCAACCTGCACAGACGCATGAGGTAGATGCACGATGACATAATGCCGAGCAGGGACTTGATGAACCTCACCCTGGCTACAATTATTCCTTTACTTCACTTCCATGGTCAACAGCCGTTATACCTTGCCCAGGATGGCCTTTATATCCTCTACTCTGACGGTGAATCTAGCCACGCCACCGTTTTGAGCCTGGCCCCTAGGAATAGGGCATCCTGTGATGGCACCAAGCAGAACTTGGCAAAGTTGATCGAGAACCCCAGTTCCGTGAGCAGGCAGAAGATCCTCGCTGTGTGGTCGATGGAGTCCCCTTTACTTCGCTCGGATGAGCCAATCCTCGAGATAGGGGTAGACATGGATCCCCTGCAGCCGCAGCCGAGCCGCCACCGGCACCAGGCACTTGGTGAAGACCCTTGGCTCTGACTTCAATCCAAAGGGCAGCGCCTTTAACTAGTGCTGCCCCTGGACCACGAAGCGTAGAAACCTTTGATGTCATCTGTGTATGGAGATGTGGAAGTATGCATCCTCCAAGTCCAGCGACGACAGGAAGTCCCCTTCTTCCATCTGTCCCAGCACGTGCTGAAGGGTGACCATCCGGAATTTTTGTGATTTTATGTGCCTGTTGAGGCGGCGGAGGTCCAGGATAGGCCGCCAGCCACCGGTCTCCTTTCGGATGAGGAAGCATCGTGAGTATTTTCCAGAGCCCCAGAGCCTTGGAGCCTCTTCGGGATGAGTTCCATCGCACCCTTTGCCAGCATTGCTCGTACCTCCAGAAGTAGTTGTGGGATGTGGTTTTCTTTCCTGGCCACCGGTGGAAAGTCTGGGCACTTCCTTTGGAACTCCAGAGTGTGCCCGTGGGCCAGGCATCCTGCACCCAACCGTCGGTGGAGATGGATTCCCACATGCTGACGAATTTCGCCAGCCGGCCTCCCACCGGGGTGCTTGGTTGGGGTGCTCGACCTCATGGCCGGTTCAGTCCTGCTTCGCCGAGGCCTTGGCCCCTTGGTGACAGCAACAATGTCCACCAGCCTTGTTGCGGCCTCTGTAGGCTTCTTGTGACGAAGAACGAACCGCCTGGCGGTATGACGAAGAGCTGCCGCTGAATCCTTTGGAGGCACCTTGGGACTTTCCTCCGGAGATCCGAAAGGACGGCCGTTGCTGATGGACCATGGCCAGGGCACGGACTGTCGGTGTCCGCCTTGATGGCCTGCAGAGACTCATCCACTGCCTTGCCAAACAGATTGTTCCCGTCGAAGGGCATGTCCAGTACTCTGGTCTGCACGTCCTGACGGAAGTTGGTGGCCCTGAGCCAACCACACCGGCGAAGGCTAATGCTGTTGCCCATCTGGCGAAACTGTCAGCGATGTCCGTGGCTACCGTGATCTGAAGCCACCTTGCCCTCTTGCAGGATTTCGAGGGCCTCCGCTCTCTTGTCGTCCAGGAGGGGGGTGATTTTAAACCACAGCTCCCCATTGTAGCAGGCCACGATAGTGAGAGCATTGGCAGTCTTAATGGTCGTCACTGCCAACGAGATGACCAGACGTCCCATGGCGTCCAGCTTCTTCCCCCGAGGCACATAGGAGCAGAATCTGGGACCCGGTACTACTACTTGTACCAGTCTCTTCGCAGGGGCCGTGGACGGGTTCTTCAGAAGGGACAGTCCCTCGTCCCAGATGTCGTCCAACAGCAGGACAGAGTACGGTTTTCCTTTTGGCCTATCGTTGATACAGGAATCCCCCCTTGTGTTCTTCAGGGCATAACTGGAAAAGCTCAGAGGCCCTGGCGATCATGGCATGAAATGAGCCAATTTCATCAGGAGGGGAAGCCCGGGGAGGGGGCAATGGGAGATTTGTTCCTTCGTCTCCGCGAGCGTCAGTCGTCTCCGTCTCATCCCTTGGAGGAGGATGAGGTGAAGGATGGAAAGGTGAGGGTGGATTGACTCTCCTCCGCAGTAAGGGCAACCTTGTCCTCATCTCCGTGCACAAGGTGTGCAGTGCCAGCCAGATTTTGTCCAACCCGTCAGGCAGTGTTGGCCTCAGTTGAGAAGGGAGCATCGGCTGAGGCTCCTCCGGTTTCTCCTCAACCTGCCGCTCCTCGTCGGCTCCACCCTTGCTCTCCAAGTCTGCCTCGTTGGGATCCTTCCCGCAGGCCCTGGCCTCCTCGAACCTCTTGTCCAGGGCTGCCTTGATGACAGACAGCTTGCCCTCTGAGGAGGTATCCGAGTCCGCTAGGACTACCTCGCCCCCGCCTTCCTTCTCGGCCCAGGGCTTCACGGGGGTCTTTTCGATCGTTTGGAAAGCCGATTCCCTCCATGATGGCAGGGAAACTCTAGGCCTGGAGGTAGTCTCCACTGGGGTGCCTTTGCGGGCTTCGGCAGGGACCCCCATGACTCCCTCAATGGAGGCCTTAGCCGGGTCAATCTGGGCCTTCACGACCATTGGCGCGTCAGAGGCCTTCACTGTGGGGGAGGGTCACCGGCTCGCTCCCCCTTGGCTTTCTCTGCCGGGATCGACCAGGGTTTCTCCTGAAGCTTACCCGGGTTCTCCGACTTCCTTTTCACCGAGCCGGAGCGTTGGCTCGTGGTTGACATTGCGCCCGGCTTGGCAGCCGAGGAGCCCAAACGAACAACCCCCGCAGACTTGCAGTGCTTTGCCTTCTGTTGGGCCCCTGTCGCTGGGGCGCCCTCAAAGGTCTTAGAAGACTGCTCAGAATTCTTCTCACCTGCTGCCGGGCTCTTCGCCTCCAGCCAGTCAACGAGTCATTTCTGACGGTCCTTCATCGTCCAAACGGACATGTTCTTGCAGAACGCACAGTCCTCCTCCACGTGTGACTTGTCGGAGTGCAGGCAGTAGAGACACAGCACTCGTCCTCCTTGAAGACATTCTGCAGTCCACATCCTGGGCAGTTTAACTGTTTGGATTTAACGGGTGCAGAGTCTCCTTTGCTTTGAGCCATGACCATGCAGGGTAGGCTTCAAAGATCTTCCAAAATCCTCCAAGAAGTGAAATTGGACAAAAAATTGCCCTGGAGGGGCGTAGAAAATTCCAAAACGGGTCCCCGTTAATCTGAAGATGAATTGGTGGAGCTTGAGGCTCGAATTTGACTGAAAAATTAGAGTAAACTCTTTGAAAAAACGCAACACGCAGTAATAGCTCGAGAGCTAAGCACGAGGACTCTGAACACTTGAATATGTTGGTAAAAATCTGAAGATGGCTGCCAGAGGAGGGGCTTAGGTAGAGGGCAGTCATTGGCTGGGGGCAGTATGACCCAGAGACCAGTGATTGGTTATTAGTAGAAAGAGTTCAGAAACAAACCGATTTCTTCTTTTCCGAGGATTCCCAGCCTGACGGGGAATACTGATGAGCATGTGAATCCATGCCAGACCCCATGCTGGAGAACCGGGAGATTTGTTGGGGTGTCCTTGTAAGCTCCATGTGATCTGCAGTTGTATCAACTGCAATCTCACATTTCTCAACACCCTCTTATGGTATGCCAGGACCCCTGACCATTGTGCATCTGTGAAAGGGGGCCCCCAAATCCTCCTCATTTTCCCCTTTTGGACAGAGGTGCGGGGGTCATATTGCTTAGTAGGCAGTCATATCCTCATGCCCCCCTTCAGATATATTGTATAAAATGTCTACCATAGCATGCGGTTCCTTCAATTCGCTATACGCTGGCCACCTCCTTAATATCTCCTGCTTAATTGTTTAAGACAATACATTTGGCCCCTCTGCAATCCAGTGTGGTCATAAATCTATCAAGGGAATAAATGGGGCATTCCGCAAAAGGTATATCGTGGTCACCCTGTGAGGCTCCCAGTACTCTCGTATCTTACATCTCACCTGCGCTGCAGAAGCCGCTACTGAGACCAGGGGGATCTGTACAGAGAACGGGCCTGTAAGCCCTAGTACTGCCACCGCCCTGTCCCAGATCTCTACACCCAAGGACACTAGGTGCGTTCCTAGTCGTTCCTGGGGCTTCCTATTCCACACCAATTCCTTCAAAACATTGTGACCCCGGAGGTTGCAGCAGCAACATATCCAGAGTCAGGTCATCTGCAAGCCAGTTCGCCACTAACTGCAGCTGTCCCGCTATGTAGTACAGATCAAAGCGCGGGACCCTAATGCCTACACACTCATATGGCCTATGTAACGTGGAAAGTGCTACCCTGTTCCTCCCCCTCATTCCACAGAAAGCATCTACTAATGTAGTCTAACATTTTGAAGGACTGTAATTTAGTGCGGAACATTCACAAAAAAAGTGCAACAATCTGGGCAGAACCAACATTTTTAGCAATGCTGCCCTCCCCATCCTGGAGAGACTCAACCTGGTCCAGAGATTCATGGAACTTTGTATTCATGTTAGGGCCTTTCTCATGGTATCAACATGCTCTACAGCCAGGTCATGATATATATTCACCCCCAAATATCTAAACGTGGACACTGTCCACTGAAACACCAACACTGGAAGCTCGTCCAACTCCACCTTGTGCATACCAGCAAGCGGGAACAGTGCAGATCTCTGCGTTGATCATAATCCCAGACAACCCTGCAAAGAGCTCCAGCAATAACTCTAGATTTTCTGGGTTCTGCATATACATCAGAATGTCAATCGCATACAATGAAATCAAATGCACTGGGCCGTCAATTAGAATACCCGCTCCCATGTAGTCCTTTCTGAGGTATTGGGATATTGGTGCCATAGCCAGGATGTACAGAAAGGGGGGGGGGCAGTGGACAATTACCCGTACCCAGTTCCCAGGCAGCCGATCTGCAGCCACCCATCTCAACTCTTGCCATCGGTCTTGTGTACACCAGTCTAACCCATCTAATGTATGCCGGCCCAAAAATGCACAACGTTGCACACAACCAATCCCACCTCAATAAATCAAATGCCTTCACTGCATCCAGCGTGGCTATGGCACGCTGAATCTCCCAGTCTGCGGTGCCATCTATCACGTGGTGCAATCGCCTCAGGTTCCAGGACATACTGCGTCCCAGGACGTATCCTGTATGATCATGTTGCACCAATGTATGTATTACTTTCTTCATCCTATCCGCCAGTGTCAAAGTCAAGATTTTACTATCCTGGTTTAAGCTTGATAAGGGCCTGTACAAGCTGCATTCCTCTGCTGGCATGTGGGGTTTGAAAAGGGGTATAATGAAAGATTCCCTTAAGCTTGGAGGGAGGACACCAGCCTCATGAGTCTGCAAGGGTGTCTAGCAGATGCAGGGCTAACTCCTGAGCGTATTCCTTATAATATTCTCCGGCATCCCATCTGTACCCGGAGTTTTTCCTGTCTGCGGGGACCTAATTGTCCCTAATATTCCCTCAACCATGATAGGTCCATCCAAGCCGCTCCTTGCCTCCCGATCTAAGGTAGGAAAGACTATCTCTCCAAGCACCTCATCCAAGAGTTCCTGCTGTATCAAGGGTCCCTCTTTAAATAAATCCTGGTAGAAGTCCTTGTTAATTCCAACTTGGATATTACACACATCCCCCCCCCCTCTCTCAGGCGTATCAAGTGGATAGGACTTCGCTTCTCTTCCTTCTTATACAGCCATGCTAATAGTCAGCCTGTTTTATCCCCCTCTTTGTGTTTGTTAGTCAGAATCCTATGCAGTTCCCTTAGGGAGCACTACAGAGGATTAAGACTACAGGTATATGCAATAAATCCCCTTTGGTAGCTGTGGCTGTGCAGTCAGACTTCTTTCAAGAGGGAGATGAGCAGTATTCAGGGTTCACAAAATAGGACTACAATACTATGGAACAAGGAAACACTGACCAAAGCTTTGTATCAAAAAGAATATTCATTTTAAACACTTAGTTCAACACACAAATCACTATCATTAAAGCAAGTTAAAACAGTCAAGAAAAGTATACACAACTACCTATTTAAATTGTAGACAAGTTTGAGCAAGAGTGAAAACTGAGCAAAATGGCACAGTGTAAAACCAAGCAGAAATGGCGCTCCATCAATTTCTTCAGAGGGAGGGAAAGGTCAAGTTATACAGGGTTAGACACCTAAACACCCCAGCAACACTTCCCAATTGGATTGTGAACAAGCTAGGCAGGGCAGTACTTTAGCATAAGAAATACTTAGGTGAAAACCTAACAAAATGGCACTTCACAATATTTAAAGGGTAAGGAAAAGGAGGTTATAAGAGTTTAGGTGCACCAATACATATCTTGAGGCAAAGCAATCTAGAGCAGGCAGTTGTAACAGATTTAGCCTGAGTCAATAGCAAGGGGGGTCCTGGGAGTCTCTCTGCCAGACACTAGTCCTGGTTACGAGAGACTTACCCAGAGTCTTTAGCTCAATATCTTTCACAAAGAAGAAATATCCCAAACATATCAGTCTTTGTCCTGCCCTGGGGCAGTCCAGCACCGAAATGCTAGGCAATTCTCCTCTGAACAAGAGTACCAACAGCATCCCCAGACATATGTTTCAGTCTGGTTGGACCTCATCAGTAGGGAGGAGCTGTGCCTCTCTAAGAGTAGTGAGCAAGGGGTCCACGTCTGGATTCCCCTAGTAACTCAGGGTGAGACCCAAAGTTACTTGAATATGCAAATTAACAATTCTTAGAGAGGCACAGATCCACCCTACTGATGAGGTCCAACCAGACCGAAACACGTGTCTGGGGTTTCTGTTGGTACTCTTGTTCAGAGGAGAATTGCCTAGCATTTCGGTGCTGGACTGCCCCAGGGCAGGACAAAGACTGATATGTTTGGGATATTTCTTCTCTGTGAAAGATAGTGAGCTAAAGACTCTGGGTAAGTCTCTCGTAACCAGGACTAATGTCTGGCAGAGGGACTCCCAGGACCCCCTTTGTTAATTTGCCTGAGTCAATAGGCCTGTGCCAGAGTCAGTGGTACAAGGCAAAGTGCCCAGGATCAAACGGTTCTAGTAGCTGCAGTCAAGTCTTTAACGATTCAGAAAGGAGGGTGCAGAAAGTCAAAAGAGAAAGTTAGACGATAGGGTCTGCCAACCCAGAAGGTAAGTATAGGATTTCAAAACACCTTTAGCAGTACCCAACGAAACACGAGGCCTGGCAGAACAATGTACCTTAAAAGTGAATGAGGCTCCTGCGGTGGCGGTAGTTCCTGCAGTTCAGGGGATGCAGCAGAGAAAGAGGCTCTCGTTGTGGAGGAAGTTTCGAGTCACTGCACTGCCCAGGGATGAAGCCAGCCGCGGAGATGCCAAAACGGAGTAAAAAAGGTACTCTCCTTTAAATTCGAGGTCGTGGTGGATGGGTGCCTGGCTATCCGGTCTCCAAGGGCTTGGCACTGGCGATTCGACCAAGGCAGGTCCTGGAAGGCGATTGGCGAACTGGTTGGCCCCACCAGCTCAAGGAAAGAAAACTCTTGCAGGCTAAGATCTTCTCAGGTCGTTGGAGAAAAGTGGCGAGGATCTGCAACAGGGCTTCACCGGTGGTTCAGTCATTGCAGATGTCTTCGGCTTCTCTCTTCGGATTTCTTCGGTCCAGTGGCGACCTCTTGTCCTCCATTCCTCAGAGCCCTACTTTTATGCAGAAAACCCCCCCATTCATACAGCCTAGCCGTCACTCACACAGCGGGGTGGTTATCCTGGCGGGATAACCCCCATGTCAATCAGGACAGAGTGCGACTTGGGTTGCCTAGGTAACCCAGTGCAGGGTGCCTATTCCCCCTCCCACACATCCCGTCTACCCCAGAATCAGTGGCACCAAAAGGAGGGCTTCTGTGCAGAAGCCCACCTAAAGGATGAACAAAGGATTCCCAACCTAGGTTTAGATTTCAGAGAAAGACACGAGAAAGAAATATTATCAAAGATCTGGCAATAAAACCCTACCGGAGTAAAGTTAATAAAAAAAATAAACCAGCGGGTTGTTATAGGTAGTCAAAAGTGGTAGCCTCGAACAACGGAAAAATCCCATAGGAAAATTTGCAGTAGAATATTAATGGTAGTAATCACTGCCACCAGCCAAAAACTTGGAGAGAGGGACTGGACGGTACCCTGTCGAAAATGAACACCAGGGAAAAACTAATAACCCTTTCCAGTACTTCCATAGTAAGATGGGTTGTACTGCTTTTGTTCATAACTATTGACTAGTAAAGTCAATGGGGACTTTAAATGCCCTGGGAGACAGTAGTCCGTCCCAGGGTATGGAGTCTGTTTGGGGTACGACACCCCTGTGTTACTGCACTGAGGGTGCTGTGTAACACACATGTACAGAGGATACCTATGAGGGTGAGAAAAACCCCATAGACCATAAGCACAAATAGCCTAAAACACACAGCCATCTGCCTAAGAATGGGGAAAGAAAGTCTCACTCTTAGCAGGAGAAAAAATAAATGCTTAAAATCCAGCAAAGCTGCTGGGGGACTCTATAGGTAAGGGAAATTGCCTTAAGAAAATTCTCCCCAACAGTTGCCTTGCTATATATTTGGAATAGTTCCGTTTACATGGCCTCTCCCAGCACACCATACATTTGTTTTAGTTCCACAATCTGCATTACCTCACCACCTCCCCCCAACTGTTCCTACTTCCTTAATTGCTCTTCCGCTGAAGACCACTCTGTTAATGGGTGCCTGAACATTCCCGAAACCCGCTATGGCGGCCCCCCTAATTGTAATGCTTCCCAGAATCTTCCCACACTGTCAACACTACCTTCATTGTGCTGGACATACTCCACAATACTTTTCTAACGCAATCTCAAAATGGGGGGGTCCTGTAGAGATGATCCCCACCGAGTCTCCATGTTAGTATTGGAGCCCTCATGGGTTTAAACCGCCATTGACGGTTCAGCGGAGCATGATCAGACAGCACCTTACCCTCATATACTGTGTCTTAGCCATCAAATGGGCGGTTTCCTTCCCCACAAACAAGTGATCAATCCTAGCGTGTACTCTCTACGTCGCTGAATAGTAAGATTAGTGTCTAGCCTCCCCATGCAGTGCACGCCAAACGTCAATCAAGTCAAAAGCCCTCAAGAGCGTGCCTAGTGCCTTAGCCGGTGGAGCTGGTTCGTTATACTTGTCAGACCTGTCCAGAGAAGGGTTCAGTGTGCAGTTAAAATCCCCTCCCACGCACCTTGTAATAGTACTGTTTCTGTAGGGGCCCAGCCTCTAATAGAGTGACTGAAAGAAAACTGTTGCGTTATGGTTGGGGGCATACGCATTAATAATACAACAAGTGTCAATATTCTCAGGGAGACCCTGTACCAGGACCATTCTACCCTAGTCCTTTTTGATTTCGGTCACTTTAAAAAAGGTACCATAGGCGCTACCCATATCAGGACCCCCCCCTCTGCCCAGGCGCAGGCAGAGTACGGTGAGTCAAACACTTGTCCATCCCATTTAGTTGTGAACAGTGACTGCTTTGCAGGTGTCGTGTGTCTCCTGCAGCATTGCAATATCTACCCTGCTTCTTTTCAGGTACACCTGGACCATGTTCCTCTTGACTTATGCGTTAAGCCCCCTTACATTCCAGGTAAGTACTTTGATTGTACCAGCCATAAGCTTCTCAATTTGGCAAGGCTACCTGCATCTACCACTATAGGTGGTGACCTATTGCCACTAATTGGGAATCCTTTTAAATGTACTACTCTACTACACATTTTTGGCACTTTGGTGGACAAACTCCTAAAACCTCCCCAAAACAATAAGAGCACAATGTCTAGTTTCATGTTCAGGCTTAATCGCTTCCCACATTGTCCCTTGGCATTTATGTCCCCCGGACGGTACACAGCAGATGGGCTCAGAACAAATGCCCCATGAAAATTGAACTCTGAGGAGGTGGCACCACGCTGCCACAAGTCCAGTCACACTCCATATAGTGAGGATCGTAAGTCAATAGCCTCTCACACTGTATAAACCAATCAAACAATTTAAGCATGCGTGCAACAAACATACAGTAAGAATGACATAGTATAATGGCAATAAAAGGAGCAAGATCCTCAGCTAGGCAGCGCACTTCCACAGGTGGCCTTCGACCCTGGGCTCCTAACAGGATTCCATCGTAGGCTCAGTGGCAGTCCACCATCCTTTAGGTAGTATCCCTCCTGTGACCCCTCTGTCCATCATGGTCCATTTCATTTGCTTCTCCCATGATCCTCGCTCTCCTCTTTTACACCTGGACCCATTTTCTCTGCCCATCCAAGCCTGGGCTTCCTCAGGAATGTCAAAGAACCAGGCCCCGTTATGTATAATATTCAATCTCACCAGATATATCAGCATATATTTCAAGCAGGCCTCTCAAAGTCTGGCTTTGGCAGCCATAAATTGCACCTGTTTTTTCGCCACCCGGAAGGTGTAGTCAGCATACACAACTAACTTGACCGAGGCTCTCCGCAACACCCCGCCCCCTCCTTGCCTAGAATAGCCCAGTATCTTCTCCCGATCTTTGTAATTCAAGACCTTTACGATTATCGGTCTGGGGGGGTGCTCCCGGAGGCAGGCGTCTTGTCAGCGCTCTGTGTGTTCTCTTTATTGTGAATCCCTGTGAATGGTTGCAGGGTCCAATCTGCTGAAGCAGCATGGTCTCAATGTATGTAGTGGGGTCCATGCTTTCCTCACCCTCGGGTAGCCCCATTATTTAAATATTGTTCCTCCTGGCCTGCCTTCCACTTCCTCCATCCCGTTTTTAAGGAGGCTGACCTTCAGCAACAAGTGCACATTCTCTTGCATCTCCTGTAGCCCTTCCGTGTTCTCCTTACTAAGAGTATCAAGGATGGTGGTGCGCTCCGCCCAACCTCTCACATCTTGTCTCAGCAGCCCCACATCCAGTTGCACTGCCCCAATTTGTGTCCCCAATGAGGCCTTGCGATCCGCAACACCTTTCATGACTTGGTCATGCAGTTCCCTGGAGTCAGTGCATGCTGCCGGGGGGGGGGGGGACAAGTTTTTTTCTTTTGGGTCCTGTTGCACCACTTTAGCATACGTTTCAATCAACCCCTGCCCAGTCTTCATCTTGGCATGTTTGGGAGGCATTTGGACAGCTATGCGTTACGATGGTGGCCCAGTCTCCCTCTCCAGAATGTAGGCAACAGCTATTAGTGCTTGACCTAAAGTGCCAGGGTCTCCCATGTTCAGGGGTTGCCAGATGCGCTATTACTGACAGTGGACGTGCTGTAAATTTGGCATTCCCAGTCCTTCACCCGACAATAGGACGTAGCCTGCCACCTCTGCATCCGAGGGTTCATCTTCAGAGTATCTGCACCCTGTGGTCGAGAGCAGATATGCCACTCTTGAAATGTCCAGTTTACATACACTGCCGTCTTTCTCCAGCCAGCAGAGTCGTCTGCACAAGTAGGGGCGCTTCAGCCCTTCTAAGAAGCAGGCTTATGAGCCATCCTCTAATGGGATAGGTAGGCGGTCTGCAGATTACACCTGCTTATGTTACCAACGTACCAGCTCCTTCACTTCACGTCTTATTGGAGACCCTGCACAACCTTTCCTGCGTTTCCTGGCACAACAGCAACTATAAGGGTCCCACCACTGAAGTGGCTATCCAGTTATTCTTTGCTTTTTGGCCTGTTATTGTGGCACTTTAATGTTGCCTCGCAGTCATTGCGAGCAGCTGGCCTGCTCACGCCCCGCCCACTCAGACTAGTCAGCGGCGCACCACAGCCCCCATGCAGTGGTCGCACCCCAAGCCCTGGGAGGGTGCCGCTGTGCACCTCTTGCCGCCTAGGGTTCTGGTGACGTCAACCTCACACGCTGGCACCTGCGGTCCTGCAGGGGCGGTCCAACTATCCCAACGCCGCTACAAGTCTCCCTGCACAGAACAAATCCTGTCCTTGCGCACCATCACCATTAACACGGCTCCAGGTCTCCCTCCACGTAGCGGGTGTCGTCCCTCTACCAGAGCTGATCGAGCCTTCCCATGCACCAGCACTCCACTTCTGGCAGGGTGCTATCGCTGTTCACATCCGTCCAGGCCACTGCTCTGCAGGGCGCACCGCCAGCTCTCCGAAATCGCCATTTTGCTTCAGCTTTGTCTGCGGCTCAAATAGTCTGATCGATACACCGAGCGTTCCAAAGCCAGAATCATGCACATGTTTACTCCAGCATGCTCCTCAGGCTTTCCCATCTGGATTTGCAAATCTTCAGGCGCAATAGCAGAAGAGCAATGTCTTTGGTAGGATCACTCAGGATCAGGTAGGAGCTAGCTCAGCGGCGGACCTACTTCATGGCAGCTAGCCACACCCCCCCCCCCTTCAATTGAACTACATTTGTTTATTTATAATGCGCGTCAGACCAGAGGGTGCCAGGGCTCAGAGTACAGAAATACTTTAAGCTTAGGTCACAAGTTGACAAGAATTACAGATCAAAATATACATTACAAAATACAAAAGAATAGCACCGAGTGATAAGGAAGGTAAGTACACAGATGCATAAAATATAAGAGTAGATACTGTACAAGCAAGATATAGTTAGGTGGATGGGCACTCTAAATCTAGTTGCAATGTGGGAAAAGGCATGAACATAACTAATCAATAATAGATGCAAAGGTAAATGAATACAAATATATGCAGGTATATACACAATACAGGAGTTTATACAATGCCGACAGGGCACAAAGTAAAAAGGGCACTCTAAGGTTAATTTATAGTGCAGACTGGATGGGTGGCATTACTGGTCGGCATCTTTAAGCCATTTGGTGAGATGCTGTCTAAAATTGATGTACGTTTGGTCGGCCCGTAAGGTGGGGGGCAAAAAGTTCCAAAGCAGTGCTGCCTTGACTGGAAACTAGTACCCCCACTTTAGTCTGAATCTTGGCACGGATAGGCAGTTGATGTTAGCTATTCTGGAGGGGCTACTTGAGGTTTTTCTGTTGATTGTTTGGATAAGATTACAGGGTGCAGCCTTATTTAGACATTTATAGGTGAGAGGCAGTTTTTAACTGGCTTTTGTTGCTAGTCGATAGCCAGTTGTGTTGTCTCCTTGTAACTGTGATGTGCATTTTTCTTGCTATATTTAGGACAGCTCTAAGGGCATTGTTCTGGAGAATCAGTATTCTCTTGATGATGTATTTGTTAGCACCAATGTAAAGGGAGTTACAGTAGCCCAGTTTGGACAGGATTTGAGCTCTGGCCAAGATAATCCGGCACTTTATAGATAAGAACTGTTTGCCAGCTGTAATGAATTTGCAGGTATATGAAGTGGCGGAGGCCATGGAGTTTACTTGTTTTGTAAATGTAAGGGTGGAATCGAGGTACAATCCTAACATTTTTACCTGTTTAGTAACTTTGATGAGATTCCCGTCAATGTTGAAGGACATGTATTCGGGACCAAGTCTCTTCAGGCTGGGTGTGGTGCCCAAAATAATGAGCTACGTTTTATCATTATTCCGGCAGACAGTGGTAAGAGAATCTGAGCATCATCTGCATAATTAGTGGAGGTTATACCAAGATGGTCTAGATCAAATAGCGGCTTGGTGTATGTTATACAGGGTAGGTGAGACACTAACCCTGAGGCACACAAGTAATGGGGATAGGGTCTGCGGCAGCTGAAGGAGAGAAGACTCATCCTGTTGCTGCGGAATTATTGTATCCAACCTATGGCCTCCTTTGAAAAGTGTGCTGCTGAATCCAGGTAGTTACATAGGACCTTGTGATCCACCAGGTCAAATGCAGCTGAGAGGTCAAGGAGGAGTAGGGCTAATTTTCCCTTGTCCCCAAGCTCATTCATTAAGGCTTTAAGATCAATTAAAGCCGTTTCCGTGCTGTGGCCGGAGGCAGGATTGGCGGGCTCCTGGGAGTTGGTTGACCTCCAGATACTTCTGTATCTGGAGATATGCCACCTTATCTAATATTTTGATAAGGAATGGCACGGTGGTAATGGGCCTATAATTCGTCGGTATAGATGGGTCTAATGTCTGTTTTTTTAAGAAGGGCGCGTACCCAAGATTCCTTAAGGTTACTGGGGATAGTGCCCAAGGAGAAGGATGGGTTGATAAGCTTCGATATGAAAGGAGCTAGGTCTTGTGCAGCATCCTTAATAAGTATATTTCACTTTAAGATATATTCACTTACTGTGCATATATCCATGGGTGCCAGCTTTTGATTTTCACTATGGGCCAAAGTACATGGGCAAAGGTTATTCTAGCAGCTGGTCTTTTTCACCCCCATTTTACGCACTGCTTAAATGCAGTTAGTTGGGGTTGGAGGATGCATCACAACAGTCGCCTAGAGACTGCCCATAAAACAAGGGGCTTTTAGCACGCTGCTTTACCAAATTGTGTGATGCTTGGCAAATTTAATCGCACGGCGTATTGGCCATAAATATTGGAGTTCTCAAAACCTGCCATCTTTTATACATAATACCACTGTCAAAACAGGTCCAAAATAAGTGATTGGAGAGCCTTTGAGACATGGGTTGCAAGCGTTTTAAAATATAGCCTCGGCCACGCCGACTGGCCATGGGCTGGTAGTGTTCTAAAAACAGTGGGCACGACAGAGGGAATAACAAAACCCTTGAAATTCAAGGAAAAAACGTGTTGCAGGGACATTATAGGTGAGAACTTAACACAACAAAAACCCCTGAAATTCAGCTAAAGCAGCCTCAACTTTGCACCTACTGTTGTGCAGTCTACAACCACAATGACATCACGGTTTTCAGTGGCCCCTTGTGTTGAAATACAGTGGGCACGGACAACGGCTACTGTCAATTTAGTCATTGATTTAAGCAAAACAAAAAGGGGATGCTAAAAGGTTTTGAATTCATAACCACAGGCACAGCTCTAGGGGAGGTTCTTCTCTCGGCCTAGTTCCTCTGTGTATGTCCTTAATGGTATTTTTCTGGTTATGGGGTGAAGAGCTATGATTTGAGGAGTTTCCTGAATTGTAGGTGATCTCTTGTGTTCCGTATGCTTTGGTATTTCGTTTCAGGTTTTTGGGGCGAGGTGAGAAAAGGAGGTTCCTCCGAGTTTGCTCTTGTTGTATGATTTGGTTTCCAAGCAGATGTCGCTGCTGGAGCTGAGTGGCCTTGCAGTGTGATGCATGTTTAGTTTTCTTCTAAGGAACTCTGCACCTTGGTCATGGATTGCTCTGTGGGTTATGCACATTGATTGAAACTTGATCCGCGGTTTGATGGGTAGCAAGTGCAGCTTTTTCAGCGCTGGTGTGATGTGTTCTCTTCTAGGTAGTTTAAGGAGCAGTCTGGCCGCCGCATTTTGCATGCACTAGAGTTTATTTAGCAGTCGTTCAGGCAAGCCCAGGTATAGGCTGTTGGCGTAGTCTAGGCTGGACATGAGATCGATGACAGCAGTTGTTTTGTTGGTGAATGAGAGGAATTTTAGGATCCTTTTAATCGATTGCAGGAGGAAGAACGATTTCTTGATTAGGGTGTTTACTTGTGGCTCAAGAGTGAGCTCGTTGTCCATCAGGACTCCAGGTTTTTTACAGTCGATGATGGGGCTGGAGTTTTGCCAAGTTCGGTTGGCCATGTGATGTAGAGGTAGTCTTCTCCGTTTTTTGTGGTGATCATTATTTCTGTTTTGAGTTTAAGGTAGTTTAAGTTCATCCAGTTGTATATTTCACGAAGGCAGTTCTCTAGTGTTGCATTGTCGTGAGTCATGTATTTTGTAGATTTGTGTCGTCAGCGTAATTGTAACAGGTTAGGCCATGTCTTTCGATGATTTTAATTAGTTGTGGCAGGAAGATGTTGAATAGTAGTGGTGAGAAGGATGATCCTTGTGGGACTCTGCATGATGATTCTCATGGGCTTGATTTGTAAGGTTTCATCCATATTGTTTCTGTTCTGTTAGGAAGGATCTGACCCAAAGTAAGGCGTTGTCTGTGATTCCGAATTCTTCCAGTCTCATAATGAGGATGTCGTGGTTAACAGTGTCGAATGCTGCAGAGGGCTCTAAGTATCAGAGCAGTGCTGTTCGAGTCTGCGTTAGCCTGTAGATCATCCCAGCTTGAAATGTGGTGTTTCTGTTCCTCATCGGTCTGAAGCCTACTTGTGCCGGGTTTAGTAGGTGATGTTCTTCTATGAAATCTTGGTTTGTTCTATATATGTATGTATATATTATAACCCAGACGATCCGACCAACACTTTCACCCGCCCCTTAGTTACCGCCAGGCACCAAAGTGGTGTGGAATTGTCGAGATATTAGCAATCACCACACTACCTGAAAGGTTGACATTGGCAGGTGCACTGGCCACAGGAATATGAAGGGAGGATAAGAGGAGCTATGAGAGAGCATGTTAGAGGTGGGGGCCAAAGGAGTAAGGAACCTTATATGCCAGTCAGACCGAGATCAGGACAGAGCCGCATCAGGGGAGACTACACAAGCCGAGCGCCCCAACTTAGGAAACAGACACACTAACCAACCCTACTAACTTTCCCCTTTCTGCATACACCTCTCAAACTCCAAACCAAACAACCAAAACCTACAGCAAACACCGCACAAACTTCACTACATTGCAACAACAAAGCACAGTCTTGCACAACAGTACATGACTGCCGGCCGCAAACACCCCAGGCCCAGCCAAGGGACCCACCGGGCTGAGGCCGCCA
Organism: Ambystoma mexicanum; assembly: GCF_040938575.1. NCBI lineage: Eukaryota > Metazoa > Chordata > Amphibia > Caudata > Ambystomatidae > Ambystoma > Ambystoma mexicanum. Next base: position 409,379,763 of record NC_090936.1, read on the forward strand.
ACAGGACATCACTGCTCCCTTGCACTTTTCCTGCTTCCTCCCACTAACTCAACCTCCCCTCCTTTTTCAGAGCCGCCAGAGCGCCAGGGGACCACTCCGGTGGTGATAATGTTAAAGGACATTTGTACCGCGCACTAACATGTTTCCAGGAGTTTGGCTGGGTAGGGGATGGGTCTGTAGTTGGGGAGGTCCTCTACGTTTCCTGTTGTATCATTGAGGAGTGGTTTGATGTATGCTGATTTGAAGGCTTGAGGCACTCTTCCTGTTGAGATTGATTGAGGACGTTCCTGTAGTATCCCATTGGTGATCCTTGTGCGAGGATTGATTTGGAGATGTCAGGGGGGCAGGGATCCGCGTGGAGCCAGATTTGTTGCTTTGATTTACGAGTTTGAGTCTCTGATTTGTGCGGGAAGTTTCGGAGTTTGTTCTGGTGTTCCTTGCATCGGTCAGTGTCTTCAGTGTAGAGGTTGCATGGTCTGTTTTGAATGGTCTGGATGGTCATGATTTTATTTTTTCACTGGTCTGAGAGGTCACTGCATAATTTCTTCGATGCTATTGGTGAGTTGTTGCAGCCTTGAGGATTTTTAATTTTGTTGATTTTAAACAGTTCTTTTTGGGTATTTGGTGCTTTGAGGATTCTGTTGTCGTAGCATTTCCTTTTTTGCTTTTTGTATGAACGGGTATGTTGAAGTTTGAATTTTTTTCTGCAGTCTTTGAGCCTCCACTCTAGTTTTAGTTTTTTTTCCCCCTTTTCGTGGTGCCTAGTAGTGGTGTGAACCATTTTGGTGTTGCTCTTTTGCGGGATGGACTGAAAGGTTTTTCTTTTGTGATGGTGTCGATTTGTTGTGGTGATCCAGTTGTGAAGTATATCTTTTAGTGTGTAGGTCAGCTTTGTCCATGGTCATCGTTTGTGGTTTGGTGACCTGCAGTTCTGTTAAGTTGGAGTTTTTTATGGTTCTCCAGCTTCTTTTCATGACTGGTAGTTTTTCTTGTTTCCTCGTTGTTGGGGAGGGCAGTGTGATTACGAAGGGGATGATGAGGTGGTCGCTCCAGAGGATCTGAATTGGTGGTGCTGTAGTAATTAGTTTTCTGTTGGCGAAGATTGCATCTAGTGTATGTCCTGCTGTGTGGGTTGCTCCTTTGAGAAGCTGATGTAGTTCCATTGTTAGTTGGCCGGTAAGAGATTTTTGTGAGGTTGTTGTTTCTTCATCAAGTCAGATGTTAAAGACTGAGGATAATCAGTTGGTTACGCTCGATAGCTAGGTTGGTGATTGCTTCTATCAAGCTGTCTGTGAAGGCTGCGTTGTACGTTGGTGGTCTGTATATCAGTATGAAATTCAGGTTTGTTCTGGGATTTGTTGATAGACTTAAGATTAGGGATTCACATTTGTTGATGTTTAATGGGTCTCATGATTTCATTTCCAGGTGTTCGTTGTGGATCATTGCTGGTCCACCACCTCTTTGTTTTTCTATTTACTTGGATGCACTTGAAAGTGATGGGCATGCAGTGGTTGAGGGTGATCTTGTAGTTGTCATCTAGCCATGTTTCGGTTACGAAAAGGATGTCGATGCCTCCGTCACTTAGGAGGTTGTAGATTTTGGTGGCGTGTTTGGACATTTATCTTGCGTTGATTAGATTGCAGTGGATCTTTTTGGTATCATTTGGTTTATTTTTTGTTCCCAGTGTTGGTTTTGGGCGTTCACTTGGGGTGCTTTCACGTTGCCTCCGAGAGGTAGATGATCTGTGAAGGCGGCTTTGTCGTTGAATCGGTCCGCGAGATTGATAATTGGGTTGCTTGCTAACTTCTATTGTTTCTTCATCTCTTCTCATTTGGTTTGGGTATTGATAGAGTCCATCTGTTCATGTGATGTAGTGAGTTGGCCCATTCTCTTCTCTGGTCCCCGCCTCTTTTTCCATTGTTCTGGTGTTTTATTTATCCATCTGGAAATGTTGGTGTCGTTGGAGTACCTAGGTTCTTTGGTGTGAGGTACTGTGTAAGGTAGAACGATTTTTCTCTTGTGGTTGTTCTGTCGATCGTGTTGGTTTGTGGGGTGTGCTCTGTATTGAAGACTTCTTCTGGGGCCGGTTGAGCTTGTGTATCCGTGTTATTTGTATGGTGTTCCTTTTCTCCTTGTCTGCGTCGGGTCATTTTGGTCTTAGTTGGGAGGTGTTGGTCTGGGTGTTAAGTTTATAGGGCAGTTTCCAATTGTGGTGCCTCGTGCCAGGCTATTGTTGATTTTAATCTTGAGTTCCGTCTGCTAGTTTCCGAAGGTGTCTTTGTTCAGTCAGTTGGGTCTTGGGTCAGTGGGACTTTGTTCTGTCAGTTGTTTCCAATCCTTTAAAGTTGTTCTGTCTCGAAGTTTTGTGGGGTTTGTTTAAGTTGAATATGGTGTTCCTCTTATGTTTATGTTTAGCATTTGTATAGCGCACCAGGTACCCTGAGGCTTAAGGGCGCTTAGAAACAACAACACAAACAATATGAAAACAGACAAGAGTGTAAACCAACTCCAAAACAGGTTCATATGCAGAAATCATACACAAGAAAAAGTCCAGCCTACGAAAAGAGTACGGTTTTCAGCCCCTTTTTAAAAATTTCTACGGAGATGATAGTCCTCAATGTAACTGCCAACGAGTTCCACTTAAGGGGTGCTGCTGAAATGAAGGCTGAGTCTCTGGATTTTTGGTTTTCAAGCGTGGCCTGGCCAGAGTGTTTGTTTCGTCCGAACGAAGGGATCGGATGTTATTTTTTACTGAGACTATTTCTTTCAAGTAAAGTGGCATAACTCCATGTATACATTTTTGAGTAATAAGGAGCAGCCTAAACGTAATCCTGGCCTGCACCGGTAACCAGTGTAGGCTGCGCCGAGCCTCCGACACATGGTCTCTTCTTGATAAGCCTTTCACTACCCTAACTGCGCCATTCTGTATGGCTTGCAGCCGGTGAATGTCCGATAACGGCAACCCTACAAGTAGACTGCAACAATAGTCAATGTTAGAGCCGATTATGGCTCTTGCCAGGGTTTCGGCATTGGATTCTGATATAAAAGGTCTAAGGCAGCGGAACAGCTTAAGAAAATATGAAGCAGATGAGACCAAATTATTCACCTGTGCGTTCCTACTCAAATTTTTGTCTAGATAAATGCCTAGAGTTTTCACCTTACTCATAACCTCAATATGGCAGTCATCTATGGTAAAAGATTTGTGGCTGGATCCTAGCTTATCTAATTTGGCCTCTGAGCCCGTGATTAGAAGCTCCGTTTTTGAACGTTTATGGCTAAGCCACTCAGTACCATCCAATCCTGAATTTTCTTGTACATTTCATTAATTCTTGATTTGTCTTCCGCATGGGAACCAGATATGGGGATGACCGATTGGGTGTCATCCGCATAGTTTGCAAATATGATCCCCTCGTTCGAGCATCTGGAAGAAGGGAATCATAAATATATTATAGAAGCATGGCGACAAAGGCTCCTTGAGGGACCCCATCCGTAAGTAAGCCTGGTGGACAGTATGTTATGGTCCACCAGGTCAAAGGCCGCCGACAAATCTAAAATCATAAGGAGTGAGATGAGACCGCCGTCCATCCTCTGTAGGAGATGGGATTTAAGTGCCAGCAGAGCTGTTTCGGTGCCGTGACTCAAACGGAACCCTGATTGGAATTTATGATAAATCCGATTTTGTTCCAGGAAGATAGCAATCTGATTATAGGGCACTCTGTCCAAGATCTTCAACAAGAACGGAGTGTTGGTAATAGGCCTATAATTAGAAGCAGTGAGGGGGCAGAGATTAGGTTTTTTAACAATGGAGTAACCCATGCTTTTTTTATATTACCCGGAACTTCATTCGCTGAAAGGGAGGCATTGACAAACTTGGTTAAGGCTGGAATGAGAACCGGGGAACACTCTTTAATTATGAGCGAGGAGCAAGGATCTCTTTTACAGCTTGTACTTTTTAAATTAGAAATGATCTTAGACAAGTCTTGCTCTGAGATGGGTTGAAAGCTGAACACAGCTTGATCCTCTGGTTTTCTGGTGGAGGTCAAGGGCCTATTTTCTAGACCCTGAGGCGATAGATTGAGTTTCTTCGCCTCAATGCCCTTTCTGATTTTAACCAGTTTATTGGATAGGGCAGATTGAATCTCCGTACACCATGCCTCATCTTTACTAAAAGTGGCTTGAGCAGGTCTGGGTGCATGAGCCTGTTCAAAGGGAGGGCTGTCCTGGGGTGTTGTATGTAAGAGGGTGGGTGTATGGGGACAGGAGGTAGGGAGTTAAGAATTTTACAGGTTTACAGAGATTGTATTCCTGGGTGTGGGGTATCAGAAGTCCGAAGCGATGTTGGTTTTGACGGGAACCAAAGCTGAAGAAGCATTTGATTCTGATCCTTGGACAGTAGTGGGTAGTTTTGGTTCCGCAAGGCAATCTGGGATCAAGATCAAGCATCAACCAGAAAGCAGGTATGATCGAGGTATGATCCAGGAATAGTACCTGCCATCCCTCGAAGGCACAGGCAGCAATGGACCACTGACAGTATTAGACAGGAAGGAGCGGGGGTTGATCATCTAAAACTCCACTACCCAAACAGGGCCCACACTTGGCTCCTGGGTGAACGGAGGTCAAACTTCGAGGCCAGCCTCACCCCCTGAAACTAAACAGTCAGGAAAGGGAAGACAATACCACCCAATGGACCACTAACCGTAAATAGATAGCAAGGAGCTGGTGAGGGATAATATAACTCCGCTATCTAACTAGGGAACACCGAACCTTAGCCAATTTAATCTGCTAGAACCAGCCAGAGTATCACCACAGAAACTAGACAATCCGTAAACCTAGAGAAAGAATATACCAATTGAGTATGACAACTTGATACATAAACTAAACTTCAGGGATTATGAGACATACAACCCACTAACCAAAACCTCATATTTCTGCATACTTCATTCACACAAAAACCCACACAACCACCTCACAGCAAACCGCACAGACTTCACCACACCGCAACAATCAACACATATCGCAACAGAACGCGAGGCCCTGCTTCAAACCTATATGAACACCCAAGTTCAGTGCACGGTGAAAACCGAACTGATGATGCCAACAGTACACCAACTATCAATTATCTATGCCCTCTTCACCCACTAACCCACCCCCACCTCTTATGTTTACAGATCCGTCTGAGCGCCTGGAGACCAACTCCGTTGGCGACGGTGCGCTATATAAATACCTTTAACATTAACATAAGTTTGAAGGCGTTAGATAGACAATACCCACTGCCCTCTGAGTCGTATCCCAGCACCATGGTCGAGATTAACCCCTTAAGTGTCAAGGACGAGATATCTCGTCCTTGACATTACCTCCGTAGTGCCAAGGACGAGATTGCTGGTCCTTTCTGGCACTCAGTTTTGAGCGATCCCTGAAAAACAGGGATCGTTCAAAACTGTAATCCAACCCCGGGCTATGTGAGGGGGAGGTTCCCCCTCACTGCCAGGGGGCTGGATTACCTTTTCACGTCAGTGTGCGTAATTCACGCCTGCGTGAAAAGGAACGTAATTACACTGCGGCAGCCATTTCGGGCTGCCGCGGTGAAGAGAAGGTGAGTGCCCTTCTCCCTCGATCTCCGGCTGTATTTCAAGCTGGAGATCGAGGCAGATGTCGTTGGAAAGGGGAGATTCTCCCTTTTCCAACACCACCATTTGTGGAAGCACTGCTGCTCACGGATCGGGCGCAGAGCACCACTAGATGTCTTTAGAGTGCGGGGAGGGAGGCTGCTTACTAGGTAGGATATGGAAGGATGGTGGCCCTCTCCCTCCCACCGCAAGTGGAAAGGGGGGACCCCTGGTCACCCTCCCGGGGGTGGGGATCTCACCCCAAGGAGGTACATGAGGTGGCTCCCCATCCAATGGGGGGCACCAAGAAAGTGTGGGCAGGCCCCTCAAATGATGGGCCTACAGGGTAGGGCCCCCATGGGGGAGATGGCAGCCCATCTATCCCTAGGGAATGGGGCAGATGGGAGCCCCTAGGGAATGGGGCAAAGAAAATAAAAAATGTCAAGCTGGTGTTGGGGGCAGTGCCCCCCTCCCCGCCCTCTGGACCACCAGGGATTTTTATGGGAAGGGGTTGTTCCCACCCAGCCAAAATGGACGTGGGTTCATGTCATGCTCTTAGGAAGGGGCATGTAACCCCAGCGAGGGCTTAAAGATGCCCCCCCACATTTGGTGGGGGGGGGAGAGTCACCCCCCCCATTACATTAGCCAGTGGTTTAGGGTGCCCCTTAGCCCCCCCCCCTAAAGTGCAGCCTGCCATTTTCATTTTTTTTTTGTTTACCAAACTTGCCCTGGCCCCAGGGTGCCCAAACCTTACTGCCCACCCACTGGGGGGCCTGTTCCAATTTTTGGTGGCCCTCTCCCCCCCACCCCAAATGGAGGGGGGGTGTACCTCATGCAGCCTCATGTACCTCATGCAGCCGTTTGAACAAGGCCCAGGGAGGCCTGCATGAGGTGCCCCCGCCACCCATTTGGGGTGAGGGGGGGGGAAGAGGGCCACCACAAAATGTCAGACAGGCCCCCCAATGGGTGGTGCAGTAGGTTTTGGGCACCTTGGGGCAAATTGGCACACCATTGGGCCCATCTGCACCAAGGGGAGTTGGGTCAAAAGTGAAAATGAGAGCAATTTAGGGGGGCTGTGGGGCACCCCTAACCGACTGGGAATTTTCTAATGGGAAGGGGTGGTGACCCCCTCCCCCCACCCACAATGGAGTGGGGGCCATGTCATGCAACCCTTCCTGGAGGCAGATATCTGCTCCCAGGAAGGGACACCTGTGCCAAAGGAAGAGTGCAGGACAGCCCCCCCTTCCATATCTGCCCCCAGGTAGGGCTACATGAGATGTGCCGCCCCTCCAATTGGGGTGGGGGTGGAGAGGTGCACCCCCCTGTCACATTACAAAATTCCCCGGCGGTGTAGGGTGCCCTTCAGCCCCCCCCCTTAAGTGCAGCCTGTCATTTCCAATTTTGTTTGTTTACCAATCTTGCCTTGGCGCAGAGGGGCACATTGGTGTGCCAATCTGCCCCCAGGGTGCCCAAACCCTACTGCCCCCATCCATTGGGGGGGGCCTGTCCGACATTTTGGGATGGGCTTCTACCCGCACCCCAAATGAAGTGTGCGAGACACTGCATGCAGCCCTCCCTGGGGGCAGATATCTGCCTGTAGGAAGGGGCAAATGGGCTTTCAGTGGGGGTGCGGTTCAGTAGACCACCAGGGATGGCTTGCAAGGGGGGGGGCATGCTTGGAAAGTATGGATTTGTTTTTGCTGGTGTGATCATAGGTAACATGTTTTGTTTACAACTTTTTGTATGCGAGCAGCTGCAACGTTATGCAAGTACTTTTTTTATTATTCTATGAATGGGGACCACCGTCAGTGGGTTGGGTGAGTCTGGGCCTTGATTGTTGGTGGTGTGGGTGGGAATGGGCCGTCTGGGCAGATATTTTGGTGGGCTGGGACACAATTGCAGGGGCAGGTCACAAATTGCCCCCCATGCCAGCAGAACATTGGTGTTTCCCTGGGAGCGGATGCCTCCCATGTGGGTTGTCCATCTGCAAGCCAAGGCTGCAGCTTTGTCTGTGCTACATTACAGGTGTCACCTCCGGGGAGGAATGGGGATCCTCCCGGGGATCCCTAGAGCTGCCGCTGTGCTTAGGGCATGGTACACCCACATGGTGCATGGATGTCCAAGGCCGGGGACATCACCTCCAACTGTCCTGGAGTTGCAGCTGGGCTGCATTACAGCTTTTCCCTTCGGGGAGGTATTGGCACACTGCCGGGACTCCCTGGTGGGGAGAAGCTGTTACGCAGGCCAGCCAGAGCTCCAGCAAAGTCGGCAGTAATATCCCTGGCCTTGGGCACCTTTCTCCCATGTGGGTCTTTGGCAGGGCTTGTGGGTAATACATTCTGGGGAGATTTGCGCAAGTCAGACATCTTTGGATTCCCACGGGTGTCTTTTCAGAAATGCATGGGGTTCCCTTGCTGGCTTCGACACCCTAGGCCCAAATCTGTAGGTTGCCCACACAAACTAAGTGTGCTGTGACGAAAGGCTTGGGGTTACCAGTGGGTTACCCTTTTCGTTTTGCACCCCGGTAGGTGCACCCACACATGTGAGGTACCGTTTTCATCTGGACACCAATGGGAACGCAGGAAGGTGATATTGGTTGTTGGCGACATGTTTCGGTGAGTGGACACAGGGAAATGTCTCTGAAATTGGCTGGAAATAAGACAATTCTCAGACATTTCGCTCTGGCCACCCACCGAAACACCGCCAACACCCCATGGCCTACCTTCCCGCGTTCCCACAGGTGTCCCGATGAAAAAAGGTACTTCACATGTCTGGATGCACCAACCTGTGTGCAAAAGGAAAAGGGTAACAACCCACTGGTAACCCCGGTAACCCCAAGCCTTTCGGCACAGCACATTTGGTGCATGTGGGCAACCTACAGATTTTGCCTAGGGTGTCCAAGCAAGCAAGAAAAACAGGGAACCCCATGCATTTCTGAAAAGAGGACACAGAGGTCTGACTTGCAGAAATCGGCCCAGAATCTATTACCCAGAAAAGTCCAAATTTGGGCGTAAAAACAATTTTCAGACACTTCACTCTGCTCACCCACCGAAACACGCCGCCAACAGCAGATGTCATACCTTACCGCGTTCCCAGTGGTGTCCCGATGGAAACGGTACCTCACGTGTGGGTGCACCTACCAGGGCACAAAAGGAAAAAGGCTACACCACTTGTAACCCCCAAAGGGTTTGGAGAGACCATCTACAGATTTGGGCCTAGGGTGTCCAAGCCACCAAGGAAAACAGGGAACCCCATGCATTTCCAAAAAGAGGACATCCGTGGGAATCAGCAGAGGTCTGACTTGTGCAAATCGGCCCAGACATTATTACCCAGAAACCACAGCAAATTCCGAAATGTGGCAAAAAAAAAAAATGCACATTTCACTCGGCTCACCCAATGAAACACCACCAACACATGGCCTACTATCCTGCGTTCCCACAGGTGTTCCGATGAAAATGGTATGTCACATGTGGGTGCACCTACCTGGGCACCAAGGGGAAAGCCTAAAACACCCCTAACCCCAAGTCTTTTCCGAAAGCTGAATTTCACAATTTTTTCAGATGGGCACACCATACAGATATGGGTCTAGGGTTTTCAAGCCAAAGAAAACGGGGTAGGCCATGCATTTTTAAAAAGAGTTCACCCGTGGGAATACACAGGTCTGACTTGTGCAAAGCGGGCCAGAATTTATTACCCGGAACCCACGACAAAGTGAACATTGTGTTTTTTCCCGAACAAATATCACACGTTGTCTGGGATTGTGGGTAATACATTCTGGACCGTTTCGTGCAAGTCAGACCTCTGCATTCCCACAGGTGTCCTCTTTTCAGAAACGATGGTGTTCTGAGTTTTCCTTGGTGGCTTGGACACCCTAGGCCCAAATCTGTATGGTGCGCACAAGAGTCAAAATCCTGTTGTGCGATAAAAGTTGGGGTTACCTGGGTTTTTGGCTTCGCCCTTTGCGCCCCGGTAGGTGCACCCACACATGTGAGGTACGTTTTCATCGGGACAACTGTGGAAACGCAGGAAGGTAGACCATGTGTTGCTGGCGGCATGTTCCGGTGGGTGAGCAGAGCGAAATGTGCAGAAACTGGGGGTTTTTCGCCACATTTCAGACTTGGCCGGGGTTTCTGGGTAATACATTCTGTGCCAATTTGTGCAAGTCAGACCTCTGCGGATTCCCACGGATGTCCTCTGTTCGGAAATGCATGGGGTTCCCCGTTTTCCTTGGTGGCTTGGACACCCTAGGCCCATATCTGTATGGTGTGCCAGTCTGGAAAAATTGTGAAATTCAGCAGTTGGAAAAGACTTGGGGTTAGGGATGTTTTAGGCTTTCCCCTTGGCGCCCAGGTAGGTGCACCCACACATGTGAGGTACCGTTTTCATCAGGACACGTGTGGGAACGCGGGAAGGTATAACATTTGTTGTGTTTGTGTGGTTTTCATAACGTTTCGACCCATTTGCTGGTGCCCTTTGTCACACAACCCTTATATTTCCCAAATGTCCCCTACATTTCGTCGCTGCTTTAGGCACCATACACTTTTGTAACCTGCACAAGTCACCTACCCTTGAAAAGGTCTTCTGTGCTCTTTCAAAAAATGTATTCTTGCCGTTCCTCACCACATTGGTTTTCCTGATTTACACATGCTAATTAAGTCTGTTCAGGACGTAAGCATAAAACTACTGTGTACCATGGCTCAGTGTTTGGCTTGTGGTATTGCTAGTTTTGTGAAACACTACAAATAATGTGTGCTTTCCTAACTGCAAGAGTCAGGAGAATGTAGCGGAGCGTCGTTTCTCAAAAATTCATAGAAGCCATTGCCGTACTAAGCCAACCATGTCCACCAGATACCTTTTTTTCTGTCATTTTCCCGCTTTTTCCCAAAACTATTGCATTTTCCCCTACCTAGTTGTTGCCTGACCTACGCAAATTACCACTTCCTAAACTTGGAATTTTGTCTACTTTTTAGAAATGTATGCCTTTCTGTCCTCCAATTCGGTTTTCCTACCCTTTTCTTCCATTCCGTCCATGCATGTCCAATAGGCAAAAATGGCCAAAATCGCCTCTCACAAAACGGTCGATAACCACAAATTGTTTTTTTTGTTTCCACTCAACCTGTTCTTGAAAGCCAGGAAATTGGGGAATTCAGCACAGCAAACCATTTGTTCCTAGCTCTAACAAGAAAGAAAAAAAACACAGGCTTCCCTGTACATCATTTTATTGGCATTTTTTGAAAAAACACCATTTTCGCCCTTTTTGGTTTTTTTCTCTCACCCGCCTACAGCAACCTAGGATTCCTGGGTGGCGTTACGACTGCCTGCATGTGGGGAAAAAAAAGGTGCCAAATTTGGCCGAGATCTCTCATATAACAAAAAGTTACAAGGCATTGAATGTCGACATACCGAAATTACCAAAAAATGCCTTGGCACTGGGGGGGGGGGGGGGGGTGGGGGGTGGAGAACCCATGGCACTTGAAGGGTTAAAGGGAGTAGGAGAATTAAATGGCAATATGAGAAAGTGAATCCCACAGCAGCGGCAGAAGCAGGTTGTAGCAGCATCATGGAGAGAAGCATAGCAACAGCACCAGCGGTCCAAGGTCAGGCTCAGCAATCGGAGGACCATCCATAAACCAGAAGAACTGCCCATGTGCAGGAGTTCTAATCTGGCTGCTGGTGAGTGAAGAGCTGATGTAATAAGGGGCATCATTGTGGTCATAGGCTGTGGAACAGGGCTCCCTCCTAACCTCCCCCCCCTCAAAGTTAAGATTGCTTCAGCTGAATTTCAGGGGTTTTGTTGCGTTAAATTGACCTTAACATCACTGCAACCAAAGTTTTTCCTTGAGATTTATTTTGGGGAAAGTCGCCTATATTTCCATCAGGTTTGGGCTGAGACAGGAATTGTTTTATGCACAGAGTCAGGTCCGCTAAGCACGAAGTAGGGGGTGTTGAACTTCGCAAGAGACAGGGGTGTGTTTTGGGGAATTGAACGTGCAGACTTAATTTCCTTAACAGAGGTTTAAAGAGGAATGGGCTAATCCCACTCCAAGATGGAAAGGTTTCAGCTCAAGAATGATTAAAGGAAGGGACGTTCTGACACTAAGAATATTCACCAGGGTTCTAAACTGCCTTTCAACAGACAATTCGGTCCAGAGAGGTCACAGCAACCAGGGCTCCAGGAAAAGAAGACCAAGTAACAAGAAAAAAAAGATGAATTGTTTTACAGAAGTCAAGATAAGTGATAATCTGAGGAGGATTATCAAAGAAACTGTAGTATCATAACGCTGGATATCAAACAGTTTGGATAGTGTAAATAGTTATGTTAATTTATGTCTCAATGTACAAGGCACTGACATGCTGTACAGAGGAATTTGCTGTGTGCATAAATTAAGGGCTCTCACTGAGCATATGTTGGAAGTCACTGGTAATTTGGGCAACAGGAATTCGTGCATGCAGGCCTGCGTTAGAGAAAAGAACCCATTGGCGGGAAGTGCACATGAGCATGTGACGATTGAAGCGTTACCTTTCCATGGAAACCGCTCACAACTACAATCGTGGATAGAGGGGTGACAATAAGCCGTTGAGCACAGTGAAGCTTTTTGATATAATGAATAATAATTTAGCATTTATAAAGCACCACGAACCCCCAGGTATCTGAAAGCTGCTCATTACCACCCACGGTGTGTGGCACTCATTTATCGACCTCGAAGGATGAAAGGCTGAGTTTGGCCCTCCCCAGATTTGAACCTGCATCAGCAGGCTCTGCACAGATGTCAAAGCGAGCGCTCTACTCTAAGGCTAAGACTATGCAAGTATGTGAATTGTCGATGTTCAGCTCAGATGCAGACCATGCAGTGAGAAGGAATTAAAAAGTTGTGCAGAGTGCAGGTGCACAGATATAGAAAGAGGTTGCTTCTCTCTCTGTTACCCATTATCCCCCTTTAGCTGCCTCTCCTCCCTCTTTTTCCTCCTTTCCTCCATTCTCCCCATACAAGATTTCTAGACTAGTCCGATCTATGAAATTCTCATCAATCGGGTTACTCCCCGTTTGTCCAAAACTATCAAGGACCATATTGACATCCTTGCTCCTGCTCTGGTCAACTTCTGCAATCACTCCTTCGCCACTGGAGCCTTGCCCTCCCCTCTAAAGCACCTCTTGTGCACCCTCTTGAACCTACTGCTGACCCCTCCTGCCCAACTAGCTATCGCCCGATCTCCATCACTCCTTTCCTGGGCAAACTCCTGGACAAGCTGGCCATATCCCAGCTCAACCTCCACACTGATCATGTTGGTTGTCTACATGACCATCAGTCTGGCTTCAGGGCAGCCAGAAGCTCGGAAACTGCGCTCTTGAACATCCATGAAGACCTGTTCGAACCTTGATTCCAATCTCCACTCTGTCCTCATCCTACTCCATCTCTCTTCTGCCTTTGACACAGTCAACCATGTCATCCTGCCCAACCGCCTCTGTGATAACCTGGGAATCACCAATCAGGCCCTGACCTCTTTCCTCTCCAACCGACCCTCCTAGGTCCAACTTGGGTTCGTCTTCACCATCTCGCTCTCCACGCATGGTGTTTCCCAGGGGTTTAACCTTTCTCCCTGGCTTTTCAACCAATACCTGGCATGCCTCATCCACCGCACTGCTGCTCTCTCCTCAAACTTTCAGTGTTATGCTGATGACACTCAGCTCGTTTTCAGGCACCCCTCTGCCTCCTCTTCCTCTTATCTCTGACTTTCTGCAATCCAGGAGTGGTGTGCCGCCAATTATCTCTGCCTTAATGCCAGTAAGACAAGAGATCCTGCTCATTGGCACTTCTGCACCTTCCTTTCTTGTCACACGCTTGCCAGCCTCGCTTGACCCTTTTCCAGCCCCCACCTGTGAGGCTAAGAACCTTGGGGTTAGCTTTGACTCCTCGCTTTCTTTTTCTCCACAACATTTCAGACACATCTAAGAAGTCAAACTACCAACTGCACCTCCTCAGGGGTATTCTTCCTTCCCTCTCCTTCCCCTAGAAGCTCACCGTCTCTACAGCTCTGGTTCTCTCCAGGCTGGACTACTGTAACAGCCTTTTTTCTAAAACAGACTTCCAGTACTCTCCGCAATTCATCCAGAACAAGACGAAGACTTGTCCTTCGCCTCAGGCCCAATGATTGTATCTCTTGTACCCTGAAATCTCTTCATTGGCTCCGAGTGGCTGCAAGGATTTAGTTCAAGACCCTCTCCATTGTCCACAAGGCCTTCTGGGGCCTCAATACCTTCAACTCTCCCTTTGGAAATACCTTCCTACTCAAGCTCTTCGCTCCTCCAACTCCCTCAGGGTCAGCCGCTTGTCCAAGCAACGAGTTGGTGGTAGATCATCTTCGGCTGGGGCCTCCCTCTGGAACAGCCTCCCTGCCTCTCTGAAACAACTCAAGACCTTCCTCTTTGCTTCTGCCTTCTTTCTTCCACCCTCCTGCTGATCTCTACTTCTTTTCTGAGCTGGGCACCTGGCTACCCTCTGGATCCGGGCCTAGATCCCTGCTCACCCAGCTGCATAGTCGCACTGCCTCCTGGCAACCCCTGCACTTGGGTCTGTATCTGGAACCATACAGTCCCCTTGCCAGCACTTACCAGACACCCGTTGTCTGTGCTCACTTCCTGCACTCGCCACCTGCTGGCCACACTACCTGTTTTGGTTCACATGTTCAGCACTTTCACTCCTCCCCTGCCCCTTATACTTTCCCCCTTCCCCCCCCTCATGCATTTGCGAGTTAATGTCATTGGACCTAGTAAGATTGTTGTTTTTTGTCCTCCCTTGTACCCCTTCCTTGACTTGTCGCTCCCTGAAACACTTGCGTATGGGCGCGATATGAATAAAATATATCATAAGAGGCAAGGGCCTTGGTGAGAGACTAATTTTGAATTTAAGTATTTTATTCAAAAGAGAAAAAGAAAAGAACCAAAAGACATTTACTCAAAAGCAAGGAAAGAGGAGAGGAAATCAATGGAAGAGTATTTAAAAGAAAAGATCACAAAATAACTCTTAAGTATGCCTTCCAGCATCATAGGAAGGCAACCAGGTGATGAGACAAGAGTGGGTGAAGATTAGAGATCATAGAAAACTATCACTAGTCCTTAACGGATGTCTGTATTTATGTTTTTGTAGATTCAGCCAAAGAAACTAGTGTCAACAAGAACCCAAGGTCAGTGAACAGAGACCAGAGGGTGATGAGCAGAGATTTGGCAGTATATTTTGTTGTCCCATTCCGCTTCCTCTTCAGGGGTGTCAAGTCTGTAATGAATTCCTCAGTTCTCAGGCTGGGCATTTCTGAAGGGGTTAGTGGGACCATTGTCAATTCCCACAATACAAGTAAGCGGATACCTCACAATTTCTGGAGTAAGTGTAAAGTGGCTTTACTCAAAATGGTAAATTAGTGGTTCTCAGACTTCCCTCCAGTTATGGCAGATCTCTAGCTACGATGGAGAGCAGACTTTACCCTGCATAGACAAACACTGCTCCCAAAGAAACAGCACTGATTTATCAGGCCCATAGGTGGCCATCTAAAACCGTCCCAGGGAGCAAACTTTCACACATCCTTCCTGTGACCATCACTTCACGCACCTGGGTGGGCTTCTTGCAAGAAGCCCAAAACTCCTGTAGTGTGCCGACAGGAAGTTAGGGGTCGGGGGGAGGGGCAGAGAAGCAAAGGGGAGACTGACTACCCCTATCTACATTCCCCCAAGATGTTGGCCTGAGATGTTGAGCAGATTTGGGGAGGCAGCCTGTCCACCACTCATCAGCTACCACCAAGTTTCAAAGTTGGAAAGTGTCCTTATTGGCAAGCTGGGGTCGAACCCAGCCCATTTTCTGTATATAAGGAGACACGCTTGACCCAGGAACCAAGTCAAACAATCGCGCTGAAGAAATCTGAAGACAAGTGAGGGATGCCGGAGGACTGCTGCAGAAAACAGCATTCGCTTACTCAATACCAACGTGTCAAACACCTTGACCTAATAACACAAGGATGATCTCTGTGGGGTGTGCCCTTCGTCCCCAGTGTCTGGTGGGACGTCACCGATCTTGCTCGAGGTACATCGTCCATTTTCAATCTTAAAAGCAAACTGCTTTGCATTTCCTCTGCAAGGCACATCACCAGCTATTTATTTTGTTTTATTGGTTAAAAATGTATTCAACCTTGAACAATTTACACTTCCAACAGAACAATGAAATATTTAAACACTTTACATCGTCCAAAATGATTATACAGGGTATAAAAAAGGAATAAAAAGAAAATTAGCACAAGGCATACGAGGAAAGGATTACACACACAAAAGGCAAAGGGAGAAAAGAAAAAGCATCACTTTCAAGGGTGAGCTTGATAAGTTTATCGAACACTTTATCACGCAGCTGTTTCAGAGCAACGCAGTCCAGCAGAACATGCTTCAATGTTTCGGATTACTTTTTACAAAATCTGCAAGAGGCTGCAGCCTCTGTGACTAAACCATATCTTAACAGTGTGTCTTAACAGGCAGAATCGCAAATAAAAAGTAGATTGCGCCACCTACTAGAGTAGATGGATAGATTTGGAGCCAGACATGCCTGCTTTTTGTGGACGGCCTCAGGATGATACAAGAATGGGTATGAATAGAATTCCATCACTGTATTGGACCAATCTGCTGTGACAATGCCCTTCTTAACTTTGTCTGGATTCCCTTTCCTGTCACTCTGAGCAGCCCGCTTCAGCCAATTGTGCAAGCACCACCCCCTCCACCCCCAAGATCCTTTAAGGCTTTAGAGCCCCCTCCCGCTAACAAGCCTCTGGAAAGTCCTCCATCAAGGAGTTAGCTGTTGGTAAGAGCATTTTTCTATAGCAGGACCAGTATTGCCAGAGGTCTCTAACCCCAAGGGATGTAATGCCCAATTTGTATCAAATAAATGCGTGCAGCACAGAGGACGGTAGATGTTGGTTAAAGGTATTTATATAGTGCACCGTCACAGGGGCTCAGACGGATCTGTAAAACAAAGGTGGGGAGAATAGGGCCTAGGAAAGTGAGAAGGTGGTGTTAGCATCTTCAGATCGGTTTTCACTGTGCTCTGAGTTTGGGTGTGAGTATAGGATTGAAGCGACTCCTTGTGTGCTGCTGTTGTGGTCTATGTGTTGATTGTTGGTGTGGTGAAGTGCGTGCGGTTTGCTATGAGAGAGGTGGTTGTGTGGTCTTATGTGAATTAGGTATGCAGAAATGTGAGGTTTTGGTTAGTGGGTTATACTTCGCTTAATCCGTGTGGATTTGTTTCATGTATCCGGTTGCTAGTGTTTACAGTCCCTTCTTGATGTGACACAGGCCAGTGTCCCCAATAATATCAAAGTGTGGCACAAGCTAGTATTCACAGTTCTGAGTGTGGCACTTGCCACCATTCACAATTCCATCCAGGTGCAATGCTTGCTAACATTCACAGTCCTATCTAGATGCAACGCAGGCCAATGTGTGCAACTCTGAGTGTGGCATTTGCTAGATGGACTATTCTCCAAATCAGGGCTTCCAGGTTTGTTAAGTGATCAATGAGAGACCGATTATATAGCTCTATCCCATAGAGCAACTTTGGAACTATATTCCCCCCCTTAGTAACGTAAACCGGGCAAAAGTGAGAATTTACCAAATTTCGATTCCACCCTTTGGAGCCATTAATTGTTGCAGGGACTTCTGGCTAGAACTCTGGGCATCCAAGGCTCTGCAGGTATTCTGGAAACCTGCTGTGCTGCCCTTCAGCAGCAGAAGAGCCTGCAGGAGGATCGAAGTTTCACCAATGAGTGCATCCTGAACCTGGCCAGTGTCAATGCCAGAAGTGCATGAGTGAAGATCTCTCCATCATGGAACCAAATATCTCTATAGTCGGGTCTCTAGATGAAATTGGAAGACTTTTCGTCAACCCTGATAAACCTCACAACCCTGCACGGTGACCACAACCAGGAGGCTGGTCTTCCCCAGCAATTTACTGTCACTTGGGACGATTTCTACTTTTCTAGGTTCTCAGGGACCCAAGATCTAATTTCTCATGAACTGACCTACTAAACACGGGGTGTAAAATCTGGCTTACCGTACTGCTATATGGAGCAATATGGGGCTGTCCAAGGACAGTGGTGTCCAGGTAATTATCTCTGGTTCATCCTTGCGAACCCTAGGGATAGTATAAGCTTGTCCTTTTGCTGGATCTCTAAAGACCCTGAAATTCCTTAACATTTTGCATTTGCCCTGCACCAATTACAGCTTTTCACTCACAATGGAGCCTCTATGATCAGCTTGTTAGGTTGAAGGTTGACATTCATAGTATCAAAATATGAGACTGCAGATTTTGAGAGTCAGGGAGTTAGGAGCCATTTCCCCAAGCTTTCCCCAGACAATCCTGATCCATCATCTCCTCCTGGATGGTAACCCCGCAATGAAGGTGTTACATTAAAGAAAGGCATTAAATATGGAGCTAAGCCCTACCCACATTATCCATGCAGCACCACCATGGTTCGACCATGGCTTGCTTGCCAGCTCAGTGTCCCAGCATGTGTCGGGGTATCCATGGTGGTTATTTTCCCCAGCAAGCAGTCTCTGGAGGGGGGGCGGGGGGTCCAGACCCCTCTGGTGG
This sequence comes from Ambystoma mexicanum, assembly GCF_040938575.1. Lineage (NCBI taxonomy): Eukaryota > Metazoa > Chordata > Amphibia > Caudata > Ambystomatidae > Ambystoma > Ambystoma mexicanum. Next base: position 409,397,986 of record NC_090936.1, read on the forward strand.
TCTAGGATTGAACACAAGTTGGTGGAGCACCCACCTGGGTGCCAAAGCAAACCCAATTGGTTTTACGCATGTGGGCGTTATGCTGATCTGGTCTCCACAGGGGCGCTGAACGAAGCCGAGTGGTGAATATGTGCACCAGCGTCACACAAAGCTGAACGGTGGATGGCTGCCCGTGTCTTCCGTTTTTACTTTTCCGTCACGAGTGGGGGTTCGCTAGAACGTTGAAACGAGATGTTAACCAGCCCTCTGGGGTGGGATCGACCCCCACCTCCCGTGACCTCCTGGTGCGCCCCTCTATGTCTCACCTTAGGTTTATTAATGGCAGACTTCGTCCTGCGACAATGCAGGGGCGCTATGCTGTTTCAGCCTCTCCGCTGGATCTAGTTCCGTCACTGATCCCACGGGCTGCAGCAGAGTCTTCGACAACTGTGACTCTGTAGGTAAGTCTCTATACCAATAGATTCTTGGTATAGTTTGCTTAAAAGTTCTTGCTGCTAAAGTCCTCACTACTGTGCTGGTTTCTTTGCAGGTGCGGTTTCGGTGTGCCAGGTGAAAAAGTGCCTCCTCTCCGCGATGCTGAGTGGAATTACTGGAGGTGAGTATTAGCGCTAACGCAATGTTGAAATGTCTTAAATAAGGTTCTTATCCCGTGTGACTAACCTTGTGTTTCTTTACTGTTCTGCAGGTGCAGTGGCTCCTGAGCGACTGACGATGAGGCCTTTCAGATGGAGCTTGTGGCCAGGACACAAACTCACCCTCAACATGTGTGATTCTTGAGCCAAAACATGGCGCTGATGTGCAGTGCATTCAGGGGGCACTCAAAGCCATAATGGATATTGTTTCCATGCCTCAGTGAAAAGATGCACTTGCTTTGCTGAAAAACATGTTTTCAATGTTATTCGTTGCTGAGTCTGATATGCAGGCCTCAGTCAAGGACACTGCTGGGAAAGCTGGGATTCACAGGTGCCGGCTGGTACCCGATAAGGTAATTCCCGTGCCAAGGTTGAAGATGAGTTATGGAATGGTTTTCCATGGTGCTTTAGAAGAGGGAAGCTTTGCTCCTTGGGGTTACTGTCGGTTGGCCCGGCCGGCAACCAACGGTCACTCATCAATGTGCAAGCGATAATGCCAGAAGGTTCAAGAAATTGCCACCCCTTTTTGAGGAGGGATATATATATATATATATATATATATATATATATATATATATATATATATATATATATATATATTTATAGCTCTGGAAAGGTCAGGTGGAAAAAACACAGACCTCAGTCGGAGGGGGGACGCCTTGTTCCGACCTTCCTGTGGGCCGTTGTGCTCTTGGCCTGGCTGTTACTGGGGTCTTCCAGCCACTTCTGGCTAGATGAGGGATTCAGTTACACCCATGGTGATGTATTCTCTTTAATTCACTATCTTTTCTGTGATTTATTTCGGTGTTATCACTTGTTGCTTATGTATGCTTAACTATGAATAAATAGCCATATAAGTGCCATTATCTGCTAACTGCGTGTCTGGATGTGAGTTATTGTTCCGTCTACCTGCGTTCAAAGTATTTGCTCTGCAAATGTAGTGGTGATAAATAACTGTCGGTGCACTCTTGGCAAGCAATACACCATGTTAGGTTTGTTATGTTAAGTGTACTTCTACAGCGCACATACGCCCAAGGGCATCTTGGCGCAAAGCAGTAGAGGTGAGGAAGTGGTTGAACAGGATGAACACCTAGAAGAGGAGGATCTTCAGAGACCGATGAAAAGCTAAATGGTTGGCAGTAGCTCGGAGAGCCCAGGGTAAGGCATTGCAAGCCCTTGAGGCTGCCACAGAAAAGGCGCTGCCACCATTTTGACAATCTGTCACGGGAACCATTAGCAGATTGGGACCGGAGGGGGGCAAGCAGGGACATAGTGGACACATTTTTCCTGAAGGTACTCCGCCCCTAACTTGTAAAAGGCCCGATGCACCAAGCACATCAATTTGAACAAGATCCGTTTCTCAATCGCAAGCCAGTGCAGCTGTCTCAGAAGCGGTGAAATATGTGCTTGTGCCGGGGGCACAAGATTGCTCTGGCTGCCGCATTCTTAAACAACTGGATTCGGTTTATCAGATATGGTGGTTGGCCAAAATAGTGAGTTACACTAATCGTCTGTGCTAAGGACAAATGCTACCACCACAGAGGCATGGAAATGACAGGGAATGAAGCGAAGAACCTTCCACGGTGTGCACAGTTTGAAATGGCCAGATTTGCAAACTGCATCCACTTGCTCTAACATCGAAGGGGAGGATGAGAGCTTCACCTCCACATTTTTCACTCAAGGGGATGGCAGGGAAAACGGGCGAAGGGTAGCAGGCCAGAAATCGGGAGTCCAGAAGGAAAGAGGTCTAGCCGTGCCAACCAAAAGAATCTCAGTCTTGTTGCCATTAAGTTTTAGCCACTTACCAGACATCCAGGTACCGAGATCCTCAAGACAACTCCTAAGCCAGGACGCAGTGTCAGGGCGAGAGAGATCCAAGCAAACCAGGATCTGCGCGTCGTCCGTGTAGGATTAGTAACGAAAGCCATGTGACAAGATGGAGAGGACGGATATAAATATTGAACAGAATCGGCGAGAGAGCAGATCCCAGTGGGACTCCGCAGAACAGTGGCATAGATGGAGCAGAAAGGAGGAAGGACGACTGATTTGGACCGATGAGCAAGGAAGGCAGAGAATCAGCTCAAAACTTGGCCCCCCAGGCCAGCGCTCGACAACTGAGATCAGGGTGGAATGATCAACCGTGTTGAACACTGCAGATAGGTCCAATAGGAGAAGCGCTCCCATCCCGCCCTGAACAACTTAAAGGGTTAGGTCATCCAGCACAGAATTGAGCACAGATTCAGTACCCTTCCCTGGCTGAAAACCAGACTAAAAAGCATCAAAAATCCTGGAAGATTACAGAAAAGATGATAGAAGGGGAGAGACAAGAGCTTCCAAAACCTTCAGAGACAGGAGAGAAATGGGGCACAAATGTGCAAACACACCATGGGTCAAGGGATGGCTTCTTCAGAAGAGGAAGCACACGAGCATGCTTCAGAGCACTGGGAATAAGCCTCTCTTGAAATGACAAATTAACTGCCATCGTGATGTGGGTGATCAAGTCTCCCGAAACGTCTTTGATCAAGGTCAGTGGATTTGCATCAGCTGGCGAACCTTTGATGGCTTTGAGAAGGTCCTGGTCGGAGAAGATGGGAAAAGAGAACCAGGAGGCATTGGGGGCTGGCAATTCAGAAGACATCTGAGCAGCAGAGGTCCTAACAGAATTCTCTCTAATATTATACATTGATTCAATTTTTGAATGAAAGAATAGCAAAAGAGTCAGAGGGCTTGTGAAGGTTCTACAGAGGCACCAGCCTCCGTGGGTGTAAAGAGGGACAGGACTAATTCAAAGCGTGCTTTGGGCCCATTTACTGCACATTCGACCTTATACTAACAAACATTTTTTTGCAGCCAGAATTGCCTTTTCATACAAAGTCAAAGCCAGGCGGAAGGCAGATTTATCAGCGGTCATATAGCCCGCACACCATTTCCTTTCAGCCTGTCGGCAGCAAGCACAGTTTTAAAGCTCTGAGTTGAGCCGAGAACCATGGTTTGGACACGCGATTCTTTTCCTTGCAAAGCCTAACAGGTGCCAACAGATCGGCAACAGCAATGTAGATAGGGTACAGGGACTGTCTAGCACAGTGAGTGGAGAGAAGCTGACAGCGCAGAAAGTTCCACATTACGCCAGTTCCGTTAGAGTGGCATATTTAGAAGGGCGCAAGGCAGGGCCTGGCAAAGAAATGGCGATAGAGATAAGAAAATGATCAGACCATAAAACGGGAGAAAGGAGAGATAAGCAACGAAGGACCACAAATAAAATCCAGTATATTACCCAACTGATGGGTGGGTTCATGGATAAGTTGAGGAAGACCAAGATCTGACATCAGAGATAGAAAGTTAGCTACCTGGTTGGTATTGGTAGTACTCATAGGAAGATTGACAGCACCTATCACCCACAGTTTGGGATGATTGTTTTGAAGTGCGGAAACAAACTCTGGAAAATCAGCACAAAAAGCAGCGTTGGCCCCTGGAGGTCTGTAGAATACAATAACAGTGAATGTGCAGGTGGGAGAAATGGAGATGCATCCAAGCATGAAGTGAGTGCACTGGAACTGAGCAAACCACTTTATAGGATGATTTATACATGTCAAGCCCGCCACCCAGATGAATTGATGATGGTCAGCATGTGCAAATTTATAGTTGAGGAAGAGCCTGAAATATAGAAGGTCCAAAGGACTCCCTCGGCCAGGTCTCTGTTAAGAATAAGAGATCCAGCTGAGAAGTAGCTATAAAATTGTGGCAGTCCAGGGCATGTGCAACCAGTGAACAAGTGTTAAGTAGGCCACAGTGGAGAGTTTGAGGTAGGTGTGGTGGCCACAAACTGGGCACTGTCAAAGCCTGGTGGCCAGATCGTTGCAGCAGGTGCCAGAGACCGTAGTAATCAGTGTTCCAGGCTAACAGCATACCACCCACGCCAGGCCTTAGCATGGACGGGCATAGACAGGCTTGCCTTTGGCACGTCGAAGGCGTGCCCGCTGCACGGGCGGATGAAACAGCACATATAATGCCCTAGAGGATCTGAGTGAGGCAGAGACAGCCCACTCAGGAAAAACAAAGACTGGCCAAAGCAACGGCGTCCTCAAGGGAAATCAAAAAAATGTAGCAGCGTTTCTTTTTAAAAGCATATATTTCAATTCAGCAAGCAGACAATAAAATAAAGTGGCGATCCGGCAAAGGACAGCCTCAACTCTCCTGCGAGCACGGCAAGGAGCCCGGCACTTATGATGCCATAGAGGAACTGAGTGAGACAGACTGCCCACTCAGGAAAAAGTTACAAATATTAGTCTTCTACCACTCAGGTTGTCTAGACTTGTAAGTCGTTACTGCATGCGAGAAGGTCTTAGAAAAAGCCTTAACCAATTAGCAGATGTTAGGCAAAGACGTGACATTAAGGAGCCGAGTCTTACTCTGTTGTACCACCTAATCTGTTTCATGCACAAAAGTCTCCACACTGATTTGAAATGGGATATCAAGTCTGTCTACTTAACACCAGACACATTGTAGAGCTACAGTACAATGGTCATAAGGTTTCTGCTTATGAAAGCTTTTGGAAGATTGGTCAAATTTAACAACGTTACTGCTGCTTCTGGTAGTACCAGAATAGACTATTCGAAAACTTAATCTTTGTATGAGTGGACTAACTCGACACAAAGCCAAATATACTTACTTTGATTTAAGATTACCATTTTGGAAAGGCAGCAACATTTAAATACTTGCCTTATTTATCCAACAAATAAGAAAGCTGCAAAGTAGGAACTCTGCCCTGATCAAAATCCTCAGTAACCAAGAATTGTGCTCAAATGATCTATGATGTGGGGCCGAGTCTTCCCTGTCCTAGGCTGGTCTGAAGCAAGCACTTAACATGTGAACTCTTTGCAAACATGTTAAAAACAGGCAATTCGTACCTCACAAGGATGAATGTCATTTGACTGCATACACTTCACAGGAACCTCTGAAAGAAAATGTAAAGTAATGTCAGTTGTGAAAATTAATTTTTCATTCTCAAACAGTGAAGGAGCTAATCTGAATGTGTCCACAACTTAGTCTGAAGCCTAAATCCCACACGGGTAGATTCCCGGGGCACTTATTTGCAGAGTATGTAGTCAACTCAAAATTTTTACATTTCAACAAATGATACATAAATTATGTAATGCACACCTTATTTTCAATTACGAGCAATGTTGTGCTACTTAGGCTTGCCCAGTAACTGCAAATCAAACAACAATTCTTTTTGCAGTAGTTACCAAGTAGGAGCATTTGTCTGTGTATGCAACCACATCTTCTGCAATCATGCTGCTCACACACCACTTCCTTTTAGCACCAGCTTACTTCGACATGCACTCAAGCATGGCTGAACTGTGGGTTTTGGGAATACAGGACTACCTCAAACAGTACGAGAAAGTGAACTGTCATGATCTCTTCAATTCCCTACTAATAGGCAAATATACACAAGGAAAAGTAGCAGAACTACCCAAGTACTTCCTGGTGAAATTAGGGTTTACCTCATGAAGATGCAGTGAAAGACTACCTGTGGAAGGATATCAGAGCAGCACATTACTTACCAACCAACTTTGACAACAGAAAACGACATTTTAAACCAGACTGAAGATCCTAGCTTTGCCACACTGCACAGGGCCCCCATATATTTGTAGGCTAAAGCTTGCAGAAATGGATAACCCTGTGTTTTGAGAAATTAAAACCATATAATGCACCACAAAAGATAGAGTTCCAAAACAATGAAAGTTACAGCAGATCTTCAACATTGCTGTGACCAAATATATTTAGATTGGCAACAGAGTATGGGTGGTTAGGGGCACTGGATGGAGGTGTCAATGACCTGACCGCTTGCTATCATGCACACCGCACTAGGGGCCAGATTTAAAAAATATTAACTGTAAAAGGTTTTGACCAATCTACAGTTCATTGAATCCAGTGCTGGAGCAAGTCTTCAGGCATCCATATCAAGCAGACAGATCTCAGTGTCCAAGATTGGTGTGGCAGCTTAGTCATAGCTTGTAATCTGCTCCAGGGCCCCACAGGCACACAGTGTGCAGAGGAGATGTGGTTGGAGAACGATGGGGAGACGTGTTGATGCACTGCTCCATGGCGCTGCTTTTGAACAATTCCAAACAATTTCTTTTCTCCCAAGTTCAGTACTCGCATGGAGGGATATTGAAACAGCATTTTAAAGGGCTCTCCCATTTAGCAGATTGCTCATCGGAATTATTGAAGCAATCCCACAGGGATCTTGAGATGGCCATCACGTAGCTCCAATAGCTTTGCTAAAAACACACTCCACGCAAGGAGTCTCAGGGTGTATAGGATGTTGGAGCCAAACATTTGTCGGATGTGTTATCCATCAGGATGGTCTGTCTGCTGCTGTTGGGGGGTATTTGAGTTTGCACCCTAGAACACCCCTCTGCAGGGCAGTAGAGGCAGCCACTCCCCTGGTAGAATGGGCCCGCAAGCCAGCCGGAGGGTCCTTACCCGCCAAGCGGTAACACTCGGAGATAGCTAAAATAATCTAACGAGACAAAGTGTTTCGTCACAGTTTGTCCCAAACGCTTTCCAGCGTAACCAATGAAAAGTTGATCGTCCACTCTGACCCGGGACATGCGCGAAATATAAAAGCTTAACGCTCTCCTAGGATCAAGCCTATGGAGCCTCTGCTCTTCCTTACCAAGATGTGGAGGAGGACAGAACGCCGGAAGAACAACCTTCTGGCTCAAATAAAATTCTGAAACCACCTTCGGAAGAAAGGAAGGACGAACTCCAAGGACAACCCTGTCCTTATGAAACACAGTGAAAGGTGGCTTTACTGAAAGTGCCTGTAACTCGCTCACTCTGCGAGCGGAAGTAACCGCAACCAAAAATACAGTTTTTAGAGTTAACAGTCTCAAAGGGCAAGAATGCAAAGGCTCAAACGGAGCACCCATAAGAAACTTAAGAACAAGGTTCAAATGCCAACCGGGCACCAGAAAAGGTGACGGAGGAAACACATTAGTGAGCCCTTTAAAAAACTGAGAAATTAAAGGAATCTTAAAATAAGAACATTCTTCAGACGAGCGCTTAAAGATGGACAGCGCCGCCAGGTAACCTTTAATGGTCCCCACTTGCAAGCCCGTGGGCCAAGGAAAGCAAAAAAGACCGAACCATGGGAATGTCACACTCAAAAGGATCCACATTCTTAATTCCTCACCAGTCGCAGAACTTTCTCCAACGGCAACGGTACAGAGACTTTGTTGCCGGCCGCCTGGCCGAGAGCAACACCTCCATCACGTCTTCAGGGAGGTCCCAATCCTTATACCTCAACCTTTCAGAAGCCAAGCGTGAAGGTTGAGGGAATCTGACCTCTGGATGGAGAACCTGACCCCCCTCCCGTGAGAGCAGATCATCTCAGTAGGGAAGACGACGTGGAGGGCAGATGGACAAGTCAAGAAGGTCCGGGTAACACGTCCTCCGGGCCCATGCTGGAGCAATGAGGATCATCCGGGAACCGAACCTCTAACCTCCGCAGTACTTGCGGGATGACGGGGACTGGAGGAAACGCATACAGCAGTGGCTCCTTTTGGAGGAAATTCCTGCGAGCAGAACCTTTCGCACTTCCGGTTGACACTGGAGGCGAAGAGATCCAGGGTGAAGATCTCCAGGAGAATCTCCTGAGCAAGCTCCCAGTCGTGAGAGATCGTGCTCTGCCTACTCAGAGCGTCCGCCGTCTCGTTGTCGTCTCCGGCCAGATGAACAGCCGAGATCGAAACTTCCTGCTGGATGGCCCAGAACTCGAGCTGCATCGCCTCCCTGCACAGAGGAAGTGACCCTGCACCCCCCCTTTTTGTTGAGGTAGTGCATGGCCACCGTGTTGTCCGTTAGAATCAGGACTCTTTCCTCACACAGTCGGCAGAAAAGCCTTCAGGGCAAGCCTGACTGCCCTCAGCTCCAACAGATTGATATGGAGTCTGGACTCCAACGGAGACTAACGACCGCTGACTGTCAACTCGTTGGCATGAGCTTCCCATCCCGTGAGGGATGCATCCGTCACGATCGTCACCTCCGGCCAGGGAAGCCAAAATGGGGCCCCCCCTTCATCAGATTGCCTTAGACGGCCCACCACAGAAGGTCCTGGGCGACCGAGGGCGGAACCTGAACAGGGTCCAACAGCATGCCGGAGGACTGAGACAACTGGAGCTTGAGTGCCCACTGCAAAGATCTCATCCGCAGACGAGCATCTGGCACCAGAAGAATGCAGGATGCCATGAGGCCGAGCAGTCTCAAGAACTCGGACGCTGGGAGAGTCTGGGCAAGTTGAAACTTGTGCACCATCTGCTGAATGTGAAGAGCCCTCACCTGGGGAGGAAAACACTGCCCCAGGGATGTGTCGAGCACTGCTCCGATATACTGGAGCCGCTGTGTTGGTGTCAAATGGGACTTCTTTAAAATTGAGGGAGAAGCCCAGCTTGTGAAGGGAGTGGCAGGTGACGGACAGATGATCCAGGACTTGCTCGGGAGAGCTCCCCCTGATCAAGCAATTGTCCAGGTAGGGGTAGACGTGAATCCCCTTTCCTGAGATGCGCTGCCACCACCACCATGAGCTTGGTGAAAACCCTCGGGGCGCAGGTCAATCCGAACGGCAGGACCCGAAACTGAAAGTGCGAGTCGCCAACCGCGAACCTCAGGTACTTCTTGTGCTTGGGATGGATCGGCACATGGAAGTAAGCATCCTTGAGGTCGAGAGACACCAACCAATCCTGAAGTTGAAGGGCCTGGAGGAGTTGAGACAGAGTAACCATCTTGAACTTGTGCTTCCTGAGAAGTTTGTTCAAAACGCGCAAGTCCATGATGGGTCTCAATCCCCCATCTTTCTTCAAAATCAAAAAATAAGGGGAATACCATCCCTTGTTCCTCTCCGCTACAGGCATCAGTTCTATGGCACCTTTCTCCAGCAGGGCTTGAATTTCCTGCGCAAGGAGCAGATCAGGACTCTTCAAAGAGGTTCCCAGGTGGATTGTCGTGAGGCCTCTGCTGAAAGGGAAGACAGTAGCTGTGGGTTATGATCTCCAGAACCTACACATCTGAAGTAATGGCACGCCACTCTACAAGATGCTGCGCCAGCCTTCCCCCCAACCAGCGAACCATGGGACCTGGCCTAATGACTGAGTGGTAGCGTCTGCGGCGTTGCCTGAGGGCAAAGAGGCAACTGCCCGAGAGGCATTGGCACCTCGAGTACCCTGTTTTCCACCTGTGGCACTCTTACGGTGCCCTCTGACTGCTAGCTCCTCTCGCTTTACTGAAGGAGTAATAGCGAAAGGAACCTCCCCTCCATTGTTGTCCCCTAGGACGAAAAGGCAGAGGTTGTCGAACTGCAGCGCCCAACGACTTCACTGCAGCTTTGGAGGTCTGCAACCTCTCAAGGCTCTCGTCAGCCTTGCTGCCAAAAAGATGTTCACCGTCAAAGGGCATGTTGAGGAGCTGGGACTGCACATCAGGAGCGAACCCAGACTTCCGCAACCACGCAAACCTGCGTATTATGGTGCTCGCCGCCATGGACCGGCTGACACAATCTGCCATGTCCAAACCCGACTGAACGGCCTCACATGGCATCCTTGCCATCCTGAACCATAGCAAGGAAACCATCCTGTTCGTCCCCTTCGGGAATATGTTCAGCCGCTAATGCAACACAGTTCCACAGAGTGTGTGTGAAACAAGACAAGGCACATATGGAGTTGGCCGCCTGAAGCGCCATACCCCCTGAAGAAAACTTTCTTCGCCCAGCCGTCAAAACGTTTGTCGTCCCTATCCGGAGGGATGGTAGGATATGACGCCTGATTGGCCGGGGCCGTAGCCGCCTGCATCACCAAACTCTTCGGAGTGGGGTGCCTGGACAAGTAGCAGGGGTCGCTACTGGCTGGACGGTATTTTCACAACAAAGACTTGCCCACTGCCGGGAGACTCTCAAAAGCAGTCCAAGCCGCTGCCACCCTTCTCTGCAGAGCCATATGAAACGGCAGTACCTGGTCAGTGGGGGGACCAAGATCAAGGATATCCGTAAGGTCATCCTGAACAAACTCCCCTGGGGGAGCCGACCATCCCAAGTACTCTGTGACCCGAGATATAAGGCGCCGGTATGAAGAAGCGGCATGAGTGCCAAGCTCCGGCCTACAAAACGCCACCTCCGGGGAGGTGTCCAGTTCACTGGCATCATGCAGTGACTGCCTCATGTCATCAAACTGGCTATGGCCCGTGAGAAGCTCATCTGGTACCGTAACCAGAACCAAGCCTTCATCAGAGCCTTCATCACCCTCGGAAATGTACTCCAGGTGGTGAGAGGAAGACACCTGGGGACCAAAGCTGTGCCTGACCTTAGCCAGAGCCTTTCTAGGGGCTAGCCTCGTGCCACAAGGCCCCTCCGACACCATCGCCTCGAAAGGTGTCGAGGGCGCCGAACGAGTCGGCGTCGACAGAAACGGCGTTGAGCGAATCGGCGTCGACATCAGCTGCAGCGCCGCCAGCGTCGACACAGGCCTCAAAGCCATAGCTCAGAGCGTGTCTCGACGACCTAGGCGCCAACAGCGTCGACGAACCCCTCGGAGGCGGAGCGTCGAGAGAAATGGTAGACAACCTCGGTGCCACAGGCATCGACGTAGTCGAAGACGGCACAGGATCACGCGGTTTCGAGCACGTCGAGGACCGGGACCTGGAACGGGCATGGCGAGAACGGCTACCCTTGTCCGAGCTGGACCTTTCCCGCGAGCCGTGCCGACCACCCGAGCCCAAAGGCGTACGAGCGGTGTCTCTCGTCTGGTGCCGACCGACCCCACTCGGAGGCGCGGACGGAGCAGTGCCCTGCGATTCAAGAATCGCTAACATCTGCTTCCCGAAGAAAGCCCATTCCACCTGCGTCGCTTGCATGGTGGGATAAGCGACCCGCCGATGGGCGGAGTCCTCGGAAGAGGACGGGGAAGGCGACCGATGCCGACGCTTCCTGGAATGCCTCAAAGAGGTGGAGGAGTGGCGAGACCGACTCCTGGAAGGAGACCCACTGAACTTCCGACGATGACGCGGAGAGTCGCCTCCCGAGTCATCCATCGAAAGCCTCGTAGACCTCGACTTCCGGGGCTTAGACACCCGACCTACTGACGGCTTCTTCTTGCGTTCCCGCAAGGCCTTGGCCGTGAGCGACTGGCAGGCGACAGTAGCCCGTATCATGGGCCTCCCCGAGGCACCAGAGGCAGGCGTCATACGAGTCCGTGACCGACATCTTGGACCCACAGTCCCCGCATTTCTTGAAGCACGGACGCGGGGTTGAAGACGAAGTAGACATCGCCACAAACAGGTCTTCACAAAAACCGAACAGGTTCAACGAACCGAGAAGAATACAGCAAACGCCAAAGAGTCGAGGCGTACCGAGATTCACGAAGCAAATACGTTCGCAGAAAAAAACGGAACTGAGGCTACGGGCGTCGTGCGTCCTCCTTATCACATCGGGTGACGTCGCCCGTCGGAGGTCGTCCTCGGGGAAGGCGCATCGACGTCATCGACGCAGGAGCCGAAGATTTTCCGAAGCAGCACAGCTGTGGACATTACCCGTCATAGATATGGAATACGTCAGAGGACCCAATCCCCTCGAAATGCTGGCGTAACCACCTTAAATATTTGCAGAGGGAGACATTGAGGGTGTAAGGTCCAGCCCCACTCTCCTGCCGACCTGGTTGTTCTTCTGTATGGCGAAAATCCTGGCATAAAAGACCAAGCATCGGGATCCCAGTTTTTGGTTGGGGGCCTTTTATGTGAGAACTTCTGCTAAGACCCCCCTCATGGGGCTGCTCTACTTCGGGCCAATGAAGACCCAAACACTACCAAACCTGAGAGGCATTCTTGGAAGGCCCCGGCTGAAGATGGCATACAAGGTGGTACTCCTTGTCCATGCCCACCAGGCTCAGGGGATCTGGAGTTGGCGGAGGAGTGCTGTGAACCATGGAGACCGGAGCCACCTGTACTGTGGGAGGCAGGGAAGATGGAATTGGAAGATCCAGCTAGGGCAGCGGCGTCTGCGGTGTGGCCCCTGGCACAGGAGCCATCAGAGGAATGACTATGGGTGCAGGAGGGTGTCCTAAGGGAGCAAGCTCCTGATGGAACCCGGGAGGGTGCCGCCCCACCACCCCCCTGGGAGTTTGCATCAGCCTGTTAGGAGAGAATTCATGTGTATGTAATTTTCCCTCCATGTGTCAACCCCCAAACTCTTTGCTGATGTTTAGACACCACTGACTTGTCCAGAGAAGCACAGCCTTCAGCTGTACTCTGGGCTTTCCTTTCGCTCACTTTTTATGGGGAAACTGACATGCCCTTAAGACAGTCAGTACTGGGACACTGTTTCCCTTAGTCCTTTCCTCATGTTGCAACTTTTGTACAACATGTAACAAGTGTGCAATGTATCTTACCATACAGCACACTTGGGTCTATAGTCATTTCCAAAGGCCCTGGATACTCTCGCTGGACTTTATGAACTGTGCAGATGTGTCATGGACAGGACTGGTGGAAGCTATCGTTTCACATTGTTTTTAACCCTTTCCAGCCATGTTAACCGCGTTTGGCACAAATAGGTGGCCTGGCTCCAAAATGGCCATGCCACAAGGTTCTTTGTCCTGTCCTTTTGCCATCTTGCCCCTTCCCCAGGTCGAGTCGACCCAGGCCAGTCCTTATTTGGTCATGCATTTTCCCACAAATCCCAATGCTTTTGCGGGCTTCTGCATGTCTTGTGTGTGCGCCTTCAGGATGTGGGCTGGGATGTCTGGTCCCAATACACATCCTGGGTGCCAGAGAGTCTGGAGTGTCCTGAATGCCTGAGACCACTGTGGTCTGTGATTGGTCCACGTATGGAGTGTGTGAGCAGATCTCCCATTGGGTCCTCTGTTTCGGCGCGAAGGGAACTTTGGATAAGAGGAGGCTGGAAACGCCACTACCATGTCAATTTCCTGAGTTCTCACTGAACAAAGGATAGGATTCAAGTATCCTGCAACTACAAAGCTGAGACGAGGAACTGCTTGTGATCCGCTGGAAGGTTTGGCACCCTGAGCCCGCTGTCGTCCTGTGGGACCCCTCTGCAACTGGTCGTCCTAGAAGGTCTGCGAAGACACTTCGACCCACTGGAATAGTGAGACCAACTATTCTCGGCACCTTCACCAAAACCTGCAAGTAAGCTTTCTCGGAAGTGTCCCTGGGCCAACCAGTGGGCTGACCAGCGTACATGGGACCTTTGCTCTATCTCCGCCGTCGTTTCGAGGAGGCCCTCGAAACTTGGTGTACTGCTCTGGATGCCCCAGTGCCTCGAGTAGAATGTGCTCTAGGCTTGAAGGGCAGTTATCTCTTAGCAAGAGAGAAACAGTGTGATGCATTTGACAATCCACCTTGAGATAGCGTATTTAGACAGGATCCCCTTCTCTACCAGCTGCCAGTGAAACAAAGCATTGTTTAGTCTTCCTTGGTGGTTTAGTTCTTTCCAGGTAAAACATGACTGCCATGCGCACGTCTAGTGTGTGAAGGCTTCTTTCGGCCATGTTAGTAGGGTTCTGGAACAAAGTGGGTAGTTCGATTGATTGGTTCACATGGAACTCTGAGATGAATTTAGGTGCAAACCTAGGATGTGTGCGCAGAACTACCTCATCTTTGTGGACTGTAACAAAGGGGTCTAGAACAGAAAGAGCCTGTAGTTTGCAAACCCTTCAGATAGAAGTGATAGCCACTAGGAAGGCTGTCTTATAAGTCAGGTCTTCCAGACTTGTTTTATGCAAAGGCTCAAAGGGAGCTCCCATGAGCCTGGTTAAAACCACAATCAGATCCCATCCAGGGGCTGGGTGAGATGAGAGGATAATGCCTCAAGCCCTTCCATAAAGGCTTTAATCACCGGTATTGTCCACCACAACTTTTGTTGTGATGTGGTGTAGGCTGACAGAACAGCCAGATGAACCTTTAGGGAACTGAAGACTAAACCAGTGTCCAACAGGTGGGTTAGATACAGCACAATGTGTGAGGGTGAGCAATCGATGGGATTGATGCCCTTGGAATTGCACCAGATGACAAAACGTTTCCAGTTGCTGGCATAGCAATAACTTGTATTAGATTTTCTCGCTTCCCAGAGTATGTCCATGCACCTCTGAGGGAGTTGCAGGTGTCCAAAATCTATGGTCTCAGGAGCCAGGCTGCTAAGTTCAGAGTTTGTGGGCATGGGTGTAGGATCTCCCCCCTGCCCTGAGACAACATGTTGTACGGGCAGGGAAGCTTGACTGGTGGGGAGAGGGACATTTCCATCAGGTGAGCGAACCAGGGTTGGTGGGCCCACATGGGGGCCCCCAGTATCATGATAACTGGTTTCTGGTGCATCTTGTGCACTACCTTGTTGAGAAGGGACGTCAGAGGGGGTGAGGGGGCTTAAGCGTAGACAAATTTCCCCGACCATGATTATCCAGAGACCATTCCCCTTGGATTGGTTCTGGGGGTGCCTGGAGGCGTAATCTTGGCATTGGGCGTTCTCCTGAGTAGCGAACAGGTCGATCTCTGGGAAACCCCATTCTGCGAAGACGTTCACAATTTCTTTGTGCAGTCGCCATGCGTATTCTTCAGGCAGAGGGCAATCTGTGCCGAGTACGTCTGCTAGAAGATTGAGTTCCCCTGGAACATGTTGGGACAACAGAAACATCTTGTGTCCGAGAGCCCATATCCAAATGTTCTGTGACAGCTTGGCTAGCCCTGGAGTGCGAGTGCACCCCCCGTTTGTTCAGATAATACATAGCTGTAGTGCTGTCCGTTAGAATCAGCACTGTCTTCCCTTGCAGTTGCACCTGAAAGGCTTTCAAAGCCTTGAACAGCGCTAACAGCTCCAGTAAGTTTATATGATTGGACACTACTTGAGACCAAACTCTGTACCGTTTGCTAAAGCAGATGAGCTCCCCAGCCTGTGAGAGAGGAGTCTGTCGCGAGAGTGGCTTCCACTGCAGGGGTGGTGAAGGTCTTCCCCTTCAAGAGGTTTCCTCTCGACGACCATTGCAGAGAGAGAACGAGGCTGGCGAGACAAATACCACTTCTTCCCATTGTCCGCTGGCCTGACACCACTGGATGTTGAGCCACTCTTGCATGGGACGAATGCGCAGCGAACCAAGTATATGCATGACGCCATCATCCCTAGCAAACGCATGGCTTTGCGTACCGTCACCTCCCGACTGCATACATATTGAGGGATCTGAGAAAGCATGTTCTGAACCCTCTCTTTGGAGGGGAATACAAGGCCGTCTTCTGTCCAAATTAGAGCTCCCAGAAATTGTTTTACTTGGCTGGGGACTAAACTGGATTTCTTTTCTTTGATTGAGAAACCCAGGCTGAAGAGATCTACCGTTTTTTGGGTGTTTGAAAAACAAGTGTCGAATGAGTCCCCTGTGCTGAGCCAGTCGTCGAGGTAAGGGTAAACTGGGACGATAGTCTGCTAAGGTGTGCTGCTGCCACTGCAAGGACTTTGGTAAACACCCTTGGCGCTGAGGCGATGCCGAAGGGGAGTACCTTGAATTGGTAATGCCTGTCCTGGATCATGAACCTTCAATATTTCCTGTGCGCTGGCAACATTGAAATATGAAAGTATGCATCTTTCATGTCCAATGTTGCCATGAAGTTCCCTTGTTTCAGCAATGGGATCATCTCCTGCAGTGTTACCATGCGAAACTTCTGGAGTTTTAAAAACACTTGTTCGCTGGGCGCAGGTCTAGAACAGGGCACATGGTGAGATCCTTTTTGGGTACAAGGAAGTACACTGAAAAAAATTCCCTTGTTTACCTGAATAGGGACGGCTTCTATGGTGTCCTTTCCCAGCAGTGCTTCCACCTCTTGGATCAGGATCCCCAGATGGTCCGGTGAAAGGCACCATGAGCGCAGCGGTCTGAACTGTGGAGGTCGGGCGAATTCCATGCAGTAACCGTGGACAACAGTCTATAAGACGCACTGGTCAGAAGTTATCCCCTGGACTTGGTCGTCATTTCTGACCAGAGGCTGTAGCTCATCTGGGATTGGGGCCTCGGCCTCTACCCTTGCCACGTTTCTGACCCCTTGAGGGGTAATAATTGGGGCTTTCAGATGTTCGATTTGTGTTGAAGTTACCCGTGCCGTAGTTTTGACCATCACGGGCTCGCCCTCGAAAGGACCGCCGAGAGTTATTACCCCTCTGGGAGGAGTGTTTCTGTGAAATTTGTTGCAGAGGCTTTAGAGTCATGCTCCTCCTTGGCTGTTTCCAAAGCCTCATCCACCGCTTTCCCGAAGAGGTTAGTCTCCTCAATGGGTTTATTAATGAGGGAGGCCTGAGTCTCAGGTTTAAATCCTGATGTACGCAGCCAAGCGTGTCTTTTCATTAGGGTCCCTTGAGCAAGAGATCTGTCTGTAGTTTCCGCAGTGTCCAGGGTGTTCTTCACCACGATCTGGTTAACTAGTCTTCCCTCTGTTACAATGGAGAGAGGCTTTGACTTGGTGGGTTTGGGGACCTCTTGGAGGCCTTCCTGGAGCAGGTTCCATTGGGCATCAGCATAGCTTGCTAATAGCGTAGTATTATTAGCAACCCGTATAGTGCATGCGGCTGCTGACGTGACGTTTGACAAGGGCATACAGCCGCTTAGATTCCTTGTCCGGTGGTGATTCCACCATGGCAAGGGGTACCCCTGCCCTCTTTCAAGTGGTAGTCACTAGCAGCGAATCTCGGATGGCGTTCCCTTTGATGTATAGAGGGTCGGAAGGAAAAGGGTGAAATAATTTTTTACTCTTGGGTTCACTGCCTGTGTTTGAGCAGGTGACACCAATGAGGGAACTACCCTTCTCTTAAGAGTTAAGGAGGGGATGGATTGACTCTCTGGAGCTTTTTCTTTAATTATATCCTCCACAAAATCCTGCTCAGGTACCGCCTCTTGAGTTGTAATTTTAAAGTATTCAGCTGCTTTTTTCAACATGAGTTGAATGCCATTTTGTCATCTACAGGAGAGGCCTGGCGAGCCAGGGTGGACGGAGGAGAGTCTAGGCACAAACCATCAGAGTACTGATCTTGCTGTGTCCATGGGTCCCGACCTTCCTGCTGGGTTTCCTCCCAGTTGTCCGTAGTATCCTGTTGGTCTTCCTCAGTTTATCAGAAAAGAAGCTTCTTCATTATAGATGTCTATATGTGTCCAACTGGACCACATCTTCATGTTGGAAAACAGGACTGATCTTCCTGAATTTGAAGGTTAGAGTCTACATGGGCCCTTTTCGGGGGATGATCAGAAAAACTGATAATCTGCTCCAGCCGATCCATACACCCTTCGAATTCTTCTGTAGTCCATTTAGGCCTTCGTGAGGAGAAACTACGTTCTCCGCTCTGCGGCCTCGAAAGGAGTCTTAGGGCGTCAGAAAGAGGCTTGACTATCCTCGTAAGCGTCAGAATCAGGAACCCAATCAGCCGAAATCTTTTATACGGCTTGTCCCATAACCTTAGGCGGAACTGGGGTGAGGCCCACCGCCGCGTAATTCCGATGCTGCTTTCGATGGTCGCCGAATCGTTGAGAGGCTCCGATGGTTTATCGGCAGTTGTAATAACTTCCGCGGCGCTAGAGGGCCTAGCGGTTGGTTTTCCGGGTAGAGGCCTAGCCGTAGTTTTCGGGCCTACCGCAGCCTTAGAGACAGTCGAAGCATTGGGCTCCCGCGCTTCGACTTGTGTAGGTTTCGGAGTAGCAACCTTAGCTGTTTTAGGTTGCCCAGTCGCAAAACACTGCTGCGGATGCGGGGAAGGCTTTGGATCTGAACGATCCGAGGGAACTGAAGTTTTCGGCGGCCCTGTTGGCGTTTTCGCCTTTTCCGACGAAGACGTCAAAATCAGCGTAGGGGTTGTGTGCTTAGTGCGCTGCGCTTGTACGCCCCTGTCGCCGGGTGTTGTCTCTGCAGCAAGACCAGAGTCGAGGCTTAAAGGGTCGGGGACGGGTGTGGCAGACCTAGAATCATCCGCCTCAAGGTCTCTAACATCCGTAACGGATGTTTGGTAATCCGAAGTACCCCCGTCACTTTCAGCAGGTTTGGTGGTGGGGGAAGTGGGTTCCACGCGTGACATACCGCTTCTCGTCCTGCTCTAGGGGGAGACAGGCGTTACACATCCTGTGTTCGTCCTTCCAAGGATATCTGACCCTACACTTAGGGAAGAATCTAAAAGGAGTCCTTTCCATAGCTAAAGGGAAGGATGACCAGACCAACAGGGAAAAGAGGGTAAATGAGGAAAGACCTACCGGCAATATGGCCACCCCACCCCGACCCCACTCTCCCTACTGTATAGGTCAGCCAGAGGGCCAAACCACATGGAAAATCTGGCCGCCGGATCTTAGGCGCCGAAACCCACAGCCGTAGACTAATCCCCTGTAGTGGTCTTGTTGGGCGAAGTAACTTAACGGGGAATAAACTGACAATTCGGTAAAGATAAACAATGTCTCTAGTAAGAGCTCCGCTATAGGGCGACCAGTTATCTGGGCGGAAAAAACAATCTGAGAGACCTTGGCGCGTGAGGGATTTTGGGTACAACACGTCACAATATGGATAGTGTTACAGACACGCCTATGCCGACGTCCCCTTTCGGTCACCCTCACTGCTCCTGAAACTTAGTCTTGACCGCCTGCCATAACTACCCCGATTGGTCTGGCTTGTCCAGAGGTTACCCTGTTCCAAGAAACTAGGTTGGCCTCAGGGACAGAGTTCAGAAATCCTTAACACAGCCCCAGGAACCTTTCATAGAACCTGACCTCAGAGGCTGTAGAAGCGTTAAGTGATATCAGCAGAGTGGCCCAGAGCATCTAGGGCCAGGGCACACCCTACCTGGGGTGTAGAGGAAACCTGCCCTGCGCCATTGATGGATAGACTGTAGGCCACACACCTGGTTGCGTCAAGTTTCCCCATGTCACTCTTGCCTCCACCCGCTCTGCCAGATGGGGAAAACAAAATTAAAAATAAATAAATCGGATGAGCGGCCATCTCGTCTGGGGCAGCGGCCATTTTGTCAAGCTGCGAGCTACATGCTGAAGTCGTGGTGCCAGGCTCTCTGGACTCAGCCCCACCCAAGACGCTTGGTGTTGGAACAAAAGGCATATCCCACACCTCAGGCTGTGACCTAGAAGGCATATTGCCCTCGGCAGAGCTGCCGGTAATGCCGCTTGAAGGCGCCCCCTCAGACCTGATGCCGGTACTAGGTACGAGTAACCTCGGTAAAAGAACCTTGCGGTCCCTCAGCATAGATACCTGAAGTATCTGGAGACCCCTCGGTTGTGAGGCCGGTAGCTGGACTAGCCTCAGTACATGTGCTGGTACTAGAACCCATCAGGTTCCGGAAATAAGAACCTTCTGTTCCCTCAGCACAGTCGCCGGGAGGATCTGCTGACCCCTCGGCCTGTCAGCCAGTAGCTGACTTAGCCTCGATACTCGTGCTGGTATGAGAACCTGAGTGGTCCGTCCCACGCGGGCAAGACTCTGGAAAAGGGTGGCCCTATCTTGGGTCTGGGTCGATGATTGATTAAGTATTTCAGGTCCTCTGGAGGTGATCACTGGAAGAGCTCCCTCCTGGCTAGTCTGTTCTTCAGAAAATTTAAGCAAAGCCTGTTGCATGCGGTGCAAGCTCACCAGCCGTGGTCTGGGCCAAGGCAACGTAGGCATAGGGGTGGGGGGTGTAAAGTTGGGGCGAGTCCGTTGCAGGATGGACACCTGCTGACCCCTGTAGAAGTAGACATGCGCCGGGGTGGAGCGTGACGCCGAGCACCGTGTACCTGAATGATAAAGACAAAAAGACGTATCCGTGCGTGGAATTACATGGCCAAAGTCAAACCCAGGAGCGCTGGTGAATTCCGCCCGTTCCTGTCGAAGCGGAAAAGGGGGCTGGGGTGTGGCACCGGAGGGAGGAGTCAGGGCAGCTGCTCTAAATTTAAAGGGGAAGAAGGTTTTTCTGGTGAAAAAGGTTCCGTCTCCCGTCCCTTGGAAGGGACGCCCATGCAGTATGGAGGAAAGGAGACGGGACGTAAGAGTAAGGACAAGCATACTCGTCCTTGGCACTTAAGGGGGTGCCTAATTATTTCACCAGCAGTAAACAAATACTGGACTTAATACACTAAATAGATGGCTCATGCTTTCCCTGTGATATTTAATCTACATCACGGTTATGCCCTTTTAGCTGTGTTTTGATATATCATGCAAATAAAATACAAAACATTAATTCAGCCTCCTTTTTACTGCAACTTTGCTTTGAGATTTCTTACCACACGTTCTAACTCCTTGTGCACGCCAAACTAATGAGACTGAAAACCTTTTCAAATGTATGTTTTATCATAAATTAGAAGGGGGCGTGGGCAGCGCGCATGGTGCGAGGACGGAAACCTGTAGAGCTCGTGTACGAGATCCTATAACCAATCGAACTATGGTGCAAGAACACTGAGATAAACAATAAAACCTATATTTGCAGGCAGAAGAACCCTTTTCCCCGCACCCGGTCCTGTTGCCGAACGAACTCTGAGTCGGCAAGGAGGAGAATGCAGCATTCAGGAAGTTGCCCCTGCAGCGCTCAAAATGGCGACGCTGAATCTGAGACGAGACGCAGTAGCGAGGCAGCACGATTAAACTGACTCAACCAAGCCAAGCGAAGGGGCTAGCAGACACATTATACCAGCCACCCGACGCAGAGGTGCCTGCTGCCTCCAAGACCTGCGACGGGGAATACACGCCAGGGTCCCGAGTGACTGCGAGGCACCCGACCCTGTGAGGAAGTGACAAGGTGCTGGGTCCAACGACTGAACCACGCCGTACACGGAGAGCGGGCTTCGGGGAAAAAAAACAGCGCCCAGCAAGGACAACAAGACAGACAGAACCTCACGCCACGCTAGAGGATAACCACGCTTGGCGGATCAAGTGAGACCCATGAGGGGACGGGAAGTACAGCAGGAAACCGCCTAGAGGCACATGCTGAGGAACGGGGGACAGAAGCAGATGCGCCAGCCATACTGCGGCGCCCGAGGCGACGCAGAGAGTGTTGCCCTGATCTGGGGGCCGGAAACTGCTGACTACGGCCGACAAGCTGTGACTAAAGGTGAGTGGAAAAGGGGAATGCGCTGGACTCCTCACTCACATTAGCGCTCTGGGCCCAAGCCCACGGTCAGAGCAGCTGGCTCCATGAACACTTGACCTAAGGGGGAGTGGAACAGCCTGCTCAGTGGGGCCGGGCACACTGAAGCACGCAGCAGGGACCGTTGAGGAGCACGACGGGGAGCTCATGAACGGGTGGAAGGTGCACTGCCATATGGTGCTATCCCCATAGCACACAGGACGTACAATGCAACAGGGCATATGAACATACGCTATAACAAAGATAAGACACCACCTAGCTACATGCTCCACAAGGGTAAGCAGGGCCCCAGCTTATAATAAGCATAACGAACACCAGAAAGTGCAGAGACATGGCCTAAAAAGTGGCCGAGTGCGGCCAACACCACAAACCCCTAAACGTCCCCCACAACCCCCTTGGGAGAAGAGACAAAGCACAGCCATAACCAGCGACTGAAGAGGGCATCACCTGCCCCCCATGCCAACTGCCGCCCCGAGGCCACACATCCTTGATCACAATAACCAGTGCCATACTTGCAGCACCAAGAAGCAGACCGTGACCAAAGACGGCCCCAGCCAAAGAAATAACCAAACCCACCATGATATCTATGCTACCGGTGGCCATGAGAGCAGAGTGACCCAAGGATAACAATACAAACTGAAAACGTAACACTTGAATCAAGCTATGACACAGTCAACCGATACGCACCGGATCTCCCAGCTCCACACTCCTATGAACAAACTAATGATCCGCCCACGTTAAACTGGAAGGAGCCACCCACCTTGAACAAAGCACTGGGAAACCACTATGAAATCGGCACAATGCGGATCAGGGTGTAGCCTGGAACAGTGAACGGAGCAGGCAAATCCATAACCACTCCACCCCGGGAACCTATATGGACAGAGGACACTGAAGTTGGCCAACCCGAGCCCAAGTGGCAAACCACTTAATCGCTTGAAGGCCCACATATGGGCAACCCCAACAGCTGGGCAACGGAAATCCCTACGCCCGGCCTAACATAATATCTCGGGTGACCCGAATAGTGATGTCCCCCTCTAAGAACAAAACAAAACCGACAATGGATTTCTTCACAACGGTCAAGCCCAAACATCCACAAGAAGACGCCACTATTGATAGGGAACCCTCCAGTCCTGATGCGGACCCCAATGATGTGCAAGTGCTGCAGGCTATTGCAGCAGATGCGCAAGTGCTGCAGGCTATTGCAGCACTTCAAACATTTATCGACACCAAAATAGAAGAGGTCAAGTTCGACATGCAGCTGATGCGCCAAGATGCCCGCAACCTGGCAGAAAGAGTGACCAAGACAGAAGCTGGCCTGCAGGACACCGTCGACACCACCTCAGACTTCAAAGCAAGAGTCCAAGAACTGGAGATGAAGGTGGCACGACTTGAGGCTAGGTCTGAAGAGGCGGAAAGGCGTGCCCGTCGGAATAATATTCGTATCCTAGGGATTCCGGAAGACATGGAAGGCTCAAACCCAACAGAATTCGTAGAGACGTTCCAACAAGAAATTGGGACAGGAAAAGACTCCCAGGGATTCGAGAGCGGGCCCACAGACCCCTACAAAAACGACCCCCACCAGGCTCATACCCACGCCCGATGATCGCGAAAATCTTAAACTTTCGTGACAGAGAAACAATACTACGGTACTCAAGGGAAGGCGAGGAGATCATGAGAAATGACTAGGATTGTCATGTACCCGGACTACACCCCCACAGTGCAGCGTGCAAGGAACTCGTTCATACCAGTGAAAGCGAGATTACGAAAACGTAACCTCAAATACATGCTACTCTACCCTCACGCCTCCAAGTAATTTATAAAGGAAAGGCAATATTCCTAGAGACTCCAGCTGCAGCAAAAATGTGGCTCGAACATAACCTAGCTGGCAATGAAGAAAACACAGTCTTAACTCATACTGGGTTCCACTCCGTAGGTTAACATCACCACACAGAACAGACTATTAACTCCATATGACATACCGGGCGTTATCACACCGACACACGTAGTAGGTCAATTGAGATCACCAAACGCTGTAACATTGAAGATAGCAGTACCGGACGGGAACTTAAGGAACCACGCATGCTACTGGCTACGACTCACCGCACTGGAACATGTGCAGGCCGGTTGCCGGCACCCTACCCACGTTGAATGGCCTGGAATGGCCCAGATGACTCGGGAGCCCCTGAGCATTGCATGTTGGAAGCAGCTGCTGGGAGTAGTTCTTTGATTTTGTTTTTCCATTCGCTGTAATGAAGGTTAATGAAGTTGAGAAGTCTCCAGGTAACAACGCAGCAATGTGGGGTGACAGGGGGGCGGGCCTGCTGGGGCTCGGCATCGGGGTAGCAGGGCGCTCTTGCTGCCTGCATGCATGCATCTGTGGCCACTCATGTCGAGGGACTGGGTACCTTGGAGCTCCCCCCCTGAACCACCATGACAGCAAAAATCAAGGTGATGACCTGGAATGTGTGGGGACTGGGCACTTACCTCCGCAGGAACAGAATCAAATACTACCTGCACAGAAAGGGGGTAAGAATAGCACTACAAGAGACATTGTACAGAATCATCCATGGGCAAACTGCGGGAACACTGGGGTGGGTAGGGGTTTGGAACCACTTATTCCAGATATGCCCGAGGGGTGTTCACCTGGATTAACCCCCAACTCCCCTTCCAACTAACCAAGACTGAGAAAGTCCCGGAGGGCAGGTTCATGATAATATGGGGGTATATTGAACAAGTAGAGGTATGCATTGTGAACTCACATCTCCCCAATAACATCCCAACTCACATGAACTCAATGTATGCCAAACTTGCAAAATATACAAACGGCCTCTTCATGTGGGGAGGAGATTTCAATTGCGTACACAATTCGGAACTTGATAGGTCCTCACCCCCACCAAGGGGATCAACAGCAGCCACAACTGCGCTAACTACCATGGAGCGATTGGAACTGGCAGACACATGGCAAGAATTGCACCCTGGGGAACGGCCTACTCATACTTTTAAGCTCCACATGGTCTTTACACTTGGCTAGATGATGTTTTTATAAGCAAGGAAGACTAATTCCAAATAGAAAGGGCACAATACCTGGGGAGATCCATTTCGGACCACTCACCCGTACTAGTGGAATGGAGCAGCACTAGCCCCAGACCTCCCATTCCTATGTGGAAAATGCCCATAGAGGCTCTGAAAGACCAGGCGTTCTCAGAGATGGACTCCATTAAGAACTACACAGAGATAAACATGGGAAGTGTAAAACATGAGTACGGTGTGGGATGCTCTCAAAGTTGTAATATGAGGAGAAATCATAGCGAAAGCGGGAGGTATCAGGAAACTACTACAGGCGGAAATATGTCAACGGGAGAAAGAAATTGAGAGACTAGAATCCACTCCCCCAGATACCCAACAGGAGGAAGATGCACTTAAAACACTCAGACAAATGCACAGAAGCTTGGGGTAGGCTTGCTAAATTTGATTATATCACTAAGACCACCAGGGCGGACACAGAAGCAGACAGACCCGGCTACTTGCTGGCCTGGCTCTGCAAGCAAGAACACCCTAGGCACCCAACCACTGCACTGAAAAATGATAGCGGCAATGTACACCAAACCCAACAGAGCGTTGACACCTTCAAACTATTCTACGAGCACCTGTACTCCCATAAAAGCACAGGTTCCCCAAGATAAAATCGCAGACACACTCGAAGAGATAGGACTGCCCGGACTAACTCCTGCACAAGCTGAAGCCCTAGATGCAGACATCACAGCGGACGATATAGCTGAAGCAAATAAGTCCATGGCCGCATGTAAGGCACCCGGCAGCGATGGGCTACCCTAAGAATTCTACAAAGCTTAAAAATCCTAGTTAACACCACTACTACACAAGGTCTTCCAGGAGGCATGTGAACAAGGGCTCCTACCCGAAAGCATGAGAGAGACTCTCGTGGTCCCGGTGCTCAAACCCAATAAACCCTCAGATGAGTGCGACTCCTACCGCCCACTCGCAATGCTCAATTGCGATGTGAAAATATTAACCACAATCCTAGCCAAGAGGTTCTCCGGACTGATAGGTGAAATAATGCACGCTGACCAAAGTGGATTTGTGCCGGGACGCAATACCACTATGAACCTACGCAGACTCCAAAATGTCATAGCCCGAACAGAGGCTCTGTCACAATGCCTGCCCCCAGACATCCGGAATAGGTCCATCTGTCCAGGGAACAGGCACCCAAAAAGACACAGGAATTCCCAAAACCCCGCCTAGGGGCTATATGGGTTCAGTCCTGGCGCCATAGGCGCCAGGCTCATATTGCCAACTTTAAACTATGCAGGTCATCCTGCAAAGAACTCATGTACAGGCCATCATGAAGCCATGAAGGGACTACTTTCCTTTAGGAACTATTTTGCTGCTTGGGTGTGGTACTGGAACCTCTTACCTGGGAACTACTTTTTTTGATGCTATTTAAACCACGCCCAAAGAGCAGCACACACTTCGTGTTATTCTGCATCTAAGCAGCGTAACGCTCACCGTGTCTGCAGTCGAGCAACCAGTCTACAACCACACCCGTCTTGTGTCCGGAGCCGATCCTAGAGAAAAGGAAAGAAGAGAAGGTTAGAACAAGGAGATTTCCATTTGGTCATCTTTTCCTGGAGCAGCCGCACCTGTGGCTAAAGGAAAGACATTAAAATAAACCGCGTTGCATTGCCAGCTGCAGCGCCGCCCCATACTCACCTGTCTTCAGAGCATCTCCACGACCCGGCGCAGCACCCGTTGAATCGCCACCCGAAACATCAGCATTTGAAAAGACCAGAACAAACAAAAGGTGAGCGGGGTTCCGTCAAAGACATTCTTTTACTTACCGCAAGATACTTACTCGGAATTTCACCGCTCGAGGCAGCGCTGGTCACCATCCTACCTTAGACATTTTCGGTAAGGCGCTGCACCTGCAAAGAAGATGGAGAACTATTAGTTAATTACTTTTGGAATAATATTACTTGCTAGACAGTGCTTGGTACAAACTGACTCTTACCTAAGCGCTACCTTCATCCATCGAGGCAAACTCACTCCTTTGATCACGCTGCAAGGGAAAAGGTATGAAAGGAGCAAGAGTGAATTAACAGACATTTGAACGCTAAAAGAACTATACATTCGGTTTACACACTACTTGCCTCGGAGTCATTGTTGTCGGGAACTCTGCCAAATACCTTTGGATCAGTGAAGTAACTGAACTACTACGCGCCCCTGCACTCCACACAGGATGGAGAGTTCATCCTTCCAAACAATAAGTTGAGACTTTACGAAAGGGAATACTGGAAGTTTTCAGGGAAAATAGCGTTAGTGTAACCTCTCTACCACGGGTGGCTAATCCCCTTAACTGCTTTTAGGAAAATATTCTTGTGGGCCAGGCAGACGAAACTGAGTGGGCAAGTGCAGTCGATCATCACTTCACTACGAGTCAAACTGGTGCAGACCGCAGCAGTCCAGCTTTGTTCGACGCCCCTGTGGAATCCAGGTGAGCGTAACAGGCTCGTACGCATTATTAGCCTTCGATTCTATATATTGGGAGTGGTTGATCGATGTCCTTGAATGTTTTGGCTTTGGGCAGAGGTTCGTTAGATGGGTCAAAGTACTTTACACCAAACCAAGAGCACGGGTGAAATCCAGGAAATGTGTTACAATAGCCTGGGACATATGCAGGGGCACCAGGCAAGGTTCCCCGTTATTCCACATGCTTTACATATTAGGATTAGAAACCATCACCATTTACTTCAGGAAACAATTCTTCGATGGAGGCATACGGTTGGGAGGTGTAAACCAGATTATCTCCCTCTATGCCGATTATGTTCTCCTACATGTCAGGGACCCACACTTTAACGTACCGACCATTAAAGAAGTTCTAGATAATCATGACATGGTCTCAGGAATACAATTTAGCAGGTCAAAATCCTGCCCGTTTACCCTGGCAGACTTGACGGGCAAGGAGGAACTTCCTTTGGTGGGAATACAATGGCCAACAACCTCATTTCGACACCTCAGGGTCAATATAATGCATACCTCCGAATTAATGCATGAACACAACACCAAGGCAGTGCTTCTTACACTGCGCAAATCGATAGGCTTTTGGGCTAAACTCTCCCTATCAATGATGGGCAGAGCTTCGATCATCAAAATGATCATTCCCCCAGATTTCTATATGGGTTCCAAAATGTACACTACTTCATTAGCACCACCTTCTTCCGCTTGCTTGAGACAATATTTCGAGAGTTCTTGTGGGGGAAGGGCACGCATAGGTTGGCACTGTCCACATTGGTCCTACCATATAGACAAGGTGGAATCCAACTTCCAAATCTAGAGTAATATTTAGCAGCCCAACTCAGCTTTGTGACTAAGTGGCTAGCAGACAAAGTCACATCTGAAACTGCCCTATTACAGCATATGATTTCCCCGATACAACTAAAGGAACTTATCTGGGCGCCCCAAAACCACCTGAGTGCAGCACCTTAATTACCCTGGGAAGGAAAATATGGCACAGATCCAAGACACTCTTGCGCTTAACACATCCATATTCCCCAGAAGCCCCAATGATCTCAGACCTATGCAAAACTAGCGCTGACCTGAAGAACATGAGACTGGGAAAGAAATGGAGTTTGCACTTGGGGAGACCTATACGTTGAGGGAGTCTTTCGGGAGTTTGCCTCACTGACGGCAGAGGATGGCATACACAGCGGCCAATTTTTATGGTACCAAAAGATCCGTAAAATAGCGCGGAGCAAATGGGAAGCTTAGCCTGAAGAACCCGACACAGACCCCTTCACGACATAGCTATACAACCTTGGGGAGGGCTGGAAACCAGTGTCCCAAATATACAGCCACCTAAGTGATATCCCTAATCCCCGCAGCGATGAATTGAAATCCAGGTGGGAAGATGATCTTAGGCAAGAGATAACCGAGAAGGGATGGAACAGGGCTCTAACATTTCCCAAAGAAGTGTCCAGGAACCCCAGGTTCCGACTAATCCAACTGAACATACTATATCACACATACCTGACACCAAACAGGATAGCGAAATTTGATAAACAAGCGAAACCTAACTGCTTTTGGTGCAATACAGACAAGGCAGATCTATTCCATATGCTGTAGGAATGCACAAAGATGCAGAGCCTCTGGGCTAAAATAAGGTGGAGCTGCGAAAAGGCAGGTATGTCTAGGTATGTATGGTTCCCCCTGCAAATGTCTCTTAGGAACTTACCCCCAGGCTAGCCAAACTCAAACATGCAGTGAAACTCATGGACTTAACATGTACACTGGCCAGAAGAACCATCGCAATGGCCTGGAAAAGACCTGCTGGACCACAATACAGCACAGCGAACTAGAGCAGTGGGTGGGCGCCGAGACCAGGGCTTGGGAGGACAGTGTGGCCAGATCCAGTGAAGATTCAAGTGTGGCGTTAGACGCCTGGAAGGAACCAACATGGAGTATGTTTCACCCCTCCGATAAGCCCCCTGTGAACGTGCCCGTCCAGTTGTTACTAGAACGTAACTACCACGGTGGCACCTGAAGTGAGATGCACATGGAGTCCAGGTTGAGCCCTCCTGCTGTCCTTTCCCCTTACCATCCACGCTCTCCCCCCCCCCCCACGTTGAAATCCGCTTGCGGTAAATCGTATTGCCAAACTTGGAGACAGTTGATGCTTTTATTTTGAAATGTTCAATTACATGTTGCTGGCAGACTTACAAACAGTATGCTAAATATGACACTAAAGATGCAACTAACACAAAATGCCATTAAAGAAATGTAAAAATAAAATCATAAATTAGAAATTAACAAGTTACTCTTACCTGGTAACGTTCTTTCGATGGGATGGTCCGACGACGTATTCCATACCTAGGACTGTAATTAACAGCTGTGCTGCTTTGGAAAATCGTTCGGCGTCTACGTCGATACGCCTCCCTCGAGGACCTCCTCCGACGACCGACGTCACTGGATGCTATAAGTAGGACGTACGACGCCTGTAGCCTCAGTTGTAGTTTTTTCCCCAGACCGTGTGGCACCAGTCTTCTGCCAATCTGACCACACAAAGCCTTGCGGAAACGTAAGCTGCAATCACATGAGAAATTCTGTAGCGGGGAAGGCAGGGAGGGAGCGATATGGAATATGTTGTTGGACCATACCATCGAAAGAATGTTACCAGGTTGTTGTTACCGGGAGTAACTGGTTCTTAGAGGGTATTGGGTCCTCCGACGTATCCCATATCTATGACAGACTCCCAAAGCAGAACCAATGCAAGGAGGTGGGAAAAGAATTTAGAACACGAAATTTAGAATGCCCAATCAAATTGCGGAGCAAAGGACCGCCTTGCCACAGGCCAGATCCTGCCCACAGATGGAATCAAGGGATTAGTGACGTACAAAAGTATGGACCAAAGCCCAGGTGGCAGCATCACAGATGTTAGGAATAGGAACACCCCTCTGTAGGACAGAGGCAGCCATACCCGCAGGCCGACCGGTGGGTCCTTGCCCGCCAAGCAGTAACACTCAGAAATAGCCAGAATAATCCAGCGAGACAAAGTCTGCTTAGTCACAGCTTGTCCCAAACACTTACCAGCGTAACCAATGAAGAGTTGATCGTCCACTCTGACCCAGGACATGCGTGAAATATAAAAGCTCAAAGCTCTCCTAAGATCGAGCCTATGGAGCCTCTCCTCTTCTTTACCAGGATGTGGAGGAGTGTAAAATGCCAGAAGAACAACCTTCTGGCCTAAATGAAATATCGACACTAACTTCGGAAGAAAGGAAGGATGAACTCTAAGGACAACCCTGTCCTTATGAAACACAGTGAAGGGTGGCTTAACTGAAAGTGCCTGTAACTCACTCACTCTGCGAGCAGAAGTGACCGCAACCAAAAATACATTAAGAGTTAACAGTCTCAAAGGGCAAGAATGCAAAGGCTCAAACGGAGCACCCATCAGAAACTTTAGGACAAGGTTCAAATCCCAACCGGGCACCTGGAAAGGTGACGGAGGGAACACATTAGTGAGCCCTTTTAGAAACTGAGAAATTAAAGGAATTTTAAAATAAAAACACTTCAGACGAGTGCTTAAATATGGACAGCGCCGCCAGGTAACCTTTAACAGTACCTACTTGCAAGCCCCTGTGGGCTAAAGAAAGCAAAAAAGACAGAACCACAGGAATGTCGCATGCAAAAGGATCCACATTCTGAACCCTGCACCAGTCGCAGAACTTACGCCAACGCTACAGGAACTTCGTTACGGGCCTTCTGGACAAAAGCAACACCATCATGTCTTCAGGGAGGTCCCACTCCTTATACCTCAATCTTTCAGAAACCAAGCGTGAAGGTTGAGGGATCCAACCTCTGGATGGAGAACCTGACCCCCCCCTCCTCCCGTGAGATCAGATCGTCTCAGTAGGGAAGACGGGCAAGTCGAGAAGGTCCGGGTACCACATCCTCCGGGCCCATGCCGGAGCAATGAGGATCATCCGGGAACCGAACCTCCGTAACCTCTGCAGTACTTGCGGGATGACAGGGACTGAAGGAACCACATACAGCAGTGGGAATGAACAACTCCACCACAAACGCGTCTCCTCAGGCTCCACTTGGAGGAAATTCCCGAGAGCAGAACCTTTCGCACTTCCGGTTGACACTTGAGGGGTCCCCCAAAGGGCGAAGATCTCCAGGAGAATCTCCCGAGCCTCAGAGCGTCCGCCTTCTCGTTTTAGTCACCGGCCAGATGAACTGCCGAGATCGAAACTTCCCTCTGGATTGCCCAGAACCAGAGCTGCATCGACTCCCTGCACAGAGGAAGTGACCCTGCCTCCCGACCCCCTTTTTGTTAAGGTAGTGCATGGCCATCATGTTTTCCGTCAGAGTCAGGAAATTCTTCCCTCGCACAGTCGGCAGAAAAGCCTTTAGGGCTAGCCTGACGGCCCTCAGCTCCAACAGATTGATATGGAGTCTGGACTCCGGAGACCAACGACCGCTGACTGTCAACTCGTTGGCATGAGCTCCCCATCCCGTGAGGGATGCGTCAGTCACGATCGTCACCTCCGGCCAGGGTAGCCAAAATTGAGCCCCCTTCATCAGACTGCCTTCAACGGCCCACCACATAAGGTCTTGGGCAACCGAGGACAGCACCTGAACAGGGTCCGACATCCTGCCGGAGGACAGACCACTGGAGCTTGAGTGCCCACTGCAAAGATCTCTTCCGCAACCTGGCCTCCGACACCAGAAGAATGCAGGATGCCATGAGGCCGAGCAATCTCAAGACCTCGAACGCTGGGAGATACTGGGCAAGCTGAAACTTGTGCACCATCTGCTGAATGTGATGAGCCCTCACCTGGGGAGGAAAACACTGCCCCAGGGACGTGTTGAATACTGCTCCGATGTAATGGAGCCTCCGAGTTGGCATCAAATGGCACTTATTTAATTTGAGGGAGAAGCCAAGATTGTGGAGGGAGTGGCAGGTGACGGACAGATGATCCAGGACTTGCTCGGGAGAGCGCGACCTGAACAACCAATCATCCACGTAAGGGTAGACGTGAATCGCCCCTTTCCTGAGATGCGCTGCTACCACGACCATGAGCTTGGTGAAAACTCTCAGGGCGGAGGTCAATCCGAACTGCAGGACCCCCAACTGAAAGTGCGAGTCACCAACTGCGTACCTCAGGTATTTCTTGTGCTTTGGATGGATCGGCACATGAAAATAAGCGTCCTTAAGGTCGAGAGACACCAACCAGTCCTGAAGTTGAAGGGCCTGGAGGACTTGAGAGAGAGTAACCATCTTGATCTTGTCCTTCCTGAGGAGTTTGTTCAAACCGCTCAAGTCCATGTTGGGTCTCAATCCCCCGTCTTTCTTGGAAATCAAAAAATGAGGGGAATACCATCCCTTGTTCCTCTCCGCTACAGGCACCAGTTCTATGGCGCCTTTCTCCAGCAGGGATTGAATATACTGCGCTAGGAGCGGATCCAGACTCTTCAAAGAGAGGTTCCCTGGTGGATTGTCGTGAGGCCTCTGCCGGAAAGGAAGACAGTAGCCGTGGGCTATGATCTCCAGAACCCACACATCTGAAGTAATGGCACGCCACTCTACATGATGCTGCGCCAGCCTTCCCCCAACAGGCGAACCATGGAACATGGCCTCATGACTGAACTGAAGCGGCGTTGCCTGAGGGCAAAGAGGCAACTGCCCGAGCGGCCCTGGCACCTTGAGTACCTGGTTTTCCACCTCTGGCACTCCTACGGTGGCCCCTTTGACTGGCAGCTCCTCTCGCTTTACCAAAGGATGAGTAATAACGAAAGGAACCTTCCCTCCATTGCTGTCCCCTAGGACGAAAAGGCGGAGGTCGAACTGCAGCGCCCAACGACTTTGCTGCAGCTTTGGAGGTCTGCAACCTCTCAAGGCTCTCGTCAGCCTTGCTGCCAAAAAGATGTTCCCCGTCAAAGGGCATGTTGAGGAGGCGGGCCTGCACATCAGGAGCAAACCCCGACTTCTGCAACCACACAAACCTGCGTATTACGGTGCTCGCCGCCATGGACCGGCTGACGCAATCTGCCATGTCCAAACCCGACTAAACGGCCTCACACATGGCATCCTTGCCATCCTGGACCATAGCAAGGAAACAATCCCGTTCGGGAATATTTTCAGCCGCTAAGGAAACAGTTCCACAGAGTGCGTGAAACTAGACAAGGCACATACAGAGTTGGCCACCTGGAGCGCCATACCCCCTGAAGAAAACATTTTCTTCGCCCAACCGATCAAGAGGGATGTAGGATACGACGCCTGCTTTGCCGGGGCCGTAGCCGCCTGCACCACCAAACTCTCCGGAGTGGGGTGCTTGGTCAAGTAGCATGGGCCACTACTGGCTGGGCGGTATTTTTGCGGCAAAGACTTGCCCACTGTCGGGAGACTCTCCGGAGCAGTCCAAGCTGCTGCCACCCTCTTCTGTAGAGCCATATGGAACGGTAGTACCGGGTCAGTTGGTGGACCGTGGTCAAGGATATCCGTAAGGTCATCCTTAAGAAAATCCCCTGGGGAAGCAGACCCCTCCCCCCCCCCCCCCCCCCCCCCCCCCCCAAGTACTCTGTGACCCTAGACATAAGGCGCCGGTATGCGGAGTCGGCATGAGTGCCAGGCTCAGGCCTATAAAACCACCTCCGGAGAGGTGTCCAGACCACTGGCGTCATGCAAGGACTGACGCAGGTCCTCAATTTGACTATGGCCCGAGAGAATCTCATCTGGCACCGTATCAGGAACCATGCCATCATCAGAGCCCTCCTCCACCTCCGAAATAAACTCAAGGTGGTGGTAAGAAGGCACAGAATGTGGAACAAAGCCATGCTTGACCTTGGCCAGAGCCTTTCTAGGGGGGGTTCCACTGTGCCCTCGGGCTCCCCAGTCGAAACAGCCTTGAAAGGCGTCGAGTGAATCTGCGTCGACGCCGAACGCGGCACCGACAGCATCGACAGTGTTGACACAGGCCTCGAGGGCGGAGCCCCGAGCGTGTCCCTCGATGGCCTGGGCGCCGACTTCTTTGGAGGCGCAGCCTCGAAAGAGTCGGTCATCGACCTCGGCGCCACAGGCGTCGACGTCTTCCTCGAAGACACCACAGGTGCACACGGTCTCGAGCGCTTCGAGGACTGGGACCTGGAACGGGCATGACGAGAACAATTCCCCTTGTCCTAGCGAGACCATTCCCGCAAATCGTGCCGACCACCCGAGCCCGAAGGCGTACGAGCGGTGTCTCAACAGATCACGACCAACCCCACTCGGAGGCGCGGGCGGACCAGTGCCCTGCGATTCGAGAATCGCTAACATTTTCTTCCCGAAGGAAGCCCATTCCTCCGGTATCGCATGCTTGGTGGGATAAGCGACCCGCCGACGGGCGGAGTCCTCGGATGAGGACGGGGAAGGCGACCGATGACAGCGCTTCCGGGAGTACATCCAAGAGGAGTGGCGGGACCAAGACCCACTGGACTTCCGATGACAATGCGGAGAGTCACCCCTCGAATCGTCCGTCGAAAGCCCTGCAGACCTCGACTTCCGTGGCTTGGACACCTTACCTACCGACAGTTTCTTCTTGCGCTCCCGCAAAGTTTTGGGCGTAATCGACTGGCGGTCGACACAATCATCCGTGTCATGGGCCACCCTGAGGCACCAGAGGCAGGCATTGTGCGAGTCCGTCACCGACATCTTGGACCCTCAGTCCCCACACTTCTTAAAGTCCCGACCCGGGGTGGAAGACGAGGTAGACATCACAAAGGATAACTTCACAAACGAACAGGTTCGAAGAACCAATATAGAACAGAAACTCCAAAGAATCCAGGCGTGCCGAGATCTCCGGAGCGAACACGTTCGCAGAAAAAAAGGAACTGAGGCTACGGGCGTCGTGCATCCCATTTAGAACATCCAGTGACGTTGGCCGTCGGAGGAGGTCCTCGAGGCCAGCATATCGACGCAGGAGCCAAAGATTTTCCGAAACAGCACAGCTGTGGTGATTACATGTCATACATATGGAATACGTCAGAGGACCCAATCCCATCGAAATGTAAGTTAAAGAGTGAAACGTGCATCCACGGTGTAATTCACAACATAAGCAAAGTTTTTCCTGCAATGGATTGGTACGCTCGATCTGCAATAATGTGCAAACCTCTGCCAAATCAATATGGACTTTGCAACAAAAGTTTGCAGGATACATCCACTGACGTGCAGCAAAACTTCAAGAAATACATTACTACATGCACGTTTAACTTCCCATTGTTAATGCAGCGCCTACAAATGAACTGAATTATCTAATCTGTACTACATAGTATCCTTCACTTAACACGCACCCCAATTAACCTCATTATTACCTAGATTAAGCTGGTGATATTTCCAGACTCAGCTTGGCAGTGACCCAGGGTCATTCACAGACGAGGTCGCTCGAGACTTCGCACCTCTTCTAAAGTTTGCCAACCCAGGGGGGAGAGAGAGCCTCATCCTAGCAGACAGTCAGTCCAGGAACCAGCCTTCTGCTCCCTCCATGTGTGAATACAGGAATGTCTCGCCTTCGCTGCCTCAAACCCTTTTCATGAAAACCCAGTCACTCAAAAGCATCTCCCTTTGACAAGATCATCCCACTAAAAGATTTACTATGTGCCTTTCATTGTACTAACTGCATTGTTGAAGAGAAAATTATACATCTTCCTTGCGCTTCCTGGTCCAGTACAATGCAATGTCTTTAGGAACAGGTCTTCACATAGCTCAGCTCACAACACAGATTCAGCCTGCACGTTTAAATCATTTTTCTTCTCCATTTCCACAAGGTAGGTTGGGGGAGATCTTGACTGGATTTTACATCAGGTAGAGTTTACCAATTTATCCCTCAGGTTGGCAAGTAGCTTAGGGCTGCTGTAATGTTATCCCATCGAGGTGGTTTTGGTGGGATCGCCGGGGAGCATCCCCGGCGATCCCACCAATCTACTTAAGAATATTAACACCACAGTAGAAGAAGCCGAGGCAGAAGGATTTATCAACTCGAGTGAAGCAGCATTTCTCATGCCAACACACCCACGGGTCCCGGCGTTCTACGCACTGCCCAAAATTCATAAGAGCATTGATCCACCACCAGGACGCCCCATTGTCGTGGGCCTTCAAATCGATACTGGAACCACTGTCACAGTTTTTTGATTTTTATTTTTTAAAGAACGAGGTACCCAAAATACAAGCATACATCATGTACTATGTGTATTCAAACATAGCACTCAAATCGATATTGCTCACAACACCGCGGCATCAGTGAGGTCAATGATATTTGTGATGTCATCTTTGATGTCCTGGGTGTTAGTGTTAGCAGTGCACGGTGGTGGAGCCAGTTATGGTTGCTTAGCTTACCATAACTGGCGAATTTCAAGGGTTTTTCGGTTTTACTTCGAACCATAACATTCCGTTAACAAAGTTTTTTTTAATGAATATACACTTTCATCATGTGAATTTGGGAGATATTTACTAGGATTCCCTTACTTTGTGTACATGTAACATAGAACATACTGAACCCCCTCGCTAATGATATTTGAAGGGCACGGACTGAGCGTCTGTCCGCGGATGGGCACGGACAAGAGCAACACTACCCAAACAGTCAGGGGGTATCTGAAATTGTTCTATCATGCCATATAAAAACTGCACAAGTTTAAAAAACAGCACATAAACATTAGTAATAAATAACCATTGGAACCTACACGTCTCACACAACCCATCCATTTAAAAACCATGTGTAATGAAATGGATTATACCATAACAAAAAAGATATGCCTCCAACGTAATTACCTCACAGCAACTGTACAGCTAGGAGCGACAGTAGACTAACACAACACAACGAATACAAATTACAAGTAGTAAGTGAAGTTCATTTTTCTTGTAGGTTTGTACACTCTTTGTATGAGGTGCAGAACAAATGATGCATTTCTGTTTTTACACAGAAATGTGCAGTACTTTGGACTGGCTTGATGAGAATTTTCCGCATGGCGAAATGTCAGAAGATAGAGATAATAATGGTACACACTTCTCTGCATAAGCAAATTAATAGTCAGTACTTTATGGGTACTAACATATATATATTGTTAACAGACCAGGTACAAATTTAAGAAAGTCCACCAAAAGACAGTACAAGACACCTTGAAAAACAGAAGACAAAGTGGACATGCTAAAAGAGAATTTTAATGGGTTAAGGCAATTTGTGGAGGACCACATCAAAGGAAAAATTAGATACCACTGTCCAACCTGTACCTGTCCCCCTTCTCCATTTCCCAGTGACCTATCCCCAAACCCTGAAGAACAAACGTTTCAACGAAACTTCCATCCCTTCATCCCCTCAACTATCCTGTGGAAACCCCTAATTCCCCTATATTTGTTTCATGGTTTGCTTCCACCTCTCATCCAATTATTTTTTTTAAAGTTCATGTCTGTGGACAGAGTGCCTGTTCGGAATTAATAAAACATGGATGTCCTAAGGACAATACACCTACCTGTACCATTCGCAACCAAGATGGAACTGTTCTTAGAACACACCAGATGGCCGGGATGTCCGTAAAGGAACAAAAAGTGAGTGTCCTAAGGACACTATACCTGTCCATACCGTGCACAGCGAAGATGGATGCGCACAACCGTTCCTGTGCATTTGGTGTCCTGTGGGCACCCATTTCCTTCGCGGATGTGTTCACGACTTCACCATGTGACTGCACCCATGCTGAGCGTGTGCCCTAATTTGCGCACTTTGTCCGCTTCTGCAACATTTCAAAAGAACTTATGCAGTCAAGCCAAATTATTTTACAGTACAAAATCACCATTTCACATGTCCCATACAATGGCCCTAGCTTTCCACATTTTTTTTGGAACTTTTTCAATGCTATTGAGTGATCGATATGTGCACGAGGCGCATCCCTCCACCCCTATAAAAGGCCACACCCCCCAAGCTCATCTTCATTGTACTTCTAGTGATTGTAGATTGAGTTTTGCAGCCTTTAGTGCTCTAGCGTAGATTATCTCACCAACCCTAATGGCATCCATGGCTGCTGTTGCTACAACAGCCTCAGCACCACCCGTAACTCCCCAAGGGCCTGTAGAGGGAAATACGCGTGAGGATGTAGAGAACGAGAATGAAGAGAATGAAGTGGGGGGGGGGGAACTCCCTACTACCAGCACTCGCTGGGAGTTGTGGGTGTGGCAGTTTACCGTTTTTGGTAACGTACCAAAAGCACGGGCGAACCTTGTCACTTGTAAACAGTGCAATTTGGTGCCGAGTCGTGGGATACCTGGTGCGTACAGCTTTGGTACGACAACCATGAAGCGACACTTAACTTGGTTCCACGGTGCGGACATTCGCATGGTGGTACCATGTAAAGAACGTAGTAGGTCGAGTTCCTCCTCAGCAACCTCTGTGTCCAATCCTCTCACCACAAGAGACTCCTGTGGGAGAGCGCATCCCTCCAGACGCTTCACAGGCCATTTGCGATGCTGTTGACCCTTAACTTTCGAGGGTCACAATATTGTGTATGTACTGTGACGCAGTACTCTGCAGGGGTGGTGGGGGATGGGAAGTCTTCGAAGTGCTTTCGAGACTACGTCACGGAGCACCAGAAGCTGCTACCTACCTAAATAAGGCCCACCCTATATCTTTCTATCTCCACCTGCCCTTTCTTATCCCTGTGGTTGGTGTCCCCTTTCTTACCCTCCTTTCCCCTCTCCTAGTGTGTCGTGTGTAAAAAATCCCAAAAAATATAAAACAAAAATTTTAAAAAAGGCTCTTTTCAGAGCCGCCTTTCTCAGTTTAAAAATGGAACTATGAAGTAAACGGGGTAGGCCTCCGGACATTTTGAAAAATGCATGCCGACAGTCCTAGGACAGACAATTTTAGGGTGCAACCGTAGCAAAACCAATGCACTTTTCTCTGGGAGTAAGTGGTGGCTCTGAAAAGAGCCTTTTGGTGGCGTTGTGCGTTTGAAAAACTTGGATTCCTAAACATGTAATGCAAAATAGGTGACTAGAATGGCAAAAAAGGTCGCAATGCATTTTGTACATGTCGAAGAAAAATCTGATTGTCAGCATATGTAAGATGGACTCCATCTCTGAGAAAAATGAATGTGCTGCGAAACATTTTCATTGTGGAAAGATTACATGCCAACATCTCTTAGAAAGGCACAAACAGCCTTATTGACATTGCGCCTCGCTTTCTCCATTTGTGGACTATATAAAGAAGAACGCAGCCACATTTGCCTTTGTGCAATAAGTGAAAAAATTACTTGGCAATTTGGAAACATATCCATGACCTTCTCAAGTCCTTCCTTCATTGCAAATAGCAAAGAAATTCCAGACATGCCCTAATCCGTTTCCTCCACAAAGAATGATAATTATATCAGGATGACGCCCTGTCTGTAAAGTAGCAGAGAGGTACCAAGTCCACCCACTTCATTCAACGCACTCCATGCCAGTGCACTTCCACATGTGGTAATCCAAGATCTGCAGATATACCGGAACGTTCTGCATGCACCTTCAACCAATGTATCCATGAGTCTCCCAAAATCCAGATAATCTGTTTGAGCGCGCACACACACAGCCATAGCTGTCTGTCGTCCTCTCAGGAAAAAGACGTTCTCACTAAGTCTCTCCGTTCACAACACACCCACAGAACTTTACTGACCAATCCTTAGCTCCGCTCATTTGCATGCCTCTCCACCCCAGAATCCCCATATGTAGTATGCGCTGCCTGCAGACTACCGCCATGTCCGTGGACATGTAGAGGATCTGAGCGTGACTGTACATTTAAATAGTGTTGCCCTTTTCCCCTTTAAGGTGGGCTCTGAAAAGCGCCTTTTTTGTGTTTTTTGCAGCTGCCTAACAGACACGTTATTTTCTATTTTTTGGGGTTTTTTTCTTCTTAGTTTACTCCTACAATCATCACATAACCTTCTCCAAAGCAAGCCTTACATTCCAAAAGAACATGGCATTTCCCCAAAAAATAAAAAAATGAACACCATCTGCTTCAAAACAAGCTGCATTACTGGAAACAATGTCCTTGTGGCTGCAGAAAAACATACGAGCTATTAACATGAAAGCATGCATGCCGCGATTGATTGCACACCTATCAATACTTTGATCAGGACAAAGAACAGAACTGTTGTCCCATTTTGCTCTAGGGAGTAAGCCAGAAAAAATTACTTTAGCAGTTGGAAAGATGTGGATGACTGCTTGAACCAACTGTTCCAAATCTCCCAAAGTAGGTGAACTCACGTAGCCCAAATCAAAAGCACCATAGTGCAAAACTACCACATGGGGACTGTTCATCCTATGCATACCCCTGCAAACTTGGAAAATTGCCTCTACATTGCAATCTGTCGCAGCGCTCCACACCACCTCCACTCTTACATCGAAATGGTTTGCCACATGCCTACATTCAGAATAGAGCTGTAAACCATGGACAAAAATATCTCGAAGCATCAACACACTGACTGTCTCCACCTCTAACATCTTCACTACACACTCTTTCTACACAAATCAACGTCAACATCTGATTGGCTGATCCCTACAGTCCCCTTTCCATGCTGGATTTGCTGGAAAACACTATGTGGCACGCCTTACCCGCGGACAAGCGCGGTGTCCGTGCGGCACGTAACTCTTAGCCAGCCCTTCTACCATTTCCACATCACTCGCAAAACCATTCCCTCATTGGACACAGCTAAGCAGTCACACAACCATCCACCAATCACATCCAAGACCTCTCAAAGTTCCGCACATCAAATGTACTGTTGATCACTCTGAATACAAGTCTCATATCATTGCAAAGCACCTACTACAAAAACTACTGTGCAAGTCTCGAGGATTTTTACTTACAGCTCCATGCATACCCACATGCATACATGTATGTTGTAATTATGCATATTTTATTCAGAGTACATGTGCAACTCTTATGATTCCATTTAAACAAATGAATGCCACTAAATCTGCAGAGCCAATACATACATACCAAAGCTCCCGATTTAAGCGCGAGACTTCTGATTTTTCATTGAAAATTCGCACTACTTCTTACCATCTCCCGCATAACCTATACATACGTGCCAACACTCCCGATTTACGCACGAAACTCGAATTTTCATGAAAAAAATTTGACAATTCTTTTTACTGTCTTCCGCCTAAATTAATGCTACTTCCAATGCGATCATACGAGAAAAATAAACGTTCCCGATTGCTGTGCTGACATTTCCCTCAGGTATTCCCGATTTTTCGCATTCCTACTTATGAAAGTATTCAAATTCCCCCCCCCCCATCCACTATAATAAACTATCACTTCCAAACCTCTCTG
This sequence comes from Ambystoma mexicanum, assembly GCF_040938575.1. Lineage (NCBI taxonomy): Eukaryota > Metazoa > Chordata > Amphibia > Caudata > Ambystomatidae > Ambystoma > Ambystoma mexicanum. Next base: position 409,439,601 of record NC_090936.1, read on the forward strand.
CTATCTACAACACAGCTGCAAAAAAACAAGGGAATTTCATGAACTTAAAATTGTACTCATTTGCGAAGCAGGTGCAACTAACACATTGCAAACGACAAAGGCTGCACATAGTCAAATGAAATGCACACACACTGTTGAGATATCAAACGAGAATACTTCCACGAAAGCTGAAAAATGAACCTGTACATTAACATCAGTGCTATAAAAACAAAATTACTAACTTCTTCGTTTTACAGTTGCAGTGAAGACCACTCTCCTGAAAATCAACAGCATCTACACTACAAACATATCTGAAGAAACCTGGTCATTGCACAAAAAAAAAGTAAGTGCAAAACTACCTTTATATTCTTACTGTTCCTCAAAGAGACTGGGTTATTTATGTAATTTGCGCCCCAAAAAAAACATCGATTTTTGAACCATTCTGCCCACAAATCCCCATTTATTAAACATATTAGCAGGTAGAATGGCACACAAATCCCCGTTTTTTTGGAACAGAAATAACACTCAACCCTTAGAATGTTAGTACTACAAAACAAAGAACTGTTTTAATTTAATACCACTACGGTTACTATTAATGCTTCACCTCACCACTAGCTCACTTTCTACTCATCTGAACCGCAGTGTAGTAACATACTAACAGAGGAATAGCCTTTCCAGCTCATTGTAACTGCCCAATGCACATTCACATTCCACCACATACATCTTCCCCATCAAACTCATACACGCATGCACACAGCACATAGTAAAACAGACCAACCCATACCTTTTTTTTCCACAGACCCCAAAGAAGTCTGTAGAAAGCAACGTAGAAATAGAGCAAATGAATATAAAAAAGTGTCCAAAGTAAGCATCCATCTCGACCAGAGTTTGTACAAAACGTTGAAACAAAACAGCCAATGCAGTCATTTAGCGAAACAAATGAAGCTTCAACTACAGAAACTTTGCCTCCTTTATCAAAATGTGGCATGAAACAGAAAATGCTCAACAAGAATTCGGCTACCACTACTGCCAACACTGCGCCTATAAATCCTGATATACTAGCAAGAAACCATAGTAAAAGTATTTTAGCAAAAATGTTCCGCCTCAGAGTCCTTCAGAATCTAATAAGAGGAGCGAAATCATACACAACCCTTAAAACGTACCGTAGAAAATTAATCCTAGAAGCTCTCGTAGACAGTGCAATCCTTCTCAAAAGGAAGTTATTTATTTTAGTTATAAACAGGATGAAAACACTAACAAAAATAAGTACTAAACTACAAAAGAAACTTCTAAATAAACGGAATGTCAACAAAAATAACTTCTTAAATATTTGTGGAGGTGAATGGAGTCACAACGACCACAGAACCATATTTTAATGAAGAAGCATACAAACAAAATCAAACACAATTGCCATCCATAGCAGTGGACGAGGATATGAAAAAAAGAAAAAAAAAAAATCAATACCATCATGGAACAAGAAACACTGCTTACAAAAGTACCCCCAGAAAACTCAGAATTACCTCTCCATTCGACTGAACCAGACCGTCCAGTATACAAATGGCCGTGAACGTCAATGTGTAACATTCCTAACAAATCTTTCAAATCTTTAGGCCAGTTCCTCAATCAGTATGTGAAAAGTAAAGACAAAATCAAAATGCTGCAAAATATGGATACCTGTCCAGTGCGCAAATACACAGGACTACAAGGGCATTCATTAGCCTGCATTTCAGGACCTATTTGCAAAAGCACCTTCCAGGATATCAAAATGATAGCAATACATCATTCAAATGTAAGAAATCTAGTGTATAAACTGTACTATGATAAAAGTCCAGCTTTAAATAACACTTCTGCATGGTACACCCAAATACCTACAAGAAGAAATCGACCGTATCAAGAGAAAATATTTTGGAAGTGAAAGCCAGGTACAAAATGCAATAGTTTCAGAACAGACTAGCAACAATTCTGCACATGGCAACCTTCTATTACACATACAAAAAAACAAATACTAACATTTAAACCTACATTCGCTGAAGTACCAAACCATGTGTGTGTTGCTGCAGAATGTTTTACAAAAGTAAAAACTATAGACATAACATACAAAATAGAAGACAATGAAGATTCCAAATGGTTTGAATTAGCTCTGTACCTTTTAACAGAACAAAACAAATAAGTGAATCCCTAATATGTTGCAGTTACTGCACTACAAAACTTAACCAAACTCCTTCACGTGCTATCACAAATAATTTGAATTATTTCCACTACCAAAACCCCTGCAACAACTCAATTTGTATGAGAGCACCATAATTCAAACTGTACACCCATTTCAAGCATTAATATGCCTTCAACCAAAAACAGCAAAATTACCTCCCTCTGAATTGTTGAAAGGCATTTGTGGCATAGTAGTTTATTTGCCATTAGATCTGGCAGAAAACGTGCACACTCTAGGAGTGCAACGTCCAATAAAGCATTATTTGTCTTAGTAAATGGTGTACCAACAAAAGAAAAAAATTGGCAACAACTCGTGGACTTACATAAAGTTAGACAAGCCTTGCAATATCTGAAACACAATGAATTCTACAGAGACATAAATATTGAAGAAATCGTAAGGGAAACAGCTGAAATAATTCAAGACTCACCAGAAACTGGTCAATTTGAACTTCTGGCTCCTACTCCAGTATCCACTCTTTTGGACCATTATACAATTCATCCATTGCACTTTAATGAGAGCATAGATCATGAACTAGACACTTACCAAATGCGACAAACCAAAGGGTCACCAATGAGCATAAAGGAAAAAAGTATAGAAGCACGTGCTTTTCCACTACTACTTCCTACTAGCAAAGGAGGAAGATACGATGATAGACCCACTCGGATAACAGGATCAGAATACAGCTCATTATGAATGTATTCTGAAGATCCACATTTTGTCTAAATCTGGGAATACATATTCCACCTACTCTTGAAAGTGAACTAGCAACCCTATGTTAGAGTTGCACACATTGAAATCTGGAACCCACTTACAAAATATGTCAGCTACGCAATTAATACAAAAAGTGCAAGAAAAAGGTGAGGTTTTACAATCCAGGATAACAAATCTGTTTGCAAACATGCGTGGTACAAAAGAATACTGGTTCCGACATCACAGAGATGTAAGTTGTATGATCAGAAACCTTGGACCACCCACTTGGTATGTTACATTAAGCTGTGCAGAATATGCATGGGAAGATTTACCCGATTTCCTACGCATATCAAACAAAACCAACAGATATACCAACATCCGGAGAACTTTGCTTGCTAGATCCTGTTAATGTTTCAAGATATTTCCACCATCGTTTCATTGCTATGCTACACTTTTTGTAATAAAACTGTTCCTCCCCATCGGAGAAGTGCAACACTTCTTTTGGAGACAAGAATACCAAGCCAGAGGAGCACCACATATCCACATGCTTTTATGGATTAAAGGTGCACCTAAATTTGGTCAGGACAGTGATGCCACTGTTTTGCAGTTCTTCCAAAAAATATGTCACTTGTGAAATCCCTTCACAAAGGACACAGTGACCTTCATGGACAAATTGTACAATTTCAAAGACACAAATGTGGCAAATAGTGTTGTCGCAAATACAAAAGCAAAGGGAAATACTACACCAAATGCCGCTTTGGTTTCCCTAGACCAGTTACAGAAACAGGTGAAGTGAACAACTTCATGTCTTCAGTTCGACATAGTGTTAAAGGTAAATCACCTAACACGTATTACATAAAAAGAACAGAAGAATCAAAATATATCAATGATTACAATGCAATCATTGCCCTCTTAAGGAATGCAAACAGATGTGCAGTACATTGCAGACAATTCCACTGCAGTTGCATGATATGTTACAACCTACTTAACAAAAGCAGAAAAAAAACAGAACTGCAAGACTTCTGGAATGACCTATCATCGGACAAAACACCATCTCAGAAATTGTACAGCCTAGGCATAAAAATGCTCAGAGAATGTGGCGCCTATGTAGCTGCAGATCGTTTAACCGGTACTGCTTTGTATGGAAAATCTGAAAATATAGTATGGCTAAGTCTTGGTCCTGCTAAATCTAGAAAAAGTTCTCAAATCATATGAGGACATACAAACAATAGCCTAAAATAATCCCAACAGCCAAGACATTTTAAAGAACAATTTACTAGACACACACTACCCGAACAGGAGTACCACTTTGGAAACCATGTGTCTATACCACATAGCCCAAAACTTTGCATACAAAAATATAAAACCCGATGAAACCAAACGTAGATATAGAGTGACAGATTGTGAAGGCAGCTTAGTGAAACTTACCAAACGAAACGTGATCAATCATGTCAAATGGTCATTAAAAACTCCTCAACAGAAAGAACTATTACATGTCCCTGCTACAACTTTTTAAACCATTGGAGAAAAGAGGAAGAGAACTAGATAACTGACTGCTATGAAGACATTTTCAAAGCAAATGAAAGCGCAATCACCGATGTGAACTTTACGCAGTACAAAACAATGTTGCACAATGAACAGCAACACAAAGAACTCCAGGCCCAACTAGATCAGGACACTTCGGACAGTAGTCCACCTTCTGTAACAGGAAGTCAACCACCACTAGGACAGCCACTAATAGCAGATGAGGCAGAATTAGCTATGACAGAAGTGGAAAACACCATGTGTCACTATGAAGAAGATACAGAAGACTTGCTGTACTACAATCAAAACTTAAAGACCAGCGCACCATTTTTGAAGAAGTAACAAAAGAAATTGCACATGGTGTACAGCACGAAAATAAAGAATGTAACTTCCAAAATTACAAACCTATACTGCTGTACGTCAGTGGTGAAGCTGGTTCAGGCAAAACATTCTTAATTAAAATCAGCAGCAAGTTCCTTCAACGATTGACAAACAACAAACTGTCAGCTGTTGTAACTGCCCTCACAGGTTTAGCTGCCTACAACATAGGCGGTGTCACTTTACACCGATTACTACTCCTTCCAGTAGAACACAAAAAAAACTAGACTATTATAAACTTTCTACAGAATCTGCAATGGAACTACGCAGAGTATTAAAACAAATGAAAATGCTACTAATAGATTAAGTGAACATGGTCTCTAACCTAATGTTTGCTTTGATTCACCTCAGATTGCAAGAAGTACTTAAAACAAACTACGAAGAACTCTTTGCAGGAAAACACATTGTTTTCGGAGCTCTTCTACAATTGACACCAGTGAAAGGTGAACCCATTTTTAAAACCTTAGGACACAAACTCTGCTGTAAAACTGTTGGCAGCATAGGAAATGTCAACCTTCGGCAACATTTCCAATACAGAGAATTAACAGAAAACATGTGTCAATCTGCAGAGCTCACTTCCGCCAACATTCTAAAAAGTATTAGAATTGGTAAAGCACAATCAATATTGAAAAACCGGCACATCCATGCACTTTATGGCGATAACGCATGTGCTACTGATGTTATGGAACAATTAGCGCACAAACATGTCAATTGTATGGCCTTAATGCCAACTCTTGCAAGTTGTTCCAAATTCAATGAAACCATGTTAAAAAAAGAAATGCAACCAATAATTGAAATTTGCCCCACAGACGAACTGGACATACATGGTAGGACACTACCCATGCGTCAGCAAGCCACAACAAGACTAAATACCTTAGAAAATTCAATCTCCAACACAGCTGGTTGGAAAAAATATTAAAATTGTCCTTAAATTGTAGAGTAATGCTTAAACGTAACCTTGACGTGGAGCAAGGACTAGTTAATGGGGCACTGGGTACAGTTGTTGGCTTTCAAACATACCCACGTGACAACATTGTTTGTCAATATTCTCTTTGTCAAACTTTCAAAAGTAAAAAAGGATAGGGCGCTCAACAGCTCGATTCCTTCTCTTCAAAGACATGTATGTACGTAGAGAACAATTTTCTCTAACTCTTGCATATGCAGTCACCATTCAAAAATCCCAAGGTCTTACCCTGGACAAAGCATTGATAGATATAGGAAACAGTCTTTAAAGAAGGCATGAACTACGTAGCACTATTACGCTTACGTACACTTGACAGTCTATTTCTAATCAACTTTGATGCAAGTAAAGTGAAGGCCGATATTCCTTGCATTTTAGAATTCAATAGATTGCGTTCACTGTACACCCCCCCCCCCATCTGAAATCATATCCTGTTCCAGAAAAAGGAAAACGTAAAAGAAAACTAATTCAAACAGAAATGCAACAGGATCTGACTGCAAATCCTTCAAAGAAAGCAAAATAAGCTAATACTTAATCAATTATCACAAGCAAAGAAGAACCTATTAGTGAAAGTAAATCAAGTACTTCTTCAAAAGGAACACAAACTCTGCAAAAATTCACTTGGACACAGAACTATCAGGTCCATTCAAATTTTCAAATGAAACTGCTGTAAGTTGCTACGCAAATGTAGCAATGAATATTCTATTTCAATTGCCACCAATTGTTAACATTTACTTATGCAGTACAGACCAATTGCGTTTCAAAATGTTAGTCCTTCATAGAAATGCAACAATCCTGACAGCACATAGTGTTCACGGAATAAGACAAGAATTGGACTACTGTGCTGGAATGGTGAGGTTCACTATAAACTCACAAGATCCACAAGAATTTCTAGTGTACTTACTGCAAGTACTTGAAACCAAAAACCTAACTATAAATTAAATCTTCCAGATTTCATACACATGGAAACATACATGCACTCTCTAATAATGTGACACAGGAACAAATCCCTAATGAGCGATTTGTGCATGTATCCATACCCAATTGTGAATCCATTCCATTTCAGCAACTTCTACAAAATGCAAACCATTGCAGATTATGTACTATCTGCAATTCAGATAATCGCTCCACCTTACTGATACAAACACATAGTAACTACATAATACTAATGCTTCTACGTTCCAATGCAGGTGGTACCAAAAACAACTGCAAGCTGACCGGATTCACACACGGTCAAGCGTCACTTGGAAAGAAAACCTTCACAATAGGTATAATCTACCATGCAGGACCCACAACCAATGCAGGTCACTACACTGCATATATTAAAAAGAAATGTGGATGGGTCGAATGTAATGATAGTAGCATTACTCTAAATCAGATTACCAGCAAATCTTACAAACGCTTATTTAATCTTCTTAAAGCCAAAATTTAAGAACTAATGTGTACGTCAACATTAACAAAAATTCAATTAAAAGACTATAAACAGTTAGAATACGCCAACGGGTATCTGTTTAAAAAGTCTGCAAGAAGCCAACATATAGAACATTACTCAAACAACAAGTGAACACTCAAAGAAAACAAATCTTTTGTAGCATAGCAAAGAAAGGTTTTTTTTTAATCCAACAAGGATTCCCCCCCCCCCCCCCCCCCCCCCCAAGACCCAATGATTTGAAAAACAAACAAACTGTGCAAAATGCACAGTACACTGGTTTGTAAACTAAATATGAGGGTAAAAAAAAGCTAAAATGTCTATTATACAATGTAATAGAACTTTATAAAATGCAAACATTAACATGCTTTTCTTTTATCACAGAAATTGAAAAAGAATATTTCCTCAAAGTACTAAAGTCAGGAAAGAAATATATGGAATCTCAACAAATTAAACAGTAAGTATAATTCCACACATTCCATACATATTCAAATCTATATGTATGGTTGTAATATGGTGCGGTGGCTGTGGGCAGGACCTAGAGTCTTGGATGTATAACCTACGGCCTACACCATGCGGCCATTCAACCAAGACTCTAGTTCCTACCCACAACCACTGCAGCATATCAAAACCATGGTGGCTTATAACTTCACCGCTTATAACTTTGGTCTTAGGTGCATGGACTGCGGCCATGAACCTAAGAATCTAGGTCGTGCACACAACCACCACAACATCACACCCATGCTGACTTATAACTTCAGTGTTTATAACTTCAGTCTTGGGTGCATGGCCTTCGGTTCTGCATCGAAGACTGTAGGTGCTGGCCAAAACCACCGCAACATATCACACCCATTGTGGCTTATAACTTTAGCACCTAGAATTTTGGTCTTGTGTGCAGGGCCTTCGAACTTGCACCCAAGACTATAGGTCCTGGACACAACCACCGCAGTATATGAAACCCATGGTGGCTTATAACGTCAGTGCTTGTAACTTCGGTCTTGGCCCTGGACACAACCACCTGATAGATATGCAATTCTATGGATTTATCTATGGGTGCGATATGCTACAGTGGTTGTGGCCAGGGCCTAGAGTCTTGGGTATATGGCCTAAGGCCTACGGCCATGCACCCAAGACTCTAGGCCCTGGACACAACCACCTCCTAGATATTCGATTCTATGGGTGTGATGTGCTGCGGTGGTTGTGGCCACGTCTTAGAGTCTTGGGTGTAAGGCCTGCAGCCATACACCCAAGACTATAGGCCCTCCCCACAACCACCTGATCAATGTTCGATACTACGGGTGTATCTATTGCTTTGATATGCTGCGGGGGTTGTGGACGGGGCCTAGAGTCTTGGGTGTGTGGCCATAGATAATCTAATCTATGGGCGTGCACTATATAAAACCCATGGTGGCTTATAACTGTTTTTGGGTGCGTGGCCTTTGGCCTCTACATGAGAAAACTCATGCATGAGTAGGTCGATCGGTTTCGATAACCATAGTGATTTGGGTGGTCTTCGGGACCAAAAGTTCTTGTCATGGGGTTCACTCCTTTGGACCTTCAATGTGATTCAGGCGACCACTGTTTCCTAAGGGGAAAAATAAGGTAAAGAACTGAGGGGCGAGTCTACCCCCTGTAAAACACACTTACTCATAAGTAGCTGCGTGCTATCATAGTGTGGACTTTTAGATCCCATTATAATTTGGGGTGCAGTGAATTAAAAGGACTAGCGTGTGTTTTACTTTCGGTTACACCTGACTAGGGAGGGGGAAGGAAGACCGGCAAGTGAAAAGTTGAGGCGAGCCAGTGATAAACCTTGAATTATAGGTTCGTAATCTAGTGCCTGGATTTATGGGAACACCTATGTGGTGCATTAAAGTGGCATACGGACAAAGGTGTGAGTAAAATTAAATTGGTCCTACCCGAGTCATGGGCAGTTCTGCACGTTCGATGTCCAACTCAAGAAACCTGCTAATGTCACAAACAATTTGCTCTATGACTAGATAGGTTTGCAGCCTCTAGGTCTTTCGCTTTCCCTCTGAGGGCACATTGTTTTACACAATCAGGACACGTTCTGAGATGACCGGATTACTGCTCGAATTGGTGATTAAAACAGATTCCTGACTGCATTACCCGCTATGTCACTCATGAAAGGGACATAATCTAATGTATAGTATCTTTATTTAGCAACCTATCACTTGTGTCTGACCTTTTTAACAATAGCATTTTTAGGATGTGTATATTTGTCGGATAGGGAGAATCTTCTTGCTATCCCTTTTAGATAGGCCGTGCACTAGGCCGTGCACTATCAAACCCTTAGGGAGTGACTCACAGGATAGGGACAGGGTGTTCTTCACAGTAGGGACAGCCTGTTTGTGCGTTTTGTTCAACAAGAGTGTTGTTGCTTTTCCTCTGCTTAAAGTTTTCTCTGAATACCGTTCTGTCTCATGGTACTGTGCACCTAAGCACCGGAGATCACTCTACAACTTTCTGCCTCTCCGGCTAGATCGAGGGAGGAGTAGCAGATGTTTGCATCTTCTCTGGCAGCATCCACAGGGCGCAGTCTCCTCAACCACAGCCTATATGGCGGGGCCAGTGGGTATGCAGAGCTGTGAATCACATTGTCGTCTAACCATGCCCAACCACCATCTGCGGTTGTATTTTTTTAATGTTTTAAATCCTTTTCCCTTGAGAGGGTGGCAGGATATCAGTCTTGGGAAAATAAATTTAACTCTGGGAGATTCCAGACATAGAAATGACGGTTCATACCATGAACTGCGAGCTAAAAAAGAAGGGAATCTGGTTACCATGACGTGAGCTGAAGACAGACAAAAAGGGAGCCACTGAGTATATTTTCCTCCAGAGTACACAGAAGGGATTCTTGAACCCTTTTTAGTAGGCATTTTCTTGGACTAATGGTCCAACAGTTAATTCCAGCATAAGTGCATCCATAGCAGCCTCATTCAAAGTATGGCAAGGTCACAACAGAATGAAGCCAGGAGGCCTAACTGTCTCTAACCACTAGGTTGACATTTGCAATCTGGTGCAGAAGCTAAAAATGGGTGCATCAAGGCAGAAATTATTACGGAAGGAGGCAGAGATATTCTCAGGGTCTTAACCAGGACGGCCCCTATAAATTGAATGTTTTTGAAAATTACAAGCTCATTTTGATGGAAAACCCCAAAAGTAGTGTAGAAAACCAGGCACTAGCCCATTCTTCTCCACCGAGAGGACTTGGATTAGCCAGTTTAGTAAAATATATGCTTTTTTCCAGACTGGTGCGCTACCACCACACCTTGGTAAAGACTCCGGGAGCTGCAGTGAGTCCAAAAGGAAGGCATCTACACTGGTAGGGGCTCACTCGAAAGGGAGTGAGTAATTGGCGGTGCTCCCTTTTCATTGAAATGTGGACTTTTACACTGCCGAGAGCTACTCATTAACCAATCCCCATCTGAGGGACCCACTAGATCTGGAGGTCTGCAACCATGTAGATGTAGTTTATTTAGAGTAGGATTCCAACAATGCCCTCACTAATGACTATGCTGGCTAGGTCTGATGGGTGTTGAAGTCAAACATCTGGCAAGCAAAAGGTTGCAAACTACTGCACTAGCATTTGGGCTTGTGTAGTAATGGTGGAAGCTCAGAGTTAGAAATTCCTTAAGATCAGTAAGGTCCAAAAATCAGTTGATTAAGCCTTCTTGGCAATGCAATACAAAAGCCTAGACATTGTGAAACAAAAGGCTAGAATGCTCAATTACAGGGACACATTCTAAGACAACTAGCAAAAGAAAGTGAATCTCTTTCAGAAGTTCCAGGCATTAGGTTCTGCGATTTTGGGGGACACTTAGGAATGTTAACAATACCCCCTCTGATCTTTAGTACCAAAGGGTCTTGCGTAATGTTGACCGAGGTTCTGTAAAAGATTCAAAGCCTTCCTTCTACTGAGGATGCATGCTGCCGGGATGGAAAGAAAGTCTATTCCTGCCCTGAGTTAAGTGGCAAAGTACCTTGTTGGAGAGGAGGGCACAGCAGGTGTGTGTTTAGTGCAAAATCTCTTAACACACCTACCAGAAGATGAGCATTTGTTTTTAGCCATCTGCCTAGCCATGTAGGCCCTAAAAGCCAAAGGGGATTGGTAAATATTTAACAGGATTAGAGATGGCACTTATTTTGCTGTAACCACCCCATCTTGCAACTTTATTGCTGGTGTGTGAACATATTTTCTCCCCCAGAAGGTGGTCACTGTTAGAGAGAATTCTTCTTTATGGCTAATTTCCCTCACCTAGTGAGTCCCCCAGCAGCTTTGCTGGACTTCTGGAGTTTATTTTTTTTCCACTCGGTAAGAGTGTGAGCTTTTCCCCCACTCTTACCTGTATTTTGCTATGTGTTTTTACCCGTTTTTGGGATTGTGGGCACTGGAGTACACCACTTCAGTAGCCCCCTTCTTTGTGTGCGTCACACAGCACCTTGTGTGCAGTGGCACTGAGTTTTCGTTTAGACTTCCCACCGACTCCATTTCTGAGGGGACTTCTGTCCCCCAGAAAAGGGTAAAGTTACCATTAACTTTACTTAGTCGAAACTAACCACAGAACCAGTGCACCCCATCTTACATGGAGTACTGGCAGGGTTAACGCTTAGCTCTTCATTTGTACCTCAGAGCATGGTTTCGCTCTTTTAACATTTAGACGTGGCTGGTGGCTGTGGTATCTACCCCAACTTTTCTACTGCGATTATATTAGATAAACGTGGTATTGTTCTTGGCTATTATATTAGCCTCGAACATAAACCCGCTTGACCAAATAGTTTTTCTCTTGGCTCCGGTTGGGTTTATTCACCATTTCTTTTTGTTAAAGTCCTTCTTGTGTTTTACTTTGCGTGGCAAACTAGGTTCGCCTTCTTTGTTCACTGTCTTTTGGTGGGCTTTTACCTAGAAGCCCTCCTCAAGGCACCTGGGTGTCTAGGTGGGCTGAATGTGAGCGAGGGGTGTAGTCACCCCCTGCATAGGGTATCCTACGAAACCCAAGTCGCACTTTGTCATGATTGGCCAGGGTAGTTGTCTGGGCTGGACAACCCCTCCGCTGGGTGATTGACAGCCAGGCTGTGTGAATATGAGTTTTTCGCATAAAAGGCAGGTCTCTTGGGCTAGAAGTCAGTCGCCACTGGAACTACAAGGAACCGAAGAGAAGCGGAGAGAACGACAGCTGCCGCAACTACCCCATCCCGGTGAAGCCCTGCTGCAGTCCTGAGCTATCTGTCCAACGACTAAGAGGCAATCCAGTCCGGAGTCTTCTTCCCTTGAGCCTGGTGGGGATAACCAGCTCGTCTTTCACAGCCAGAGGATCCTCTTCCTTGGTCGAAATCGCTGCACACAGCTGTAGTGGTCCGGAAAGCCATTTGAAGAACCTCTCCTGTGTTGAAGGAGCGCACATTTTATTAGTTGTCACTGCTGCCGGCTTCATCCCTGTGTGGTGCAGATCCCCCTTCAGATGGCCTCCACAACGAAGCTCCAGGAATCGTGGGTCTGCGGGAAACCAACAGGAACAACTGCCAGGGTACCAGCTGCATCAGTGGAATAAGTTACTGTGTTCTGCTTGAGGAAACTGGGTGAACCCCTTTTCTTCATTTCCAAGGCTTGCCCTCGTCTTCCCTGCTTCTTATAACTTTTGCTTCCGAACATTGACAATATCGAAGTACTCTTGGCTACGTGGAATCGTGAACTGTGATCTTCGGCAACAGGCCCCGGTGTCACTTGACCCTGGCTCTGGCCCTTTGACTTTTGAACTCTTGTCTATAAGTGTTTCTCGATTCTGTTTGCCTAACCAAAATATTGCCTGTGATTGTTTTGCCTCCAACTCCCTCTGAGTATCTCAGGTGCTAAGTGTGTTTCTTGCCCCTGTAGCATTTCATGTCACGGATACGCGTTTAGTTAGTAGACCGAACTGTCAAAAAGTGATTGCAATTGTATTCGCGGTAACGTGTTTTGTGTATAACACCTGTTCATTCAAACACAGGGTACTTAACTTGAGACATACTGTACAAAGTGAATTGGTTAGTTGTAGTATATTTAACGTGTGGTTTAAGTTTAATAGAAGTGTTGCGTTTATAACAAATGGTTTAAAAATAAATGCACTTATATTTTTCTACCTGAAACCTTGAGTCAGTGTTTGCTTGAGTCACAGTAATTGTGGTCCCTTTGTGTAATCTCTGCTACTGCTCATATACTCTGGAAATGAGCCTGGCTGCTCCGCCACTGCTACCACTCTGACATAGTAGTACAGGTTTGTACCAAAGGTAAAACTTTTATTGCCACCTGTAGTCTTAATTGTGTGCAAGTGGTCCCTAAGGGCACTGCACAGGATTCTGCCTAACAGTCACCCACTTACAGCAGAACTCAAAACACCACATAGGGAAAGGGGAAGTGGATAAAATAAACAGATATCATCCTCTTTTGTAGGCGGAAACCTGCAGCGGGGAAATAAATGACCAGTAAAGATCTCTCAGGGCTGTAATTTACTTTAACCTTTTTCAAATTTAAACCCGGTCTCCCTTTTTACCTGTGCTCCTCCACAAGTACTTTGGCTTGAGGAACTTTTTGTGATATCACTGAAACCCCCGCGAGCAGTATTTTAATTTAGATTTGTAGGTGTCACATTGGTGTGTGAAAGATGGAGACTAAGAGATCCCCCACTCCGTTTGTTTTTAAGGTAATGTGTATTTTCCACACACCACCTTGCTGCGCAACAATTGTGTATGAACTAAGTTCCAAAATCACATGTGTTGGTGCTCAAAATAGTTTTGTTTAATGGCCCTTTCCGATTACACGTGTTTTGGCATGGACTATGCCTTTTTCAAATATGGGCATATCCTGTGTAATGATTACACACGACGCAAGCAGCAAGAAAAACATTTTCAGGAGATGGGATTAACTCCAGTACTACAAACATGCATATACGAATAAAGCTGAAGGATATGCTCCGATTTGAAAAAGGCTTAGGCAATGGCAAAACACGTGTAATCGGAAAGGGCCAATAAATAAAACTATTTTGAGCACCAACACATGTGATTTGGGAACTTTGCTCCTCCACAAGTAGCTGAGAGTGGAAAAGTCAAACAAATATTCCAAGAATCTAAGCAAACACTAGTAGGATGATCAATGAAGAGATTTTTTTCAACGTATCTTTATTGGCATTTTCAGACATAGTAACATAAAACATTTCAACACTCCATACCTCCCGCCCCCCCCACTAATCCCCCTGTCAAACATTTAGGGTCCAGTGATACAGACACAGGATTCAAGTGATGGTATCAATCAATTCCGAGGATATATAGTCTGTGGACATTGTGGTTCTCTGATCATGTAAGGCAGACAGTACCAGTTCCCAATCAGCCGAGAACTTCCATATAGGTTATCCACTCTAGTGCCACAAATTTCCTAAACTTTAGTTATCCAGTCTTGTTTGCATGGGGTTCTTAAACTCTCCAGTTTTACACTATAACCAGCAGTGCTGCCAAGTTTAAAATTGCGTAGGCTTTCCACCTAGGCTTCGGCCATGCCCTTCATTCCAGGCCTCCGAGGCCCAGCAGACATTTGATACCTTGCTTGGGCCGATTGCTAAATATGTTCTTCATATTGTCATTCATGGCCCTCCAGAACACAGACAGCACTGGGCAACTCCACCAAATTTGGGCCTAGTACCTTACCCCACCACATTCCTGACAACAGGCTTCAGATGTATTCACACTAATTGAGTGTAGATGCGCGGGGGGGGTGCCATCTACTAGAAGTTTACATATGTTTGAGACTAGATTCTCGTCTCCAGAATTGGTGGCAAGATACTCCTCGAATTGCGTGAGGAGTCTTGTGGCTGCTATTTTATTAAAGAGGGCCAGTAGCCAATATCCCAGCTGAAGGTATTGTAACCCATCGCTTTCCCTGAGCCCTAGTTCTGTTCTGCACTGGTCGAACAATTTAACCCCATAGCCCTGGAACAGTTGCCCCATCTTTGTACATCCCATGGCTTTCCAGCAAGAAAATGAACCCTGCACCAAACCAGGGGTGAACTGGGGTTTGTGGAATAAAGGCGGGAGGGGAAGGAGGTGATGCCATGTGACTGCTCTCCTTTGTCCCATATGTCTCCCAGCAATCCTGTGATGGTACTCGCAAGTACATTTTGTGATCCGTCACCGTTGCTTAGCCGTAGGAATTCTCCCATGAGGATATACTGCCTGGTCCATGGACACCCAAATTCATTCGGAATTCCCCATGAACCAATATTTAATAATCCTCAATTGGGCTGCATTGTAACAGTAAGAAAAATTTGGTAGACCGAGCTATCATGTGTAGGCACCAATGTTTCCAGTGTGACCCGCAGGGTTTTGTTACTCCACACACACGTGGAGAGCATCTTATCTAGTGTCCAGAAGAACTGCTGGGGGATTGGGATTGCTTGGAAGTAGACTTCTAGGCTGAACCACCATCTTGATGGAGTTGATTCTCCAGAGCAATGAAATGGATATGGGGCCCACTAATGCAAATTGTATTTTGATGGATTTCAGCAGGGGTTGATAGTTTGCTCCATATAGCCCTTCAAATGTCCTGGTGATTGTCAACCTCAATAGCTTTATACCTCATGGTGCCCATCGGAAATAATTAGCCAGCCCCATTGGATTCACCCTCAAGCGACAAGTTCAGAATTTCTGATTTAGAGATGTTAACCTTTAGTCCTGCGACTGCCACAAATGCCTCAATCTCTTATACTACTAGCGGCAGGGAATTACCTGGTTCCACGAGTGAGGCGCATATCATCTGCAAATGCCACTTTGTGATCCTCTCCTTGAAAGGGATTCCCTTAATTGTCCCCAGGGATCTGATTTTGCTGAGGAATGGTTCCAAGTGTAGTGCATAGAGGAGCAGGGCTAGGGGCAGCACTGTTTGGCACCTCTTAATTGGAATTGTCTGGGAGAGTTGAACATTAATTAGAAGCCTTAATGTTGGTAACTAGTTGGCTCGAATCTTTTGCAGGAAGAAAGACCCAAACCCCATAACTTCCATGGTATGGAACAGAAAGGACTACTTGACCAAATGTTTTTCTGCGGCAAGCAAGAGAAGGACTGCTGGTGTGTCCATCGAGGTTAGATGGCACACCCTCCGTATGCTGTTAAACGTTTGAACCTGACTCGTCTGGATGTATTATTTTTGGGAACACAACTTGCAGCTTGTTTGGCAAGATTTTTGTGTAGAGCTTGGCATCTGTAAATCAGGTGATAGGTTTAAGACCCACAAAGAAAATGATTCTTGGCTGGTTTTGCAAAAAGGACTAATTTTCCTTCCTCCATTGTGAGCACTGTTTATTTGGTAATGGGCATCAAACCCTCAGGTAGCTTTTTAAGGAAGTCTGGATTGCCAAAAGTATTGAATAGTTTAGTTAATCTGGGGGCCGCCTGTATCTGGAAGGTTTTATGAAATATGGCCAGATAGCCATCCGGCCCTCAGGATTTGTTGAGCAGGAGATCCCTTATTGCCCTAAGCACATCCTCTGTAGTATTGTCAGCCTCAAGCTGTTCTTGCTCTATTGGGGTAATCTTAATCATAGGGAGTGTGTGCAGGTATGCCTCTTGCAAGGAGTGACCAAGGCAGTCTGATGTATTAAGGGAGGTTTAAAAATGCAGTGAATTGCTTGGTAATGTCCTCTGTAGTGGGCACCCTGACCCCCTGGGTTTTTTCATCTCCTAAATGAATTGTGATGCCTTTTGTTTCAACTGGGCCGCCAGCAGACCGTCGGCTTAACTCTCCTTTAAGTAGTATTTCTGCTGGAGGGAAAGCTGTCATTTCTCTACCTATTTGGTGTGGAGCAATTCTAGCTCCCCTCATGTTTATAAATGTATTGCGTAGTTTCACCCCTGGGTTGGTTTCCATCGTGTGCATTACTTCCCAGAGCCTCTAATGCTTTCGTTTGTTTTGCCCTCATTGCTCGCATCGCTATTAGCTCTCCCTGGAAGGTTGCCTTGAAGGTGACCCACAAGCATTGCTCCGTTACCTCCATAGAGTAGTTGAGCGCAAAACAATGCCCAATTTTGGTTTCCATTTCTTCCCGCAGTACGTTGTCGGCAAGAAGCCCATGGAGAAACAACCAGTTCCACAGGCCTCTCGTCTCAGATGGCAGGTCGAGAGTGATCGTTAAGGGGGCATGGTCTGACAGAAGAATGGTACCAATGTCCACCTCCTTAATAATACCTAGCAGGGAGACAGAAGACCAGATGTAATCTATGCAGGAGAATGAGTATAGTCTTCTCCATCCCCTCGATTAACACCCAGGAGTCGCTCAGAGCTAGATGGTCCATTTTAGCATGGAGAACTTGCGGAGGAGGGGGCTGCCCATAGTAGATATTGGGGCTTCTGTCCCTACCTGGCTCCGATGCCACGTTAAAGTCCCCCATTAACAAAATCTCCCCTTTCCCAAATGCTTCCAAGTCTGAGGGTTGCGATAGGGAAGCCATCTTCGCCAGAGCTTGGAGCATAGATGATGGCTATTGTGAGTGTAGAACCACCCCCATTTGCAATGTAAGAAACTGGTACCTCCCCCGTTTGTCTGCCTGGGAGTCTAGGACCCGAATAGCTGGGTGCAAGCAAATTGCAATGAGAACCCTGGCCACCTTGCCCAGGGTGTTTGAGAAATATGCGGTTTGTGTCACATTTTGAATCTGTGCCGATCCAGCTTCCTAATGCGAGTCTCTTGGAAGGCTACAATGTCGTGCTGCGCTCTTTGGAGTAACCAGTCTACTTTTTGCCTCCCCCAACTCCTGACCTCCCCACACCCAGTCTTCAACCATAACTTCAACCCTCTCCACCAATCCCCCAGCTCCCTGGCACAAGCCAAAGTTCCTAGTGCACTCAGAATTGGCCCGCCACTGATTCCAGGCACAACTAGCGGGGTATCCTAAAACCTCCTGCATGATTCCAAATGCAGACTTGCTGTGGCTCTCTGTTGGGAATGTCCTCACTTTGTTATTAATGCTCCCCATCATGGCGGTGCGCACTGCAGATATTCCATAGGGCATTTGTCCTTGGGGCCAGTGCTCTGGCATCTATTTCTTCGTCGCACTCTTGTCACCTGCAACCATTGCCACGATTTCCTCCTCGGCAAGGCGCCCTCGCACCTAGCTACTTTAGGCCTGGTGTCCTCTTCAGTGAGATGTAGGATATGCATGCCTTCTTCGCCTGTGTTAATTCTGTGCCAACGCCCTTTCCAAGTAAAGAGGCCAAAAGGGAAAGTCCATTTATTTATGATCGGTTTGGCCGTGAGCACCCTCGCCACTGGCCCGATCGCCCTGCAATTCTGCACTGTTAACTGGGACAGGTCCAAATATAGCTGGATTTCAGCCCACCAAGCTTCCCTTGGGTTTCATCCATTTTGGGTGTACCGCATTATCGCCACCACTGTGTCTGGGTTGTGCCCCTGGCTCCAGCCTTGTGGCCAGTTCTGTGCACCCTGTCAATGTATACCTCCACCTTTCCGTCCCCTAGGTCTGTGAAGATCCGTTGTACAGCATCTTTGAAGACTTTGTCCGCAACTTCTGGGAGGCTCTGTATGCTATTAGATCTCCAGTTTTTGCTTTCCAGGTCCTCGCACTGCAGTTCGAGGTTATGGGGGAACCTGGCCATGTCCTCTAGGATTTCGTCTGTTTTCCTATTATCCTCCATCTCCTGCAGCGCTCTTTCCGTTGTGTTAGTCCGCTCTTCTAGTGACGCAATGTTTTTTCAAATCCTGGATTGTCTGCTTTACTTCTGCCCTGAGCGTCGAGAATTGGGTTTGGAAGGAGGCTATGAGCTGGTTTTGGAAGCCGTTGAAACCTGCTTCGAGGTCTGCCTTAGTCATGGCGTTTGTGCTGCTGTGTGGTCGGGCGTGTTACCGCACCTGGTCAGGGGTCACCCCAGAATCCAACACTGTCAGATGGTGCGATCTTGTGGTGTGGCAGGCTGGTGTTTGCTGGGTGCACCCACACTCTTGCCCCGTGGCATTGAGCTATGTTGCCAGAGGCACTTGTGGGGGTCTTGCGCTGCTGGGATTATAGGGGGATTGGACCCTGCTCAGCCTCTCGCCTTGGTGCTGCTTAGAACACTCAGGGCCCGACCCACAAGCCAGCTACCTCCCTTCCAAGTCACTGTATGGGCCGCTGCCCCCTTCTCTGTGATGGTGCTCATGTAAAGTTTGCTGGGTCTCGAGGCAGGCGTATGATTGCAAATGTTGAAAGGGTGGTCGGGGGTGGGGGGGGGGTAAATGCCCCGGCCCCTCGTGCCCTCAAGGGGCACAGAATATCATGGGCCACTGGCTGCTCACCAGGCATATTGCCACGAGGGCACCATCTCTGCTGAAGGCGGGCTGCAATGAGGATGGTGCCTCGAGCGCCCGTTCCCACCGCCTGAGGGTGCAGTGCCGCCAATGACACGTCCCCGGAGGTGCATAGGACAATCAAGATGATCCCAGGCTCCCTCTGTTGGAAACAGCTTGTGCGGTGGGTGGGACGCCCTGCTGCTGCCTGGTGTTGTCTCTGCCAGCCCCCCTTGCCTGCGCCGACTGGGATCCACAAGCCCGTCAGCCAATGTCTTTGCACGCGAAGTGGGGCACACAGCTGATTACTCCGAGAAGATTTAGTCAGACTTTACTGAGCATCTTTTTATTGCAGCAACGTTAGTTCCCAATGAGCTGTGCAAGTAGCTTTCTTCCTAAGCTGGTCTTTACCAAAGTACACATTTAGGGTTTGGAATGCTGTTCTCGTCAAAGATGGTTTCAATTTATTTGTCTTTTGATGTAATCTATGGGAACCTAAGAACTAGCTGCCTCCAATCATCTCTAGCCAATATGCAATTAAGTGTTATTTTTGTACTGCAGTGATCTCTGGCTACTTAAAGGGCAGAGGAAAAGTACATTACTCGTGTTCTGAATTGCTTTCTATAGCACCTACCAACATGCCTTTTGCACCATCTTTTACCGTCGGTGAGTGAGTAATTGCCTGGTTCCTAGCGAACGCTGTACTTTAAGTGTCTATTTACTCAATACACGCCCTGTGGTGGCCCATGCGGATTAGGTTGATGAGTTTTTACGCAGTACAAACCCCGATATTGTTTGCCTCATGAAGACTTAGCTCAGTGAGTCGTCTACTCCTTTGTTTTCACAATTTCCTCCTAAGGATTATAGAATCATCAATCTTGATACTCATCTAATCCTGGGGGCATTGCTTTTATCTTCAAGACAATATGTGATAGTGTGCAGATTCCCTTCACCCATGAGCTAGCTATGGAAGCTATTTTAGTTCATTTTGCAGTCTCTGCTTCCTACTCATTTCATTTTGTGATTGTTTATTGCCCGCTGGGATCTGACATCTTGCTCCTCTGCCCATTCTTGGAACTTGCTACATCACTTCAGATTAAAAATTGCAATCTTACAGTATTAGGAGATTTCAACATCAGATTTAACCCACCGATTGTTCCAAGGTTGCAGCATTTTTCTGATACCCTACTTGATCTCGGTCTTACCCAGTCAGTTCTGGAGTCTACTCGCCAACATGGGGGCATTTTAGACTTGATATTTTCCTATGACTCAAGTTTGTTGGTTTTACCAGTTATGCAGGTTCTTTGGTCCGACCAACTTGTCCCTTCCCTTCTGGCGGGTTTCCCATGGTTGGACATTTCGCACCCCAAGGTCATACCAACAAGGAATTGGCAGTCTGTAGATTAGGTTCATTGGACTACTTTGGTCAATTCCAAAAGTCCTACCAACTTGCCTGTTGATTTTAATATCTTAGATCATGCATGCTACCTGCTGCTAATGCTTCAGCCCCGCTTACACGTGCACGAAAGTGCCCGTCCCAGGCTTGGTTCTCTGATGAACTCAGGATGGCTAGATTGGAACTACGACAAGCAAAACGGAAATGGCGATGTGCTATGGCCTTTCCAAAAAGTCGATCTTTACTGCCCTTTCTAGGAAATATCATGCAGCTATTCGATCGGCGAAACAACGTTTTTATACTTAAGGTGACAACTGCTCTCAACTGCTCCAGAGAGCGGTTTTCTGTAGCAAGGTCTTTCTTCAATAGCTCAATTTTTGCCTATAGTGGCTACTCAGCTGCACTATGACGCTACGGCTAGCTTCTTCTGTACCAAGGTTGAGAATATCCGTCAACGGATCCTGGCAGATCAGACTGCTCCTATTTCAGCAGCTGACCAGCTGGATCAGGTAACCCTTGTTAACTGGTCTACTTTTCCTGTCTTTAATAATGACACTGGCCATTCGTCAGCTTAAATCAGCGGCTGCCTCAGATCCTGTCCCATTCAAGGTCCTATAATATGTACTTTCAGATATATCATCTCTGGTAACACAAGCCATCAAGCTTTCTTGCCAAACAGGTTGTATTCCTGAAGCTCTTAAGCAGGCTATTGTGCACCCCTTTTTAAAAAACCTCAATGGAGGAGTCAGATTTGTTTAACTTCCATCCCATTTCTTTACTGTTTTCACAAAGCTTCTTGAAGCCTTGGTTTTTCCGCTTTTCCTTTATCGAGTCTTCCTTCTTGCTAGAGTGTCTTAGTAACAGTGGTGGACGCGCCTTGAAATACTTGTGTATAGGCGCATTATAAATGCCATATATTGAGACAGGTTGGTTGATTGAGGTGGAGTGGGAGCCATGATACTGCTCGATTTATCAGCAGCTTTCGACACTGTGGACCACTCCATTCTCCACGGCCGCTGGCCTCTTGGGAGCCGTCCTGTCCTGGTTTTCTTCGTTCTTGACTGGCAGAGGTCAATCACTTTTGCTGCCTTTTTGTCTCCTTTTCATCTTTGTGGTGATCCTCAAGGCTCTGCCCTGTACCGAATGTTATTCAACATCTATGTTCAGCCATTGGTAGGGCTCATCTGCTCACGATTTCAGGTGCTACTCCATACACGGACACAGATCCTAGATCTGAACCGGTCTGAAGTGTCATCCTGTCTTTGTGGTTGACTGCAGGTCATGAGGGAGCGGATGGGCCGCTATTGGCTTCAACTTAATGGGAAGAAGACTGAGGTGCTGGTGGTGGGTGCTCCTTTTTTTCTCTTTAGAGTCATGGTCAACCTCATTGGTCTTTGTTTAGGGATTCTCAGATTCCAGCAATGATTGTAAAAAACCTGGGTATCTACATAACTGCTTTTTCTATGGCTGCACAGGTGGGCGCAGTGTGTGAAACTGGCCACTTCCGATGGAGGATACTCTGCCGGGCGTTCTTTCCTGCCTTCGCTCCTTGACCTGGTGGTGGTTTCCTCTCATGCCTAGTCGTTTAGACTACTGTAATGCCTTCTACCTAGCCCAACCTAAAGGCCTTATCCATCGTCTTCAATCGGTGCAGAATTTAGCGGCCCGGGTACTTCCGGCCACTCCCACATTAGTCCAGTGCTGAAAGCCCTTCACTGGCTTCCAGTGGATAAAAAATAATCTTCAAATCACTCTGTATTGCCCACTGGGCCTATAAAGTCAGTGCAGACTCCACGAGATGCATTTCTGCCCTACGTCCTCAGTGGCAGCAAGTAAGCTGTGGAATGCCCTAATTATGAGTTTGAGATGCACCAATAACATCTTCAATTTTGCCGACATCTCAAAACCTTATTTTGACTTGGCATCTCCTTTGTTGCATCCTCGCATCGAGATGCCTTCCAGTGTACTTGCGTGCTACAAGTGCCAATAACATCTCAGCTTGCAAGGAGTTTTGAAAAATCCTCTACTGAACTGAAATGTTCTTTTAACTACTTATGTTAGCACCCTGTAGTGAGAATTGATCCATGCTGCCTTGCTGTTGAAGGAACGGTCATCTTCATAGGAGTCTCACATAGTGTCTTGTGTTCAGTGGTGGGTAGTCTCTTCTGGCATTCAGACTGCCAAGCTGCACAGAGCAGAGATACTACTCTGAGGCAATCAGTTTCTGCTACACGCGACTGCACAATGAAGGCTCAGTGGAGAGTCCACTTCATCCGTTAAGCGTGTCGAAGCTCCTCGGAAGGTAATATGTACTCTGTTCAGAGAAACCTTTCATGTGGTAATGCAGTCTTCAATTGTATGCTGTGCTTTACTGTATTACTCCTACAGTACCACATACAGTCAGGGGCGCTCAACTTCTCACATAGAATATTAAATATTAAAAGGGAAACATTGAGTAGGCCTCAAGGAAGGAGCCCAGGCAAATGGGAACTGCTGGCAGAAAAATCTCTGCTGAGAGGCAGTTTAGAATGCAAACTTAATTCCAATCTACCCCAGCACCAGCCAATCAGTTTTCAGGTGCCTTTCCACCATCTTTGACTGGGAACAATCCTTTTTCATGTATGCTGAAAGTGAACAATAACCTTAATAAACCACTCTGAAACTATTTTGATTCAGTTCCCGGTTTAACCTCAAAGCGTTACATCCCTAACAAGCTGAACTAACCCAGTTTTACCCTTGCGAAGATCAGCCTGCAATCTGATGCATCACCACTGGGCACATGCAAGACCCAACAGTATGAATGACTGAATCCCTACTGAACTATCGAATAGCTCTAGAAGCATTGACCTGGACATCTTCAATTGGAAAGGCTGCTTATTTCCATTCAGAAAGGCAGAAGAAAAAGGAATCTGAAGAACATGGAGGGTGGTGTGGGGCTAGGTTCAGCAAATTTATCAATTTTTTCCAATTGTGGCTATTACATTGTGCTAAAACTAGAAGCAGCATTTACCGGTCCCAATGCAGAACTCCAGTATTTTTTTTCTGCCCAGTCACTCCCAAGCTCTGGACTCCTTGTCCTAAACAGTAGTGTTTTTGGCAATGCTTCTGCCCTCATTTGGAGCTGCAGAAGTACACACTGAGCCTGTAGATTACCCATGGCTAATTAACTTTGGGCATTCTGTACTCAATTCTGGGATCTAGAAAGATTGTTCAACTAATTCTGGGCAACTTACACCATAACATAACTTTCCATAGTTAGTACATCAATGTTCCCTCTAAGATGTGCGCATGTGCTCTTGCCCATCTCCCTTGTGGTTTCCGCTCAGAATATTTTTAGCGGTGCACAGGGAATTCTCACCTATGCAAAAAGATTTTAGGCACAAGCCACAGCAATTACCTAACATTTGCTTTCTCCTAAACTAAATAGTCACGATATTCTGGTTTAGCTCATTTACATTACCCTACTATGGAAGCGTGACTTTAAAAACCTAAAAACAGAAAGCAGCCACAAGAGGTGAAAACTAATATCAAAAAGTGGCTCCATAAACAGAAAAATCTGACCAAGATATGCTTGCATACATTAACCAACTACCGTTCCCTCCCTACCCATGAATCCTATGATTCAGTCTACCACGTGCTTACTCTAACCTCTACCCCAAAACATTATATATTACCAGATAACCTTCCGCAGAGCCAAGAGAGGAAGAGTCGAGGTTATCAGACATGTACCTACATCCACTTATTTTATTTCTGTTGTAATTTGAATAGCATTCAAGTACCAGAACTTCTGTTATTCAACGTGCCTTATAAAAAGTTTTTTTGGAAGGCCTTCCAGCAGCTACTCTGGCACCCCTGAGATGTGTCCTGCATGCTGCAGCATGACTCATGAACGGACTCTGGAAACTCAACCCTGAACAACCTCTAACTGCACTGGCTCCCGCTGCAAGCCTGTATCATCTTAGAATCCTTTTGCATCATCTACAAGGCCGTCACCCTGAAGTACCCAAGCTACCTCGCTGAGAAAATTAGCATCGCCAGAGGCCTGCAATCCACCGAAGTATGGAAATGTGAAGGCTTGAACTCCGACGGTGCAGGAAGGAAAAAACGAGAACAAGCTTCTGACTATGCTCCAAGACTCTGGAACGTTCTACCATCAACATCAGACTTACCCCATTGCTGCTACAGTTCAGGAAAGAGCTCAATACCTTCCTCTTTAAGGAAGGACTCCTCCATAACACATAGGTCCACACACCCTCCACTACCCATTGTACCGGAGACGCTCATCTGCCCCCCCCCCCTGCCCCGCACAGTCTCCTCCCCTGGTTGATTGTAGATCTCTTACTGTAAATTGGACGCAGTTGCCCTCCCCTGTTAGCTCCCACTCCCTTGTCTGTTTCCCTCACTGTGTTCTTTTCCCTATGGTTGTAAAGCACTCGGCTGATTGCCAAAGCCAGGGCTGTGCTCAATAAATACCCTAATAATAAAAGCATCACCACACTATGTAACCTAATTATCTCAAATATCGGCTACTGACTGTAGGTAAACATGCTAATTGGATGTGTAACTTCATCCCATGCTTCCTATTCTTAGTACATATGTCACACAAGCACTTTGAAGTGGTCCCTTGCATCATGTTAACACATAAAACTCAAATATTATTTGCTCTCCAAGATTTTGGAGTAGACCAATGTCATGCTCAGTGTCTTACTTTACCATTGCTAACATTACCCTTTAACTGGAGAGCAACATTGCAATATCACTTGATTTAATTAGCCTGCAAGGGATAATGGTTATGGGCTGCGCCAGGCATACCTCATAGTATTAGGGCAACAGATATTTAGACAGCAGAATGCATTTCACACAATCTTCAAGTGTTCAGAGCTGCTTTGGGCATAGACCTTAAATCATATTGAACTCTATGCTATACAAAAATGATTTCACTTATCAGTTGTAAAAACCTACCCAACAATAAGGGTGGAATAAGTTGCAAACAATCTTGAATGCTCTGCAAAATAATTGTGCACATGCAGATTCATGAAATTTTCTTAAAATGCATATAGTATCATGGTGAGGCACTAAATAGGTTTTGCTTTCAAAGTAATATGGGTATGCAAATATCCCAGTGAGCGTTTCACTGCTACATGTTTTAAAGTGCCCTGTCAACTTGTATTGATGAGCACAGGAGCTGGTGAAGGGCAGGGGTAAAAGGGCACAGGAGAACACTCCTTGCAGGTGATGAACAAATCAGTAACTTTCAATAAACCAAGTCAGTAGTTTTGCCAGTACAGTGTAGAAAATGTGTGTTTGCTGAAGGAAAGGAAACTAGTAATAGTCTATAGGACTGCACTTTGTTTCTTTCGATGCTTAGCTGGTGAGGGCATTACAACGTAAACATGTGTTCTGTGTTCTGTGTTTACAGACTGTAGTATCCCCCTGCCTCTTGTTAAACTGATAACATTTAAGTACAGAGGGATTCCTAGTTACAGAAGAAGGCTCTCAAGCTGTTGGACCTTGAAGCATTGACGCTATTAACCTAAATGGCATATATGATTTATTTCAACAGGGCTCTAGAAGAAACTTCAGTAAATCTCTGGTTGAATTTTTTCTAGGCTGTGATGAGGAAGGTTGGGCAAAACTATGGCTGTATGTGCACAGTCATTTTACTTCACATGCCAGGGTTACAAGCAAGGCTCTGATAAGAATTTGCTTCCTACTCAGAGCGAAATTATTTTTCAGGGAGTAAAAAAGTAATTAGCTTTGCCAACACAAAAACTTTATGCTCATTAAAAGATGTTCTTTGCCTGTAAAATTCATCTTGAGATCAATCAGAAATATTAGAATTCCTTCCTATGCCACTGCTCTGATGATCACAGATTCGTGGGCAGAAGCCAGGGGTTGGTTCTTATGTGTTTATTGCTACCTCTTTTTATTGGGTGCCTTATTCTGTTTTTAGGGATTAAAAATTGATAGTGTACATGTCTCTAAGCTGTAAGGCTGGGTTAAAGTAACTCACAGGACAACATAATGTGGATAGTAAGTAAAAGCTAGGGAATTTTGATCACCATATTCTGTGGTGCAGTTAGTCTGATGCAATTATCATCCTTACACAAATTATGAGAGTCATGTTCTCATGTGGCCCTTGAATTACTTCAAAGTGGCACAAACTCCTATTGGCATGTTTTCTGACAATTCTTTTAGTTGCCTTGATTCCATCTGCAAATATTGTATCCAGTCTGATTTTTGATAGCCACATCAGATATGAAAAGCAATGCTTGTTTCTTTAATACACAGGAGTTTTTTCAGTGACATAAAGGACATTTCTCTCTGCACAGGAGTACTTTTGTTAGCTACTGTGGCACATCTTGAGGTATTTAACTGGTTGATAAATTCTCTTTATAATCACATAAAATATATATTTTTTAACCTATGTGTTTGGGAAAAGGGTTGTAGGTTACCACCAGCGCCCTTCATAGGGAAACGTCAGGCGCTTCAGCGCCGGCGCTTCAGGGTCAAGCCGGTCTTGCGCCGGTCCTCGCCGTCCGGTGCACAGTACGCTGCCCAGAAACCCCTGCTAATCAAAAACCATGGGGCTTCTACCTTTTGACATAGTGGCCAACATCAATCGTAATTACCAAAACACAAAGCTTGCTAAAGCAGCTTGCGATGCAATCCTTGAACGAACTAGTCCCGATGTTAGACTCTCCTCTACAGAAACCCTTGCTATTAAGAGACGTGAGAAAAGAACACCATCGAACACTACCCTCAAGAAAGTGCCACTCCAACCTCCTCCAGATCTAAAGATCTGTCTCCTCAACATTCGTTCCCTCAACAAACATGCCATCAGGGTCCATGATACGATATCCGCGGAGAAAATAGATGTGCATTACCGAGACCTGGCTAAAAGAGCCCGTCGGTCCTACCTGTGACCTAGCAGTCCCTGAGGGCTACACTATATATTATACCAACAGGGAATCAGGACAAGGGGGTGGCGTGGCCGTAATCGCCAGGGACACCATCCAACTGTTCCCGACCAAAATACAATGTAACGGTACAGAAATCCTCCACCTTAAACATCTTCAAACCAATAATAGCAGCCTTAACATAATTGTAGTGTACAGACCACCTGTAACTATGCCCAACTTCAACGAAGAAATCACAAACCAGCTTAATATGATCAAAGGACCCAATACCGCCACTCTACTTCTAGGAGATCTCAATCGGTGGTGGGGGGGATCCAAAAGACAGAGGCCATTAAATTGGATTAACTCCTGAACAACAGACTACCAAGTGTTGAATACCGATCCCACCATGGACAACGGCCACCTACTTGACTGGGTTGTCACCAACAAACTCACATCTCAAGACTAGAAAACCGACCCATGTATATGGTCGGACCACTACAGTGTGACCTTTCATATCTATCCCCCTGCACAAGGGCCCAAAATTCCCAATCTTCCTATCAAAAAAAAACTGCGGAACTATAAAAACATCAGCGAAGAGCACCTGATGCAATGCCTAGATGCTCACGAAATATAGGGAAAAAATGAGGATACATGCGAAATCACCCTATCTAACCTACTCAGTCATCTACAGGCACTAGTGGACCGTGAAGCTCCACTCCAAACCAAAACCTCTAGACCTAAAAAAATAAAACAAGAGTGGTTCAGAGGAACTTCTCGAACAGAAGCTTAAAAGGAAAAGAAAATGAATGGAGAAAAAAATCCACAGTGGAAAATAAATCTCTGGAAAATCAGAGAAAATTTACAAAGAAATGATAATTGAGGCTAAGAAAAACTACTACGATAAACAGATTTCAGTAGCAGCCAACTCCACCAGCAAACTTTTCAATACATTGAAATCCATCGATAAGCCAAAAGGCTTAACCCCTGCCTTTTCGCCCACCCAAGAAGAAGGCGACGCAACACAGATTGCATTCTTTAATAAAATTAATAAGGCCAGGGACATCATAGCCAAATCCCAAGCAGCCTCTAAGTCACCCACTAAAGACACACCAGAGGAACGTGTACACCAGACGACCCAATTCAAGTTCCATCCCATCACTGCCAATGACATGATAAAAACACTAGCATCCATGAAATCCACCACGTGCGCGGAAAACATACTCCCGGCCAACCTGATCTTAGACCATCCAGCCATTTTTGCACCAGCTCCAACTAAAGTAATACACATCCTTCCGTGATCAAAATGTACCAAAAAGCATAAAAAGGGTAACAGTCACGCCCCTTGTAAAAAAACCTAACCTAGACCAAAGGGACCCAAACAACCCAAGGCCCAAAACTAACTGCAATTTTATACTTAAAATCATGGACAAAATTGCCACTACACAACTTCAGGAACATGTAGAAAGCTCTGATCTCCTCCATCATCAACAGTCAGGATTTCAACCAGCACATAGCACAGAAAAAGCTATGCTGGACCTACAGACCAAGATGCTTAACATTATTGATCAGGGAAAAGCCGGACTACTAATACTTTTAGATCTGAGCGCGGCTTTTGACTTACTAGACAACAACCTACTTAGGTCAGCTGTAAAAGACACAGCAAACTGCTCAGACACAGCAATAAGCTGGATCATGTCCTTCTTACAAAATAGAACATCTAGAGTTCATTGGGGAAACCTATTTTCAATAGAAAAAGAAATTACATGCGGAGTCCCCCAGGGCGCTAGCATGTCCCCACTCCTGTTCAACATATACCTCTATGTATAGTCCTTGATAACATCAACACGTTCTTTACCAATTATGCTGATGACACTCAGCTGGTAATAGAACTAAGTGGAGACCATCAAAAGGACAACAAAACTCGACACAGTGTACAAAGCAGTGGAGAAATGGATGGACCAAAATTGGATGTGTCTAAATGGCAATGAAACCGAGCTCATGGTCTTTGGTTCCAATTTGGTGCGATCCAAGCTCCACCCCGCATATAAAACCTTTACCATCAAAAACACTCCAATTAAAGTCCTTAACAAGGTTAAAACCTTGGGGATGATGTTAGAAGCATCCCTGGGATCCGAGGCTCAAACCCTCTATGTGAAAAAAACATGCTCCTACCACCTCCGCTTATTGAAAGCCATTAGACCCTACCTATCGGAGGAAAACAGCGCCACGATCGCAAGAGCCACAATTCTATCTCGCCTCGATTACGGCAACGCGTTAATACTGGGTTCTAACAAAAACTGTTACCACAGCTACCAAGTCCTGCAAAACAATGCAGTGAGAATCATCAAACAAATACCTAGGAACCAGCACATTAGCGAAGCCAGGAAAGAACTACACTGGTTAAAAATCGAAGAAAGAGTCCAATTTAAGTCGCTCACGCTCACACACAGATGTATATATGGCAATGCTCCAGCTTACATGAGAAGTAAAATCATCCCATATAAGCCCTCCAGAGAGCGAAGATCAGCCAAACAAGGACTGATTACGACAGTCCCTTTCAGACTCAAAAACGGAGCGGGCAAATCCTTCCCTGTCACTGTAGCAGGCCTCTGGAACAACCTCCCGGGCCAGATAAGGATGGAAGCCAACTATCAACGCTTCCGAAAACAATTGAAAACTTACATCTTTAAGTAAAACAATTATTTCCGGCCCAGTCCTATATCTTCTATATCTGTCTTGTGCTTTGTGTATGTTATCCGTCACTTGTCTCTCGTGTGCCTGTCTCTGCGCCCCGAAGCTTGCGAGCTACCGGCGCAATACAAATAAATAAAATTAAAAAATAGGTTACACCTTTTATGTAGATTACTAAATAATTGCAGTGGTTTGGAAGGGGTAATTCCTTTCCAAACTCTGTTCGGAGATGGTAGCTCACTAACTACGCATGACCACAAAGTGGCTTACCCCATGAGTCAATTGCGCATATGGAAAAAAAAAATGCGCATGAAAGGCAACCAGTTATGCACTTGGAGAAAAATAATTAGAGGGAACATTAGTACAGACTAGTGTAGTATGCAAGTCAATCTAGAGACAATTCCAGAAGCAGCAGGCTTTTCTGGAGGAAGTTGAAAAAGGCTGCATAGCTGTGGCCATGACAATGTGAAATTGTTTGGATAGATGGACATTCTCAACTGTTGCCTTGTTTTCCTTAACCTTCAGCGTCGTGGGGTGGAGGGAAGTCAGAAGGCATACTAAGTCGGAGGAGTCGGCAGAGGTCTTTTAGCATTCATTTCAGAATCCAAAAACTGATCAAGAGCAGGGATTGCATGACTGTATGAAGAAGAGGACAATGCAAGCATCCCTCGGGCCCCTATAGCAAATATTAACTTCTCTGGTTAATTTGTGAAGTTATACACCAAACAGTCTGAGCTTACATGTGTTCTAAATACCCTTCTCACCTACATTAGCCCAAAAAGACCCAGAATCAATGGGTCATTCCACATAGGCAATGATATACTATATCTAGATCAGACAGCAGATCCATGAATGTTAAATAACAGGTGCCCTGCATCTTGTGTCTGATTAATACATCCATCCTTCAATGACCCCTCAGACCATAAAGCCAAAGCCCTCTACGTGGCCCTCAAAGACATGCACTTCAACCAACTGGTCAACTCTCCCACCCACAAAAAAGGGAGAACACTGGATTGGATACTATCTCTCAATAACTCTAACTATTGATTCTGTCATACCATTAGTCTGGTCAGACCACCATAGTGTGAACTTCACCATCAACTGCAATGACATCCGTACCCCCATAAATATAATCCCATACACATACGAAACCAGGAACGGCCGCAAACTTACTGCCGACAACCTGAACCCACTCTTAAACAAAGCCCTTAGCACCCTGGTGATCACTTGCGATAATCCATGCTCTTTAGCTAATAACCATCACAAAATGTCTTATGGAGGCAATGGACTCACTAGCTCCAATCACGACCAAAACGCACCGTCACAACAAAAAATCGTCTTTTCGGTTCAACGATGAATTAGTAACAATCAGACGAACCAAACACGCCCTTGAACACTTATACAAAAATAATCCCCATCCATAGACTCAGCCAATCCCTTTAATATAGCCAATAGAGCGTATAAAACTGCCATCACATCGCACAAAGCTGATGCCTACAACCTCCATATCTACAATACAGCCTCAGACACTAAAGAGTTGTTTTCCATCCTACGAGAATTAGAGAACCCCATCCCAGCACCCAGCCCAACAAACATTAGCAAACAATGGTGCACCACCATGCAAGATGCTCTTCAAAAATCCAACTGCTACAAAAAAAAAAAACACCAACACCAAACTACGCATGTACTACACCTCCAGGAGATAACGACCCAAACACACCTCCGTTCTACTTCACACCAGTTACGCAAGGACAAGTGAGCACCACTATCGCCAAGTTGAAAGCTTCCAATTGTAAAGGAGATAACTTTCCCGCACATAAAAAGATTGCGCTGCCTCCCTCACCCCGATCAACTTTGTCAAGGCCTCCTTCAGCACCAAACTAGTCCCAGCCAGCATCAAACCACGCTTGGTCACCCCTCTTCTAAAAAAAACACCCAGATCCTTGTCCCCATCACTGGGAACTACGACCAAGACACCCCAACTATTAATAGAGTCTCCTCCATCCTTCAAAACTGGATGGCCCTAAACAGTCTTTGCCTCAAAGATAAGACAGAAATCCTCATCGGGGGGTTGCAAAGATTACTCAGCAATCAATATTGATGGCACTGTGATCCCAGTAATCAAACAAGTGAAAATGCTAGGAGTCTATCTGGATACCAACCTTTCTATGACCAAACATATCTCTGCACTATCCTCATCCACCTCTTACACATACAAACTAATTGCGCTAAGTCACCAATTCCTTACACCAACAAACTGCATTACCCTAGCTAGAGCACTAATAGTCTAAGTTGGATTACTGCAACGCACTATTAGGAACCTCCAATGCCAATCTCAACCAAATTCAACTCATACAGAACAAAGCACTACGTGCTGCCTTGGATATGTGGTCAGCTTGCTTTATACCCAACATTTGGAGAGAAACACACTGGCTGCCCATCAAGGCAATATTTCTTTTCAAAATACTATGCGTTACCCACAAATGCCTCGCTAACAAAGCCCCCAATCCATCTAAACAATGCCATTAAGGAAAGAAGCACCAACAGAATACTAAAATCCAATAACGACAAACTCTTCGAGATCCCCCGCTTCAAATACACTGGAGCAGGAGGGAGTAGCTTTCAAGTCCTCACCCTTAAACACTGGAACTCACTCCCTATCTACATCAAAAAGGAAGCTTCATTCCTCAAATTCAAAAAAAGCCTAAAAACGTGGCTCTTTAACAAATTTTAGCCATCCCAACCAATCTACACCAATAGCTCTCTTTAGCCTCCAAAATTATCAGACACCACACCTCTGGGAGCTAGACCTTTCCTAATGAAAATGCATTGCTTACCAACTACCTCTCTTCACTGTTATTTATACTATGCCTCTCCCTGTGTAACTATATCCAATTTTCACCATGCAACGATGGTCTGAATATCTATGCAAATGTAACTATGTAGTAACTTCCTATGCTAATGTGACCAGGCCATGATGCCCCAGGGTCTGGGCGTGAAACAAATGTAATAAATCCATCCAATAGCACTCCTGACATGTAAGTGCCATCTACTCAAGATGGTTAGAATGGAAGTTCCCAGAAAAACATTCATAGTGTGGTCCCATTGGTGGAAATGAATAAAATAAAAATCAAATACTCCAGGACAACAAAATAGGAAATGTAATCACCTTTAACTCTACAGTGACGCCAGATTCTGCCAAAATTGACATGACCTGGGTTCACAGAGCCAAAAAAACTACCTCTGACAAAGGAGATCAGATCTTTCTACCACATCTCTCAAGCTAGTGTGACAAACACTGTTCAACAAACTTTGCCTTTTAGCTCCAACTCCAGTTATCTACATGTCAACTTGAGAATTTTCCGCAAACAATCCCATCACACATTAAGGGTACAGCGCTTGCTTTACAAGAAGCAACTTTTAAACCAGGAAAAGAATCCACTTGATTTCATCAAATCCCACCCCATAGAACCATAACTTCGGAAGCTATTCATGCAGTCGAGCAGCTAGAGGATATCCTATTAGCAACTACTCTAGTTCATTATTCTTTTAACTCGATACTAGCCTTCGCCCTGTCCTATTATGATGAATTTCTGCATTTAAACTATAATAGCACTCTAACCAAACTAGAGGAGCATACACATAGAAAGAATCGTAATGATAGCCCACTCACAACTAATCAGCCCAATCGAACTGCTCTTAGTAGACAAGAGAACGAGACTAGAATAGCCAGAAATGTCACTACTCTTAAGGATGTGCCAACAACTATTAATGACAAAGTTAATAGAACCACCAGACTTGGTAACATCAATCCGAACCTTGAAGTGGCAACTACTGGGAATGGTTACCCAATAGCCTCCAATCCAGATGTTTGGGCCAGCCTTGGCTTCACTGTATGATCTTGTAACTCACAAGGGCACATCTAACTGGACTTGAAGGACAGCTTGTGCTCTGTAATGGATTTTAATGTGGTTGCTCTGCAGGTGTCTTGACTAGTTAAGCTGATCACTTTCGATGGGAGAAGCACCATACAAGCTTTAGCCAAGCAGGACCCCACAGGTAGACCTAAAGGAGGCCTACTTATTAAAAAGAAAATATATAAATAAAAACTGGGACTCTAGGCTAACTTGGTACTAGCAGGGTTATCACCTTGGGAACCCCCTAAGGGAAAAAGGATGAAACTGCTCATAATTAACACCCGAGCGCATCAGATGAGAGAGAAAAGAATAATTTTCTGATTGGCCCTTACATCACACAAAACCTTTTCCATTTACACAGGAGACATTCGTGGACAGTGCTCTTCCCACCTCCAGAATTCGCCGACAGTCACTGGAAAGTCTTAGCAGGCCAAACTGAAGTCAGAAGCCAAGCCGTCAGGCTGAAAGAACCCAGAATGTGGTGCCACACAGCGCCCTTGTCATGAGACAGAAGGTCCAGCATCGCTTCCAACCTAGTCGGCTCGCCTACGGACAGATGGAGGTCCGAGAACCACGGCTGCCTGGCCCAGAAAAAAGCCACCAGAATCACACAGCATGGGTATCTCTGAATCCACTGAAGGGTCTGCCGAATGAGCAGAAATGGAGGAAATGCATAAGCAAACCTGCCTGTCCACGGGAACGCATCCCCTAGAGACTCTGGGTCAGCCCACCTGCTGGCGAACTCCCTGCACTGTTTGTTCTCCCTCGTTGCGAAGAGCTCCAACATAGGATGACCACATTTCTGGAAGATGACACCTGTTGCTCCTTCAGCTACCATTCATGGAGCTGGAAGACATCCCTGCTGAGCGTGTCCGCCTGCACATTCAACACTCTTGACGAAACTCCACAATGCCAATGTCGTGCAACAGAGCCCAAGAATGCCCAAGAATGCCAAAGATCCTGTGCTTCTTTCGACAGCACCCTGGAATGCGTGCCACCTCTTTCCTGAGATAAAACATTGTGGTGGTATTGTCTGTCAACACCCTGACCACCGAGCAGCGTATGCGTGGCAGAAACTATTTCAGGGCCCAATGTACCACTCTCAACTCCAGCACATTTATGTGGAACCGAGACTCCACCCGAGACCACAGGCCTTGAACCTGTGAGCTGCCGAGATGCGCCCCCCATCCTGTCTCAGAGGCATCTGCCACAATCGTGAATTGGTACTCCAGTTCCAGCAACAGCATGCCCCGAACCAGATTTTCTGAGCACTGCCACCAGCGAAGAGCATCCACCAGACTGCCGTTGATCACCACCTTGTCGGATCACGAGCCTCGACTCTGAGCACATCAGTGCTTGAGGAAGTCCTGCACTGGCCTCATGGAGACGACAGTTCGGCACCAGTGGAATGCATGACGCCATGGCCCCCAGGAGTGACATGTAGGTCCGGACCAACACCCTTGCACCAGTCTTCCACTCCGCCGCCCTTTGCCGGAGCTTCATCACCCTCTCGCCCGAAGGCTTCACAATCCCCAGACAAGTCTGACATACTGCCCCCAGAAACACCAAGTCCTTGGAAGGCGACAGAAAAGAATTCTCGAAGTTTACGGCGAAGCCCAGCCGTTGAAACAGAGGCATGGTAGCACGGAGACTTTCCTGCGCTTCCCCTGGCGACGAACCACGCACCAGCAAGTCATCCAGGTATGGGTACATGTGATGCCCCTCCCGTTGGAGCCACGCTGCCAAACATTTTGTAAACGTCCTGGGAGACTACTTTAAACCAAACGAGAGTACCCCGAAACTGGTAATGATCTTCTCCTATGACAAACCTCAGAAACTTACGGTGCCGTTGACGCATGGGAATGAGGAAGGGAATAGTATCTTACCTGTAACTCCATTTCTCCAGCATTGGTATCTTTCATGGATTCACATGCTTAAAATATTCCCCGCCAGGCTGGGAATCCTCAGTAAATTATATAGATTGTATATATTATTGATTGAACTATATTGACACTTGTGTCCTATGTATGTCGTTTTGTGGCGCGTACGCCTGCGCCACTAGGACGTAGAGGTATAAGTAGCCCCGCCCCCGCAGCTCCCTCAGATTTCGACCCCCAAAGTAGTATGGGGGGACATCTGGTTTGAATGCCAGGGGAGGCCGGCGGGCGCATGTGAATCCATGAAAGATACCAATGCTGGAGAAATGGAGTTGCAGGTAAGAAACTATTCCCTTCTCCAGCATTGGATCTTTCATGGATTCACATGCTTAGAATAGATTGTACAGCAGTATCCCCCATAGATGGAGGTGTGTATGCAAACCAATAACATTGTAACCATGAATGCATATTCGTCTTGGCTAGACTTCAAATCATAGAATATGAACAGCTTAAAAACAACACTTTAAAATATGTTAGCCGAAGGATATACCCCCCTTTACTGGGGCCTACCTTATTGAAACAGGTGCCGTAGGACTGCATGACCCATCTGTGTATCCTCAGCAGGTTGTTGTTCGAGGCAATAATGCCGGGTAAATGTATGTGGTACCGACCAGGAAGCAGCCTGACATATCTCCCAGCGGAATCCCGGACCACAATGCCGCCGACGACGACGAAGCAGATCTCGTCGAATGGGCTCGTGGACGTCTTTCCAGCGGTTTCCCAGCTTTTGTGTGGCAAAAAGAAATGGTAGATGACACCCAGCGGGACAGTCCTTGTTTTGAGATTGCTTTACCTTTAGCCGAAGGGCCATAGGCCACAAATCGCTGTCTTGTGCCCCTGAGGTTTTGAGTGCGATGGAGGTAAAATTTCGGAGCCCTTCTGACGTCCAACGTATGGAGAGTCCTCTCCGCAGCAGACGAAGGTGTTGGAAAAAACTGTGGTAGCACCATAGAAGAGTGCTTATGGAACCTGGTAGGGATTTTAGGAATGAAATGAGGATTAGTAGCCAACACGACTTTATTCTTGAAAAACCTCAAATATGGTGGATCAATCACTAACGCTTGTATTTCTGACAGACGTCTAGCCGAAATAATAGCCACCAGAAAGGCCAGTTTCCATGACAGGAATTTCAATGACGATATCGGTCCAAAAGGAGCCTTCATTAGTGCTGCTAGAACCAGGTTAAGGCTCCAGATCGGAGAAAACTTCTGAGGAGGAAAAGTTCGGAACAATCCTTTCATGAAATGTTTAATCAACCGGTCACTAAATAATGGAGTTGAATGTCTCTTCCGAGTAAATCTCGAAATGGCCGCCAGATGCACTTTTATCGATGAAAAAGAAACCTTTTTGAGCCAGAAGTAAGTATGGTAGAAGCTGCGCCGGTGTGATGTGAAGTGGACATAAACCTGGCTGATCCCCGCACCAAATACAGAATCTCTTCCATTTGTACGTATACAAAGCGTTCGTGGACGGCGCCCTTGCAGCTTGCAAAATGCGACGACAGTCCGGTGGAATTGCTAACGTACCAAACTCGGAGAAATCAGGAGCCATGCTGTCAGACTGAGGCTGTCCGGGTCGTGGTGCCAAACCTCCCCTTTGTCCTGAGACAGAAGGTTCGGGATCCTCTGGAACCTCATGGGCTCCGCTGCTGAAAGATGGAGTAGGTCGGAGAACCACACTTGTCTCGCCCAGTACGGGGCCACCAGGATCACCCGACATGGATATCTGTGAATCCATTGCAGCGTCCGACGTATGAGGGGAAACGGGGGGGAACGCATACAAAAACTTGTCCGTCCACAGGAAGGAGAAAGTTTCCCCCAGTGAGTCTTGTTGTGGCCACCTGCTCGCGTATTGTGAGCACTTCCTGTTCTCTTTCGTCGCGGAGAGATCTAGAGCCGGACGACCACACTTTTCGAAGACACGGTGTAGTTGTTGGTCGTTCAATTCCCATTCGTGTAGTCGATTCATCTCTCTGCTGAGAGTCTGCTTGCATGTTTTTGACTCCAGGTAAGTGGAACGCCAATAGATCTATCCTGTGGCGGAGGGCCCAATGCCAGATCTCCTGGGCTTCGGTCGACAGAGTCCTGGAGCGAGTACCCCCCTGCTTTCTCAGGTAAAACATCGTTGTCGTGTTGTCCATCATTATCCGTACAACGGATCCTTTTATGCATGGCAGAAAGGACTTCAGAGCCCAACGCACTGTCCTTAACTCCAGCACGTTGATGTGAAGGCTGGACTCCTCCGATGAACACCGACCTTGAACCTGAAGGGAATCCAGATGAGCTCCCCATCCAGTCAGAAGCATCTGTCACCACTGTCATCTGGAACCCAGGTTCCAGTAAGGGCACCCCTCTTGTTAGATTCTTGGAGATTCTCCACCACTGAAGTGCCTGCACAAGCCTGCTGTTGATGGTCAATTTGTCTGACCAACGACCTTGACTCTGTGCCCATCGATCCGTCAAGAATTCCTGAATGGGTCTCATGAAGAGACGACAATTGTTGATCAAGGGTATACAGGACGCCATGGTCCCGAGCAGGGACATGTACCTTGTCATAAACACTTTGGTGTTGACTTTCCATTCCGATGCCTTGTGTCAGTTTCAGAACTCTTTCGACGGATGGTTTTACCAATCCTGACTGCGTCTGGAACTCCGCCCCCTGAAAGACCAAGGTCCTTGATGGCGATAAGGAGGACTTTTCAAAGTTTATTGCGAAGCCCAAGCACTGGACGAGGGACATGGTGGCATTCAGACTTTCCCGTGCCCTTTCCGGAGATAAGCCCATTACTAACCAATTGTCCAGATATGGGTACACATGACCTTCCTTCCATAACCAGGCTGCCACTGGTGCCAAACATTTCGTGAACGTCCTGGGAGACGATTTTAGTCCCAATGGGAGGACCTTGAACTGATAGTGGGTTCGCCCGACGACGATCCACAGAAATCTTGTGTCGTCAACGCATCGTGATATGAAAGTACGCGTCTTGAAGGTCTAGCGATGACAAATCTCCCAGTTGTATCGATCGGATAACCTCTTGCAGAGTTAGCATTTTGAATTTAAGATTCTTTACCAGTTTGTTGAGAGCCTGTAGATCTAGAATGGGAAGCCATTTTTCATTGGGTTTCTTGACCACTAAGTAACGGGAGTACACTCCCTTTCCTCTTTCGGCCACCAGGACCAGTTCTATAGCCCCTTTCTGCAGCATAAGCGTCACTTCCTGCACCAGTACCTGAAGATGGGACTGCGGCGAGAACACTGGCGGAATGTGTGGTGGCTTGTCCTTGAACTGTAGGGAGTGACCCAGACGTATCGTGTCCAAAACCCATTGGTCTGTTATGCGTTCCCACTCGTCGACGAGACACTCTGCCCCCAAAGGATGTCTCGAAACATGTCATTGCTGGGTTTTTGCCCGTCGATCCTTCGCGACGATGAGTAGGAGCCTCTCCTTCTTGAAGACTGGTAATCTCTGCCTCTACGAGTAGCTTGGGCTGCTCGTCTGTAGCTTTGGGAAGAGTAGGAGGTTCGACTGAAACCTCGGTCTCTAGGGGATCCAAACAGGGAGTTTCCGAAAGGAAGGAAAATTTCTGCCACTTTGGAGGGCTCAGAATGATCGAGCAGCGTCAGTCTTCTTTCGTGCCCTTCAAGGCTTCATCAACTTTCTCGCCAAACAGTTGTTCCACTTCGCACGGCATGTCCAGCACCTTGTATTGCACCTCTGGTCTAAAAGTCATGCACTTAAGCCAGGCTTGCCTCCTTAACACTATGCCGTTATTAATTTGTTTAAACCCGGCCTCCGCCAGGTCGACAGCGATATTTATGGAGTGATTGGAGGCCTCTTCCCCTTCACGCACTAGTAGCATAGCAGACGTCCTGTGTTCCTCTGGCAGATGGTCTAAGATAGGAGCCAAACAATGCCACATCTCTATCATACCGTGCCATAATGGCCAGGGAGTTGGCTGCTTTCACTGTAGTCGCACCAACTGACAATACTTTCTTTCCAAATGCATCTGGTCTCCTGGCGTTGTCCGGCGGGGTCGTGAATTTGTGTTGCGACCACGCTTTTCTGGCCGCAGCAGCGGACACCACTGAATCCGGCGAAGGTTGAGATGTCAAGCATTTGGGGGTTGACTCCGGAGCCTTGAATTTCTTTTCTAACTGTCCTTTTATCGCTGGTTCTGAGAAAGGACGCATCGTCCTCAACCCCTCTTGCCAGACATGGTCCAAAATTGGGATAGCAAACATCGATTTTCTACGCTTGCCCATATGATCGAAGAGAAAGCAATCTTTCTTCACTTCTTCCGGCGCCAGGCCAAATTCCGCACACGCTTTTCCCATCATTGCATGGAAGGCCCCGATGTCATCCGGCGGAGATGGTTGCGTCGGGCTCTTTGGAGGTTCCATCTCTGCATCGGACACCCAAGTGGGGTCCCTTGAGGGGGATAATGAGACATCTGAAAGGGACCCTTCACGCTCCAACTCCAGCAGTTCTCCCCCTCCTTCGAGCGTGGGTGAGAACAATCCTCCTCCACCGGGCAAGTTGTAGGTATTTTGGTCGTCGAGCACGTAGCCGGGCCTGGTTCGGCGACGACCGGCGTAGCCTGCTGTACCGTCGGGACACCAGTGTGAGGCAACTGCACGTCCAGACACTAACAGCTTCTGCAACGTGTTCAACACCTCCAGGGACAATAGAGACTGGGGATTCAGCAAGGAAGAGGCGGTTGGGATGGCACTCCCACTCGGGAGTTCCCCCGAACTGATCTCACGTAACCCCAGATCAGTTGGCTGTACGATCGGACCACGGTCATCCTCCGCCGACGAGATGGAAAGGGCCGCTTCTGGCTGCAACAAGGCCTCAGGCAAGATTGGTCAAAAACTTCCGGCAGCCAACCCACCGAAGGTGCCACCGTCGACAACGACATCTCCATAACCGCTGTGATCGTGGGAAGAGCAGGCCCAGATGGCAAAGAAGACGTTGACGATCTGACCGTCGACGATGAAGTTTTTGGCGCAGAGCCTTGTGGCACACTCGCCGGTTTAGAACTCGGCTTGTGGGTTGACGACACTCGACTCGAGGTAGAGCCATGGCGGTCTCCCGAGGAGGATGTTTGATGAGGAGGAAGGACATTTTCTTTGAAGAAGAGTTCCTCGCAGGATGTTTATCAGAGGGGTGTTTATCCGATGAACGTGGTTTCTTCGTTGGGGGCTCTGCCGACGCAGAACAACGAGGGGGTACCGGAGATTTAGATCTCGAGGCCGTAGAGCCTACCTCCTATGCAGGGTACGCACCCGCCCCGTCATTGAGCCAAGTCACCAGGCGTCTGTTTCGGTCCTTCAGGGTCTTCTGGGAGAAGCCTTGACAGATCTCCACGTGCCGGCTGAATGATGAGGGTGAAGACAGTAAATACAGTCCATATGCCCATCACCTTCATACACTTTAAGACCGCAGGTAGCACACGGACGAAACAACGCCTTTCCAGACATTTTCGAAGAAAAAAGAATGCACGACCTAGCAAAAATAGCAGATACACGAGGTAATCCCACTACTTTGGAAGACGGTTGAAATCTGAGGGAGCCGCGGGGGCAGGGCTACTTATACCTCTACGTCCTAGTGGCGCAGGTGTATGCGCCCCAAAACGACGTAGATCGGACACAAAAGTGTCGAAATGTTTCCTATGGAAAAGGCCTATATAATTTACTGAGGATTCCCAGCCTGACGACGGGGAATATTCTAAGCATCTGAATCCATGAAAGATCCAATGCTGGAGAAGTATGCTTCCTGTAAGTCCAACAACGCCAGAAACTTGTCCAGCCGTACTGGCCGAATGACTTCCTGAAGAGTGAGCATTTTGAACTTCAGGCGTTGCAGCGTCTTGTTCAACGCCCCAAGATCCAGAATGGGCAGCCACTTGCCGTTGGTTTCTTCAGGACAAAATAACGGAATAAACCTCTTGACCTTTCCCGGCCACCGGAACCAATTCTGCAGCCCCTTTCTGCAGCATAAGTACAACCTCCTGCCATAGGATTTGAAGATGAGGTTCTACGGCATACACTGGTGGAATGGAAACCGGGGAACACTTGAACTCCAGTGAGTGGCCCAGACGTACTGTGTCGAACACCCAATGGTCCGACTTAATTTTGCACCACTCGTCCATGTGCAGTGCCACCCTGCCCCCCCCCCCCCACCCCCCAGCAGGTTTCCCCGAAGACAGTCATTGTTGTGGCTTAACTTGTCTCCCTTTAGAGAAGCAGGACTGTGCACCTCTTTTCCTCGAGGCCTGAAAGTCCCGACTCCTCTGCGCCGACTGCGCTGACCTATACCCCTGGGAGGAACACCCAGATCAACCGTAACTTAGTCCCTGGTGGAAGTAAACCGGGCATTTCCCGAAGCCCCTCAGAACAGACGAAAAGAGCGAAAGGAGCGCCCACTCTACAAAGCTCCCAACGACTTAGCAATCTCGGTGTCTTCCTTCATACCTTTGAGGGCCTCATCAATTTTCTCTCCAAACAACTGCTCCCCCTCACAAGGCATGTCTAGACCTTATAATGCACCTTAGGGCGAACGTCTGTGCACTTAAGCCAGGCTTGGTGACGCCGTTAAGCAGAATTATATGCAGTACCCTTTGGGAACACCACACAATTAAGACTACTAGTGACAGTACAAATTCACCTTTGGTACAAGCCTGTACTACACAGTAAAGTGGTAGCGATGGCCGAGCAGCCAGACTTCTCAAGAGCAAGTGAGCAGTATCAAATAATTACACAAAGGACAGCAATTACTATGAATCAAAAAAACACTGACTCAAGGTTTCTGAGTAAAAGAATATACATTTATTTACACATCAGTTATATAACATTTCACTTAAGTAAAGCAGTTTAAAAATCACACCCTTAATACACCACACCACTCCGAATAAGTTCCAGACAAGTTAAGCTCATATAATGAAGTGGGAGCAAAATGGCACTCCAGAAATGTAAAAGGGAGGGAAAGACAGTTAGGCAGGAATTCAACCACACCAACAAGTACGTACTCGGGGCAATTGAGCAAGAGGAACTACAGTGATAGAATCAGGGAGAAAAGGCTTAGAGCCAAAGTCAATAGGTCAAAAGTATTTTGCTCAAGATCACACGGTTCAAGGTGGTTTGCTGTAAAGTTCGTGCCACGAGTTCCAGACGAAGTTGGTCGGCTGAAAAGTTATTTCAAATAGAAGCGAAGGACATGCCGTTGGATTGGAGAAAGATTTCGAAAACTTTCACCGCGGCTGAACGAAACAACCGGATTTGCACAGTGCCTTAAAACTAAGAGGGAGCTGTAGCTGAGGCGGACGTTCCTGCAGGCTCAGGGTTCCTGAAGCGACTGTCGGGCTGACACGAAGTAGGAAGACTGGAGGGTCCTGCACCACCCAGGGAAGAAACCAGCAGCAGAACAAAGCAACAAATTAAAGGTACGCTCCTTAAAACCCAAGCAGGGTCCGACCTTCCTGGCTATCCGGCCCACTGTAGCTCTGTACAGCGAATTCGACCAGCAGAGGGGTCCTGGCGTGGAGTTTGGGCGAAGGGTTGGT
Source organism: Ambystoma mexicanum (assembly GCF_040938575.1). Classification (NCBI taxonomy): domain Eukaryota; kingdom Metazoa; phylum Chordata; class Amphibia; order Caudata; family Ambystomatidae; genus Ambystoma; species Ambystoma mexicanum. The sequence goes on from NC_090936.1 coordinate 409,483,502, forward strand.
CCCACCAGCTTAATGGAAGAAGATTCCTGGAGGATCCTTTGTCTTTGGAGTTGAGATTCGGACCTGCAGCAAGGCTTCACCGGGCGGTTGAGTCATAGAGGTCCTCTTCCGTCAGCTCGTCGGTTCTTTCATTCCAGTGGAGACTGCCTTTCCAGCCCCAGAGACCTTTATATGCAGTTTTCCCCCATTCATTGAGCCTGGCTGTCAATCTCGCAGCAGGGTGGCTGTCCCGGCAAGGACAGTCACCCAGCCAAACAGGAGTGCGACTTGGGTTACCAAGGGAACCCATGGCAGGGGTCCCAAGACCCCTCCCGCACATCCTGCCTACCGAGACTTTCAGGTTCCTTAGGGAATCCTGCGAAAAGGCAGCAAACAAAGGCACCAAAGCTGGTTTGGCGCGCAGGGCAGAACACGAGAAAGACTTTTACAAAAAGTAATGGCACATAAACCCAGCCGGAGCCAAAAAAAAAATATTTTTTCAAGCGGGTTTATGCTCGAGGCTATTAAAATAGCCTAAAACAATACCATGGTTATTTAAGATAACCGCGGTAGGAAAAATAGGGTAGTTACCACTGCCACCAGCCAGGTGTTGATGAAAACAGAGCAAAACAGTGCTCCAAGAGAAACAGACAAAAATGGATACAAATTATCCCTTTCCAGTACTCCATGTAAGATGGGGTGTACTGGGTCTGTGATTTAAAGAGACTACATAAAGTTAATGACAACTTTACATGTTTCTGGGAGACAGTCAGTCCCAGAAAAATTGAGTCAGTGGGAAGTCTAAAAGACAACCCTGTGTCACTGCACTGAAGCTGCAGTGTAACAAAAAAAGATGCCCATGGAGTAGGCGAGGCTCCAGAGCCCAAGATCACTCAATTGGTAAAAACACACAGCAAAACACATGTAAGTGGGAAAAAGGCTCACTCTCACCAGGTGAAAAAAATAAACCCCAGAAATCCAGCAAAGCTGCTGAGGGACTCAGTAGTTAAGGGAAATCAGCCCTTTGGTAGAATTCTCCCTAACAGACGCAGCACAACACCGTTATTAATCTGCTTAAAGCCGGATTCCGCTAGGTCCACGGCTATATTAATACTGTGATTGGAAGCTTCCTCCCCCTCATGCACCAAAAGCATGGCGGAGTTGCGGTGCTCCTCCGGCAGATGTTCCAAAATAGGTGCTAGCCGATGCCACATATGATCATAGCACTCCATGATCGCCAGGGAATTGGCTGCTTTCCCCGTTGTGGCCCCAACAGTCAAAATCTTCTTCCCAAAGGCATCCTGTCTCCTGGCACCACTGTCCGGAGGAGTAGCACTTGTGCTGACTCTGGGCTTTACGACTAGTCGCCGCCAATACCACAGACTATGGAGTGGGTTGCGACACTAAGCACTTCGGAGAAGAGTCTGGGGCCTTAAACTTCTTCTCCAGCCTCCCCTTGACAGTCGGTTCCGAGAAGGGATGTCGCATCTTGCGCAGGCCCTCCTTCCACACGTGTTCCCGGATAGGCACAGAGAATACAACTTTCCGTCTCTTGCCCATGTGGTCAAACAGGAAGCTCTCCTTACGCTCTTCCTCATGAATCACACCACATTTTTCACACGCCTTAGCCATCATGGCGTGGAACGCCCCAACATCGGGAGGGGACGGTTACGCCGGACTATGAGGCTGTTCCACCTCCCCGTCCGAATCCCATGTCACGTCCCTCGTCGGCGACCAAGAGCCAGTAGACATGGACTCATGAGGCACACTGTCCGACTCCAGCAGCTCACCCTCAGGGTAGGAGAGTGGATGATCTTCACTAACCAGCAGAGGCCCCGGCAACCCTGCCGTAGCAGACGAACACCAGCCGTGTCCATGACAGGACCCACTGGAACCATAGTCAGAGGGGGTAACCTCGAATCCAGTTGGCCCAACACGAATTGCAATATGGACAGAATCTGGAGAGACAACAAACCTTGCAGGTTCACCAGTGGGTACCTAGCCGGACCAGCCCCCGCGGCCCCCGAAGGTCCAACACACTGCAGCCCCAAGGCCGATGGTCGCAACACCGGCTCCCGGTCGTCATCCACCTCCAAGGACACAGAAAAAGCAGCTATCTCGATGTAGAATGGCATCCGGCATCAGCGAGTCAAAGGCGGAAGCCTGCCATGTGCCACTAGTCGGCACCAATTCTTCTGTATCCATCCTCGACGACGAGAAAAGCATTGGGCCTTTATCAAACCCTGTTGCTGGAGCCGATGACAACAGTCGACGATGGTACAGTAGATGGCAGAGTAACAGTCGACGACGGAACTCCCATCGACGAGGACGTCGTTGGAACCGCCACCTGCGGCGCAGATTTCCCAGGCGAATCGGCCTGCTTAGCAATGCTGGACCGGTGCTTCGAGGATCGGCTAGAGGACGACCTCCGATGGTCCCTGAAGATGAGCGCTTCAATAACGAGTCTGTCTTTGCCTTTTCCTGAGACACTCCTTTGCTGGCGCTCGGCTTCTCAGGCCTACCTCCAGACCCCCCGGGAATGGTCAGACCAAACATGTTTGGACGAAGCAGCCCCCTCTGACAGGTGCTTACTCGAAGAGGCTCCACCACTCTTCCTGACCTCTGACCCAGAAGCAAGTCGAGATTTCTTTGTCGGAGGCTCAGCCAACGCCGCCCAGCAATGACACACCTGTACAGGCCGCTCAGAGGACAAGGTCCTGACCAGCCCCACCTCGGAAGTGGCGTAGGTGCCATCATTAAGCCAACAAACCAACCACCGATTGCAGTCCTTAAGGGTCTTTTGCGAGAAACCCTTACAAATCTCGCAGGAGTCAGCAGAGGGATGCGGGTAAAGGCAGTATATGCAATCCATATGCCCGTCCCATTCATACATTTTCTTCAGCACACAAGTCGCACAGGGCCGGAACAGACTTCTTCAGACCAGAAGACATCGCAAAACACTGTAGCACAAGAACGTGCAAAAAACCACAACGAACATGAGGTGATCCCAACACTTTGGAGACGGTTGAAATCTGAAGGGAAGCAGCAGGGCTGGGCTATTTATACCCTACATCCTATTGGTGGGGTCTAAAGAACCCAAAAAAGGACGTTGATAGGACACTGAAGTGTCGAAGTTTTCCATAGGAAAACGCTAAGTTAAAATGACCGAGGTTGCCAGTCTGACGACTGGGAATATTCAAAGCATGTGAATCCATGAAACATTCAATGCTGGAATAATGTAGAAACTAGGTGCATGCCTTGGATCAAGCCTGTGTAACCTCTCCTCTTCCTTTCCAGGATGAGGATAAAAAATGAAGGTAGAATTATTTTCTGAGTTAAATGAAATAGACAATCTTAGGTAAAAAGGTAGGTTTCACCTTAAGGACTCGGTCCTTATACAAGACCAAGGAGGATTGCAGGACAAAGCGTGAAGTTCACTCACCCTTCGGGCTGATGTGATGGCCACTAAAAGGATGGTCTTTAAAGTTAATAACCTTAAAGGGCAGGAATAGATGGACTCAAAAGGGAACACACATTAGACATTTCAACACCAAGTTGAAGTCCCAAAGTGGGGCCGGAGGAAATGCATTTGTCAGTTCTGTTAAAAATTGGATAACTAGTGGGATCTTGAAGAAAGATGCCTCGTTAGAGGAGCGCTAAAAAAGAAAAAAAAAAGAATTAAAAAAAAAGCACTGCCAAATACCCCTTAATTCTACCAACCTGCAGCCCCAGATTGGCCAGGTTTATTAAGACTTATAACACCATAGGTTTACTGCACGTAAAAGTATCCACATTCTTATCCATGATGCAGAATGAAAATCTCTCGCTCACAAAATCTCTAAGTATTGGAGGGCAGATAGACATGGATTTCCTGATGACTTCAGGAATGACTAGGACTGGACGAAACTTGTACAGAAGTGGAAACTTCCAATCCACTATAAAGGCGTCCCCTAGAGCTCCTATTGGGGAAAATTCCTTGAGCAGTACCGCTCACACATCGTTGACACTGTTCACAAACAGATGCACTTTAGGGGTTCCCACAAAAGGTTAAGATCTCTTGAAGGACTTGCTAAGCTAGTTCCTACTCGTGGGAGACTGCTCTGCCTGCTCAGAGCGTTGCCACCATATTCTCCACTCTGGCTAGGTGAACTGCCAATAAGGAGATTCCTTCTTGAATTGCCCAGAACCGGAGCCGCATTACCTCTTTGCTCAGTGGTAGTGACCCTATGCATATTTTGTTGAGGTAGTACATGGCCACTGTGTTGTCTGTCATTATCAGGACCTTCAAGGCCTTCAGCGCTAGTCTGAAAGCCCTCAGCTCCAAAAGGTTGATATGTAGTTTGGACTCCGACGGAGACCGACTGCCGATTCTCAGATCGTTGACATGTGCTCCCGACCATGTGTGAGGAATCGGTTACAACCATTCTCTCCGGCCATGGCTGTCAAATGGTCTCCCTTCAGAATGTTGTCCTTGCAGGCCCACCACAGGAGATCCTGTGTGACCCTGCTTGAAACCTGAAGGAGATCTGACATCCTGCCTGAGAATTAAGATTGGGTCCCAAGAGCCCAATGGAGAGATTTCATTCTCATGCGTGTCTCTGGCACCAGAAAAATGCAGGACACCAGGAGGCTGAGCAACATCAGAAAGTCGAAGGCTGGGAGATGCTGGGCACTTTGGAATTTGGTGACCATCTGCAGAAGGTCTTAAACCCTCACTTCTGGTGGCAAGGCTTTTCCCAGGGATGCACCCAGGACTGCTCCAATGAATTTGAGCTTTGGAGATTGTATCATGTTGGACTTCTTGAAGTTGAGAGAGAAGCCCAGTCTGATGGGAGTGCCAGGTGGAGCGGAGATGTTTCAGGGCCTGTTCGGGGGGAACTGGCCCTGATCAGCCAATCGTCCAGGTAGGGGCAGACTTGAATCCCCCTCTCCCGTGACTCAATGCCACGACCACCATCAACTGGGTGAAAACCCTCAAACCGAGGTCAGCACAAATGTCAGAACTCGAAACCGATAATGAGGACCGCCAACAGTGAACCTCAGGTACTGTCTGTGGTTGTGATGAATTGGCACATGAAAGTAAGCATCCTGAACGTCCAATGATATCATCCAGTCCTGAAGCTGAAAGCCTGAAGGATCTGAGAAAGGGTAACCATTTTGAACTTGCCCTTCCTGAGGACTTGTTCAAGTCTCAAGTCCAAAATGTGTCTCAATCCTTTTTTGGAATCAGAAGAACGGCGATTACCAACCTTCGTTTCTCTCCTCTACAGCTACTGGTTCTATAGCACCTTTCTCTAGCAGGGTCAAGATTTCCTGCATAAGGAGCGGATTTGGAACTTTGAAAGCTATTCCCCAGTGGATGATTGAGGCTTTTTTAGAAAGGGAAGGCAATAAACTAGGGCAACTGTTTACAATGCCCATGCATCTGAAGTAATGCCTCGCCATTCTTTCAGATGCTGCAAGTGTGTCTCCCACAGGGTCTTGTGAAGTAAGGCCTCCGAGGTTTTGAGGTGGCTGAAGCAGTGGCTGATAGTAAAGAAGCCGCTGCCAGGACAGTCTTGGTACCCAATCGCCATCCACCACAGGTGATTCTTTTTTGACCTTTGATTCGACAGTCCTCTCCCCCTTCCAACTGAGGATTAATAGCAAAAGGACCTACCCCTCCAAGATGTCCCGGTGGGGCGGTTTTGTGGCAGTCTAATAGCAGCAACAAGGGATTTGGCTGCGGCTTTGGAGGTCTGCAGCTTCTCCAGGCTCTCGTCAGCCTTGCTACCAAATGCGTGCCATCAAAGGGCATGTTAAGTCTGGATTGCACATCTGGAACAAAACCGGACTTTAACCAGGCAAATCTGTGCATTACTGTACTAGCTGCCATTGACCTGCTGATACTGTCAGACAAAAGACCCATCTGGAGGGATTTGCACATTACGTCCTTCCCATCCTTGCAATTTACAAAACATAATAAAAATCAGTCTTTAGCCTCCCCTTCAGGGATATGTTCAGCTGCCAATAATACACAATTGCAAAGGGTGAAAGTGAACCTGGCCAATGTGCACGTAGCATTCTCTGACTTTAGGGCCATACTCCCCGCAGTGAAAACTTTCTTGGCCAAAGCATCAGAACACTTGTCATCTTTCTGGGGGAATAATTGGGAAGGCATTTTGTTTTGAGGTGGATGTAGCAGCCTGCACTGCCAAGCTTTCACGAGTCGGGTGTTTCGTCAGATAACCAGGGTCACTACTGGATGCTCTGTATTTAGAGGTTCGCTTTTTATTTACTGCCTGAACCAACTCTGGCGTCTCCCAATTGGCATTTACCAGTCTTTGCAGAGCCACACGAAAGGAAAGAATAGGGTCCTCCTGGGGTCCCTTCTCCAGGATATCAGTAAGGTCATCCTGCTCATATTGGTGTGGGTCTTTTCCACCCCATATTTTCAACAACCCTGGACATTATATGTCTGTAAGACCCATCTGCATGGTCAGTAGAATCAGGTCTCCCAAATTCTATTTCTGGGGACGTATTTAGTCCACTTGCATTTTGCAGGGACTCCTGTAGATCTTTGAGCCTCAATTCCTCTGAGATCAAGAAATCAGGGACCCCTGGTGCCCCATATTGTAGGCCAAAGGGACACGATTCAGAGAAAGGGTCCCCATCCTCAAATAGAAAAACGTGTTTAAAAAGAATCCTCTTGGTAGTGGTGTGTATGATTTTTCAATAATACTTTATGGCGTCCATGACGCCGTTGAGATTTGACCCTGTCGATGTTGTAGTTTTCAACACATGCAGTGTAGAGGATTTTAGGGTCCGACAATGAGCGTTTCAGTACCGATGGCGTCAATTACTTCTTCGAAGGAGATTCGTCTCGACTCAAGGGATCCTTCAACTGCTCATGGAGTTGTTTCCTTGCCTCCTGGGCTCGACTGCGCACAGGTTTGGCCCTCATCTTTTTCCTTGTCAAGTTTTCTTACCTGGGCATGGCTTTCATGAGTCTTCGAGGTGGTCAAGGCTGCATTCTCAAATACCTTCATTATTAATCTGAAATTCTCCAACTCAGCCACAGAGGCTGATTTCGTCAGGCACTTGACCTGTCCTGGACAGTTACTCGAAGATGGCGACCTATGGTGCCTTTTCTTCGAACGCTGCAAAGATGAGCGGTGAGAGCCACTGCGTGATTGTGATCTTTTTGTCTTTGTACGACGAGAATATTTCTCAACTCGTCTGAAGACAGTTTGACAGTCTTCGATGGGCATTTTTGAGACCTACCTTCGGTTAGTTTTCCTCTTCACTCTTTCATGGCTTTAGCCGTCATCAACAGGCAGGCCTTACAGTCAAAAGTAGCAGCATGAGAGGAACCCAGGCACCACAGACAAGACCCCATGGGGGTCTGTAAGGGACATTTTCACCCTACAGTCCTGGCACTTCTTAAACCCTGATCTCTGAGTTGATGGCGCAGATGACTGCCATTTGTAAGATTATTTTATCGAAGCTACTCGTAGGGAACCAAAGTACACCATAACGGAAGCAATATCTTTCGCAGAAAAATTGAAGTGAAGTCACTGCGCGTGCTTTATACCATCAATGTCGACAGAGACGGAGGCCTTCAAAGGACAGTCGACAGGCATCGACACGCGGAGCCCTCTGCTGTTTCCAAAGCAGCTGAAGCTGGATATGGAAATAAGATGAGGAATAGGTGAGGACAATTCATTTGAAGAATATTTACTTTTGGAGTTTGAAATTGATGGGGTTGTTGCCAGCTTAACCAGACGCTGGCAGATTCTATACTGGCAACAGGCAAATGCTAATCTTAACACCTTATTAAAAGTGATTCAAAGCTGCAACCTTTTTTTCATTTGTATGAGCACATCATTTGCACCTATCCCTGTTAAAACAAGAATCTGAGGCATGGTGTGAATGATGTTTAGATGCCATAGCTACTAAAGGGTCTTGCTTAAAAAATAAAAATATTAAAGTCCATTATGATCAAATCAGTGGTTGGCTTAGGCTGTAAACCCTTAAGCTGAGAATTTGTATTTACTCCAACTAGACTTAAAACCATCCAGTTTACATAAACTAATTTCCTTACAAGTGGATCTTACGTGAACATCTTAGGATGAAATATAACAGTGTAAAAACTCACTAAGTACTGGGGGCCAGGCAATGTGCCTAGAAGTAATCACATTTCAGGTCTGTGCTGGAAAAACGAAATCTTGCAATGGACGGCGCAGAGAACATGTATGCATGCCTAACAGCTGCCTTTGCATGTGCCAACACTGATCTTTTAATTACTTGTAGAGAAATGGTCTCGGGAGGATAGCTCAGGGGCAACACACTCCTTGGAGAGAAGAGGACGTGGAGCAACACAGGTTTGATCCCCAGGTCCGCACTTCGAAATCTCTGGGTATTAAGCACGTTATAAATAACCCATCACATCATATGATGTGGGAAGTATTCTCCATGGTAATGACCTTGGCCTGATGGATCACTAACATTTTGGACAATTACTAGGAATGTGCTTCATCTTAATGTCATAATTGTGGATCTTAATCTTTTCTAATGATTTCATTATTTTATGTAAACTTGATTATATGTACACAAAGAAAGCCTCATCGGCTATATCATTGGTTTGTGGTGGGATTTGTGGCAAATCGTAGTTCATTATACAATTCCATACCGTTTCACCAATCTGTACAAACATTCGTATAGTTACCGGTTAGGACCCTTCGGACATTACTGGCTATATGACATTTGTACACTCCCCTTTTCCGTGGATTTCAAAACCTTCACATATTAGACTGTTGCCTGAAATCGGCGAACCATCATGTGGTAGTAGGACCTTTCCCGACACGAGGAACAAAACTTGAGGTCCAGGCCCTACGATCCAATTCGGGATATGCTTCTGTGCACAGTTACAGAGTACAATTTAATTGATACGGTGGCAGAAGCCGACTAGGCCGTAAATCTAGCTAGCATAGTTACTGTACTCACTCGATCGCCCTAACCCCCCGTGAATGACACCACTTCACCTTCAACTGCTCAACGTAACTGAAGCAATAGGGTTCACCGAGAATGGACAAATGTTTATAAACAAGCCTTACAATGGACATGTAATTTAGTAATATTGAACTTTAGGTCGACAGTTGTTGGCACCATCAGCATCATGTCAACCACCATGCTGCTCAGAAATCTCCATGTTCTCACGTACAGTTATACGTTTCAGAATGACTAAGAAAAATAAATGCTGCATTGTATATTAGAAGACATTTTATTTTTAAAATTGAGAAATAATTGAAAAATGCAGTGAGTTTTTCTTCTCACCTCTTATGGAGTCTTTCGGAAAAACAAAGCTACCTTGAGGTACTTCTAACAAATAGTATGCATAAGAAAAGAAACGCCAGGCATATCAGCTAGTATTAATAAATAAAACGGTTTGTAGGCCCTGATTGGATGACTGCACATGTAATTGGACTACCATATGAAGAAAGTGCAGATGGAATCAGCAGGGTTTTCGACCACAGAAACCATTGGAAATGTAAAAGACCAAAGTGGTGGCATCTGTCCTGGGCAAAGCTGCTAGTAATGTGATCAGAATATTAGAATATGTTCAGAGCCATTTGTCTTGGTACCTGAAAAATAAAAACCTAAGGATGGCGCAGAAGAGTATTCATCTGGTGAGAATTGAGGAAGGGAGTAGTTTACCTGTAACTCCATTTCTCCAGCGTTGGTATCTTTCATGGATTCACATGCTGTGAATATTTCCTGTCAGGCTGTGAAACCTTGGTATGTTTAACATAGCATTTCCTATGGAAAACGTGTCCCATCAAAGTCTTTTTGGGTGCTTTAGGCTGCACCAATAGGACGTCGGGTATAAAAAGCCCCACCCCTGCGGCTTCCCTTCAGATTTTAACCTCCCAAAGTAGAGGAAACCCAAACCAATGTTTGCCTGCAGGGGTGACCGGCGGGCTCATGTGAATCCATTAAAGATACCAACGCAGGAGAACTGGAATTACAGGCAAAAAACTACTCCCTTGTCCAGCATTGGATCCTTCATGGATTCACATGCTGTGAATAGATTACACAGCAGTTTCACAACTTGGTGGGTCATGACAGGCAAACAAACCCCCATACTCCCAGGCCATAGTAACCACATAATGAAAAACAATCCAAAAACAGGCACGAGCAACAAACACTATTAGGACAAACCAAACCCCGGAAGCTGCAGGGCTTACATTATTGGAACAGGCATGGAGGACCGCGCATCCCACCTGGTGGAGGAATTCGTCACCGCACAAGATGCTGCTTGGGAAATGTCAGAGTGGTATAACCGCCCACAGAGCCGCCAACGACGCTGTGGCTCTCGTAGAATGGGCCTTAGGAGTGGCCCGCAAAGGCTTGCCAGCCTTCCCATGGAAAAAGGAAATCATAGAGGAGACCCAACGCGAAAAGCCTGGTTTTGAAATAGACAGCCCTTTGTTGGTGGGGCCAAATGCCACAAACCGATGCCTTGAGTTTCTGAAGACTTGTGTCCAGTCGAGATAAAACTTCAATGCCCTTTTTACGTCCAAGGAATGCAGCGCCTTCTCTGCGGGCGTTGCCGCTTCAGCGAAAAAGACAGGCAAGGCAATTGTAGAGTTCTTGTGAAACTCGACAGCGCTTTAGGGATAAAGTGCAGGTTAGTAGACAGGAGAACCTTGTCCTTCATAACCCTCATAAACGGCGCGCCGATTACCAACGCTTGAAGGTCAGACACCCTCCTGGCCTATGTAATAGCCACCAGATAAGCGACTTTCCAAGTGAGGAACTTAATTGTCGCCTTAGACATTGGTTCAAACGGTGGCTTCATGAGAGCTGAGAGAAGCACATCGAGACTCCATACCGGAGAAAACGTCTTCTCCAAGGGACATGTCCTGGAAAGACCCTTTAGGAAGTGCTTGATCAACCCGTCACTGAACAGAGGCGTAGAGTTGCACTGTCTATTTACCTTGATTGATGACAGCCCACCCTTCCACAGCAGTAGAAGATACGGCAGAAGCTGAGCTGGGGACACCTCCAAAGGCTGCAACGCTGGTTGTTCTGCACACCAGGCACAGAACCTGGTCCACTTTCAACTGTACGAAATGTGGATAATGACACTCTTGCCGCAGCCAAGATCCGACGGTAATCCTGCGTGATGTCGAACTGTCCAAATTCAGAGTGGTCAGGAGCCACAACGCAAGTCTGAGATAACCCTGGTCGTGACGCCAGACCCTTCGGTTGTCCTGCAACAGCAGATCCGGTTAAGACCCCTGATGAAGCAGATTGTCCACCGAAAGGTGAAGCAGATCCGTAAACGAAGTTTGGTGGGCCACCGGGATCACCCTGCACTAAGCCTTGCGGACCATCTGGATCATTCTCCGGATCAGAGGAAACTGAAGGAACGCGTACATGAAACAAGCCTGTCCACGGGAACGAGAACACGTCCTCGCTAGAGTCTGGATGAGGCATCCTGCTGGCAAAACACAGGCATTGCTTGTTTTCCGGGCTGGCAAACAAGTCCAGAGAGGCAAACTGCTTTCCCCCACCCCCATTTCCTGAAAATTCATACCACCTGGGCATCCTTCAGTTTCCATTCGTGTATCTGACCCACGTCCCTACCGAGAGCATCCGCCTGAACATTCTGCACTCCTGGTAGATAGTAAGCAATGGCCCAATGCCAGACTGCCCAAGCCTCCCGGGACAGGCACCTGGAACGCTTGCCGCCATGCTTGCGCAGGTAAAACATTGTGGTGCTGTGGTCTGTCAGAATGCGGACCACTGTAACCCAAATGAGGGGCAGAAAAGACTTCCGAGCCCAGTGCAAAGCCCTTAATTCCAGAAAGTTCATGTGTAATGAGGCTTCCTCACGTGTCCACACGCCCTGAACCGGACACTGGTCGAGGTGCGCACCCCAACCCACCTGGGATGTGTCCGTCACGATCGTGTATCGAAATTCCAGCTCCACCAGGGGCATGCCCCTTACAACGTTGTCAGAGTGGGTCAACCACTGGAGGGCCTCCGCCAACCCCCAGTAGACGATCACCTTGTCCGACCAGGAACCGAGGCACAGACCATCTGCCGGCGAGAAAGTCTTACACTGGCCTCAGACAACAATTCGGGATGAGAGGGATGCCAGAGGCCATGGATCCAAGAAGAGACATGTACCCTCGGACCTGGCCCCCACGAGGCCGCCCTGGATACCTGCTTCTGTATCCTGTCGACTTCACCAGATTGAGCCCCAAGGAAAACAGTCCCTGGATGGCGTCAGACAAGATTTTTGTAAAGTTCATCGCACAACCTAGCCGCTGTAACAGGAACACTGCAGTCTGGAGCGACTCAGACGTTCGAGGAGACTTTCCCTTGACCAACCAATCGTCCAGGTACGGATAAACATGATGCCCCTTCCTGCGGAGGAAGGCCGCCAACGGAGCAAGGCACTTTGTGAAGGTCCTGGGAGCTAACTTGAGGCCAAACAGGAGAACCCAAAACTGATAATGGTTGTCGCACACCATGAAACTTAAGAACTTGCGATGTTTGGGGAGCATTGGGATGTGGAAATAGGCATCCGAGGTCCGACGCCAAGAATTCTCCTGGTTGGACCAAGCGCATGACATCCTGTAAAGTCAGCATCTTGAACTTTTGGCGCTGCATATTCTTGTTTAATGGCCGAAGGTCCAGAATCGGGTGCCATTTTCCATTTGTTTTTTTGAGAAAATACAGGTAGTACACCCAGTGTCCTTGGCTCAGACAACGGGACCGGTTTGATTGCCCTTTTTTCCAACATTACACATACCTCCTGCCGCATGATTGAGAGAAGCAGCTGTGACAGTCACTGGAGGGATAGGGGAGTTGCAGGCGCCAAAACTCCGAGTGGCCATAACTTACTGTATCCAGCACCCATCTGTCCGTTGTAATTCACTCCCACTCGTCGATGTGGCGCGCCACTGCCCCGTAGTTGACTGCAGAGATGGCAGTCATTGCTGAGGCTTGGACTGCTGGCCCTTACCAGCTGAGGTTGCCGGACCCCTCTTCCGTTGTGCTTGAAAATCTCTGGTCCTCTGTGCGGACTGGAAAGAACGACGGAACCTTTGGGAGGTATACTCCGGCCAACCGTAGCCCACATCACAGGAACCTGAAAACCTGGCACTGCGCGGAGGCTCCTTGAAATTTACAAAAGGGGTGAAAAGAGCAGCTACTCTGCAGTGTGCCCAGATCCCCTTCAATTCCTTGTCAATCTTTGCATCGAACAGTTGTTCCCCCTCACATGGCATGTCTACCACCTCGCGTTACACCTCAGGCCAGAAGTCAGTGCAGTGTAGCCAGGTCTGCGGACGGAGCGCCACACCATTGTTTATTTGCTCGAATCCCAACTCTGCCAGGTCCACCGCAATGTAGTCTGGTTGAAGGCATCTTCCCCCTCCCGAACCAGCAGCATGGCCTCCTTCCTCTGTTGCTCCGGCAGATGATCCAAGAGTGAGGCCAACCGGTGCCACATCTACCTGTCATAGCAAGCCATAATGGCCAAAGAGTTGGCCGCCTTGACTGTCGTAGCCCCCCACTGTATCCACCACCTTGCCGAATGAATCCTACTTCTGGGCCTCATGTCGGGGACATTGAACACTTGTGCTGACTTCTCGCCTTCCAACCCCCCGACCCCGACGTGAGTTGGGACAGGAGGCATTTGGGTGAAAATTCTGGTGCCTTAAACTTCTTCTAGAAGCAGCCTTTGACTGCCGGATCCGAGAACAGATGGTGAATTGTGTGCATCCCCTCCTGCCACACGTGGTCCAAAACGGGGACAGAGACGATGGCCTTCGGACTGTTCCCCATGTGATCTAACAGAAAAAAGTCCTTGCGCTCCTCCACTGGAGCAAGACCACACCCTTGACACGCCCTGGCCATCATCGCATGATAAACGCTAACATCATCCGGTGGAGAGGGCCGAGCTAGGCTGCTCTGGGGATCCACCTCAGGCTCCATATCCTACGTATCTGGCTGCCTGGGAGACTACGACAGTGTCCTATGGAACACTCAGGAACAGACTCCACAAGCTCCCCTTCTTCTGGATGTGTCCTGGAGGGCCGAAATCCACTTGAGACTGCAGTGGTGGCCGAACTGGAGGTGATGTACGTGGGAGGCCTGGTCAAGGGGCACCTGCACCCTCATGCAGCACAACCTGCACTTCCTTGTCCACCGGTACCACCGGACTCAGCGGAACAGGGGGCCATGCATCCAACTGCCCCAACAGTGATTGCAGCGTGATCAGCACCTGCAGGGACAGCAATGAGTGGGATTCACCAACGGGTACTGCTGTGGGACAGCACCCAGGCCTGCGACGTGGACGGGCCTTCTGGTTGCAGGTCTAACGCCGCCGGATTGAAAAATGGTCCACTCCTCCTCCAGACTCGAGGCCAAGTCGTATGTCGCGGGGTCTTGCTGTAGAATCTCCCAACAGGAGCAACGGCCGAGGATGGGCCCCTATTGCCACTGCACCTCTGAAGTCAACAACGCAGTAGCCGCCATGGTCGTCGTCGAGGAATCCAGTGTAGTCGACAATGGAGCTGTCATCACCACAGTCGACGAGGGAAGCAAGGGATGCACCACCACCGTCGATGGAGGGACTTCCGCTGACGAGCCCCACGGCGATGGACATGAGGCCACCACTGGCTTTGCCTTCCCCGATGAAATGGGGCATTTGGACGTGGAGTCGAACCAATGTCTGGACAGATCGCTTGGAGGACCTTTGCAACATTGTCACCGAATTCTCCATCCTGGAACTCCCATCCTTCGACTTTCCAACTCTGGGAGCTTTATCCTGAGAGGGATTATACGCTCTACTGCGCTGCACCGACTTGGTGCCAGACTATCCCCTCAACCCCGACCACCACCCCCTTCCCCTGGGGTTTCCCCACATCCGAAGTCATCCCTGTGTGTGCTGCTTCTTAGAGGGAGGTTCCGCCGACTGCACCCTTGGGAGTGAGGGTGACACCACCTCTGCTGTAGAAGAGGACCTGCCCCCACGGGCCGACCCAACCTCCAAACCTAGTTAAGTCCCCTCATTCAGCCAGCAGATCAACCACCGACTGCGGTCCTTCAGCGTCTTCTGTAAGAAGCTGTGACAAACCTTGCAGTTGTCCGCTAAATGATTGGGATATAGGCAATAAAGGCAGTCTGCATGCCCATCGTAGACGTTCTACAGACTGCAGGTCGCACATGGCCTAAAGAATGATTTTTTCGTACTCACAGATTACATACTGGGCCTGGATGGATAATGTACCAGCGAAAGCACGTGTAGAACACAAAGGGCAATTTCGCGAGAGAAACACAAGGTGATCCCACAGTTTGTCGAAGTTTTCCATAGCAAAACGCTAAGTTAAAGTTACTGGGGTTTCCATAGCTCGACGGGGGAATATTCACAGCATGTGAATCCATGAAAGATCCAATGCTGGAGAATGGAAGAATCTTCCTACCTTAAAGGCGTGCAGAAAAGAGGATGCATAATGTGAATGATTAATAGGAATCTCGCTCTGGAGATGTGGGGGTGGAAAGTAGCAACTTCCGAATGTTTGTAATAGTGAAAGGTGAAGTTGACCGTGAAGTACCAAGCCCATTCGGTTTGTTGAAATGGTAGCTGTAAAAGTGGGTTCACTTTGCCATTTTTGTACAGCAGAGGGCAACCTAACACTGAAATTTAATCAGCATTGTATGGAAAGATATCCAAGCGGGTTCTATATATAGATTGCTATCCTAATCTACAGCACAACCCTAACTCTGCAACATAAAATAAATTGGGGCCAACTGGCAACTTTGTTTCAGGCAATTATTAAAGTTTACTCTTTCCGGAAAAGTCGCCATTGGATGAATAATGGTCCAAATGTTAGAATGCAAGTCTATAATTGATAGTAAAGGCTAAGGCATACCCATATTGTTAATGCACCACAGGGTAGCCCTAGCAACCCTGTCAAAAGCATCTGAAAGTTCAAAACAACTGTACAGGCACTGCCCCCTGTCCCCCACACCCTCTCAGGTTGTATTTGGAAGCTAGCTAATAAGTCACCAGAAATATTTACTTGTTTAATAAATCAGATTGGTTAAAGAGCATAGTTTAATTCTCTTCAAGCCATTCATTAACTAATTAAAATGTTCTTACAAAAAACCTTAGTACCGGATTATATGCATTTTATAGTTTTTAGGTGCAGTGTGATCACTTACAGATCAGGATCACAATTTGATAGAGCCACGCAACACTGGCCACCCAACGGTCATCTCACTTGCCAGTTTCCAGATGGGCCAGACAGTAATGTTCATTTAACTTGCCAAGTTATACCCTGATGCAGAGTCTGCGAGAATACATCAGGACTTGTGTAAATCAAATTTCAGTTTGAGGAGACTGCAACCCCCACTTTCCCACAGTACTTTGAGGCACTATGTGAGAGATGTATGAGACACTCTCCTTTCCTCATGGGCACACTTCTGGAACGGTCATCATGAGGCAACTCGGTAAACACTACAGGGGAACTTCAGGTACCTATGGAGGGTCTATTTGGGCAACCATACTCAAGGGGCAACTCCGAACATCATCACCATAACAGGTGAAACCTACAGATTGAAGGGGTGGGAGACCCATCTCCTCTAGGAGAAAAAGAGGGATTGGTTAAAAGGATGTGCAAGCCTCACCTAGTGAGCCTCCAAAAGGCGCTTAACACTAATCCTAAAGACTTACACGCATCTCTTCTGCCGGTCTAGGTCATTTACAGCTCACTGGCACCAAAGCCTTGCCATGGTCTTTAACTGGGCTAATCCACAAATACTCTCCCTCTTGAGGGGCAGACTTCATAAGCTGTGAAAAACAAAATCCAGCACAAGTCATTTTTGAGGTTTGCTCCACCTGGGTGCAGAAGCTCCAAGATAAAACCTAGTCCTGGGATAGTCTGTTTATCCATTACTCCAAATCCTACCTTCACCTTATTCATTGGGCATGCACTCTTGTCAGTCTATAAAAAAGGTCCTGTTACAGCATCAATAAACAATGGCTCCCACGAAGGAGAGCTCACAGTTACTGCAGTCCGGGGAGGTTGTCCAATGAAACTAGGGTTGTTAGTCATATGTCCAGGAAGTCCAGAAAACAACCAGTCCACAGCTGCCAGGGGAAACACCTGACATTACAGACTGCAGCTCATCCCAAAATTACCACGGTGCTGGCTATGCATCCAGGGGACTCTGGACTGCTACTCTGTTCATGTACCTCCGAGCAATCCAGTATCAAGGTTAGACAGAGAGGCACTTTCTTCCATCTTGGCATTCAGTTACACCCGAAGAAAATCTGGATGCCAGCAAGTAGAAGTGTCTGGCAAAACCCCACGAGTACGGTTGTATAGTGTCATCGTCAAAGTCATTCTCCATCTGCAGCCCAAGGCACCAGGAGATTGCGCTTTTGGTCAGACAGACCAGCACAGGCAAACAACTGCTACCCACAGGGAAAGCACCCAATCACAACTCACCAAATCAGGCCTACGCAAATATTCTATAGATCTTCCAATGTATCAACTGCAGAGTTGAGAGGGCAGATGCTGGCTTCAGTGCAATTCACAATGCTGCAGGAGTGGATGACTGGGCATGATTTACTGCTTGTTCCACAAGATCAGTAAAGGAACGAGATACAAGTACTTTAGCTAAACACTACTGTCCGGAGGACCCGAGCCTGGGCCACTGCAACCCAAACATCCAGAATCTGTTAAATTAATTACAGGACAAACTAGAAAGCCTCACTTGTGCAGAGGTGTAGCAAGCAGAGGATAAGTATGTTCTTTCCCATTTTTGCAAGGACAGGTGGTCTGCTGTTCCCTGAAGCAGAGTACATTCTTCAAGCACTGCAATGCCTCATCCTTTAGGCAGAAGACTAGTTGTGTCACAAGAATGACTAGCTTGTCCAGCCATTTGTTTCTACTCTGGTCCTTCTCAGGCATTGTCCTGGGAATGGCACCAGGCGGGTGGGATGAGGCCCTGACAATGTCACATCTGGAAAACGGACTGCCTTCCCAGTTTCAGTGTGGAGATGTGGAGACCTAAGCAACATCCCTGAATAGCCAGGACTTAAGCAGGAGTCGGCAATGCACATGTGCCAGCATCAAGTTGCAGGTAATAAAACACTGCACTAGTGATTCTCATGATTAGAATACCTTTAAGCCCGAGTCACAAAACACCACAAATAGGCAAGCTGATCGGCACTCTGCATGCAGAGATCTAAAACTAGCTCAACTGGCACATGCCAGGTCCCTTGGATCCAAGACCGGATGACATTCGAAAAACTTAGAACAAATCTGAAGATCATTGTAAAAATCATTTTCTTTTGATTAATACAAATAAAAACAAAATAAAACTAGGACATCACATACTGCCACAGGACCCGCCAAGGACCTGTCATGACGTGGCTGATTCTGCTCAGACAGCCCCCTATAAAGAGCATTGTGCAACTGGATCATTTCAAAATGAGGCAACTGTGGAAGGAAGGGCTACATTAGAATGAATTCCGCTTCTAAATTTGGATTTACATCATTATGCATCTACATTGCAGTAACTTGAAATGTTTCCTATACACAAATCCATGTATTAAATTATACCATTTGATGCAACATTTCATGCGGAGATTATATCAAACATGGAATCTAGTAAGTAAAAGACACCAAACCTGGACTTTTTACAGTCTGCATCTTGGATGGAGTCTCTGGCTTTTTTACTATTTCTTCTGGCTTTTTTTCAATATCCTCTTTATGGTGGAGTTTTTCTTGAATGGCATGTGCTGGAATACTTTCAAAATATCCACAGTCCAATAGTCTAGCCAATAAATCCTTAAGGTTTTTATCTAAAAATAGGAGGAAACGGGGATAATGTATAACATTCATATTGTTGGATACATATTAAAACAATTACCCATGTGTCTAATTTAAACAATCTAAATGAAATTAGAAGGCGAGAGGGGCCCAGAGTTATCCTGGGCTAATTAGTACGAAGCACTAGACTCTTTACACAAACGTTGAAAAAAGGACGTTTGCCAAGTCGTCAAGCTAGTTTGGACTCTAGGTTGCATGAAGAGAGCATGGCAGGTGTATGAAATGGATAAAAACGGTATTAAGTAGAATTAGATCAGACGAACAATAGAAAATGGCACTTGTGGAACCACAGACATTGCAGAATGGCAGGCATTATGGCAATGATGTTGAAGCTGCAGACAACCTATATGAGGTGCACGTTAAGTTACGAGAAGGAAGTAAGCCACCATCCAAGGCACAGGTACACCCATCTATATGCTCCACATTAGATCATGAAGGCAGATTTAGCTGCCTGTGAATTGGAATGCTGATCACATGAATGCAGAGTCCACAGTTGTGTGCCATTTGGTGAAATGGAAAGCTCTGCAGCAATCAAAGGAGGCAATCTATGTTACATTGCAGTATTACACCAAGCTCATGTGGTCTTGCAAAACCACGCCTCCAGGATATACCATTAAGGCCATTACATAAATGACTTCTGAATGCCTACACAAAATTGTATTACAAAAATAGGATTGTGCGCTCTGGGCCAAGATTTCAGGGATGGGATAGTATGCTGGTTTGCCAACACTTCTGCAGAACTGTTGAGAAATAAACATCATCCCTACCCTTTGCTGCCTGATCCTCCATTGCAGGGGACTACAACCTGTGGCTCTACAAATATGTTGGATTACAACTTCCAGGATCCTTCACCATGGACTAGGTCTGGGGCTGACGAGTTGTCAACTATAGAGCCAAAGGTTGCAGACATCTGCTTTATTGGACTATTTGGTGAAGTGCTGAGAGTTTAACATGACAGATCACAGTACTATATGCAAGATTTTGGGTGGCTTCAATAATTCGTTTGTGTGAATCAAAACTGTTTTTGATGTGACTGAGGAAGACAAACTGTCTTGGGTGAGACCCATCAATTAGTGCCAGGTCAGGTCTAGGGCTTGCACGCAAGGGAGGGTTACCTCAGGAATCTAATAGGGGGATAAGAAGGGGCGTGGTTGTGGTTTTAAGCAAACCACAGAAGTCAGTGTATACCGTGAAGAGTTCAAAATAGTGAATGGAATTTGCAGCTATGAAAGTTTGGTACTCTGTGTGGCAGAGCCATAGTATGTGTACAGATGTGGCAGCCTTACCAGGAGATATCTTTGCCGGTCTTTAACCTTGCTGTCAGCTCATTATTGGCATCTTGATCCAGGACATCATATTGGTACCCACACCATATCGATCCAATATTCTAAATAGCCTTTTCCACTCAATATAGTCAAATGATGTGATGGCATCCAACAAAACTATGGCCATTTCGTAGTCTGTACTCCATAATGAGGCAATTTAGGTATCTTTGTATAAGTGTCCTTCCCATAAACTATCCACATTGGTCTGGATATATCTAGTCTGATGCCATCCTCAACTTTATAGTAGCAATTATTTTTTCTAGCATGTTCGTGTTCAAGTTCATTAGTGAAATTGTGAGATGGTAGTCGCAATGTCTTGGTTTTTTGCCCGATTGGAACAGCACCACTATTCATTACCTTAGATTTCTTAATGGAACCAGTTGGCAAGCAGTCATTACTGCTTAAGCTTGGGTGGAAAAGTTTCTATATTAAGTTGTATACAATTCTGCTCAATAACAAACTTTTATTTTGGTTGTGTTCAAGTTTCTTCCAGGTCCGCTCACCGCTGCATTCAGCGTGGGGAGTATGACCTATTCTGACACCAACAGTCATTATTCTGCCCTTTGCTTCTGTACAACTTTGTGTAGTATTTATAGGATACCTCATTGATGATAGCAGTAGCTATGGATCAGTCTTTCCTCTCTACTTTAATTATAGTGCCACATGCCTGGAGGCCTCAGCGCGCATAAAATACCAAGACAGAAACAGATAAAAATCATGTTGAGAGTGGGAAGAGTCAAGCGGTCAGGAGGGATGTCCGTAAAGGGTCTACTTTTGTCAAAGAGGTGCATTTCCAATGCTTTTTTGAAGCGTCAGATAGGGGGTTTGATCTGAGGGCCAGGGGCAGTTCATTCAATGATCAAGGTGCTCAACAATCAAAACTGGCACCCCGAATTTCTTGAGTTTATAGTGCGAAAGGGTTAGGGGTATTGTTGGATCTAAGGACTCTGAACCGGATCCTTTCATAACCAATTTGCTAGTTATTTCGGTGTGGATTCATTGAGGCATGTGTGTGTTATGGTCAAGGATTTATAGATAATCCTGTTTTTTTCACAGGGAGCTGGTGTAGGTCCAGTCTTGCATCAGAGGTGTGATGGAACTGCCTGAACAGCTCCGTTCTGAGAGATTTGTAGTTCGATATTCGTGGCCGACATGCCAGTCATGAGACCATTACAGAAGTGAATTTTGTTAACCAAAGCAGAGGCAATCACAGCATGATTCACCTTAGAGAAATATGGATCAATTTGCCTCAGTAAAGAGTTAAGATAAGGGCATGAAGGTCGTAGATGCGCAGTATGAAATTGAGCAATACACACAGGGCTTTGACCTGTGGGACTATTGGAATTACACATCCAGCAATAAAGAAGCATTTGTACAAGAAATTAAACTTCCTTAGCCTTGGTCCTGAACCCAAGATCAAAATCTCAGTCTCTTCATTATTAAGTGCTAGGGTTTATCATCCATGATTGGATTAAGGTAAAGATCTCATTCACCATCTCGGTATCCTTGGTGTAATCACCCGAGAGTTCCAGCAAGACCTGGGTATTGTCCACGTAGTTTGTATAGCGAACACCCAAGTTGTCCAATCGGTCTAAGAAAAGCCTGGTGTACACATTGTACAGGGTAGAGGCAAGACATGCTCTGTCGGCACACCACAGGTCTGCTAGATTGATATGCTTGGAAACCTTCTACAGCAACCATGGTTACATGATTGGGGGGGGGGGGGAGAGGAGACTAAGGGGCCATGAAAGATTACATCAAGGAAGCAGTATTTTCAGAGAAATGCCCAAACTCAGTCAGCCTTCTAATGAGTAGGGAGTGTTCAATAAGAATGCGGCAGACAAGTCTAGAAGCATTACAAGTGTAACTCACCCACCGTCAATTATACGAGAGTTTAGACTTTGAATCGAGAAATGCTGTCTCAGTCCTGCTCCTGACACAAAAACCTGATTGGAGGACACCCAGCAAGTCATTTGTTTCTAGGAACTCCTGCAGTTGCTTATAGGGTATTTTGTCCAAGAATCTTGAGGAAGGGGACTTTGGTAATCAGCCTATAATTAGTGGCAACCACAGGGTTCAGCTCGTCCTTCAATCAACGCCTCCTTCAGTGAGACTGGGACGCGGGATTCCGCGAAGGAAGCATGGATCATCCTATTCATTCATGGTACAAGGACAAGAGACTGATCACAGGCACAATAGGCATCGCCCAAGAAAAAAATTGGGTTTCCTGCCCCCAAGAGTGGTTTGAGCCTCACTAAGACCTTGGACAAAGAAAATATTGCCTGGAATTCCAAAGAATGGTTGGATGATTTAGCTAGTGATGAGACATGGAGGTACTTTGAGTTCAATTGGCGTGCTTTAATAAATTGCTGATGACCTGATCTCTATCAGCTCATCCTGAATTGCTATTGTAGGTCTTTTACCTTTGCCCTCTAACTCCCTTAAGATGGAGAAAAGATACCTTGAGCTGGATTTGGCTTGGAACATTGTTACAACTAGCTTGTTTAGCTGCTGTAATAGCTTGTCTGTATAAGTGGATGGATTCCTTATATATCGTTTGCATATTGAGACAAGGATTTTTCCATCATAACTTCTCTGGATAGTTTGCATTACCAGGCTTCAATAATCTCTGTATTAAACTAGATTTTTGTTGTATTTCTGTCTTTCATGGTTTTTCCTCAAAAATAGTCTAGTGTCCACCACCGTCCCAATTACCTGTTGAAATGCATTTACAGGTAATCAACATCCCCCAAAAGTGAGAGACGGTGAAAGGCTACTCTTGCAGATAGTCACTCCCTAGGAGTAACATTCCTGATATGTCTGGCTAATTTAATTTAGTAGACGTTTATAGCCGAGATGATTGGACCAGGGGCAGGTCTGGATCAGACAAGAGATTTGGATGTTGTAAGTGAGGATCCAGTCAAGGGCATTGCCCCCATGATAGGTGGCAGTTGTAACATGTAAGGCCCAGCGCTTCAATAGCACATCTAAGGGATGTGACGTCAGAATCTTGGTCATTTTCAGGCCACAGGTTGATGTCACCCTTTAGTATAAAAGGGTTTCAGTATTTTGTTGCAGCAATCCAAAAGTTGATCCCCAAAATGGGGCATCTTATGTGGGTTTTTTAAAAAAAGGTACCACCCTGATAAGCTCCAATTAAGGTGTAGCCTTCTGGGAGTGGAAAGAATGGCTGAATGTGCAGCCACCTGGTGGAGCCAGGTTTCACTTACAGCAAGAAGATCTAGATTTGAGTGAATGATACAATCTCGAAGCTCTACCGCATGTTTCACAATGGAGCAGGTGTTCAGCAAAGCAGCCTTTAAAGTGATTGTCTTAGGATGCTTATGTCAAGCGTTGAGAAGGGGGAAGGCCTAGGATTAAGTGGTGAGGCCGAGGGAGAGAGTGGGCCGAAGATTCCACTATTGTTGGCTGAGTGGTTGGAAACATCAGGCATCAGTGAGAGGCTCAACATGTCGTACAGAGGAAAATATTGAATATCTGGTCCTTTTAAGGACACATTATGATGCGCGAGATACACATCTGTAAGAGGGGTACCAGTCCCTTCATGCAATGTAATTGTAGTGATGTCAACTGATTTGAGACTTCTATCTGTGTAGTAGTGACGGTTGCCAGTCATTTGGTCGAAATCAATTGGTCGACTGGACAACTGGTCGAATCAATTTGGTCGAAAACCAAATGGCCGAATTTTTTTTTTTTTTTTACCCTTTTTTTTTTTTTGGGGGGGTCCCCCCCCCCAACCCCCTTTTTTTTCTTTTTTTTTTTAAACACGAAAACCCACAAAACACATATATAAATAAAAAAAAAAAAATTCGACCATTTGGTTTTCGACCAAATGACGTCGACCAAATTGCAGTCGACCAGTTTGTAGTCGACCAAATGACTGGACACCGTAGTGACATGTGGCATATCCTGTAAGAGCCAAGCTAGGATTCACCCAGATTAGTCCATCGTGAATCCCAACAGTATTCTGGGCACAATCATGGTGTCCTAGCGCCTGACTGTTTTAATGCATGGTCTCTTATTAATTACATGCCACACTGATTGCCAACGATCATCTCTAATTTAGTGATGTTCTCTTCCGATCCCTCAAGTTTGTGTGTTGACTGAAACACCATTGTGGTGGCAATACATTTCCCTCAAATTGTTAATTTAAATGTCTCCTATACTATTCCAACGTAATCAACTGATTCTGCATTATTTTCGGACTATAGGTGACTATTTGCAATCTTGTGATCAGAGTATGGCTACAGAATGTTGAGAAAGGCGAATGACGGTAGACAAAATTGGTCTCATTATTGATGCCCTGAAATTTGTGACACTGGTACTTAATGACTTAAACCCGGCCCATTGACAGATGTGGGAAGGATCAGGAATCACCCTTCTATGGCTTCCAGAAACGTATCGTCGTAGGCTATGGAGGGATTCTGCCCTCAGTCTTCAACTAGATATTGCCTTCCTAATTTTACCCCACCTCAACCTATCCGCAAATTGGAAATGATCTGAAGGTATTTTCCATGTATTTGACTTCCTTAAAACTGAAATTGTTCTTTCCCCACAAAACTAGCCGATCCTTGAAGGTGTAGGAATAACAACTTGTCTGATTCTGTTGCCTCCATAATTCTACCAAGTCTAAGTATCAATTTGGTTCAAGGACTTCAATGCATGGGTTTTAGAAGTGATTTTAGTATCTGATCCATCTAGGTTTGTGTCCAGTAGGTAAGTCCCGAATCCAAAGGAGATCCCATATCTAGACCAATCCATCATTTTAAAAACCTGAAGAAAGTTTGTACTACTTTCCACATTTGGGGCATAAGAGTTGCTCAGACATTCTGCTTGCATGCAACATACCTACCTATACCGGTGGCCTACCTTCATCGTCCCTTAACACCTTGGATATTTGTAGGAGAACACCTTTGGCTAATTCTGGATTATGAACTGGACCCCACAAGTGTGCCAAAAATCATTGACACCAAACTTTCTGCCTGTTTATTGGAGCAAGGCTGTTGAACTGAGGTCAATGGCTCATGCTGGCTGAAACTGGCCAAAGCAAATGAGCCCCTGATCAGCAGCAGAATTAGTCAAGGCAGCAGAGACCCTATGCTCCTCATCCAAGGACAAGGTCAGAAGCGGACCCGAGTGTCAAGGTTTATCTGGAAGCTTAACGTTGTGTTGTGTGGCATAAACACTGATTGGCTCATTCTGTAAAAAGATATTTTTTTAGGCTGAATAGCATGCTGAAGGGCTAATAGTTTCTTGAAACCAAGGGTCATATGCCACAGATAAAAAAAAGTGTGCTGGATCAGGAGGGCTGAGCGTGTTGGTTCTGAACAGGTTAACGGCTTTCATGTTAACTTGTATTGCAAGCGAACATACTTTTCTTGCTTAACCAAATACCAAGTCTTTCTTGTGCACACAGTTTGGCTCTGAGGCTCAGAACTGTTCTGCAACGTGTTACAGCACCGGACAGGCACGCAGCCTACTCTTGAAGACTCCATGTGCATGACCATAGAATATAGGAAGTCCAACTTAAAAACCTCAAGCGGTTTAGTGGAAGGTTGTCTAGGTCTGTAAATACTGTGCATGCGTAGCCACACAGGGCAGACCAGGGTTTTATCATAATGGATTAACAGGAGGATTTGTTCAAGGAATATGCAAATATGGGATGTAAATTCTGGATGGTGCAAGGCATTCTAATACTTATTTTGCCCAATTTTATTTTGGCGATTGGCAATTTTTACCATGAAAGAGCTAGAAAAATATTGGGAATGGTCATTTATTTAGGCTGGCCCATAATGTAGGAAAGGTTATGCGCTAAAGGTGTGCAGCATATTGTATTGTGTCTAGTATAGTATAGTATATGTATTACTAACATTTAGTATTGTGGACCAAAAGGAGGGTGATGTTTACTAACATTTAGTCTAAGGGTGAATTGAGGGATCTAGATTTGTTAGGCCACATGCTCCTAGTGTATTAATAGGGCAGCAGGCGCATGCACATCAGACTAATCATTGCCAGTTTCAGAATGTAAAATTGAAAGTTGAACAGCAGTGCTTCGCAAGGCTGAACACGCATGATGGGCTTTGAGAATAAACATTCATTGTTCAGAGCAGGAAGGACAAGCAATATTATTGGGTGGTGTTTTGCAGAATACTCTGTCCAAAGGTCATGAAGACAGGGGCTGAAATTACACTAGCAGAATGGAAGGGGGCCGGATAAGTGCTGGAAAGTTCTGGCATGTGGTATAACGAATCTAAGTGATCCGGCCGTGGCTGAATTTACTGTGGCCGGAACGTTCGCATGAGAAAGGTGCGAACTACCAAAAGTTTGCACCTTTCTCATGGGAACACACATACATACACCTTCCGTGATTGGGAATCGGCGACTCAGGTTTTTTTTTTTTTTTAAACTGGGGCTGCAGCAGGGGCTTCCCCCGCAACCCCCGCTCACTATACTATAAGGTATAGTGAGCAGGGTGTTGTGAGGCACACCCCTGTATTTTTTCCGCTTTTTTTTCTTATTTCGCGGGTGAGCTGTGGGGGTGTCCCCCGCAACACCCCTCTCACTATACTACACAGTATAGTGAGCGGGGTGTTGCAGGGACACCGGCACAGTCTTTTTTATACTTACCTATAATGCTACCACCAAAGGTTCAAACTTTTGGTGGTTCGAACCTTTGGTGATCGCATTTTTCGGACTTTTAGTCCATGCAAACCTTTGGATGCGGTCCGTTCGACGGCATCCAGTATAACAGATGACAGATGCCACTAAAGAGGCTGGAAAATGGTAAAAGAAATGTAAGGGGACACAACGTAAGAAGCAGTTCCCCTGGAAGATTTAAAAGAGGGTGAAAGGAGGTGTTCTGCTGGGTTTGGGCTTCCTGGGTTCTGTAGTATTTATTGTGTTGGAGTACAGCGCCACTGCATATGATCACATTATTGCTATAATGTGGCACACATATAGCCACCCAGATGTTGCCAGTGTAACAGATATGCAAATGAAGACAGGTTACAGATTTAAAATCATAGATTTTTTTTCTTTTCTCTCACTTTAAAATGCCTCATTTACAGGCGAACACATTAGTTATCTAATTTACTGACTTAATTAACCAATACTAACACTAGTTCTAACTCATTAACATTATAATGTGTTCTCCATGTGGAAAGAGGCAGAAGAGATGTGCTCTGAGAGTCATTTTTAAACGTGCATTTTTCTCTGATTTTCTCTGGCTGCATTGAAATGTGAAGGACGGAAAGGCAGCAGGAAACAAACAGTTATTACAGTATGAAGATCCCATTATTTGTGAAACAGGGGTAGCAACCTAATACACTTTGTTAATATGATTGGAGGGAAGTATATCTGAAGACAGGCTGCGTAAGCAACAGAGCTTTTCTGGACGAGCTCTGACAGAATTATAGGGAGTTCACTTTTGCGGAGCTGCTGTGAGGTCGCCTCACATTATCCGTAAACCCCCACCTAAGTCCCTCTTTCACCCACCCCATATCCTACACATTTAACATTGCTCGGTGTCCATACACCCAAGATTACCTTTGTACCCGCCCATACCCCAAGTTCATCCAAGCCTAATCCTCTACACCTGTAGGTTCCTTTTTAAAAATCAACCACCCAGTTTCTAGGGCATTGGGGTTTTCCTGTATTAGGGAGGTCACATTTTCCATGTCTTATATTTCACATGCCTTTTCCACCCATTCCCTGTAAGCCAGGCTCTTCCAGTATATAGTAAGGCAAGCTCTCGCTGCCAACAAGTTATGCACCATATGTGACATTCCCATTAAGCTTTCCTCGTCTCTTTCCATTCCAAAGAGTAATGGTGCTAATGGCCTCTACACACCTTCTACCTCACTTGGAATCCAGCACCTCTTTCCAGCATGCCTGAGCTTTCGGACAGCTCTGTCACATGTGCCAATACGATCCCGCTTCACTGCAGCAACTCCAACACTTTGGATTTACTCATACATCTTTGCCAATGTCTGTGGGGCATTCTGCCTCCTGTTGCGCAGCCTGCAGTTATGCATTTTATACTGCATAGATGAGGCATACCATGCATTGACAGTCGTTCCCAGTCTGAGTCAGTTTACTCAATGTCTAAGTCCTTAATCAATCTCCTTTGAGCAGCTACCCTTTCCACATTACCTGCTACCAACTGTGCTTTGTACATTTTGGTTACCAAACGCCTTTGATTGTACCTGTGCATCAAACACCCATCCAAAACCCATTAAGAAGCCTCTCCAGTTTTCCCCCAATCTCCGATCTGTCATTTCTCTATTCAGTCCTGAATACAGAAATAGGGGACAAACCCAAGGCCATGTGAAACCTTTTGATAAATACATTTCCCCTCTTGCCACAGCTGGCATGCTCTCACTAGGCTCTTCTCATACCAGTGTTGGAATCTAAGCGGTTTGTGGCTCAAACCTCTTACTGGTGGCGCCCACATGAGAATTAGGGGTGAAGGTCACATTGTCACTCCTCATACCCCTTCTCTCCTTCCAAACCAAATTGCCGCTAAGACCGGGGGACTCTGTATTCTTAGCAAGCTCAGTGCTTTAGGCGCCCAAATCCATTCCCTCACTGTTACCGGCTTGATCACCTGTTTTTCATTGCTATTCCCACCATAGTCCACCAGTTTCTTCAAATGTGCTGCCTCAAAAAAAGATTCTATATGTGGGAGGCTTACACACCCTCCCCTTTCTTTTTCACAGGTTAACAAGTTATAAGCTATTCTAGTATTTTTCCCTTGCTACAAGAACGCAACTGTCCTCTTGGGCTCCTCAAAAAATGCAGGTGGGACCAACAACTGCAACATCTGGAACAGTGTGGGAAGGAACAAGTTAGTTACTTGCAACTGTTCTCTAGCATGGGTCCGGCATGGATTCACATGAATATATCAAACGTCGTCAGGCCAGGAATCCTCGGTAAAAGAAAAAAAAAAAAACTGTCTCTCGTAATAACCAATCACTGGTCTCTGACCACAGCCAATGACTGCCCTCTACCTAAGCCCCTCCTCTGGCAGCCATCTTCAGATTTGATAGCACCTAAAGTGGCAGTAGGACCAAGAGAAGAGCCGCAGAGGGGTAGGCGGGAGGGTTCGCATGTGAATCCATGCCGGACCCATGCTGGAGAACAGTTACAGGTAAGTAACTTGTTCCTTCTCCAGCATGGGGTCTGGCATGGATTCACATGCTCATGAATACAAGAATACATAGCAGTACACACGCACAACCACGGGAGGTTGCAAGGCTCAACATTAAGCATTTCATCTCTTACCTCACCAGGCTCACCTTCAAGCGAACAGCTTGCGCAGCACAGCTTGGCCAACCCTGGACTCCTCCCTGGCATCCCGGTTGATGCAGTAGAATTTCGTGAAGGTGGGCGTCGACCTCCACGTAGCAGCCCTGCAGATGTCCAGCAGGGGCACACCAGACAGGAACGCTGTAGTTGCAGCGATCGCTCTGGTCGAATGGGCTCGGACAGCCAGGCAACAGTCGGTTTTCCAACCGGTGATGCAGCCAGAGAGCCACCTGGGAATGGAAGCCTTGGAGAGGGCCTTCCCTTGGTTCACAGCGCCAAAGTTGACAAAGATTTCTTCCGAAAATCCTTTGTACGGTCCACGTAGAACTTCAGCGCTCTAGCCACATCTAGCGAGTGCAAAGTCCTCTCAGCCAGCAACGAAAAGAAAACTGGTAACACCAAGGGCTCGTTGAGTTGGAAGTTCAATGGCACCTTGGGCATGAAGGAGGGGTGTGTCCTCAGCACGACCATCGTCTCGTGGAAGGTCATATACGGAGGCTTACAGGAGAGGGCCTGGATCTCTCCCACTCATCGTGCAGAAGTGATGGCCACAAGAAACGCTGCCTTTCACAACAGGAATTTCAGGGGCGCTGAATGCAAAGGCTTGAATGGCGGACCCATGCGCCTAGTCAGCACCACATTGAGTTCCCACGCCGGGGTCGGAGCCTTCACCGGCGGGAATAAGCGGAAAACTCCTCTCATGAACTCCTTCACTAAGTGATGAGACCACAACGACGACGTCCCGGAGTTCTGGTATAGCGGGAGATGGCCGCCAAATGAATTTTGACGAGTAGTGCCCCAGTCCCGCCTTGGCCAGTGACAGCATGTACGGCAGCACTTCAGGGGTCGTAAGACGTAGAGGGGTTTACCTTCTGAGCATGGCACCAGACGGTGAACCTCTTCCATTTATGTCCATAGCACTTTAGAGTCGAGGAGGCCCTGGCAAGTACCTCCTTGCAGTCCGCCAGAATCTGGTAGCCTCCGAACGCTAGTGCTGCAGGAGCCAGGCCTGCAGGTTCAGCGACCCTGGGTCGTGGTGCAGGATCGCGCCTCCTTCCCTGGCGAGAAGATCTGTGTCTGCCGGAAGCTTGACTGGAGGAGACACCGACATGTCCAGAAGGTCTGGGTACCATATCTGCCTCGGCCACGCTGGTGCGACGAGGATCATCATGCACCGGGACCGTAAATTGACCGATCAGTCAAAGAAGCAACAGCAATGGTGGGAACACAGAGGAATAGGCCGTCCCAGGATAAAGATAAGGCACCCCCTCCATGCTCCCTGGCTGGGGAAACCTGTTGGCGAACCTCTGGTATTTTGTTTTTGTCGCTGTGGCAAACAGATCTATCTGGGGATTGCCCCATCATCTGAATAGAAGATCCACTTGATCCTGTCGAAGCTCCCACTTGTGGCAAGAGCGCAGCTCCCTGCTGAGTGAGTCAGTGACTGTTCTTCACTCCTGCCAGGAGTAAAAGGTACCAGGAATATCCCTTGGGCGACGGCCCAGTGCCACAGATCCTGCGCTTCCTTGGAGGGGGCTGGGGATCTGGTGCCCCCCTGCTTCCGAATGTAGAACATTGTGGTGGTGGTGAAGACCTGCACCACCTTGCCCTTGAGGGATAGGAGGAAGGACCTAAGGGCCCAAAACACTCCCAGAGCTCCAGGACGTTAATGTGCAGCGCCCTCTCCTCTGGGAGCCAAAGTCCTCTTGCGTAGAGATCTCCAGTGTGTGAGCCCCATCCCTCCAGGGAGGCGTCCATCGTCACCGTTGCCTGATGTGCCGGGGTCTGAAAGTCCATGCCTGCCGCTAGATGTGCGCTGGTGCCCCTCCACCGGATCGCTCGACGGAATGTGCATCCTCTTAAGAAACCCACTGCTGATCCTTCTTGCCCAGCTAAACATCGCCCAATTTCCATTACTTCCTTTCTTGGCAAACCCCTGGAAAAGTTGGCCATCTATCAGCTTAACCTTCATTCCAATTCTGTTGGCTGTCTCCATGACCACCAGTCTGGCTTCAGAGCTGCCAGAAGCACGGAAACTGCACTCCTGAACATCTGAAGATCTGCTCTTTAACAATCCCTCTTGTCCTCATCGATCTCTCTTCTGCTTTCAACACTGTCAACCATACCATCCTGCTAAACCGTCTCCGTGAAAACTTGGGTATCACTGATCAGGCTCTGGCCTGGCTGACGCTCTTCTCACATCAACCCTCCCAGGTCCAACTTGGGTCCTTCCTTTCATCTATCTTCCTCGCTACCTGTGGTGTTCCCCAGGGGTCTAACCTCTCGCCCTAGATTTTTAACCAATACCTGGCAACTCTCACCCACTGCATTGCCATTTCTGCTCAAATTTCCAGTGCTACGCTGACCACACAACTCATTTTCTGGCTGCCCTCTGCCACCTCCTCTACCTCATCTCAGATAGCCCAACTGCCATTCAAGATTGGTGTGCCTCCAATGATCTTTGAATGCCAGCAAGACGGAGATCCTCCTCATCGGCACACCTTCACTATCCTTTCCCCTCACTCTCTGGCCGTCCTCCCTTGGCCCTCCTCCTACCCCAACCTGTGCGGCTAAGAACCTCAGGGCCATTTTCGACTCCACCCTTTCCTTCTCCGCCCACATCCGAGGTCTCTAAAAAGTCAAATTTCCGACTGCACTGCCTCAGAGGTACTCTGCCTTTCCTCTCCTTCCCCCAGAAGCTCATGGTATCCCAAACTCTGGTTCTCTCCAGGTTGGACTATTGTAACAGACTAAATCTACCTGCTTGTACTCTCCGCCCTCTGCAACTAATCCAGAACAGGACTGCGAGACTTGTCCTTGGCCTCAAGCCCTGGGATCGTATCTCTCCAGCTCTGAAATCTCTCCATTGGCTCCCAGTGGATGCAAGGATTAAATTCAAAACCCTCTACATTGTCCACAAGGCTTACTGGGGCCTGGGTCCAAAATACCTTCACCTATCCCTCTGCAAATACCTCGCCTCTCGAGCTCTTTGCTCCTCTACCTCCAACTCCCTCAGGGTCAGTCGTTTTTCAAAGAAACGAGCTGGGGGTAGATCTCCGTCTTCGGCTAGGGCCTCCCTGCCACTAAAACTTGAGTAGAACCATCTCCGGTTCTGGAAGCACCTCAAGACCTTCCTCTTTTCTTCTGCCTTTGCTCCCCCTCTCCCCTGCTGATCTGTTCTCTTGGCACTGTGCACCTGGCCACCCTCTGTCCTCCGGGCCCAGGTTTCACCCTCCCACCCTCCCGCACTGCCTCCGGGCCACCCCTTGCACTGGGGTCTGTATCTGTACCCATACAGCCCCCCCCTTTTTCTTCCTGCACTTATCAGACCTACCCTGTCTGCTGCCTTAAACCTAGCACTTGCTAATTGCTGGCTGCACTAAAACTGTTTGTTGCCATTATTTATTGTTATTTATCTGTTTCTCCTCTGCTTCGCACTTTCCACTTCTCCCCGCTTCCATGCACTTTTACCCTCCCCTTCTCCCATGCACTTGCGCGTTCTCAAGGTCACTGGGCCTAGTAAGATTGCTGTTTTGTTCTCCCCGGTTCCCTTCCCTTGCCTTGTCGCGCTCTGAAACACTGGTGTTCGAGCGCGATAGAAATAAAATATCAATGTCTCATTGAGGGTGATCTCGTCCTCGAAGCTTCCCGCCACTTGTATCTAACAGGCGTCGAGGAACTCCTGCAGAGGCCGCATCCGCAACCTGCACAGCCGGATGAGGTAGATGAATGACGACATCATGCCGAGCAGGGACTCTACCATGGAAGTTGCCAGGGTTAGGTCCATCAACAGCCGCTGTACCTTTCTCAGGATGGCTTTTATCCTCTTTTCCTATGGTGAAGCCAGTCACGCCACCGTGTCGAGCCTGGCTCCCAGGAACAGAGCGTCCTGCGATGGTACCAAGCAGGACTTTGCATAGTTTATCAAGAACCCCAGTTCCATTAGCAGGCGGAGGGTCCGACTTTAACCCGAAGGGAAGGGCCTTGAATTGGCAGTGCCGCCCTTGGACCACGAAGCGCAGGAACTGTCGATGCTCCTTAGTGTATGTGGAAGTAGGCATCCTCCAGGTCCAGCGATGACAGGAAGCCCCCCCTTCTTCCAGCTGTCCCAGCACAGGCTGAAGGGCGACCATCAGGAATTGCTTAGATTTTTTGTATTTGTTGAAGCGGTGGCGATCGAGAATGGGCCGCCAGTCTTCATTCAGACGAGGAAGTACCGCAAGTATACTCCAGAGCCCCGGAGCCTTTTTGGGACAAGCTCTATCGCACCCTTTTTCAGCACTGCTCGTACTTCCAGAAGTAGTTGTGGGATGTGGTTTTCCTTTCTGGCCACTGGTGGAAAACCGTGACACTTCCTTTGGAACTCCACGGTGTGTCCATGGGCCAGAGCATCCAGCACCCAACGGTTGGTGGAAATTGACTGCCACACGCTGAGGAAGTTCGCCAGCCGGCCTCCCACTGGGGTGCTCAGGTGGGGGCCCGACGTCACAGCTGGTTCAGTCCTGCTTCACATGGGCCTTACCACCCCCTGGCGACGACTATGTCCTGCGGCCTTGCTGCGGCCTCTGTAGGCCTCCTGGGACGGGGAACAGGCCGCTTGACAGTATGAAGAACTGCCACCGAATCGTTTGGAGGTACCGTGTTTGCCTCCGGAGGACCGAAAGGACGGCCGTTGTTGGAGCGTGCCTAAGGCACAGGCTGTCTTGGTATCTGCCTTGGTCTGCAGTGACTCATGCACTGCCTTGCCGAAGTTGA